>NC_140037.1:2574000-3217500 GCF_963513975.1 Fringilla coelebs
CCAAGTCTTCTTCAGCGCACAAGAGATGCCAGTGGATGTCGACAACTTCTGGAACCAATGCCAGGAAGAGCACGGCCTTGCCACCAGCCCCAACAGGTGCTCCATCCCAGTCCTGCTGTCCCTGCCACGTGGCCTGGCAAGGAGCCAGTGCTGCCAGCGTCACCTGGGCTTTGCTCTGCACACAGGTTTGCAGTGCGCACCCTGAAGTCCCTGCTCTGCCTTCTCCGCTGCGAGCATGTGGTGGTGGCAATGGAACGCAGGTGTGGCTGGGACACGCTGCTCTCTCCTGACACCCACCACTTTGCCGTGGCTCTGCTGGCAAGGTGAGACCCCCTTCACCCCGCTGCCTCTGACATTTGTGCTCTGTGCCCAGGTGCCCCACACAGTCCCTCCCTGTGCTCGTGGCCCAGAGGGCCTTGTCACTGAGGGACGGCCGAGCACACTGCAAAAGGCTGGCAGAGGAGGGTGCTCACGAGCAACCAACTCCCACATGGCCCAGCTCCCATTGCTGCAAGGCTGGTGGGGGAAGATGAGAACTCTGTGAGGCACTCCTGCCAGAGGCTTGCCCACTGGCTCAGGCTCTTGTTTCTTTTTTCCTCTTGTCAGAGAAATTTGCCATTCAGCCGTACACTTTTCTCTCGGGGTTGCATTCTACCTGCTCAGCCTGCTCGGCCAAGAGATGCCATCCTGGGATTTCCCTGCCCTGGCATTCCTGGTGGAGGTGAGCCTGAAGGCCAGTGCTGCCTCACTCAGCAGCCTCCCAGCTCTCTGCCCCCTTGTAGCCACAGCTGCCAGGACGGTGCCCGCGCCCTGTGCCGCTGCCTGGGCCCAGCCCTGTGCAATTCTGGGCTCCTGCCGGACAGGTCCCCTCTCACTGTCCTGTGCCTTTCAGGTGCTCGAGTGCCTGGACTTGAGGGAATGCAGTGACAGTCTTCTGGACATCATGTCACAGAACCTGCAGAGCGAGCACAGGGCCAGGCGTTACGTGGCACTCAGAGGCCTCGTAGTGCTGGGCAAGAACCCCTTGATGGTGAGAAGGGGGCAGCGGCTGAAGGCGTGCAAGCTGCGTGGGGCTGGGCAACGCAGTCCCTTGGCCTTGCCCGGGCTTCGGGCGCTGGGGCAGCTGCTCCCAGCTCTCCTGCCTCCCGCTTCAGCTGCCCCAGTGCTTGGAGACAGGCCTTTGGCCTCTGGGCCCTGCAGCAGCAGGCTGGTGTTTCACAAACTTGTCTTCCACACAGGCTGAAAAAATGTGGAGCCTGTGTGGAAGTCTTGTGGAGCTGCTGGGGGAAAATGACAGCAACATGGTCAGGATGACCATTCTTCTATTGAGACATTTGCTCCCGGATAATGGTGCCCCGATACCCACCCCCATCGCCCTGCAGCTGGCTGAGGCGCTCCTGCCACTCTTTGACTGCGTAAGGCTCTGTGCCCACAGCCACGGCCACTGGGTGCTGCCGGGACCCTGGGTGCCCTGTGCAGATGCCAGCTTGTGCCCTGGGTGCCTGAAGCAGCTGATGCTGAGGTATTTTGCCCATCCTTTCATACAGGATGATAGCCAGGTACAGCTGAGCTCCATGTGTATCTTTCACGAGATGCTGCACTTATTAACGCAAGAGGGAAGAAAGGTCCTGAAGTGCCACGTGTGCCAGAGCCTGCTGCCACTCTACTTCCACTGCCATGATGAGAATCAGTTTGTTGCTGAGGTGAGGACTTGCGGCCGGCTGCTGTCCCCCTGGCAGGGGGCTGGGCTGCCTCCTGCCCTGGCAGCTTGCAAGCTGCAGCCTCCTCCGGGCTGCGGCACAGGGCTCCTGTGCCCTGGCCTGTGGGGCCATCTGTGTGTCTCTGCTGCTCTCCAGGCCTCCCGGGAAATGCTGCATTCTTCAGCACGATTCCTCGAGAGGAGGGACCTCCAACACCTGCTACAGGTGGATCGCACATGGAGGTTCGGCGAGAGCCTGGTAAGGACTGCCAAGAATCCCCAGCCTCAGCCTGGAGAAGGCCCCCGAGGGTGTGCTCAGGGTACGGGGCTGGCAGCTGTGCCCCTGCCCGCTGCTGCACCCAGAGGCCACGCGGGCTCTTCTCCAGGCTCCCGTGGGCCCTAACCCACGCCAGGGCCGGGGCGGCACCGCGGCTCCCCGGGCAGCAGCCGGCCCTCTGCCCCCTCCCCTCGGGAGCCCGGCAGCAGCGGCTGCTGGCCGCGCCTCAGGGCTCTGCGGGCAGGGGAGGCCGGGGCTGGGCGCAGGCAGCGTCCGGCCGAGGGGCTGCGCCCGTGCCAACCCTTCCCTCCTGCCGCTCTCTCCAGCTGGCAGAGGACAGGAGAGGAGCGGCCGAGCACCTGCGCCGGGCCCTGCGCTACCTGCAGAGCCCACAGGACGCCCTGCGAGAGGAGGCCGTCATCTTCATGAGTAAGCCACTCCCTGGCAGTCCCTCCCTGGCCCCGCCGCGGCTCGGCCCCAGCCCCGCCTGCTGCCCCGGCGGCTCCACCCGGGCCCGGCGCCGTGGAGCCCCGCCCGGCCCCGGCGCCGCTGCCGCCCCTCTGGCAGCCGTGCCCTTGGGCGGCAGCGTGCGGCAAGGGCCCGGGCTGAGCTCTGCCGGGCCAGCAGGCCGTGTGGCCACAGCGCCGGCAGCGCCGCTGGCAGGGAGCTGTGCCGCTGGGGCCGTGACAGGCTCTGTGTTCCCAGGGATGGCCGGCCAGCACCTCAGGGGGCAGCAGCAAGAGCTCCAGCTGATCTGCAGCGGTGAGTGAGGGCAAGGGGCTGACAGCAGGGGCTGGCGGGGGGAGCTGCAAGCCCTGCCCAGGCTCTGGAGGGCTCTGCTCCCATGGCCAGAGCACACGGAGATTTCAGGGCTACGTGGGGGATTCCTGGCCAGCAGCTTCGGCCTGATCCCCTGGCTCCCTGCTCCCTCTTAGCCATGGCAAGAGCCCGCTGGGCTGGCACTTGCGAGGGGCTCTCCTCGGCTCCCCGCAGATGCAGCTTCTGACCGTGCCTCTGTTCCTCTCTCTTGCAGCCCTGGAAGGCCTGACGGAGGACACGAGCAGTGCCGTCTCCGAGCTGGCACTGGAAACACTGCGTGTCCTCCGGGCAATAGAGCGGGGCCCTAATTCCATTATCCGGAGGCTGCAAGATCAGCTGCGCAGGGCACGCAGGACCTGGCCTCGTCTCTTGGGGCTCAGCTGGCTGCACTGCAGGAGCTCTGGGGAGAGCTGATCTGGGGAGCAGGCTCTCTTTGCTGGGGCAACCGGAGCCAGGGGCAATTTTCTTTTCCTTTAAGGTTTTTCTTTTCCTTTTTCCCTTTTTTTCTTCATTGTAAATAGTTGAATATTAGAGTATCTATTATTACATCTATTACTATAGATTTTAGATTATTGTAAATAAATAAATGTTAGAGTATATATTATTCTTTAGGATAGATTAATGTCAATAAATTTGTTATAGAAGGTATTATGATACACAGACTGCTAGGAACTTTTCTTTTCTGCCCGGGGTCTGCAGGGCAAGAGGCAAGAAAGGGTGAAAAGGGTGCTTGTGCTCAGCAGCACAGCAGGCTGAGGGGTCCTGAGGCCTGAAGGGGGCAAAAGGGTGCTTCTGCTCAGCCGGCTGCCCAGGCGTGCAGTGCCGCAGGCAAAATGGCCAGAAGGCTCTTGGCCTTTGGTGGTTCTGCCGAAGCCTTTGTGCTGCCCACAGAAGAGCGGCTGGGCAGGGGCCGGAGCTGCGGGGATCCCTGCCAGAGCGGTGCCTGGAGATGGCCACAAAGGCCCGTGCCAGGCAGGAAGCGCCATCCGTGTCCTCCTGCCCGTGAGCTGCTGGCTGCCTTGCTGAGGGCTCCGAGGTGCCTCTGGATGGGGCTGCTCCGCAGCTGCTGTGGGGCTGCGACGCTGCTGCCGGGCAGCTTGAGCGGGCTGGGGGAGACCCTGAGGGGCTGGGGCACTGGGAGGCCTTGAGCAATTGGGTGTCAGAGGCCATAAGCAGCCCCCCTGGCAGCTGCCTTGTTCCTGCCAGAGTTGACTGATCCGGACAGATCCTGGGCACTCTGGAACTAACAGCATCAGTGTCATTGGAAACCGAAACACAGGGAGTTCTCAGATCTTTGGGCCTGTAAGCCAAGGCCTGCAATTAAACACAGCATTGGATCCGAGACTTTGGAAAGGGCTTCCAAACTTGGGTGCTAGAAGCGAGAATGTGGATTTCTATTATAAAGCAGAGACACCTTAAGCTGAGTGGAGGAAAGTTTAGCATTTTGGAGTTGAAGATATAGAAAAAATAAAAGTAGTTACAACGGTAAACACGATGTTTAGAAGCAGTGCTCTAGGTTTGTGTGTCATAACATTATTGGCTAAGAAAGCTTCCAATGTAGCATGAGACCATGGGATGAAATATCGAAGGATTGGGTCAGAAACGTACATATAGTTTTTGGCAGTGTTTTATTGGCCAATAAATCCTTAAAAGGTCTTGTAACCACAAGTCTTGTGACCTTGTGAGCCATGCGGTGGAGATGTGAGCCAAACTCACCCTTCCTCTCCATGTAGAAGATAAGGAAAAGAAATGGCATCATCTAAAAAACTCAGAGGTCTGCTCTGTAACTCATTCCAAACTCCTTCAAATCCCCCAAAGTGTGATTTAGCTACAAACAGATGACAAGGACTCTTCATGCTGGCTCTTTGACTCCAAAGCAGCTGCTTTAGAAACTTTCCCATAACCCTGTGTAGCAATGTGCTAGAAATGTATCATTTGAAGAAACTTTCCCAAGGGACTACTTGAAGAGAGGTTGGTTTGAAGGGTATTAGAGGAGAAAGCCTCCCGGCAGAGGTCTGGGCTTTGGCCTAGCTCTGTCCCTGCTGATTGTGAAGTGTGCCATCTAGCTGCAGGGGTTTCTGGGCTAAAAATATCATCAAGTTCCTTGGACTTGCTCTTTTTGGCCTATAAAAGCTGGAGCCACTTTCCGGGCAAATTGGGAGACCTCATCAATGTGTGGATGGACCATCTAGGATTTTCCCAATTGCTGGCAATGGTTCTCCAGGTCCCCGGTGTCAAACAGGGCTCCCCAGCAACTGCGCATCTGCAAGATGAGAAACAATTGTCTTGCTTTGAAAAGACAGGTGGCTGCTAAGGAAGGCAGAAGCCTTCTCTGAAATAGAAAATGTAAATCCCCTGCCTTCAAATGATTCTAATTTAGACATGAAAATGCTCTAGGAGAAGGAGATGGGAATAGGACTGAGCGTGCAGAGCAGGGCAGCGTTTGCTGATGGTCTGAGCCCTCCCTAAAGAGCCTGTCGGTCTTTCTTAGACACCTGGGGCCAGGGATTCCTTCCAAGCTGGGCAACTTTGGGTGGGCTGGGGGCGGCCCCAGGGAAGAAGGCAGCGTGTGCAAGGGCCCTGGCTGGCACGCTGCAGCACGGTCAGCGCGGCATGCAACGGAAGCCGGTGTCCAAGGGCCCTTTGTGACACGTGGGAAATAGAAGCTTGCCCGGGTGCTTGGAACACCCAACGGCGCAGGACGGGACAGAGCGGTGCCGTGAGGAGCCCCCGCACAGCGCACTCGTTCCCGTGTGAGCCGGAGCTTCTTCGCAGCCTTGTTCCTGTGGCTGAGCTCGAGGCCAGAGCACAGCACTCGGTGACCCGTGGCCTGCCGAGGCTTCTATTCTGCAGCTGCCCTCAAGGGCAGAGGCCTGGGACTTGGTGCCCCAGAAGCTTTGCCAGGCCATCTCTCCTACAAGAAGCTCTAGTCAGTGACATGGAGTGGAGGCCCCCAAGAGTGCCCAAGCTGGCTTGGGTGGAGGAGGAGGAGGAAGAAGGCCCTGGAGCTGCCCCAGCACAGGAGACAGAAGAGGTGGTGCCGTTCCAGCCACCGCAGGAGGGTGAGTGGCAGAGCTGGGCCGCAGGGCTGGAGCCTGCAGCCAACTTGGCCCCATCCCATGCCACGCCATCCCCTGGGGACATGCCCACGGACAGGACAGAAGAGGGGCCGGGCAGACAGCCCGCAGATACCGTTCTCCATGCCCCTGGGGCATCATGGGGCTCTCCCTGCCTGGGCAGCGTAAGGCTGGCCTATGTTCTCTGGCCTCTCCCGCAGCCCCTCAGCTCTGCCTGCGCTCTATCTTTGCCAGAAGCAGCCGTGGAGCGCACGCAAGAGCAGGAATCCAGCCGTGGCCGCTTCCGCACCACAGCGCAGGTACCTGCAACCACCCCCGGCTGGGCTGGGCCTGCTGTCCCTGCTCAGCCGAGCACCGTGTGTGGAGCAGTCCGTGCAACATGCCCGGCTTCTTGCCCTTCTCCTACAGCTCGTTCTCAGCTTCATCCAGGGCATTCAGCAGGAAGAGACCAGCAGCACGGGCACTGGGCTCAGAGCTCAGTCGCAGCTCCTCAGACATGAGACCAGTGCCACCCTGCTGGATTTGCTCCTGGAGAAGGGTGTTTCCAGGCCAGAACAAGTAAGCAGCCTGTGGCCAGGTTTCAATTCCCCCATGAGTGACGTGGCTTCCCAAGCCACACCTGCTGGTCTCTGGGAGCCTTTGAGGCCATGGCAGTTGCGCTGGCAAGGGAAGCACTTCTCTGGGGACGCCAGGAACATCGCTCCCTCTGGCACCTTTCTGAGTCTCCCTGTGCCTTTTCCAGGTGCCCGCCATGGTGAGGTACATTTACCGATGGCTCCTGGCCAATGATGCTGACGAGCACAGGCTGGACAAGACCCTGCTTCATCTCACCAAAGCACACCCGGGTGACGTAGTCGTGACGCTCCTGCGTGTGGCCCCATCCTGTGACAGGTATGGGGTCCACCTGCCCACAGGGCTCAGGGCTCCCCAGCCCATCACCCTGTACCACCTGTGCCAGGTGTCCAGAGAGTTGCAGGGCCCTCTGGCTGCTGCCTTTGCCAGCTCTGGCATGTAAACCCCTGAGCCTGCTGCCATGCTCCCCTGCTGCCCCTCAGGGCTCTGTCCCCACCGGCCTGGACTGCCTGGGTGCTTCTGGCAGGGGGCCAGTGGGCAGAGGCAAAGCTGGCCGTCAGCCCGGGCCCCCTAGGGATGCCCAGGCCACCGTGCTGCGTCTGAGACCCCCCGCTGAGACAGAGCTCTAACCCCGCAGAGCTGCCATCACCGTATGGAAGACCATCATGTGCTCGCCCAGGACTGTGGAGCCAGTGCTGCGCATACTCCTGGATGTGCTGGGGAGCTGGCCAGAGCACATCACGCGCACCTCCGATGGGGACACAACGCGTGTCTTTGCCATGGCTGTGAGTTTCTGCAAGTGGCCTTTGCTGCCTCCAAGGCCGCCTCTCCAGCAGCTCTCCATCCTCCTTCCCTCACTGCATCTCCCTGCCTCAAGCGCTGGCCTGAAACCTGGCCCAGGGGCAGCTTCAGGCCCACCAGGCCCCGTGCTCCCCCTGCATCTCACCGGGCCGCTCCCTGCCACGCTCGGGCCCTGCCACAGGGACGCCTCGGCACTGAGCGCTGTCTCGGGGGGGGACTTTGTCCTTTGCAGGCAACCCTGGTGGTGTGGAAGATCCTCCAGGAGCCCCGCATCCCACGTGTAGCCAAGTCTTATTTTCCCCGCCTATTTGTGCATCTCCTTTTCCAAGTCTTCTTCAGCGCACAAGAGATGCCAGTGGATGTCGACAACTTCTGGAACCAATGCCAGGAAGAGCACGGCCTTGCCACCAGCCCCAACAGGTGCTCCATCCCAGTCCTGCTGTCCCTGCCACGTGGCCTGGCAAGGAGCCAGTGCTGCCAGCGTCACCTGGGCTTTGCTCTGCACACAGGTTTGCAGTGCGCACCCTGAAGTCCCTGCTCTGCCTTCTCCGCTGCGAGCATGTGGTGGTGGCAATGGAACGCAGGTGTGGCTGGGACACGCTGCTCTCTCCTGACACCCACCACTTTGCCGTGGCTCTGCTGGCAAGGTGAGACCCCCTTCACCCCACTGCCTCTGACATTTGTGCTCTGTGCCCAGGTGCCCCACACAGTCCCTCCCTGTGCTCGTGGCCCAGAGGGCCTTGTCACTGAGGGACGGCCGAGCACACTGCAAAAGGCTGGCAGAGGAGGGTGCTCACGAGCAACCAACTCCCACATGGCCCAGCTCCCATTGCTGCAAGGCTGGTGGGGGAAGATGAGAACTCTGTGAGGCACTCCTGCCAGAGGCTTGCCCACTGGCTCAGGCTCTTGTTTCTTTTTTCCTCTTGTCAGAGAAATTTGCCATTCAGCCGTACACTTTTCTCTCGGGGTTGCATTCTACCTGCTCAGCCTGCTCGGCCAAGAGATGCCATCCTGGGATTTCCCTGCCCTGGCATTCCTGGTGGAGGTGAGCCTGAAGGCCAGTGCTGCCTCACTCAGCAGCCTCCCAGCTCTCTGCCCCCTTGTAGCCACAGCTGCCAGGACGGTGCCCGCGCCCTGTGCCGCTGCCTGGGCCCAGCCCTGTGCAATTCTGGGCTCCTGCCGGACAGGTCCCCTCTCACTGTCCTGTGCCTTTCAGGTGCTCGAGTGCCTGGACTTGAGGGAATGCAGTGACAGTCTTCTGGACATCATGTCACAGAACCTGCAGAGCGAGCACAGGGCCAGGCGTTACGTGGCACTCAGAGGCCTCGTAGTGCTGGGCAAGAAACCCTTGATGGTGAGAAGGGGGCAGCGGCTGAAGGCGTGCAAGCTGCGTGGGGCTGGGCAACGCAGTCCCTTGGCCTTGCCCGGGCTTCGGGCGCTGGGGCAGCTGCTCCCAGCTCTCCTGCCTCCCGCTTCAGCTCCCCCCGTGCTTGGAGACAGGCCTTTGGCCTCTGGGCCCTGCGGCAGCAGGCTGGTGTTTCACAAACTTGTCTTCCACACAGGCTGAAAAAATGTGGAGCCTGTGTGGAAGTCTTGTGGAGCTGCTGGGGGAAAATGACAGCAACATGGTCAGGATGACCATTCTTCTATTGAGACATTTGCTCCCGGATAATGGTGCCCCGATACCCACCCCCATCGCCCTGCAGCTGGCTGAGGCGCTCCTGCCACTCTTTGACTGCGTAAGGCTCTGTGCCCACAGCCACGGCCACTGGGTGCTGCCGGGACCCTGGGTGCCCTGTGCAGATGCCAGCTTGTGCCCTGGGTGCCTGAAGCAGCTGATGCTGAGGTATTTTGCCCATCCTTTCATACAGGATGATAGCCAGGTACAGCTGAGCTCCATGTGTATCTTTCACGAGATGCTGCACTTATTAACGCAAGAGGGAAGAAAGGTCCTGAAGTGCCACGTGTGCCAGAGCCTGCTGCCACTCTACTTCCACTGCCATGATGAGAATCAGTTTGTTGCTGAGGTGAGGACTTGCGGCCGGCTGCTGTCCCCCTGGCAGGGGGCTGGGCTGCCTCCTGCCCTGGTAGCTTGCAAGCTGCAGCCTCCTCCGGGCTGCGGCACAGGGATGCTCCTGTGCCCTGGCCTGTGGGGCCATCTGTGTGTCTCTGCTGCTCTCCAGGCCTCCCGGGAAATGCTGCATTCTTCAGCACGATTCCTCGAGAGGAGGGACCTCCAACACCTGCTACAGGTGGATCGCACATGGAGGTTCGGCGAGAGCCTGGTAAGGACTGCCAAGAATCCCCAGCCTCAGCCTGGAGAAGGCCCCCGAGGGTGTGCTCAGGGTGCGGGGCTGGCAGCTGTGCCCCTGCCCGCTGCTGCACCCAGAGGCCACGCGGGCTCTTCTCCAGGCTCCCGTGGGCCCTAACCCACGCCAGGGCCGGGGCGGCACCGCGGCTCCCCGGGCAGCAGCCGGCCCTCTGCCCCCTCCCCTCGGGAGCCCGGCAGCAGCGGCTGCTGGCCGCGCCTCAGGGCTCTGCGGGCAGGGGAGGCCGGGGCTGGGCGCAGGCAGCGTCCGGCCGAGGGGCTGCGCCCGTGCCAACCCTTCCCTCCTGCCGCTCTCTCCAGCTGGCAGAGGACAGGAGAGGAGCGGCCGAGCACCTGCGCCGGGCCCTGCGCTACCTGCAGAGCCCACAGGACGCCCTGCGAGAGGAGGCCGTCATCTTCATGAGTAAGCCACTCCCTGGCAGTCCCTCCCTGGCCCCGCCGCGGCTCGGCCCCAGCCCCGCCTGCTGCCCCGGCGGCTCCACCCGGGCCCGGCGCCGTGGAGCCCCGCCCGGCCCCGGCGCCGCTGCCGCCCCTCTGGCAGCCGTGCCCTTGGGCGGCAGCGTGCGGCAAGGGCCCGGGCTGAGCTCTGCCGGGCCAGCAGGCCGTGTGGCCACAGCGCCGGCAGCGCCGCTGGCAGGGAGCTGTGCCGCTGGGGCCGTGACAGGCTCTGTGTTCCCAGGGATGGCCGGCCAGCACCTCAGGGGGCAGCAGCAAGAGCTCCAGCTGATCTGCAGCGGTGAGTGAGGGCAAGGGGCTGACAGCAGGGGCTGGCGGGGGGAGCTGCAAGCCCTGCCCAGGCTCTGGAGGGCTCTGCTCCCATGGCCAGAGCACACGGAGATTTCAGGGCTACGTGGGGGATTCCTGGCCAGCAGCTTCGGCCTGATCCCCTGGCTCCCTGCTCCCTCTTAGCCATGGCAAGAGCCCGCTGGGCTGGCACTTGCGAGGGGCTCTCCTCGGCTCCCCGCAGATGCAGCTTCTGACCGTGCCTCTGTTCCTCTCTCTTGCAGCCCTGGAAGGCCTGACGGAGGACACGAGCAGTGCCGTCTCCGAGCTGGCACTGGAAACACTGCGTGTCCTCCGGGCAATAGAGCGGGGCCCTAATTCCATTATCCGGAGGCTGCAAGATCAGCTGCGCAGGGCACGCAGGACCTGGCCTCGTCTCTTGGGGCTCAGCTGGCTGCACTGCAGGAGCTCTGGGGAGAGCTGATCTGGGGAGCAGGCTCTCTTTGCTGGGGCAACCGGAGCCAGGGGCAATTTTCTTTTCCTTTAAGGTTTTTCTTTTCCTTTTTCCCTTTTTTTCTTCATTGTAAATAGTTGAATATTAGAGTATCTATTATTACATCTATTACTATAGATTTTAGATTATTGTAAATAAATAAATGTTAGAGTATATATTATTCTTTAGGATAGATTAATGTCAATAAATTTGTTATAGAAGGTATTATGATACACAGACTGCTAGGAACTTTTCTTTTCTGCCCGGGGTCTGCAGGGCAAGAGGCAAGAAAGGGTGAAAAGGGTGCTTGTGCTCAGCAGCACAGCAGGCTGAGGGGTCCTGAGGCCTGAAGGGGGCAAAAGGGTGCTTCTGCTCAGCCGGCTGCCCAGGCGTGCAGTGCCGCAGGCAAAATGGCCAGAAGGCTCTTGGCCTTTGGTGGTTCTGCCGAAGCCTTTGTGCTGCCCACAGAAGAGCGGCTGGGCAGGGGCCGGAGCTGCGGGGATCCCTGCCAGAGCGGTGCCTGGAGATGGCCACAAAGGCCCGTGCCAGGCAGGAAGCGCCATCCGTGTCCTCCTGCCCGTGAGCTGCTGGCTGCCTTGCTGAGGGCTCCGAGGTGCCTCTGGATGGGGCTGCTCCGCAGCTGCTGTGGGGCTGCGACGCTGCTGCCGGGCAGCTTGAGCGGGCTGGGGGAGACCCTGAGGGGCTGGGCACTGGGAGGCCTTGAGCAATTGGGTGTCAGAGGCCATAAGCAGCCCCCCTGGCAGCTGCCTTGTTCCTGCCAGAGTTGACTGATCCGGACAGATCCTGGGCACTCTGGAACTAACAGCATCAGTGTCATTGGAAACCGAAACACAGGGAGTTCTCAGATCTTTGGGCCTGTAAGCCAAGGCCTGCAATTAAACACAGCATTGGATCCGAGACTTTGGAAAGGGCTTCCAAACTTGGGTGCTAGAAGCGAGAATGTGGATTTCTATTATAAAGCAGAGACACCTTAAGCTGAGTGGAGGAAAGTTTAGCATTTTGGAGTTGAAGATATAGAAAAAATAAAAGTAGTTACAACGGTAAACACGATGTTTAGAAGCAGTGCTCTAGGTTTGTGTGTCATAACATTATTGGCTAAGAAAGCTTCCAATGTAGCATGAGACCATGGGATGAAATATCGAAGGATTGGGTCAGAAACGTACATATAGTTTTTGGCAGTGTTTTATTGGCCAATAAATCCTTAAAAGGTCTTGTAACCACAAGTCTTGTGACCTTGTGAGCCATGCGGTGGAGATGTGAGCCAAACTCACCCTTCCTCTCCATGTAGAAGATAAGGAAAAGAAATGGCATCATCTAAAAAACTCAGAGGTCTGCTCTGTAACTCATTCCAAACTCCTTCAAATCCCCCAAAGTGTGATTTAGCTACAAACAGATGACAAGGACTCTTCATGCTGGCTCTTTGACTCCAAAGCAGCTGCTTTAGAAACTTTCCCATAACCCTGTGTAGCAATGTGCTAGAAATGTATCATTTGAAGAAACTTTCCCAAGGGACTACTTGAAGAGAGGTTGGTTTGAAGGGTATTAGAGGAGAAAGCCTCCCGGCAGAGGTCTGGGCTTTGGCCTAGCTCTGTCCCTGCTGATTGTGAAGTGTGCCATCTAGCTGCAGGGGTTTCTGGGCTAAAAATATCATCAAGTTCCTTGGACTTGCTCTTTTTGGCCTATAAAAGCTGGAGCCACTTTCCGGGCAAATTGGGAGACCTCATCAATGTGTGGATGGACCATCTAGGATTTTCCCAATTGCTGGCAATGGTTCTCCAGGTCCCCGGTGTCAAACAGGGCTCCCCAGCAACTGCGCATCTGCAAGATGAGAAACAATTGTCTTGCTTTGAAAAGACAGGTGGCTGCTAAGGAAGGCAGAAGCCTTCTCTGAAATAGAAAATGTAAATCCCCTGCCTTCAAATGATTCTAATTTAGACATGAAAATGCTCTAGGAGAAGGAGATGGGAATAGGACTGAGCGTGCAGAGCAGGGCAGCGTTTGCTGATGGTCTGAGCCCTCCCTAAAGAGCCTGTCGGTCTTTCTTAGACACCTGGGGCCAGGGATTCCTTCCAAGCTGGGCAACTTTGGGTGGGCTGGGTGCGGCCCCAGGGAAGAAGGCAGCGTGTGCAAGGGCCCTGGCTGGCACGCTGCAGCACGGTCAGCGCGGCATGCAACGGAAGCCGGTGTCCAAGGGCCCTTTGTGACACGTGGGAAATAGAAGCTTGCCCGGGTGCTTGGAACACCCAACGGCGCAGGACGGGACAGAGCGGTGCCGTGAGGAGCCCCCGCACAGCGCACTCGTTCCCGTGTGAGCCGGAGCTTCTTCGCAGCCTTGTTCCTGTGGCTGAGCTCGAGGCCAGAGCACAGCACTCGGTGACCCGTGGCCTGCCGAGGCTTCTATTCTGCAGCTGCCCTCAAGGGCAGAGGCCTGGGACTTGGTGCCCCAGAAGCTTTGCCAGGCCATCTCTCCTACAAGAAGCTCTAGTCAGTGACATGGAGTGGAGGCCCCCAAGAGTGCCCAAGCTGGCTTGGGTGGAGGAGGAGGAGGAAGAAGGCCCTGGAGCTGCCCCAGCACAGGAGACAGAAGAGGTGGTGCCGTTCCAGCCACCGCAGGAGGGTGAGTGGCAGAGCTGGGCCGCAGGGCTGGAGCCTGCAGCCAACTTGGCCCCATCCCATGCCACGCCATCCCCTGGGGACATGCCCACGGACAGGACAGAAGAGGGGCCGGGCAGACAGCCCGCAGATACCGTTCTCCATGCCCCTGGGGCATCATGGGGCTCTCCCTGCCTGGGCAGCGTAAGGCTGGCCTATGTTCTCTGGCCTCTCCCGCAGCCCCTCAGCTCTGCCTGCGCTCTATCTTTGCCAGAAGCAGCCGTGGAGTGCACGCAAGAGCAGGAATCCAGCCGTGGCCGCTTCCGCACCACAGCGCAGGTACCTGCAACCACCCCCGGCTGGGCTGGGCCTGCTGTCCCTGCTCAGCCGAGCACCGTGTGTGGAGCAGTCCGTGCAACATGCCCGGCTTCTTGCCCTTCTCCTACAGCTCGTTCTCAGCTTCATCCAGGGCATTCAGCAGGAAGAGACCAGCAGCACGGGCACTGGGCTCAGAGCTCAGTCGCAGCTCCTCGGACATGAGACCAGTGCCACCCTGCTGGATTTGCTCCTGGAGAAGGGTGTTTCCAGGCCAGAACAAGTAAGCAGCCTGTGGCCAGGTTTCAATTCCCCCATGAGTGACGTGGCTTCCCAAGCCACACCTGCTGGTCTCTGGGAGCCTTTGAGGCCATGGCAGTTGCGCTGGCAAGGGAAGCACTTCTCTGGGGACGCCAGGAACATCGCTCCCTCTGGCACCTTTCTGAGTCTCCCTGTGCCTTTTCCAGGTGCCCGCCATGGTGAGGTACATTTACCGATGGCTCCTGGCCAATGATGCTGACGAGCACAGGCTGGACAAGACCCTGCTTCATCTCACCAAAGCACACCCGGGTGACGTAGTCGTGACGCTCCTGCGTGTGGCCCCGTCCTGTGACAGGTATGGGGTCCACCTGCCCACAGGGCTCAGGGCTCCCCAGCCCATCACCCTGTACCACCTGTGCCAGGTGTCCAGAGAGTTGCAGGGCCCTCTGGCTGCTGCCTTTGCCAGCTCTGGCATGTAAACCCCTGAGCCTGCTGCCATGCTCCCCTGCTGCCCCTCAGGGCTCTGTCCCCACCGGCCTGGACTGCCTGGGTGCTTCTGGCAGGGGGCCAGTGGGCAGAGGCAAAGCTGGCCGTCAGCCCGGGCCCCCTAGGGATGCCCAGGCCACCGTGCTGCGTCTGAGACCCCCCGCTGAGACAGAGCTCTAACCCCGCAGAGCTGCCATCACCGTATGGAAGACCATCATGTGCTCGCCCAGGACTGTGGAGCCAGTGCTGCGCATACTCCTGGATGTGCTGGGGAGCTGGCCAGAGCACATCACGCGCACCTCCGATGGGGACACAACGCGTGTCTTTGCCATGGCTGTGAGTTTCTGCAAGTGGCCTCTGCTGCCTCCAAGGCCGCCTCTCCAGCAGCTCTCCATCCTCCTTCCCTCACTGCATCTCCCTGCCTCAAGCGCTGGCCTGAAACCTGGCCCAGGGGCAGCTTCAGGCCCACCAGGCCCCGTGCTCCCCCTGCATCTCACCGGGCCGCTCCCTGCCACGCTCGGGCCCTGCCACAGGGACGCCTCGGCACTGAGCGCTGTCTCGGGGGGGGACTTTGTCCTTTGCAGGCAACCCTGGTGGTGTGGAAGATCCTCCAGGAGCCCCGCATCCCACGTGTAGCCAAGTCTTATTTTCCCCGCCTATTTGTGCATCTCCTTTTCCAAGTCTTCTTCAGCGCACAAGAGATGCCAGTGGATGTCGACAACTTCTGGAACCAATGCCAGGAAGAGCACGGCCTTGCCACCAGCCCCAACAGGTGCTCCATCCCAGTCCTGCTGTCCCTGCCACGTGGCCTGGCAAGGAGCCAGTGCTGCCAGCGTCACCTGGGCTTTGCTCTGCACACAGGTTTGCAGTGCGCACCCTGAAGTCCCTGCTCTGCCTTCTCCGCTGCGAGCATGTGGTGGTGGCAATGGAACGCAGGTGTGGCTGGGACACGCTGCTCTCTCCTGACACCCACCACTTTGCCGTGGCTCTGCTGGCAAGGTGAGACCCCCTTCACCCCGCTGCCTCTGACATTTGTGCTCTGTGCCCAGGTGCCCCACACAGTCCCTCCCTGTGCTCGTGGCCCAGAGGGCCTTGTCACTGAGGGACGGCCGAGCACACTGCAAAAGGCTGGCAGAGGAGGGTGCTCACGAGCAACCAACTCCCACATGGCCCAGCTCCCATTGCTGCAAGGCTGGTGGGGGAAGATGAGAACTCTGTGAGGCACTCCTGCCAGAGGCTTGCCCACTGGCTCAGGCTCTTGTTTCTTTTTTCCTCTTGTCAGAGAAATTTGCCATTCAGCCGTACACTTTTCTCTCGGGGTTGCATTCTACCTGCTCAGCCTGCTCGGCCAAGAGATGCCATCCTGGGATTTCCCTGCCCTGGCATTCCTGGTGGAGGTGAGCCTGAAGGCCAGTGCTGCCTCACTCAGCAGCCTCCCAGCTCTCTGCCCCCTTGTAGCCACAGCTGCCAGGACGGTGCCCGCGCCCTGTGCCGCTGCCTGGGCCCAGCCCTGTGCAATTCTGGGCTCCTGCCGGACAGGTCCCCTCTCACTGTCCTGTGCCTTTCAGGTGCTCGAGTGCCTGGACTTGAGGGAATGCAGTGACAGTCTTCTGGACATCATGTCACAGAACCTGCAGAGCGAGCACAGGGCCAGGCGTTACGTGGCACTCAGAGGCCTCGTAGTGCTGGGCAAGAACCCCTTGATGGTGAGAAGGGGGCAGCGGCTGAAGGCGTGCAAGCTGCGTGGGGCTGGGCAACGCAGTCCCTTGGCCTTGCCCGGGCTTCGGGCGCTGGGGCAGCTGCTCCCAGCTCTCCTGCCTCCCGCTTCAGCTGCCCCAGTGCTTGGAGACAGGCCTTTGGCCTCTGGGCCCTGCAGCAGCAGGCTGGTGTTTCACAAACTTGTCTTCCACACAGGCTGAAAAAATGTGGAGCCTGTGTGGAAGTCTTGTGGAGCTGCTGGGGGAAAATGACAGCAACATGGTCAGGATGACCATTCTTCTATTGAGACATTTGCTCCCGGATAATGGTGCCCCGATACCCACCCCCATCGCCCTGCAGCTGGCTGAGGCGCTCCTGCCACTCTTTGACTGCGTAAGGCTCTGTGCCCACAGCCACGGCCACTGGGTGCTGCCGGGACCCTGGGTGCCCTGTGCAGATGCCAGCTTGTGCCCTGGGTGCCTGAAGCAGCTGATGCTGAGGTATTTTGCCCATCCTTTCATACAGGATGATAGCCAGGTACAGCTGAGCTCCATGTGTATCTTTCACGAGATGCTGCACTTATTAACGCAAGAGGGAAGAAAGGTCCTGAAGTGCCACGTGTGCCAGAGCCTGCTGCCACTCTACTTCCACTGCCATGATGAGAATCAGTTTGTTGCTGAGGTGAGGACTTGCGGCCGGCTGCTGTCCCCCTGGCAGGGGGCTGGGCTGCCTCCTGCCCTGGCAGCTTGCAAGCTGCAGCCTCCTCCGGGCTGCGGCACAGGGATGCTCCTGTGCCCTGGCCTGTGGGGCCATCTGTGTGTCTCTGCTGCTCTCCAGGCCTCCCGGGAAATGCTGCATTCTTCAGCACGATTCCTCGAGAGGAGGGACCTCCAACACCTGCTACAGGTGGATCGCACATGGAGGTTCGGCGAGAGCCTGGTAAGGACTGCCAAGAATCCCCAGCCTCAGCCTGGAGAAGGCCCCCGAGGGTGTGCTCAGGGTACGGGGCTGGCAGCTGTGCCCCTGCCCGCTGCTGCACCCAGAGGCCACGCGGGCTCTTCTCCAGGCTCCCGTGGGCCCTAACCCACGCCAGGGCCGGGGCGGCACCGCGGCTCCCCGGGCAGCAGCCGGCCCTCTGCCCCCTCCCCTCGGGAGCCCGGCAGCAGCGGCTGCTGGCCGCGCCTCAGGGCTCTGCGGGCAGGGGAGGCCGGGGCTGGGCGCAGGCAGCGTCCGGCCGAGGGGCTGCGCCCGTGCCAACCCTTCCCTCCTGCCGCTCTCTCCAGCTGGCAGAGGACAGGAGAGGAGCGGCCGAGCACCTGCGCCGGGCCCTGCGCTACCTGCAGAGCCCACAGGACGCCCTGCGAGAGGAGGCCGTCATCTTCATGAGTAAGCCACTCCCTGGCAGTCCCTCCCTGGCCCCGCCGCGGCTCGGCCCCAGCCCCGCCTGCTGCCCCGGCGGCTCCACCCGGGCCCGGCGCCGTGGAGCCCCGCCCGGCCCCGGCGCCGCTGCCGCCCCTCTGGCAGCCGTGCCCTTGGGCGGCAGCGTGCGGCAAGGGCCCGGGCTGAGCTCTGCCGGGCCAGCAGGCCGTGTGGCCACAGCGCCGGCAGCGCCGCTGGCAGGGAGCTGTGCCGCTGGGGCCGTGACAGGCTCTGTGTTCCCAGGGATGGCCGGCCAGCACCTCAGGGGGCAGCAGCAAGAGCTCCAGCTGATCTGCAGCGGTGAGTGAGGGCAAGGGGCTGACAGCAGGGGCTGGCGGGGGGAGCTGCAAGCCCTGCCCCGGCTCTGGAGGGCTCTGCTCCCGTGGCCAGAGCACACGGAGATTTCAGGGCTACGTGGGGGATTCCTGGCCAGCAGCTTCGGCCTGATCCCCTGGCTCCCTGCTCCCTCTTAGCCATGGCAAGAGCCCGCTGGGCTGGCACTTGCGAGGGGCTCTCCTCGGCTCCCCGCAGATGCAGCTTCTGACCGTGCCTCTGTTCCTCTCTCTTGCAGCCCTGGAAGGCCTGACGGAGGACACGAGCAGTGCCGTCTCCGAGCTGGCACTGGAAACACTGCGTGTCCTCCGGGCAATAGAGCGGGGCCCTAATTCCATTATCCGGAGGCTGCAAGATCAGCTGCGCAGGGCACGCAGGACCTGGCCTCGTCTCTTGGGGCTCAGCTGGCTGCACTGCAGGAGCTCTGGGGAGAGCTGATCTGGGGAGCAGGCTCTCTTTGCTGGGGCAACCGGAGCCAGGGGCAATTTTCTTTTCCTTTAAGGTTTTTCTTTTCCTTTTTCCCTTTTTTTCTTCATTGTAAATAGTTCAATATTAGAGTATCTATTATTACATCTATTACTATAGATTTTAGATTATTGTAAATAAATAAATGTTAGAGTATATATTATTCTTTAGGATAGATTAATGTCAGTAAATTTGTTATAGAAGGTATTATGATACACAGACTGCTAGGAACTTTTCTTTTCTGCCCGGGGTCTGCAGGGCAAGAGGCAAGAAAGGGTGAAAAGGGTGCTTGTGCTCAGCAGCACAGCAGGCTGAGGGGTCCTGAGGCCTGAAGGGGGCAAAAGGGTGCTTCTGCTCAGCCGGCTGCCCAGGCGTGCAGTGCCGCAGGCAAAATGGCCAGAAGCCCCTTGGCCTTTGGTGGTTCTGCCGAAGCCTTTGTGCTGCCCACAGAAGAGCGGCTGGGCAGGGGCCGGAGCTGCGGGGATCCCTGCCAGAGCGGTGCCTGGAGATGGCCACAAAGGCCCGTGCCAGGCAGGAAGCGCCATCCGTGTCCTCCTGCCCGTGAGCTGCTGGCTGCCTTGCTGAGGGCTCCGAGGTGCCTCTGGATGGGGCTGCTCCGCAGCTGCTGTGGGGCTGCGACGCTGCTGCCGGGCAGCTTGAGCGGGCTGGGGGAGACCCTGAGGGGCTGGGGCACTGGGAGGCCTTGAGCAATTGGGTGTCAGAGGCCATAAGCAGCCCCCCTGGCAGCTGCCTTGTTCCTGCCAGAGTTGACTGATCCGGACAGATCCTGGGCACTCTGGAACTAACAGCATCAGTGTCATTGGAAACCGAAACACAGGGAGTTCTCAGATCTTTGGGCCTGTAAGCCAAGGCCTGCAATTAAACACAGCATTGGATCCGAGACTTTGGAAAGGGCTTCCAAACTTGGGTGCTAGAAGCGAGAATGTGGATTTCTATTATAAAGCAGAGACACCTTAAGCTGAGTGGAGGAAAGTTTAGCATTTTGGAGTTGAAGATATAGAAAAAATAAAAGTAGTTACAACGGTAAACACGATGTTTAGAAGCAGTGCTCTAGGTTTGTGTGTCATAACATTATTGGCTAAGAAAGCTTCCAATGTAGCATGAGACCATGGGATGAAATATCGAAGGATTGGGTCAGAAACGTACATATAGTTTTTGGCAGTGTTTTATTGGCCAATAAATCCTTAAAAGGTCTTGTAACCACAAGTCTTGTGACCTTGTGAGCCATGCGGTGGAGATGTGAGCCAAACTCACCCTTCCTCTCCATGTAGAAGATAAGGAAAAGAAATGGCATCATCTAAAAAACTCAGAGGTCTGCTCTGTAACTCATTCCAAACTCCTTCAAATCCCCCAAAGTGTGATTTAGCTACAAACAGATGACAAGGACTCTTCATGCTGGCTCTTTGACTCCAAAGCAGCTGCTTTAGAAACTTTCCCATAACCCTGTGTAGCAATGTGCTAGAAATGTATCATTTGAAGAAACTTTCCCAAGGGACTACTTGAAGAGAGGTTGGTTTGAAGGGTATTAGAGGAGAAAGCCTCCCGGCAGAGGTCTGGGCTTTGGCCTAGCTCTGTCCCTGCTGATTGTGAAGTGTGCCATCTAGCTGCAGGGGTTTCTGGGCTAAAAATATCATCAAGTTCCTTGGACTTGCTCTTTTTGGCCTATAAAAGCTGGAGCCACTTTCCGGGCAAATTGGGAGACCTCATCAATGTGTGGATGGACCATCTAGGATTTTCCCAATTGCTGGCAATGGTTCTCCAGGTCCCCGGTGTCAAACAGGGCTCCCCAGCAACTGCGCATCTGCAAGATGAGAAACAATTGTCTTGCTTTGAAAAGACAGGTGGCTGCTAAGGAAGGCAGAAGCCTTCTCTGAAATAGAAAATGTAAATCCCCTGCCTTCAAATGATTCTAATTTAGACATGAAAATGCTCTAGGAGAAGGAGATGGGAATAGGACTGAGCGTGCAGAGCAGGGCAGCGTTTGCTGATGGTCTGAGCCCTCCCTAAAGAGCCTGTCGGTCTTTCTTAGACACCTGGGGGCAGGGATTCCTTCCAAGCTGGGCAACTTTGGGTGGGCTGGGGGCGGCCCCAGGGAAGAAGGCAGCGTGTGCAAGGGCCCTGGCTGGCACGCTGCAGCACGGTCAGCGCGGCATGCAACGGAAGCCGGTGTCCAAGGGCCCTTTGTGACACGTGGGAAATAGAAGCTTGCCCGGGTGCTTGGAACACCCAACGGCGCAGGACGGGACAGAGCGGTGCCGTGAGGAGCCCCCGCACAGCGCACTCGTTCCCGTGTGAGCCGGAGCTTCTTCGCGGCCTTGTTCCTGTGGCTGAGCTCGAGGCCAGAGCACAGCACTCGGTGACCCGTGGCCTGCCGAGGCTTCTATTCTGCAGCTGCCCTCAAGGGCAGAGGCCTGGGACTTGGTGCCCCAGAAGCTTTGCCAGGCCATCTCTCCTACAAGAAGCTCTAGTCAGTGACATGGAGTGGAGGCCCCCAAGAGTGCCCAAGCTGGCTTGGGTGGAGGAGGAGGAGGAAGAAGGCCCTGGAGCTGCCCCAGCACAGGAGACAGAAGAGGTGGTGCCGTTCCAGCCACCGCAGGAGGGTGAGTGGCAGAGCTGGGCCGCAGGGCTGGAGCCTGCAGCCAACTTGGCCCCATCCCATGCCACGCCATCCCCTGGGGACATGCCCACGGACAGGACAGAAGAGGGGCCGGGCAGACAGCCCGCAGATACCGTTCTCCATGCCCCTGGGGCATCATGGGGCTCTCCCTGCCTGGGCAGCGTAAGGCTGGCCTATGTTCTCTGGCCTCTCCCGCAGCCCCTCAGGTCTGCCTGCGCTCTATCTTTGCCAGAAGCAGCCGTGGAGCGCACGCAAGAGCAGGAATCCAGCCGTGGCCGCTTCCGCACCACAGCGCAGGTACCTGCAACCACCCCCGGCTGGGCTGGGCCTGCTGTCCCTGCTCAGCCGAGCACCGTGTGTGGAGCAGTCCGTGCAACATGCCCGGCTTCTTGCCCTTCTCCTACAGCTCGTTCTCAGCTTCATCCAGGGCATTCAGCAGGAAGAGACCAGCAGCACGGGCACTGGGCTCAGAGCTCAGTCGCAGCTCCTCAGACATGAGACCAGTGCCACCCTGCTGGATTTGCTCCTGGAGAAGGGTGTTTCCAGGCCAGAACAAGTAAGCAGCCTGTGGCCAGGTTTCAATTCCCCCATGAGTGACGTGGCTTCCCAAGCCACACCTGCTGGTCTCTGGGAGCCTTTGAGGCCATGGCAGTTGCGCTGGCAAGGGAAGCACTTCTCTGGGGACGCCAGGAACATCGCTCCCTCTGGCACCTTTCTGAGTCTCCCTGTGCCTTTTCCAGGTGCCCGCCATGGTGAGGTACATTTACCGATGGCTCCTGGCCAATGATGCTGACGAGCACAGGCTGGACAAGACCCTGCTTCATCTCACCAAAGCACACCCGGGTGACGTAGTCGTGACGCTCCTGCGTGTGGCCCCATCCTGTGACAGGTATGGGGTCCACCTGCCCACAGGGCTCAGGGCTCCCCAGCCCATCACCCTGTACCACCTGTGCCAGGTGTCCAGAGAGTTGCAGGGCCCTCTGGCTGCTGCCTTTGCCAGCTCTGGCATGTAAACCCCTGAGCCTGCTGCCATGCTCCCCTGCTGCCCCTCAGGGCTCTGTCCCCACCGGCCTGGACTGCCTGGGTGCTTCTGGCAGGGGGCCAGTGGGCAGAGGCAAAGCTGGCCGTCAGCCCGGGCCCCCTAGGGATGCCCAGGCCACCGTGCTGCGTCTGAGACCCCCCGCTGAGACAGAGCTCTAACCCCGCAGAGCTGCCATCACCGTATGGAAGACCATCATGTGCTCGCCCAGGACTGTGGAGCCAGTGCTGCGCATACTCCTGGATGTGCTGGGGAGCTGGCCAGAGCACATCACGCGCACCTCCGATGGGGACACAACGCGTGTCTTTGCCATGGCTGTGAGTTTCTGCAAGTGGCCTTTGCTGCCTCCAAGGCCGCCTCTCCAGCAGCTCTCCATCCTCCTTCCCTCACTGCATCTCCCTGCCTCAAGCGCTGGCCTGAAACCTGGCCCAGGGGCAGCTTCAGGCCCACCAGGCCCCGTGCTCCCCCTGCATCTCACCGGGCCGCTCCCTGCCACGCTCGGGCCCTGCCACAGGGACGCCTCGGCACTGAGCGCTGTCTCGGGGGGGGACTTTGTCCTTTGCAGGCAACCCTGGTGGTGTGGAAGATCCTCCAGGAGCCCCGCATCCCACGTGTAGCCAAGTCTTATTTTCCCCGCCTATTTGTGCATCTCCTTTTCCAAGTCTTCTTCAGCGCACAAGAGATGCCAGTGGATGTCGACAACTTCTGGAACCAATGCCAGGAAGAGCACGGCCTTGCCACCAGCCCCAACAGGTGCTCCATCCCAGTCCTGCTGTCCCTGCCACGTGGCCTGGCAAGGAGCCAGTGCTGCCAGCGTCACCTGGGCTTTGCTCTGCACACAGGTTTGCAGTGCGCACCCTGAAGTCCCTGCTCTGCCTTCTCCGCTGCGAGCATGTGGTGGTGGCAATGGAACGCAGGTGTGGCTGGGACACGCTGCTCTCTCCTGACACCCACCACTTTGCCGTGGCTCTGCTGGCAAGGTGAGACCCCCTTCACCCCGCTGCCTCTGACATTTGTGCTCTGTGCCCAGGTGCCCCACACAGTCCCTCCCTGTGCTCGTGGCCCAGAGGGCCTTGTCACTGAGGGACGGCCGAGCACACTGCAAAAGGCTGTCAGAGGAGGGTGCTCACGAGCAACCAACTCCCACATGGCCCAGCTCCCATTGCTGCAAGGCTGGTGGGGGAAGATGAGAACTCTGTGAGGCACTCCTGCCAGAGGCTTGCCCACTGGCTCAGGCTCTTGTTTCTTTTTTCCTCTTGTCAGAGAAATTTGCCATTCAGCCGTACACTTTTCTCTCGGGGTTGCATTCTACCTGCTCAGCCTGCTCGGCCAAGAGATGCCATCCTGGGATTTCCCTGCCCTGGCATTCCTGGTGGAGGTGAGCCTGAAGGCCAGTGCTGCCTCACTCAGCAGCCTCCCAGCTCTCTGCCCCCTTGTAGCCACAGCTGCCAGGACGGTGCCCGCGCCCTGTGCCGCTGCCTGGGCCCAGCCCTGTGCAATTCTGGGCTCCTGCCGGACAGGTCCCCTCTCACTGTCCTGTGCCTTTCAGGTGCTCGAGTGCCTGGACTTGAGGGAATGCAGTGACAGTCTTCTGGACATCATGTCACAGAACCTGCAGAGCGAGCACAGGGCCAGGCGTTACGTGGCACTCAGAGGCCTCGTAGTGCTGGGCAAGAACCCCTTGATGGTGAGAAGGGGGCAGCGGCTGAAGGCGTGCAAGCTGCGTGGGGCTGGGCAACGCAGTCCCTTGGCCTTGCCCGGGCTTCGGGCGCTGGGGCAGCTGCTCCCAGCTCTCCTGCCTCCCGCTTCAGCTGCCCCAGTGCTTGGAGACAGGCCTTTGGCCTCTGGGCCCTGCGGCAGCAGGCTGGTGTTTCACAAACTTGTCTTCCACACAGGCTGAACAAATGTGGAGCCTGTGTGGAAGTCTTGTGGAGCTGCTGGGGGAAAATGACAGCAACATGGTCAGGATGACCATTCTTCTATTGAGACATTTGCTCCCGGATAATGGTGCCCCGATACCCACCCCCATCGCCCTGCAGCTGGCTGAGGCGCTCCTGCCACTCTTTGACTGCGTAAGGCTCTGTGCCCACAGCCACGGCCACTGGGTGCTGCCGGGACCCTGGGTGCCCTGTGCAGATGCCGGCTTGTGCCCTGGGTGCCTGAAGCAGCTGATGCTGAGGTATTTTGCCCATCCTTTCATACAGGATGATAGCCAGGTACAGCTGAGCTCCATGTGTATCTTTCACGAGATGCTGCACTTATTAACGCAAGAGGGAAGAAAGGTCCTGAAGTGCCACGTGTGCCAGAGCCTGCTGCCACTCTACTTCCACTGCCATGATGAGAATCAGTTTGTTGCTGAGGTGAGGACTTGCGGCCGGCTGCTGTCCCCCTGGCAGGGGGCTGGGCTGCCTCCTGCCCTGGTAGCTTGCAAGCTGCAGCCTCCTCCGGGCTGCGGCACAGGGATGCTCCTGTGCCCTGGCCTGTGGGGCCATCTGTGTGTCTCTGCTGCTCTCCAGGCCTCCCGGGAAATGCTGCATTCTTCAGCACGATTCCTCGAGAGGAGGGACCTCCAACACCTGCTACAGGTGGATCGCACATGGAGGTTCGGCGAGAGCCTGGTAAGGACTGCCAAGAATCCCCAGCCTCAGCCTGGAGAAGGCCCCCGAGGGTGTGCTCAGGGTGCGGGGCTGGCAGCTGTGCCCCTGCCCGCTGCTGCACCCAGAGGCCACGCGGGCTCTTCTCCAGGCTCCCGTGGGCCCTAACCCACGCCAGGGCCGGGGCGGCACCGCGGCTCCCCGGGCAGCAGCCGGCCCTCTGCCCCCTCCCCTCGGGAGCCCGGCAGCAGCGGCTGCTGGCCGCGCCTCAGGGCTCTGCGGGCAGGGGAGGCCGGGGCTGGGCGCAGGCAGCGTCCGGCCGAGGGGCTGCGCCCGTGCCAACCCTTCCCTCCTGCCGCTCTCTCCAGCTGGCAGAGGACAGGAGAGGAGCGGCCGAGCACCTGCGCCGGGCCCTGCGCTACCTGCAGAGCCCACAGGACGCCCTGCGAGAGGAGGCCGTCATCTTCATGAGTAAGCCACTCCCTGGCAGTCTCTCCCTGGCCCCGCCGCGGCTCGGCCCCAGCCCCGCCTGCTGCCCCGGCGGCTCCACCCGGCCCCGGCGCCGCTGCCGCCCCTCTGGCAGCCGTGCCCTTGGGCGGCAGCGTGCGGCAAGGGCCCGGGCTGAGCTCTGCCGGGCCAGCAGGCCGTGTGGCCACAGCGCCGGCAGCGCCGCTGGCAGGGAGCTGTGCCGCTGGGGCCGTGACAGGCTCTGTGTTCCCAGGGATGGCCGGCCAGCACCTCAGGGGGCAGCAGCAAGAGCTCCAGCTGATCTGCAGCGGTGAGTGAGGGCAAGGGGCTGACAGCAGGGGCTGGCGGGGGGAGCTGCAAGCCCTGCCCCGGCTCTGGAGGGCTCTGCTCCCGTGGCCAGAGCACACAGAGATTTCAGGGCTACGTGGGGGATTCCTGGCCAGCAGCTTCGGCCTGATCCCCTGGCTCCCTGCTCCCTCTTAGCCATGGCAAGAGCCCGCTGGGCTGGCACTTGCAAGGGGCTCTCCTCGGCTCCCCGCAGATGCAGCTTCTGACCGTGCCTCTGTTCCTCTCTCTTGCAGCCCTGGAAGGCCTGACGGAGGACACGAGCAGTGCCGTCTCCGAGCTGGCACTGGAAACACTGCGTGTCCTCCGGGCAATAGAGCGGGGCCCTAATTCCATTATCCGGAGGCTGCAAGATCAGCTGCGCAGGGCACGCAGGACCTGGCCTCGTCTCTTGGGGCTCAGCTGGCTGCACTGCAGGAGCTCTGGGGAGAGCTGATCTGGGGAGCAGGCTCTCTTTGCTGGGGCAACCGGAGCCAGGGGCAATTTTCTTTTCCTTTAAGGTTTTTCTTTTCCTTTTTCCCTTTTTTTCTTCATTGTAAATAGTTGAATATTAGAGTATCTATTATTACATCTATTACTATAGATTTTAGATTATTGTAAATAAATAAATGTTAGAGTATATATTATTCTTTAGGATAGATTAATGTCAATAAATTTGTTATAGAAGGTATTATGATACACAGACTGCTAGGAACTTTTCTTTTCTGCCCGGGGTCTGCAGGGCAAGAGGCAAGAAAGGGTGAAAAGGGTGCTTGTGCTCAGCAGCACAGCAGGCTGAGGGGTCCTGAGGCCTGAAGGGGGCAAAAGGGTGCTTCTGCTCAGCCGGCTGCCCAGGCGTGCAGTGCCGCAGGCAAAATGGCCAGAAGGCTCTTGGCCTTTGGTGGTTCTGCCGAAGCCTTTGTGCTGCCCACAGAAGAGCGGCTGGGCAGGGGCCGGAGCTGCGGGGATCCCTGCCAGAGCGGTGCCTGGAGATGGCCACAAAGGCCCGTGCCAGGCAGGAAGCGCCATCCGTGTCCTCCTGCCCGTGAGCTGCTGGCTGCCTTGCTGAGGGCTCCGAGGTGCCTCTGGATGGGGCTGCTCCGCAGCTGCTGTGGGGCTGCGACGCTGCTGCCGGGCAGCTTGAGCGGGCTGGGGGAGACCCTGAGGGGCTGGGGCACTGGGAGGCCTTGAGCAATTGGGTGTCAGAGGCCATAAGCAGCCCCCCCGGCAGCTGCCTTGTTCCTGCCAGAGTTGACTGATCCGGACAGATCCTGGGCACTCTGGAACTAACAGCATCAGTGTCATTGGAAACCGAAACACAGGGAGTTCTCAGATCTTTGGGCCTGTAAGCCAAGGCCTGCAATTAAACACAGCATTGGATCCGAGACTTTGGAAAGGGCTTCCAAACTTGGGTGCTAGAAGCGAGAATGTGGATTTCTATTATAAAGCAGAGACACCTTAAGCTGAGTGGAGGAAAGTTTAGCATTTTGGAGTTGAAGATATAGAAAAAATAAAAGTAGTTACAACGGTAAACACGATGTTTAGAAGCAGTGCTCTAGGTTTGTGTGTCATAACATTATTGGCTAAGAAAGCTTCCAATGTAGCATGAGACCATGGGATGAAATATCGAAGGATTGGGTCAGAAACGTACATATAGTTTTTGGCAGTGTTTT
Organism: Fringilla coelebs; assembly: GCF_963513975.1. Lineage (NCBI taxonomy): Eukaryota > Metazoa > Chordata > Aves > Passeriformes > Fringillidae > Fringilla > Fringilla coelebs. The sequence goes on from NC_140037.1 coordinate 2,601,118, forward strand.
ATTGGCCAATAAATCCTTAAAAGGTCTTGTAAACACAAGTCTTGTGACCTTGTGAGCCATGCAGTGGAGATGTGAGCCAAACTCACCCTTCCTCTCCATGTAGAAGATAAGGAAAAGAAATGGCATCATCTAAAAAACTCAGAGGTCTGCTCTGTAACTCATTCCAAACTCCTTCAAATCCCCCAAAGTGTGATTTAGCTACAAACAGATGACAAGGACTCTTCATGCTGGCTCTTTGACTCCAAAGCAGCTGCTTTAGAAACTTTCCCATAACCCTGTGTAGCAATGTGCTAGAAATGTATCATTTGAAGAAACTTTCCCAAGGGACTACTTGAAGAGAGGTTGGTTTGAAGGGTATTAGAGGAGAAAGCCTCCCGGCAGAGGTCTGGGCTTTGGCCTAGCTCTTTCCCTGCTGATTGTGAAGTGTGCCATCTAGCTGCAGGGGTTTCTGGGCTAAAAATATCATCAAGTTCCTTGGACTTGCTCTTTTTGGCCTATAAAAGCTGGAGCCACTTTCCGGGCAAATTGGGAGACCTCATCAATGTGTGGATGGACCATCTAGGATTTTCCCAATTGCTGGCAATGGTTCTCCAGGTCCCCGGTGTCAAACAGGGCTCCCCAGCAACTGCGCATCTGCAAGATGAGAAACAATTGTCTTGCTTTGAAAAGACAGGTGGCTGCTAAGGAAGGCAGAAGCCTTCTCTGAAATAGAAAATGTAAATCCCCTGCCTTCAAATGATTCTAATTTAGACATGAAAATGCTCTAGGAGAAGGAGATGGGAATAGGACTGAGCGTGCAGAGCAGGGCAGCGTTTGCTGATGGTCTGAGCCCTCCCTAAAGAGCCTGTCGGTCTTTCTTAGACACCTGGGGCCAGGGATTCCTTCCAAGCTGGGCAACTTTGGGTGGGCTGGGGGCGGCCCCAGGGAAGAAGGCAGCGTGTGCAAGGGCCCTGGCTGGCACGCTGCAGCACGGTCAGCGCGGCATGCAACGGAAGCCGGTGTCCAAGGGCCCTTTGTGACACGTGGGAAATAGAAGCTTGCCCGGGTGCTTGGAACACCCAACGGCGCAGGACGGGACAGAGCGGTGCCGTGAGGAGCCCCCGCACAGCGCACTCGTTCCCGTGTGAGCCGGAGCTTCTTCGCGGCCTTGTTCCTGTGGCTGAGCTCGAGGCCAGAGCACAGCACTCGGTGACCCGTGGCCTGCCGAGGCTTCTATTCTGCAGCTGCCCTCAAGGGCAGAGGCCTGGGACTTGGTGCCCCAGAAGCTTTGCCAGGCCATCTCTCCTACAAGAAGCTCTAGTCAGTGACATGGAGTGGAGGCCCCCAAGAGTGCCCAAGCTGGCTTGGGTGGAGGAGGAGGAGGAGGAAGAAGGCCCTGGAGCTGCCCCAGCACAGGAGACAGAAGAGGTGGTGCCGTTCCAGCCACCGCAGGAGGGTGAGTGGCAGAGCTGGGCCGCAGGGCCTGAGCCTGCAGCCAACTTGGCCCCATCCCATGCCACGCCATCCCCTGGGGACATGCCCACGGACAGGACAGAAGAGGGGCCGGGCAGACAGCCCGCAGATACCGTTCTCCATGCCCCTGGGGCATCATGGGGCTCTCCCTGCCTGGGCAGCGTAAGGCTGGCCTATGTTCTCTGGCCTCTCCCGCAGCCCCTCAGCTCTGCCTGCGCTCTATCTTTGCCAGAAGCAGCCGTGGAGCGCACGCAAGAGCAGGAATCCAGCCGTGGCCGCTTCCGCACCACAGCGCAGGTACCTGCAACCACCCCCGGCTGGGCTGGGCCTGCTGTCCCTGCTCAGCCGAGCACCGTGTGTGGAGCAGTCCGTGCAACATGCCCGGCTTCTTGCCCTTCTCCTACAGCTCGTTCTCAGCTTCATCCAGGGCATTCAGCAGGAAGAGACCAGCAGCACGGGCACTGGGCTCAGAGCTCAGTCGCAGCTCCTCGGACGTGAGACCAGTGCCGCCCTGCTGGATTTGCTCCTGGAGAAGGGTGTTTCCAGGCCAGAACAAGTAAGCAGCCTGTGGCCAGGTTTCAATTCCCCCATGAGTGACGTGGCTTCCCAAGCCACACCTGCTGGTCCCTGGGAGCCTTTGAGGCCATGGCAGTTGCGCTGGCAAGGGAAGCACTTCTCTGGGGATGATCAGGCCAATTCCTAGGGCTCCTTCCCAAAGTGAGGTGTAGCTCGTGGCCTCCACTCTCCAGCTGGAAGAGAAGGAAGCACAGAGGGTGCTCTTGTAGGAGAGGAGCTTCTCTTTCCTGCCTGCTTTCCCCTTGGGACAGGTGGGTGTGTGCCCATTTGATAAAGGCAGGTTTAAACTCTGAAGCAGTTGTGTTTCAAACTGCTCCCTCCTCAAGCTCTCCTGTGGGTATCCTTGGACAAAAGGCCTCTTGGTGGGAGCTCCCCGTGGGCAGGTGAAGAAAGGAGGTTGATATTTCAGGGTTGTGACTGCTGAAAGCAGTTGATTACCAGAGGTGTCCAGAGCTGGGAGTGGCTCCTTTTCTCACCTGCCTGAAGAAAAGGAAGTTGCAAAGTGGGAATTTCATTTGTGGAGATGGCCCCCAGGGGTGTTTGCCTAGAGATGGGCTGGCAGAGAGGCAGGTGTTGTGCTAGACTGGCTGTGTGTTTCTTTTGCTGGTGGGGAGGGTCAGAGATGCAGACACAGACACCAGCTGAAGGAACAGTGTAATTTACTGCCATGCAAAAGTGCAAAAAAGGCTCAGGAAAGGATAAGCTAGGCAATGCACCTCAGCATTATTACAGAAGGTTGCCTCTGGTGATTAAGAAGGATATATCACCATGTACCCCAATCCTTTCCCCTTCATCCAGGGCTGCACATCAGCTGGGGAAGCTGTCCCAGCCAAGCCCTGCAGAGCCACGGCCGGGAACCAGGAAATCCTGCGGTGCCTCCACCTTTGCCGGCCTCGAGGCTTCCGACTGCGCTGTGAGAGTAGCCCGGCTTTGATAGTGCTGGACGAGCAATGTGCCAGAGCTTCTGCTGGGGGGACAGCTGGTTTCATTCTCCTCTTGGTTTTCTCCCTGAGCTTTCCCAGGGCTCAAGGAGGAGCCAAGGCCAGGTGTGGCCTTGTCCATTTTCCTAATGCCAGAAGGTAAAGATGTGTTTCACCAGTGAATGGATGCATCGATCCTTTTGATAGTAATACTTGGTAAGGAGGCAGATACATAGAACATTTGGTTGGAGAGGTCATCTGTAGGGCAGTTTTGGCACTGGTCCTGTTGTGGAGGCTTCAGTCAGGGCCTGTTGTTCAAGCCTTAGTCCTTCAGTATTTTGTGGTGCAAATCAATGCCGTGCAGAGCTGGAAACAAGCAAGTCTGTCCTGCGCACATTTGAGACAGGGAACAGGATTAGCCCTGCAAGGCCAGGCTAGGGCCAAGAGCAGAAGGCCAGCACCCTGCATTTGCCCACTGGCAGGCCTCCAGAGCAAGAAGCCACTCCTGCCCAGGGGCTGAGGTTCCCAAAGCTGCCTCCCCGCTGTGCAGCTCTGCAGAGCCCGCAGAGCGCAGGGTCCTGGGCAGCCAGGGCAGCCCGGCTGCCTTGGAGCACAAGGAGTGTCCCAGAGAGAAGCTGCTGCCCTTTGCTTTGGAACTGTTCCTCAGAGTCCTGTCATTAATCCAGAGTGTCTGATATGTTTTCCTTTCCTCTCCAAAATTTACGACAGCTTTTTAGAAAATTGACTGATGTAGCTTCTGCTGCAGGTGGTGCTTTTGTCTGCAGGTGAGGGCAGGTGATTTGAACCAAGGACAGAGTCCACTGTTAACGTCCCAGCTTTGCCAAGTCAAGTAAACCATTCACAATTGGGGTACTGGTGCTGAGCAGTTTTCCTAGTTATTGGAAAGCTACGACCTTGAGAAACCCAAAGAGATTTTCCTCCAGGAGGATACCAGAAGTAGCATGATGCCAATTTTTCCCACCTCTTTCCTGTTTCTTTCTGTGTGTTTTCTGTGTCTTTCCCCTTCTTGGTACAACTGAAAAAAAAACCTTTGTAACTGTGTCATTCATTAACCACCTTGCATTTCATAGCTTTACTATAGTGTACCTGCTTATTACTTGCTTAAAGCATCCTTTTCCTTGCATTAGGCCTTGCTGTATTGCAACACAGCAATTTTAATGCTGTGAAAGTCCAGTCAGTTCAAAGGGCATAAGTCATGTCTGATAGCAATTACAAGACATTGTTCCAAAATGTCTTCCCTCTTCTAAGGTCTTAATTCAAAACCTTCCTCCATGTCTATTCTTTATTCCAGCATCTCTCTGAGATTTTGAGAACTCTCTGTGAATCCATTTCCTACCTCTCCCTCTTCTGTGAAAACAAGTTCTTTAACAGTTCTGTCCATCATTTGTCGCATACACTGAAGTAAGCAAGGTATTACTACTAGTATCACTACCAAAACAGCCAAAACATAGAGACCTATTTTACAAAGCTCCCTTAGCCAAGGTGCAAAGCTCCATCCTTGGAACAAATCATCTAACCATGACCCACCATCTTCTTGAATTTGAGCTGTCAAATCTTTCAGCTTTTGTACGCTTTTGGGGATGGATTCAGGGTGATCAGACAGCTTCATGGAACACAATCCTTCACATTCCTTAAAAACCATGTCCTTGTGCCAGTAAAAGAAAATCAATTGCTGCTCTGTTCTGTAAGGTTGCATGTCTGTCAGCACTAACATCAGTCATCATATCACAGGTTGCAATGGAAGTATGACTCTCTTCTTTATTCAGCCAACACCCCAATTGGTACAATGGTTTCAATGCCTCACCAGAGGCAAGCTGACATAGAAATAAAGTTGATGCAACTCGTTTAGCCGGGCCCTTGGGTCTGAAATTGCTATGAGAGTTTACTTTATAATGATGGGCAAATCCTTTTTCTCTGTATTTTCTCTTGATGGCTTTTTAGCAATAGGTGTTATCACAGTGAATTGTCTGATACTACATGGGCCACCTTTAATTTTTTAGGGAATGCCCTGCCAGGCTCTATCTCCACAAATGAGCCAATATCCTTTTGGTCATTGTCGTGGGGTCTCATCCAGGTCATCTACTCATCAGCATTTTCAACCTTAGGGGGCACTGGGGTAGTACAATTGTACCACAAACTTGAGTTTCTGTACTCAGGATGATGGGGAGTAACATATACCTGTGGATCTCCCTGGTACTGAAACGCAGCACAAAATTCCATGAGCAGTGAACCAAGAATTCCAATTCTTGAGGTTCAGAAGTGCTTTAAGAACATCAGTGGCCCAAAGATGCCAGCTGGTTATGGGATTGGTCTCGCTGGCAGCCTCACACCAATATTTGTCATGATTGGGTATTGGCCACTCCATGGCTGGCACTGGCACACGGACCAAACAGGTCACAAAGGGTTTGTCTGGGCTCAAATTGGTCAAACATAGGGTGCCTGAGCTGGCTGACTTGGCTAAAGCAAGGCAAACATTCCTTTTTTATTTGATCTACAGGCATATCCACAGTGCAAAAGGAGAGAAAAGAGGATGTCCACGAGAGGAAAGAGAGCATCCACCTTGTGGCAGGAGATTTTAAACCCTGGGGGAAGGGGGGCGGTAGAAAGAAACTACCCTAGTTCAACATACATAAATAACTATACTGTAGTTTTTTGCATTAATTACTGCACTTGTTGCAAAGAAAATCCTAAAATCTCCCCAAACACAGCAATACAGTCCCAAATGTGGGACCACATGTGACCACAATATGGGAGAGAAACCCCACAAACCCCCCTTGTGTCCCCAAACACCAGGTGTCACAGGGAATACTGACCTCTGCAACTAGAAAGTCCACACACACAAGCTCACCGGGAAATCTCTTTTTTTCAACACAGCACACACCATACACAACAGCAGCATCCACCCACATCATCCTTTGCACATACTTTTACACTCAAAACACAACCACAGTAACAACAGACAGTAAAAATTGCAGCAACAAAACAGGATTTGCTAATTCACCCCCAGAATTGCTAGCAGGTCATTATTGACCCAGCAAATCCTTTCTGCCAGCAGCCAGACCCAAACCCAAGCTGTACAGGCGTACGTCGTGCACAGGACATCTCTGTGTGACTTATGAACAGCCCTTCCCCTGCGTACGGCCTACGGGTTACTTTATACACAGTTGCACAGACCCTTTCTCCACAGTCCCAGCAGCCTTGTCCGTCCCCCACGAGGAACAGCCCAGAGCGGAGGTCCCTCCAGGAAAGGAATGTCCTGGCAGCGCCCATGGACGTCCACAGCCCGGTTGTTCTCGCTGGAGCAGAGAAGCGTTCCTGCCGCGGTCAGCAAATGAAGTGTGGAATAGAACTCGCCACTGGTTAAAGGTAGAAGGTGGTATGTTTATTACAGCGCCAGGCACACGAGGAGTCGTCTCCTAAAGACATGTGCCAAGAATCCCTGGCTCCAGCTCTCTACTTATCTAAGAAAGTCTTACATGTTCATATAATTGCCAAGAGGCCTAATGCATATTCATTAGCTAACACTGCCTTCCCCCACTTTGTATTAAAATGTATTTCAATTGAGTCCAAAGTTCCTTCACCTTTGTGCAGTCCTTAACTTCAAAGGGGTTGGTGGGTTTTAACGTGGGGGAATGGTCTCCTTCTGATGAAGGCCAAGATATCTTCCTTGATTTGACCTCTTTACTTATGACCTCTTGGCAAGCTTTTGGGCCCCCTGGCTATAGCTGAAGTTTTGGGCCCCAGGTGCAGGCTACGGTCCTCTTCTTTGTCACTAAGAAATCCACATCCCATCCTGCTTCTTTAAACATAGTAAAGACAGGCAAGTGATATATTACCCTAGCCTTAACTACTTTACCTGCTAAAAATTACCTATCCCTTATTGTTTCTACTCTTCCTTCTATGCTCTTTCTCCCTAACTAAATCTTGCTAAAATTTTATCTCTTCCATTTCTTTTAAAACCTGGATTCATTGGCCTCATCTCACGCGCCGGCCATGTGTGAGCTGATGCTGTAACTGGGAAAACTCCATTCCTGAGCAGGAGATAAAAGGCCTGGTTCTTGGCTGGAAGGGTGAGGAGGATGAGATGCACACCGTTATGATCCAGGGTAGTCCTGAAAGAGCACTGCCTACCTGCGCCTGCTGCCGAGCTCAATCTCCTTCTCCTGCTCAGCAGATTTTTAGGAATCCAGGGGTTGGTATGTATTATTTGCTACTGCAACAAATGGAATAAATTTGCCTTGCAAGCCCAGTTTTGTGCATGGGTCTCTTCTGAACCTGTGACAATGACCACCAGGGATGTACAGGAAACTCCTATTCTCATGTCAGTAAATTCTGAGAAGTGATTTAAGTATCAATAAGTCAATGAGTATCAATCAGTAAATCAGAAAATTTGGGGCAATATTTACCTGTGTGTTTCAACAGAGTATTAAATATGTCTTAGTTCCATGGATACAAACTAGTGAGATTGCTGGGTGTGCAGGTGTTATGGAAGGGATTCCCCACACAGCCAGGGCTGAAATCAAGTACTGCCTCCTCTCTAACCCTCAGCTGGCAGCAAGGATCAGGCCCTGCTTGGTATGGATGATTTTGAAGACTTCTGATGAGATGGTAAGAAAGGTCAAAATGAAATCTTTTCCAGCTGTTTCCCAGCAGCAGAAAGAGCCCGCAGTGCAGTGGGCACCGTGCCCTGCCCAGCCGGGGCTCTCTGGCACAGAGCAGCAGCAGCAGCGCCAGCACCGTTCAACCCGCTCCTGCCTTGGCTTCCCCTGGGACACAGAAGCCTCTGGAAATCGGCACCGCCGGTCGCGGTGCCAGCCTGGAGCGGCTGCTGCTGGCGGGCAGCTGCTGCCAGTTTGACTGCTTCCAAAGGAGAATAAAGGCAGAGATGTACATGCACCGCAGCCCTGGGCATGTCCAAGAAACGTGCAAATGCGTGGGGAGATTTGTTAGGAATGATATCAGCTGTTATGCCAACAGTGGCTTCTCTCCCGGTTCTGTGTGTTCTAGATGAGTAATGTAATGGTTGGCTCAGACAATTAAGAAGTAGAAATTATGTGGATGTTCAAATGTGTGGTGGTGGTATTGTAATATATCCTCCCATAGTCCTCTTTCCCCTTCCCTTTTAATAGTCTTGGTGGTCAGGGCATTTGGGGAGGGCTGGCTTGTGACCAGGAGGCGGGGTGTAAGAACAGCTGACCTCCAAGGAAGATGCAAGAAAGTAATCTCCACCAATGGACAGCAGAGAAAGAGTTGACTGACAAAACTTTTGGAGTGGTTAGGGGTATAAAAGGGAGAGCATCCTTTTTGTAGATGAGCGTGTGCCTGCTAGTCACAGAGACTCTCAGTGCTATAATCTTTCCTTACTGAGTCCTCGTTAAGGTTTACTAAAGCTTTAAAATCTTTAAAGTGAGAGTCAATTCTCACATGTGCAATGCTGTGGTCAATTTTCTTGGTCTGCTTTCCTTTGCTTGTGTCCCATCTGAGTGCTCAGTTGGGGTACAGGCTGTAGGTGCTTGGGGCACTCCTGGAGTTACTCTTGGATCCCCTGAACAAAAGGGTTTGGCCCATGAGAAGAATTTGTGCTGCTTTGTGACAGAGGAAAACTTTCCAGGCTGTTTTGTGTTTTCTTAGGGAAAGCAACCAATCTTAGTGAAAGTTGGTTTTTGCTTTGCATAAATTCACAGACCAGCATAGAGCTCGCTCTTGCTTTGTGAGGTCAGGGCATGGTTGCCACATGGCCCTGGTGACATCAGAATGTTGCCTTGGTGCACAGAAGGCCTGAGTGTCAGAGCAGCCCTAGAGTTTGCTCAGTGCAGGAGCATTCTCCTGCTTGAGGTGTTTGTAAGCGTGCAGGTGCACACTGACAGGAGCCTCGTTTTTCCTGCTGTTGGAGCAAACTTGCTCAGCATTTCTGCAATGATCCATACTCTAGCTACGGCAGCTTTTGCTGCATATGGCGTTTGTTTTTCCGCCTACTACGTGACTCACTTTGCCCGTAAGTAGAGGTTTCCCTTCTACTTAGGTCAGGGTGTAACATACCCTGGCTTTTGTATGTCTTCCTGCTCTTTCTTACTGACTGAGTTTCTGATTTAGAAACAGGAAGAGCATTAGGATTCCACTGGTTTGGTGAAGCTCCTGTCAGGATGTTCAGCTACAAAGGGAGTGTCTGTAGCCACAAGGGCAGCATTTGCAAGGGAACCTGCAGGGATTCCATTCCCCCTATGGGAGAGTCTGTGGCAGCAGAGTCTGTCATGAACTCAGTTTGCTGGGACAAGGGAGACAGCCTTGAAAATGAAGAGTGGGAGACCTTCTTGGAGGACCTTCTAAAAACTCTGCAGTTTATCCCAGAATTCAGGGAAAGCTTCTTTCTTTCTACATTTTCTCATGAAAGGATTTGACCAAGGTCCAACTTGATTTTTTACTGAGTGCTAAAATACGGATTACTTTTGCAAGGAATGCGAACTCTAAAGCAGTGAGTGTCTGCTCCCGAGCCCTGGAGCTGCTGCTCTGTTGTTTCACAATAGAAGTGCCACAGCTCAGGGGGATTTTGGGAAGCTTTCCTGGGACACTGTTTCCAGCAAGTTAATGAGACTTACTGCATGCAACTGATTTTTAAAAAAAGTATCTGAAGGAGAAGGTTTAACAGCAGTATTATGTGTTAGGTAGAACAGAAGCATTGAATGTTAAAGAACTACTTGCATGTTGTTGGTCATGTTTGTATTCATTTACTGGCTAAAGAGGCCAAAGTGTAGGCACAACCAAGAATATTGTCCTGATCTCTTGCTGGCTGTGTAAATGAAATGTGTCTCCTGGAGGGACATTGCACATCTGTGTTTGGGTTGACTTGTTCTGTGGGATTCAGCAGACCAGGCAGTTTTCTGACGGCATCTGGTTGATTTTCCCTTGCCAACTACAGGTCACCTGAAGCGAGTCTTCAGCGGTGCTGATGCTGAGGTGAGTGAGAAAGGAACATTTCAAGTTCTTGGTATTTCAGAATTGTAGAGAATTCTGAGAGCATTGCCAGTAGCAATAGAGTGTAGAGAGCCAGCTAGGAAAGCCAGAAGAAAATCACTTTTAATGCCTGCAAAAAATATAACAAAGGCATAGATGGATATTTTTTAATATCCATCTCAGTGCTTTCAAGAGTTTTGCAGAGAGAACATTGCTTGCTGACAGCAGATAGGGTGGAATATTTAACTAAGAGTGAGTTCTTGTAGGGATGAGTTAGGGCATTTTAATGCAGTCAGAGTGCCTTACAATTCAATTCCTTTCAAACTTTATGATATCTCCTTAGATGATGTGGTTGTAGAACAGGAAATGATGGATGCTGTATCTGAAGGGCAAGGGCATGGTGGCCTGTGTCAGCAGCAGAGGGGCAGCAGGAGCAGGGCAGTGAGCGTGGCCCTGTGCTGGGCAGCGCTGCGGCCACAGCTGGAGTGCTGTGTGCAGCTGTGGGCCCTGTGCTGCAGGAAGGGATTGAGGGGCTGGAGCGAGTGCAGAGAAGGGCACGGGAGCTGGGCAAGGGGGTGGAGCACAAGGCCAGTGAGGAGGTGCTGAGGGAGCTTTAGCCTGGACAATGGGAGGCTCTTGAGCCACCTTCAGGCAGACTTCCATGAATGCCTGCGTGACAGTGCTGAGTACAAGGGCTCGTTCAGCACCAAAGATCCCGTCACTGCATCCAAGTGCTTCAGACACTGGACTGGGTGACACTTCCATCTTATGGTCTGTTGGCTCATTGGTCTGTTGGTTTGCTAGGAGGAGAAGACCTGTTAATTTTCCTCCACTTCCTGCAAGCAAGGCTGCTTCTGTCAACGTTTCTTGCCCTATTCCACTTGTGGAATGGGATCCTGATCCAGTTTGAGTTTTCCACATCTGCAGCAGCAGTAGCAGCAAAGGCGTTGATGTGGCTTTCCTAGTTTTCCATTTGAGAGCTTCCAAGAAGTAAAAGCTCCATTCTGCCAAGACAACCTACTTACTGATAGCAGCCAGGGAGGAAAATCAACTTCATATCCATCTAGAGTTCTGTAGAATTGGCCCATTTTAATTTGGTGGCTGTGACTTAGAATCCCATTGCCAACAAAGTTTATGATTTCTCCTTAGAGTATGTAGTTGTACATCTGTTGGAAAGGAGGTTCTAAATGATAGGTAACAGCCTTTCCCTCATGCTTCTTTCTTGTCACAGATGACAGAACCAAGAGCCGTCTCTCCCCTGGCTCCTGCTGCTCCTGGCAAAGAAGCCAGACAGGAGCAAACTGAGGTGGATGAGCGCCAGCCTGCGTCAGTGGTCACACCAGAACCCTCTGAATCTGTAAGTGCCAGTTGTGTGTGGTGCTGTCTTTAGTGCAAGGCAGAGCTGGAAGGTTCGGAGCAGCCAGCACTTTGCTGTTGCTGGCTGAGGATGCTGAGTGCTGGAGTCTTGCCAGGACCTCGTGATTTTCTCCAGGCAACGCCAGCAGAACTTGCCCTTTGAGCTGTCATATTGAGGCACCAATGGGCTGGTGCCTCTGGGAGAGCATCTGGCTGCTTGGCTAAGAGAAGCTCTATCTCTCGGCTTCTGCAGTGCTATGGACAAGGGCACACGTGGAAATGCTGGAGGTGCCAGGGCTTGGTTTGTTTGTTTTCCCTTTTTGGAAAGGTGGGTTTGGCTTGTGAAACCAGTCTGAAGTTTCCTAGACTAGTTCTTTGCTTGTACAGTCTCTTTTGGGCCAGGTGTCTTTTGGCTTTTGATAAGCTGCAAGGGGAGGATTGTGTTGTCCATGCAGCTGTGGGGGGCCATTCTTGTCCCATGCGGTGAAAGAAACAAAGTGCGGAGTTGTGCAGCCTTCTTGTGAGGGAAACAGCAGAAGCAACGAGTTTCTGTTGATGCATATTTTGTGCAGTCGTCAGCTTTGTAGTCTGCTGTTTTGAAGCCTGGAGTGGGGGTGAAGCTGCAAGTCTTTGACCTCTGTCTTGTGTTGCTCGGAAGAGGAAAAGGCCATCTAGAAATGGTGCATGCTGTATCTGAAGTTAGATGGGCACCTTTGTGGCTGGGGAGCTGCGTGGGCCAAAAGGACACAAGGCTGGCGATCCTGAGCAGCTGAAGAGGAGGCAGCGTGTGGCCAGGTGGCCAAGAAGGCCAAGGGCATGGTGGCCTGTGTCAGCAGCAGAGGGGCAGCAGGAGCAGGGCAGTGAGCGTGGCCCTGTGCTGGGCAGCGCTGCGGCCACAGCTGGAGTGCTGTGTGCAGCTGTGGCCCCTGTGCCGCAGAAAGGGATTGAGGGGCTGGAGCGAGTGCAGAGAAGGGCACGGGAGCTGGGCAAGGGGGTGCAGCACAAGGCCAGTGAGGAGGTGCTGAGGGAGATTTAGCCTGGACATTGCGATGCTCATCTGCGACTTTTAGCATCCCATTACTGCATCCAAATATTTCTGCCACCTGCATAAGTGACATTTCCCCCTGGTTTTCTTTTGGGGTTTTTTTTGGGTTTCCTGGAAGAGGATCCCTGTTCATTTTTTTTTCCCCATGAATTAGGGTGCTTTTTGTCAATATTTCCTGATCTTTTCCAGTGCTGGGACTGGGTCTACTTGAATTTTACTTTCCAAGGTGTCACTTCTGGAGGATGCTGTATTTTTGCATGAGAACACATAGTTTGGCGCAAGGAAGTTGGTTCGGAAGGCGCCGTTCTGGTGCCAGGCCAGCCAGTAGGGACTTGCACATCACTGTCAGGCTAACAGTGCCCTGCCCTTTTGCAGCCCAGGGAATCAGTATGCATGGTGTTTGGGAATTGAGCAGGAAATCAATGCCCTTGAATTCCAGCTGGTCCTCAGAGATCAGAGGAGCTGGGAGGGGCTGGGCTGCATTTCTCATGACAGCCACTTCAGCACCATCAGTGTGGTCGAGTCCAAGAGGAGAACTTGCCCCAGCACAGATGCACAAAGAGTGCAGTTCCCAGTGCAATGCTCTGGGTCTGGTTGCATTCCAAAAGGACCTACAGGCTCCAGATTCCCCAAGAGTGTGGTTTATTGAAGCAACAGGAGAGCAATCTCAGGATTGCTGCTGATCAGGGCAATGGCTACCAAGTGTGGATGTGTGCAGCAACAGAAAGGACAGTAAAGAGGGATTGTAAGAGATCCATCTCTCTGTCTGTCTGTCTATCTATCTATCTATCTATCTATCTATCTATCTATGCTATGTAGGATGTACATTATTGAATCTTCCCACCTCTGCTCCAAAGCAGCTGAAGGTGCAAAGCTCACCTAAAGCATCCCTTTCAGGAAAGCATTAGAAACACGTTCCATTGACCAATTCTGAGCAGGCAGAGATGTTTCCCCCATCCAGATATGATGGTATTTTCTTTTCACAGCTGTTTTCCTCCTCTAGCCTCTTCTACTCTGAAGTCCACAGTAATTATTTAATTTTCTGCTTGTCTGAGTGAGATGGAACAATTCCATGTTTAGGTGCTGTTTGGTGACTCTGGTCATACATGCCATGCATTACATGACACTTGGTTTCCTTCACTGGCATCCCCAGGGCTGTGTAAGTGCATTTGTTAATGGGGCCTTAGGAGAGTCTCTGTTACTGCTGGTCAGACTTGTCAGTTGACAAAAGAGGGAGAAGAAACACCTTGGTCCTCCTCCATACACTGAGGTGGCCATAGAGGCTCTGTGACCTCCATCAGAAGATCTTTGCAGGCATCCTTATCTCCTGAATGACCAGCGTTTCAAACAAGAGTGTAGATGTCAGGAAGGCAAGAATGCTGGTGCAGGCCTGAAGGGAACTTGAACTTTAGAAGTGTCTCTCACAAGGAGTGAGCTCACACAGGAAACTACCTGCAGAGTCAGGATGGAGCTGTGCAACAGGGCTGGGTGTCAGTCACTACTGAAAGACAAACAGGACGTGGCAGAAGCAGAGGGAGGCCCTCACCAGACCCTTAAGAAATGCCACACCTTCCCTGCCAGCTGCCTGAGAGGCTGCTGGAGCTTCAGTCCCAGAGGGCCCCTGATTGTAGGGCCAGGGTCCCTTTGGAATCTGTGCCTCCCCTTGGGCAGAGAATGAGCCAGCAGAGCAGCAGCACAGTGCTTTGGGAACGTGTGAGCCCATCAGTCTTTGAGTCTTGGCCCACAAAGGTCATATGGGAAGTTGAAACCCATCTTCTCTTGCTTTCTGTGCAGCTCCTTCTAGAGAAAGATCAGGAGCAGCCTGCTCCATCAGAGATGCCGTGCCAGACTCAGGGAGAGCTGTTCCCAGGCCGAGAGCAGGAAGGGCAGCTCAGGCAGCAGCTGGAAGAGCCACAGCAGAATGGCCAGGTAAGCCTGAGTGGGCAGGTGACAGAGGGAAGGGCAGGAAGAGGGGCATAAACCAGAGCTCTTGGCACTGAGGAGGCCAGGAGTCCCACAGGCACGGGAAGAACAGAGCCTTGGAATCTGCAGAGACCAGCACTGGGACAGGAGGGTTAGATTGGAAGCAGATGTGGGTAGGGAAGCAGAAAGAAGTGGCTGAAGAAATGTGATTTGGAGGCTGCAAGTAGAAAAAGCTGAACCTGATGGCAGCTCCCAGTCACTTGCCCTGCACTTGTGTGTACAGAACATCAAGGCAGAGGCACAAGCAGAGCTGCCCGAAGCTCAGAGTGCCATCATGGCAGTGAGGAGGAGGAGGAACAAGGATGACATGAGAAGAATTCCAAAGATGAATCTCAATCAGCACAGGGGTGATCAACAAAACCAGTTGAGGAAAAGAATAGCAACCACTCCACTCCTGAATCGTCCTCTCCCTTGTTCACAGAACATCAAGGAATGCCTGCAGGCAGAGCTGCCGAAAACTCAAGCTAGGATTGGAGAAGAGGCTGGAAGAAAAAATGAAAATCATCAGAGAGAAAGTTAATCTCCTCTCTCAGGCTCTAGAAAAGCTAGTCAGTGAAAGAGGGATAGCCACTGCAGTCACCAAACTGGTGGTTTCTGCCCTTCTTGCCTTTCCAGTGCAGAGCAGCAGGGAGTGGGGTGATGCCTCTCAGTGCCATCCTGCTGTAGTGTGTATCACAGCTGCTCTCAAGGACACTTCCTGGGCTGCTGAATAGCTTTGTTTCTTGAGGTGTTTTTACAGGGGAACAGGGTGACCCAGATGGAGGATTGAAACAAGCTGTCTGTATCCCTTGTCAATCTGTTTTTTCCCTTTTCTCACAGTCGATGCCTCTTGGCTGACAGGGACAAGCTGTAGTGTCTGACTGCTTTGTTCTGTTTGATTTGAGGTGCAAGTGTTGACATGTCACCAGGCAGCCTGTGAAGTCTTCCAGCAAAATTCTGGCAATGAAGAGGCCCAAGTTGGGCATGAGCCACAGGTACCATCCCCACCAGAAGTGCTACAGGTTGAGCATGACCTGAAGATGTTGCAAGAAGAGAGGACACCGTGGAAGGAGGCAGAACATTTGAACAAGGAGCTGCAAGGGTGTCTGCAGCCCTTGGAGGGGGAAAGGAATCCTTGAGAGGAAGTGGAATGGTGATTGTGGCAGTCATCTTTCTGAAAATGCATGAAAAGCAAAGATGAATGTGGCCATGAATCCTAGTAGAACTAGCCTTTGGTTTTGACCCATCCAGTTTGAGAAGTGGACATCCAAGTAATCCATTTTAAGAGCACTGCATGTGGCTGACAGCACCTTCCTACGGGCTTGCATTTCAAAAAGGGATCTCAGGGTAATCTCTGCCAGCCACCTTTCTGACATAAACTCATTTCTTGTCCCAGGTCTCCACGGGCTCTGTCATCAAACCTCCTGCAGCAGCAGCATTGTCTAAAGGAGCCTTTGCTCTCCGACCTGAGAAGTGGAGCCGGGGCAGTTTGTTCACCTCCCGCGCTGACCCAGCTGCTGCTCAGCCACAGGAGACCGAGGGTGACTCCCTGGAGCTGCTGAGTACGTCTGCTGTATTTCTGTCTGAGGGACAGTGCAGTGTGTGCACGTGTCAGCACAGCCCTACCAAATGTTTCTCCTGAGTTTGGTATCACAGGGACATTTAGGACTCCCCAGAGGAGCTGCTGAAGAAAATCAGTCTCTGTGCTGGCCACCTGTGCTCTGAGCTGTCTGCCTGGTTGTTGTTGTTGTTGTTACCCAGCCGAACACAAAGGGCTCAGAGCTCCAGGCACTGGGGCTGCCTTTTGTATCTCCTGGAAGCTGGGTCCTCTACTTTAAAGTCATCATCTTGCATTTTGTTTCCCTCAGAGAGAATGGTGAACTCCATGGAAAATCCCACTAGGAAATACACTGAGCTGGAGTCTATGGGCAGCGGGTGAGTCCAACTGCAGTTACTTCTACACAACCGTGGGCCAGGTGTTTTTTGGTGGAGTATCTATCCAGCATGAAGTCAGGAAAGCTGCAAAGATGTTGAGACACTGGGGATAGATTGTTACATGTCTCAGTGCAGCTCAGAATTTGTGAGTGGGCTCAGAAGGCATTGTCAGAGACATCTCCATGCTGCTGAGGTCTTGCCCTGCATCAAGGAACAGGACCTGGAAGATCTCTTTGTCTCTCAAGTGTGAGACAGTTCTGTGTTAATTTCCTTAGCATTTCTGGGCGTCTCTAAATCATCTGGCCACAGTAATGAAGGGAGAAGAATCTTGCTTGCCTGAAATAGCAACCTACTCCCTGATAGCTGTTGGATACCAGTTCTCAGGAACATTTCTTTCCAAGACTTTGCTGAGGGAAATGCTCTGTGGTCAGGATAAAAACTGCACAGTTTAGAAACTGAAACCCAAGATGAAAGAAGAAGCTGTCTTTAGGAGTTGAGGCAGTAAACCCCAATGCTTCAGGGACAGGCCCAGTGCCCATGCACTTGAGAGGAAAATGCATCATCTGCCTTCTGGCAGAGCCCTCCTGCATCCTGCAGGTTTTAAGCATTTACAGCATTGATCTCCTGTGTGGGCTGGCTTTCATGCAAGATCTAAATGGCTTCTCCCTTTCTGCTTCTGTTTTGTTTCTAGCACTTTTGGACATGTGGTTAGAGCACGCGACAATTACACAGGAGGAGAGGTAAATATCAACAGCTCCTGCAGACTCTGCTGCTCTTGAGGGGCTTTCCCCTCTGGTGTGAGCTGTGGCTGGAGCTTTGGGTAGAGCTGTGCTGAAAAGGCACCAGAAGCACAGCCTGGTGCCAGCCCATGAAATACATTTGGGACTTTGTCCACCTCAGCTGGCACAAGGAAGGCACGGAGGGCAGCGGTTCCTTTCAGAGAAGGAGGCGCTCACTCGCTCTCCATTGCTGAAACAAAGGTGGTGCCTTAGGGCACCTCACTGCTCTTTGGGGCTACAGCTTCAGAGTCCTGAATTCTCATTTCTGGCTGCCAGCAAATACATCTGAAAGTTTCTGGCAGCTGCTTAGCCACGTGCAGTACTACACTTGGGAACTGCACATAGGGAGAGATCTGCAAGGCGTCCCTAAAAGCCCTAAGCCCTGCCCATAGCCCAAGATGGATCCACAGAGTATTAAGGCATGGATTACTTCTTCTGAATCCTAGAAAGAGCAGCAGAGGATGTGGTCAGGGGTTTGTGGGTGATAGTTGAGACACCACTGTTACCAAGTGGACAAGGCAAAACGTCGGTGGCCCCATGTGTCCTGTAACTGCCCCCAAGGGGGCAGAGAAATGGGCTGTTGCAATGTCAGTCCCTAATTACTGCAGAGCCTAATCACAAGGCAGTTTGGCACAGCTCAGCTGTGTCATTGCAAAATCACTCGCTCCATCACTCGCATTGTGGTCTTGTGCAACCAACTTCTCAAGTTATTGATTTTCAATGTCATTTTAGGTGGCCATAAAGAAAATAAATGTTCAAGGACGGATGGGGAAGTCAGTAAGCATTAATGAGATCATGATCATGAAGAGGTGTAGGAATCCCAGTGTTGTGAATTATTTAGACAGGTGAGAGGTAATGGTCTTATCCCATGGATGTGCCTTTACATACAGCAAACATGAGAGGTTTTTAACTTTGGTCAGTGGTAGAAAGTAGAACTGTTAATAATTATTTATTTATTTTTCTCTATTTATCTCCAATGGATTAGAAGGGAGTGCATCTTGTCTGGATGAGTTTTCCCTGGCACATATAGTTTGAAAATTATTCCAAAATTATTTAGAACCTGGATCACTGTATCTTCCTAAGTCAATACCCTCGAAGTTCTCTGCCTTCACATTTTTTCGGGATTAAATTTTAAAGTTTCTGAAATGCTGATGAACCATCCTAAAGTGGATTTCCCTTAGATCATTTCCCCTCTTTGCCATTGCTGTGCATGCCAGGAAGACCAGGTGTTTATTTCCAGAAACACCAATGCGTGACAGGTTTTTTTATCTGGGCAGTTACTAAATTGCACTTTTCACTTGCTGCCTATCTAAGACATCTCCTTTTTCACAGCTGTGCCTTTCTCCTTGAGACTGCACAGATTGCAAACAATGCACAGCTGAGAGGGAAGGTCTATTCCTTTGATTCTGTCCTAGTCACAAAGGGACCTGGAAACAAGAAACCCAGAAGCAAAAATTCAATATAGCCATGCGTGTTCCTCTCCATGCTCCTGTTTCCTTCTTTCAGCTTCCTTCTGGGTGAGGAACTCTGGCTGGTTTTGGAGTACATGGACGGAGGTGCCCTGAGTGACGTCATCAGCGAGACCTGCCTGTCTGAAGATGAGATAGCAGCCATCAGTCGGGAGGTCAGCAAACCCATCTGTGCTGCCAAGGGCAGGATTGTCTGGGAAAGAGGGGCTCAGACCGGGAGTGCTTTCATGTGCCAAGCTTTCTTCCTGTTTTGCTGGTATGCTATGGGCAAGTAAAAGCATCTGAAGTGAAAGACCTGCCAGTGCCCCTGCACTCACTCTACTCAGTTCTTGCACTCTTATCTCCTGGTGTTGTACTCTCGCTCTGTGTCTTGTATTTGCTGTTCTCTATCTTGCTAAACTTTTGCCTGTCTTCACTGCATTCCTTCCTTGCCTGTAAAAGCAAAGGTGCTGGTGGTAGGATTTGAAATGAACAGCAAGGAAAAATGAGAGACTCATTTCTCAAAGTCCTCAGTTAAAACAGTTAGGAGTGCAGCCAATAGGAGTGCAGCCAAAACGCTGTTTGCTTCTGAGCACATCCCCTGCAGCAGCAGTCATCCTGGCTGGTTTGCAGGGGACAGTCTACAAGAACAGGTGCTGGTGCTCTTTCAAAAGCTGACGTGCCTTTGCTTAGAAAGGTCCTGCTCTGCAGGTGTTGGAGCAGCAAGCTCTTCCTCTCAAAGGATCTGTGTTCTGCCATTAGTCCCCATTCCCCTGGGAACAGGGAATCTTTTAGATTCTTTGTTTTCTTTCTTGTGTGATGAAATCACATCACTTCTTACTGCCCTCCTGTTTCTGTTCTCTCTCTCAGTGCCTGCAAGGACTGGATTTTCTCCACTCCAACCTAGTAATCCACCGAGATGTGAAGAGCGACAACATCCTTCTCAGGACCGACGGCTCTGTCAAGCTGGGTCAGTATATTCTTGGTCAGGTGCAGCATTCCAGGGATGTGAGCTGTGGGGCTGCTTTGAGTGACTACCAGCTCCCCAAAAATGGTGCTGGTGGCAGTGCAGGGACCCCTGCTATGAGCTGGTGACACAGGTACAATGTGTACAGATGTATGACAAGGAAGAAACAGTCAAGAGTGACGTTGCTCTGTGTGTGTTCCTTCCAGAGGGAGGGAGCTACAATCTAAAGTTTCCAAAGAACAAAAGCCACTGGTGGAGTCAGTGTAAAAAAAAAATGGGGAGATGTTTTGAGTCACCAATGCCAGGAGATTCAACAGCACATTCTCAAACTTCTACTGGGGAATTCTTTTGCTTGGTTTCCTAGTTGCACAGAATTAAAATAAAACCAGTATTTTGCTTTCTCCTCAGCTGATTTTGGCCTCTCTACTCAGCTCACCCCTGAGCAGAGCAGACGGTGCCTGGCAGTCGGGACTCCTTGCTGGATGGCGCCTGAAGTGGTGACGCATCAACCGTATGGCCCCAAAGTGGACATCTGGTCTTTTGGAATTGTGGGCATTGAGATGATAGAACAAGAACCTCCTTACTACAACGAAAGTGCTGGCACGGTAAGGAGCAAATAGTCTCTGATCCCGCTGTCTTTCTCACCTGTGCCATGTTCTGTGTGCCATTGGACAAAATCCCATTGCCATCTGCTGTAACTATTTCCACCAAGGTCCCCTCCTAAAAATGTCTCTGCAACACATGGGGGAACTCAAGCCTTTCCACATGCAAAAAAAAAACCATTCTCAGGCAGCACTTTGCTTTGGGTTGTAAGTGATTCCGGTTCTTTTCTCAGTGGAGATGGCCCCAGTACCAGGAAACATGCATCTTGGAACTGCTGTTATCTTTCCAGATATGAAGGAAACAAACCCAAACCCAACAAAGTTTCTAAAGCTGTGGTTTTTAGAGAGAAACCTAACCCACTGTGGAGTTTCTTCTCACTGGGAAACAGGCCTGAAACCTGGGCATGAGGGTGGGAAGGCCACAGAGTCTCTTCTGCTTCTTGTGCAGTGCTGCTGAAACATTTAGTGACCATGTTTCTCTCCTAGCCCAAGCCAAGTTCTCCAGGTCACCAAGCCAGAGCCTGGTGAGGGGGAGAGCCTGCCAAACCTCCCAGTGTTTCCTGGCACTTTCTGGGACGGGCCTACCATTAATGTATTGACTTGAGTAGCCAGATGAGCAGAGGGTAACTATAGGGATGGCACCTCTCCTTCTTTTGACCATGACAATTTTTCTTTTGCTGCATAATGGGAAGCAGAAATTTTCAGACTGCTGAGAGACAGAGCTGCAGGTGGCTCCTGTGTGCCCAAGCCGGCATTTTCATCCCAATACATTTGTGCAGGCATCTTAATGTGTCTGTGTATAGATTGTAAATGTTTGTTTCCTTACCTGGGGATTAACTGATTGATTTCCTTTCTTTTCTTTCAATTCCCATTGTTTTCAAGAACAGGACAAAAAGTTTGAGGAGTTATGTTCTATCGCATGTGTGGTTAAGGGACCAAAAAGCATTGCAGAGATGATTTTCATGTACTAATCCTTGGAATTAGTTAGTATAGCAAAGTGTCTCTTCCAAAAAGCCTCTCAAGCTGGTGTGAATCCTCAGAGAAGCCAAGGAGCTTTTGCTGATGTAGTTCCCACTTACTAGGTCAGTCAATGATATCAGCTGTCAAGGCAAGATCTGGGTGATGCTGGAAAAGCTGTGGCTACGTGAGGGTTTGGGGTTTTGGTTGGTAAAGGAAAGTCATCTCTGGGTCTCTGCCAGGGCAGAAACTGCCACTGAAGAACAGAGGTTAAAGAAAGGGATCTGGGAGAGCACCTAGAGATGTGAAAGCAGCAGGTGGAGCCTCGTGTTTCCTTTTTCTGCAGGCTCAACACCTGATAGCCACAGGAGGGACCCCACAGCTGCAGCAGCCCGAGCTCCTCTCAGCTTTGCTGCGTGACTTCCTGAGCTGCTGCCTGCAGAGAGACGAGGCGCGGCGCTGGTCTGCCAGGGAGCTCCTGCAGGTAAAATGGGAAGGGGCTGCAGGTGAAACAGGCTCTGAGGGATGGGCTCCTCCTCCACTGAAGTCCAAGGCATCAGATGAGCCCCCTTCCTCCTCACCTTCACTCTTGGTGCTGTTCAAATGAAAACAGTGAGGAATCCCAGACTGGGCTGGGCTGGAAGGGCCCTGTAAAGGTTCTCTGGTCCAAGTGTCCTGCAGTGAGCAGGGACAGCTTTACAGAGATCAGGTTGCTCAGAGCCCTTTCCTGCCTGACCTACAAGCTCTCAGGACAACCTGTGCCAGGGTGGCACCATGCTCTGAGTAAACAAGTTCTTCCTTAGACCTACTCTGATTAGATCTCCTTTGTGTTTTAAATATTCGCCCACATCCTATTCTAACTGGCCCTGTAAAAAACCGTGTCCCTCACTTTCTTCAAAGCCACTCTGGAGTCTTGGAAAGTGGAAAAAAAGTCTCCCTGGGGCCCATTCCTCACAAAACTGAATAACTCCACCTCTCTCTGCATTTCCTGAGAGGAGAGATGCTTTGTTTTCTGAATGTTTCTCTTGTCCTCTTTTGTAATTTGATGGGTGTTCAGTTTTATCTGATGGCAAAAGAATTGAAGTAGAGCAATGCAGGCTACAGAGACATGGAATGGTGGTGCAGGAAGCCAAGGAAGCCAGTCCCAGCTGAGGGGTCAGAGATTTGGCTGTGGGCAGGAGGGGCTGTGGGGGGCTCACTCTGAGCCTCTGAGGGGCCCTGGTTTGTGCCCCCAGCCCACCCTTGCGGGTTTCTGGGACACAAACAGGGACAGCTGAGAGGGACTTGTCCCAGCCCCATCTGCTGCCTGGCACGCTCAAGCAGACGGGAACTGCCCCAGGGTCACTGCCAGGTTGTGTGGCAGAGAGGGAACTGCAGGGCCCAGTGCCACTGGGCTGGCCCTGCTGGGAAGGAAGGTGCCACCCAGCACAGGAGGGGCAGGGCATGGAAAGGCAGACACTGCTTTCTGTCCCTGTGGCAATCAGCACAGTGCCTGTCTTTCAAAGACAGGGACCTATGTGAGTCATTGGAGTTTCCTGAAAGGAAGAAATCCCAGGGACAGAAAGCACCATTTCTAGAGCACCGGCAGGGCAAAAATCCTAACAAGGTGAAGACATCACAATAAACAAATGAATGGGATTCTGGCCCATGTTTGCCTGTGATGGCAAGGTCCTGCTCATGATGCCTGGGGAGCAGATGGTCCCATTGCTCCTCTTTCTGGGTCTTTCTAGGACCCAGAAGAATTCCGATTAAGTCTGTGAAGCACTGAGGTTGGAAAGTCATGATTCACTGTTCTCTGTTGTTTGTTTTTTCCTCTGGACAGCATCCATTTGTAACTTCCACCAAGTCAGCGTCCATCCTTGCACCACTCATCAACGCAGTCAAGCAGAAGAAGGAGGAGACAAGAATGTTAAAGTCAAGATGTTATCTCTCTATATAACTTAGAGTAGGATTGTAGAGTAGGACTCTAGAGTAGGATTGTTGAATAGGTTTCTAGTATAGGTTTGTACAGTAGGATTGTTATTAAATAAAGTTTCTGAAATATCAACTCATTTGGAAGATTCCTCTCCTTCAGACCCCTTCAGAATTCTTAGCATTTCCTTCTGAGTTGCCAGTTGTTTTTTATCGGTGCTAAGACACGCTTATGGCTTCTTTGGTATGGTTTATAAGCGGAGAAGGTTCTTCCTCATTCATCCTCTCCAGACCACACTGCCTTTGGAATATGGCCCGCTGGCCTGTTTAGACACAGCTGTGGTATTTCTAGTGGAGGCAGAAAAGGCATAGGCATTTGCAAGAAAAACCAAACGAGGAGTGGGGCAGCCAAGACTTCCTGTGTGGATTCAGGCCTGCAGCTGTGACTGGAGAGCATTTGGGTTCCTGCCACTTGGAATTGTATTCCTAAGTGCAGTCTCTTTGCTGGAAGGAGAGCCTTGCTCAAGTGAGAGAGCAGAAAGATCAGGGAGGGTGCTCGGGAAGGTCTCCTGTGGTGCAGAGCTGTCAGCGCCTGTGAGGGGAGAGCGGGCCCGGCCTTGGCCGGGGCGGAGCCGCAGCAGAGCCCGGCAGAGGCCGGAGCAGCCCGAGCCTGGGCAGAGGCAGGCTGGAAGGAGGCCCTTGTAGCTGCGAGAGGCAGCAGCCGGGCCCTGGGTGCCTCTTGCTGGGAGCGGGCGAATCCTCCGCTCTCAGAGCCCGGGGGCAGCTGGCTGCTGCCGAGGGGAAGCGCAGCCGTGCTGGGCACAGCCCGCACTGGAGGCATCGGCCGTCTGGAGCGTGCCCGGGAGCAGAGAAAGGCCAAGGGCAGCCGAGGGCCGTGGGCTGGCTGACGATTGCTTCTCTTCTGCCGGCTGCCCTGTAAGTGCTGGTGCTGCCCGAGCTGATATAGCAAAACACAAAACAACGGAGTTGTTTTATGTGGTGCTTTATTCAGGGCCCTGGGGACCTGAGGACTCACGTCCAAAGTCAGAGCCCCCATGCAGACAGAACTACAGGGTTTATGTCTTTCAACAGAAAGATTACTTCATCCTTTGATCTTTTGTTTCACTAGCTCTACACAACATCTCTAAGCTACTTTTGATTAACTTTTGATTGGTTACCTTGAGTCTTTAACAGAACATTCTTTAGATAAACATTTTCTACCTTCTCAGCATGTTTTACTGATTTCTTGCAACACAAGCTACTAATTCACATGCAGAGTGCCAAAAGGCCTACTTAAGTTACAATCCTTAGCATAACTACTCTTAATACACAATATTCTCTCTAAAACTTAAAATCTACTGCAACAAGTCCCCTCTTTTGAGCATTCCTCAATCTTCAGACTTGCAGGGATGCTCAAGTTCTTGTTTCAGCTTCGTTCAGGTGTCTATTTTCTTTGTGCGGGGGTGGTGGTGTTGTTGGAGTTCGGGTCATGGCATTCACCAGCCGTCGGGTGCGCATCCGTTCCTGGCTGATCATCCCTATGACACACTTATACACTCCAAAAATGATCAGAATCAAAATCAGAAACATCAAAGCATATTCTATTATTGATGATAACCAACCAGAGACCTGGAGCCCTAAAGAATCAAATAATGCTCCGATCTAATTATGTTCTGCTTCTTTTTCTAATTCTTTGGTCTTTTCTTCTATATTCTCTAATTGTGAAATGTCTTTTTCTACATCAATGGTCACATTTGGGATGTGGATGCAACAATGATCTATTTTCTTATTCAGGTAACCACAAACTCCATGTTCTTTCAATAGTAGCATATCAAGGGCCATCTTATTCTGTAGAGTCATCTTCGTGGTAGCTTGCAATTGTAAGTTTAAATCTTTAAACCCTTTTTTGGTAGCTGCTGCAAGCCTTTCAGTTTGTCCTATCAGTCGGTAAATCATGTCCTTATTTCGGTAAGCTGCAATAGGTGCAAAGATGGATTCTAGGGCCTATCTAAATTTAACCTCACTGTCTGGCTCATGCCACTCGTCCTTATCTTCTATGTTTCTTCTAGCCTTTTTGAATCTATTTTCTAACTTCGACTGTTTCTAAAACGGACATAATGTGGGTATCCCTAGTGTGATCTGAGTGACTGGCCCGTCTATTGGCATATGAGTTGTCCATTGTCCATGTCTCATTACCCAAACTAGATTTCCTGGACTTCTAATGGTAGTGGTTTTACAGCTAACAAATCGCTGTTCTTCTCCTTTAACTTTTTCTGTAATGGTGTGATTATATCTCTGACACTCGCATCTTCATTTTAACAAAACTCTTACTGGTACTAGCCCTATCTGCGCTTCGGGGGTATCACAAGTAAACACCTTAGTACAATTCCATATCTCTTTCTGGTCTTTTTCTTGTCTCGAGGTAGTATGCAAGGCTATAACCCCGGTATGTGTCTGATTCTTTGTTCTTGTCCACTGAATGCACCAATTAACTTTTCCTAAGTAGCTATATGTTTCTAGTAAACTAGGTCCCCATATTGTTTCTCACTCGTCTTCTAATGATTTGTCCCGAGTAACATCTTGGCACACTATTTCACGATACTGTATAGCTTTTAAACTGCTTTTCTTCTTTAGCACATCGAAGGAACACCAACCTATCTCTTTAAACCTTCTAATTTCTGTAAATTGATAGTTTAACAGTTTCACACAATCTTCTCTCTTTCCTGGTGTGGACCATGATTCTTGAACTCGGATAGTTTTGTTTTCTTTTTTAGCTTCACCTCGGTGTTCTTGAATACAGGTTTGCACTACATTCTTTGTTGCCGGGGGCAAGGCTCCAATTGGAATTATTCCCCAAGGAATTGGCTCTCCTGCTGCCTGGGGTAAAGGTAAACATGCTGTGATTCTAGTTACATTTTGCACCATTCCAAAATCTCTAATTTATCTTACTATCAAATTCTCTTGTCCTTCCTCTCTTAGGAAACTGAAAGTTCTATTTTTATTCTTGATGTCTCTAATTCTCTGATTAAACACTCTTCCTTTAGTCAAAGAAACGGCTGTCCTAGCATGTGCTTGCCTTTCGACTTCCCTAATTCCATATGAAGAGTACATTCCACAGACCATTACACAGATATACTTCCCTTCTGATTCTGATTTCCCCAATCGTGGTTGTGTGTTATTTAGCCTTCTTATTCTTCTTTGATTGTCAAACCAGGTGTTGCTTTGTCCTCTCGGTTTATCTCACAACTCTGAATCATTTCATTTCCACCATGTGACTGAATAGGTTGATCCACAGGGATCTTGACCAACAAAAGAGCAATTAATTCGTAACGGAGGCCTATTCCACATGTCAACTGTAACAGAGAAAGGGATAACCATTACTTCCGTACTATTGTCTTCTCAATTCTTAACTCTCAACTGTAAATATTGATAATCAAAGCTCTCTCGTATTTTGACTAAACACATGAACTTGCCAGAATCACTTATAGTCATATTTTTGAGGGTTACCGTAGTATTGCCAATTTGTGCATCTTTATCTCAGAATGTGATAGCACTGATGTTCTTGCTACTATTTCCCTTTTTCTAGTAGACTTTTACTTCCTCGGCTCCAGCTCTCTGGTCATCGGTAATGACACAGGTCAGATTCACGTTCATCCCTTCCATTGCTCCCACGACCGGCTCAGGGACTGTAACAACAACATATCCATTCACAGGCACACATCTTATTTTAATCAAAAACACAATTATTGTGAGTGTGATTTTGCCCGAATCACTATTCGGGTTGGGGATATTACATGAGTTTCCCATTTCACCGGAGCTTTCTTGACTCTTGTATAATGAATCCAGGTGTCGACTCTTGCAACCTTAACAGCTGTAAAGGTAGTCAGTATCACCTGATGCGGTCCATCCCAGGCTTCCCTCAGAGGGTCAGTTTGCCAATTCTTTATGTACACCTGGTCTCCTGGTTGGATATCATGTACAGGGTTTTCTAGGGGCAGCGGTCGATTCCACTGCAGTGCTCCCCGCAAAGCGCTAAGGACTCTGTGAAGGGATAAAACATAATTGAAAATCACCTGATCTCCAAACACATGTGGATCACTCTTCAATGTGGTGGCATGGTACGGTTTACCATATAGAATCTCGAAAGGACTAACTCCTACTCTTTCCCTGGGTTTTATTCGGACTCTTAACAAGGCTATCGGTAAAGCTTGAGGCCAATGTAACTTAGCTTCCTGACATATTTTCTTCACTTGATTTTTCAGTGTCTGATTCATTCTTTCAATTTGACCACTTGACTGGGGTCTCCAAGGAGTGTGGAGATTCCAGGTAATGTCGAGCATCCTAACTACCTCTTGTACAATGTTAGCAATAAAATGAGGTCCTCGATCCGACGACAGCCCCAATGGTACCCCAAATCTCGGAATAATCTCTTTCAACAAGGTCCTGACTACTTCCTTAGCTTGATTGGTACGGCAAGGAAAGGCTTCTGGCCACCTTGAGAAGGTACACACATACACTAACAGATATTTGTACCCTTGAGCCCTCGGTAATTCTGAGAAGTCTAGTTGCCAATAGTCTCCCGGTTCGACCCCAACCTGAAGTTTGCCTAACTGAATCTGCTTCCTGACTACAGGATTATTTTTCAAACACACTGGACACATTGCATTCACTTGTTTTGCCATTGTTAACATCTGGTTAGAAACCATTTTGTTTTTCAAAAATTTTACCAATACTTCTGCTCCCCAATGACATTTATTGTGTTCAGTAGTAAGTATAGCATTCATTATCTGCTTTGGAACTACCACTTGCCCTGTTGCTGTGACATACCATCCAGTTGCGTTCTTCTGAGCTTTTAACAAATTAGCCAGCTTCTCATCTTCTGACGAGTAGTGAGGTGGATTGTTTAAATAAGAGGCAATAGGCGTTACCTTTGTGGGAACTAAAGCCATCTGAGTCCATACCAATCGCGCGGCCTCTCTAGCTGCCGAGTCTGCCATGCGATTCCCTTGGAAGATCGTCCCTTCCTCCTTCTGGTGTCCACGTTCATGCATGACAGCTATCTCCTTTGGCTTCTGGATGGCTTCTAGTATAGCCAAAACTTCTGTGCGGTGTTTGATCATGGTCCCCTGGGCAGTAAGTAATCCCCTCTCCTTCCAGAGGGCTCCATGTATGTGCACCACTTCAAAGGCATACTTTGAATCTGTCCAAATGTTCACTTTCTTTTCCGCACTGAGGACTAAGGCCCAGGTAAGGCCTATGATTTCCGCTTTCTGAGCCGAGGTTCCTGGAGGTAAGGCTCTGGCTTCTATAACCTGAGTTACAGAGACAACAGAATACCCGGCATACCTGGTTCCATTCTCTACAAAACTTGATCCATCAGTGAATAATTCCCAATCCGGATTTTCCAGTGGTGTGTCCTTCAGATCCGCCCGGCTGGAGTACACCTGCTCAATTACTTCCACATAGTCATGTGTCAACTCTCCTTCAGTCACTTCGCTGCAGAGAAACTCGGCAGGATTGATATGATTAGTGGTTTTCACTTCTACATCATCCTGTTCTCTCAGAATTGCCTGGTACTGCAACATCTGGCTAGATGACAACCAATGACCTCCTTTTTGTTCTAGCACTGTCAGTACCATATGAGGAACAAACACTTCTATTTTTCTCCCCAAGGTTAGCTTTCGAGCTTCTTGTATCAGTATGACAGTGGCTGCTACAGCCCGCAAGCAAGACGGCCACCCCTTACTGACAGTATCCAATTGCTTGGAAAAGTACCCCACTGGCCTTTTCCATGACCTTAATCGTTGGGTGAGCACCCCTAATGCCAACTGCTGTCTTTCATTCACATAAAGTTGAAAGTCTTTATTTAAATCTGGTAAACCTAGGGCAGGAGCTTCTTTCAGAGCTTGCTTCAACCCTTTAAATGCCTGTTGCCTGGCTGCGGTCCATTCTAGATGAGGTTCCTTCAATGCTTCATACAGAGGTTTTGCAAGCAGTCCAAAATTTAGTATCCATAACCTACACCAGATCACCATGCCTAAAAAGGATCTCAGTTCTTGATGATTCCTAGGGAGGGGTATAGAGCAGATTGCCTGAATACGATTCGTCCCCAGCTTTCGCTGTCCCTGACTTAACTCACATCCTAGATATAACACCTTTTCCTGAATGAGCTGTGCTTTTTCCTTTGATACCCAGTATCTTGATTGTCCTAACATATTCAACAATGCAATTGTTAATGTCAGGCATACCCCTTTTTCTTCAGTGGCTAGTAGAATGTCATCCACATACTGCAAAAGTACATATATAAATGGGGATTCTCTCACCTGTGTCGTCTTCCACTCTTCCAGCTCTTTAGCCAACTGGTTACCGAAAATCGTGGGACTATTTTTGAATCCCTGGGGTAAACGGGTCCATGTCAGCTGCTTCTTTCGTCCTGTGTTGGGGTCCTTTCATTCGAAGGCAAAATACTTCATGCTTTCCACAGCCAGGGGGATGCAGAAGAAGGCATCTTTCAAATCAATCACAGTAAACCATTTAAAATGTTCTGAGACAGATGTTAACAAAGTATAAGGATTGGCAACCACTGGGTGAATGTCTTTAACTATCTCATTGATTGCCCTGAGGTCTTGCACAAGCCTATATTTACCATCTGGTTTTCGTACTGGGAATATGGGAGTATTATATTCTGATTCACATTCTTGTAATAACCCTAAGGCAATAAACTGAACCATTGTGG
The DNA here is from genome assembly GCF_963513975.1 of Fringilla coelebs. NCBI lineage: Eukaryota > Metazoa > Chordata > Aves > Passeriformes > Fringillidae > Fringilla > Fringilla coelebs. Next base: position 2,630,736 of record NC_140037.1, read on the forward strand.
GAGCCACCCTTCGTCTTGCCTCTGTTTTAATGGGGTATTGCTTTATCTTTACTGGTCGTGCCCCCTCTTTCAATTCTACCACAACAGGCTGTGCTGCTTTAGATTTCCCTGGGACCCCTGTCTCCCATACCCAAGGGACTACTGCCTGTTCAACTTCGGGTGGGATCGGCACCGGATCAGCTTCTTTCAATACAAATATTTTCCCAATTTCTTCATGTGGAATTTCCAATTTAGCCCTTCCATCTTCAAAAATAATTTTTGCATTCAGTAGGGATAATAAATCTCTACCAAACAATGGTTTCGGACAATTAGGCATATATAGAAATTGATGATCCAGTTCCTTCCCACCAAATCTTAAACTAAGAGGTTTCAAAAAGGGTCTTTCTTCTAATTGTCCGGTAGCTCCGACCACCTGTATGACAGTATCACTAATTGGCCCTAATCGCTTGTTAAGCACTGAATAGGTAGCTCCCGTATCAACCATAAACTCCTGCTCTTCGCCCTCAATCTCTATCCTGACTTTAAGATCCCAGTCTAGTCAGCTCTGATTCTGATAGTTCCCAAACATCATAGCTTGAGCTCGAGCGACATCTGCTGGCGCAATCGGGTAATTTCCCATAGGGCTCATTCCTCCATTCCCATTTCTCATAGGGCATTCATTTTTCCAATGCCCATTTGCCGACAGAATGCACACTGATTCGAGCTCAACCCTCCTTGAGTAAAACCATTACCAAACCCTCCTGTATTCATTCCTGTATTCAGAAAGAATCCTCTACCCCTACCGAAACCACCCCGTCCACGTCCTCTTCCTTCCCTTCCTCTGCCCCGTTGTCCTCCTACCGGTTGCTGCATCACTGCCAAGATACTGGCCTGTTGCCGCCTTGCGGTCTCCTTTTCCCTATTATTGTATACCTTCCAGGCTACCTCCAACATCTTATCTAATCTCCTAGCATCATCCCCTTCCAGCTTTTGCAGCTTCTTCTGGATATCATCCTGTGATTGACCCATAAACAGCAGAGCTAATTGTAATTGCCCCGCTTCATCCTCAACATCCAAATTAGTAAAACGCTGCGCAGTCTCCTTCAGCCTCTCTAAAAACGTCGATGGAGATTCACTCTTTTCCTGCCTAACTGAATACAACTTAGACCAATTCAGAGTTTTGGGCATCCCAGTTTTGACCCCTTCCAATATCAAATCCTGATATTTTCTTAAAGCCCGATACCCTCCTGTGCTGTTCGGATCCCATTCAGGATCATCACTAGGCACCAATTCATCTACCATTCCAGTAGCCAGATGCAATCTTATTTCTTCCCTTGCTCTTTCCCCGGCTGCACGCAAAACCATCTCCTTTTCTGTTGAATCCATTATCGTATCTAATAATACTTGCAAATCATTCCAATCTGGATTCTGAGTCTTAATCACCATCTTCACCACCCGCGCCACCCGTTCCGGGTTCTCCCTATAACTTCCAGCCGACTGTTTCCAAATTGTCAAGTCTCCCGGAGAAAAAGGAACCTTTATGTACACCTTCTCCCCTTGGGGTCCCATAGCCTCCCTGAGAGGGGCTATCATAGGGGGTTCCTCTAGATTTTTCCTTCCCTGCCTAGTGCGAGCGGCTATTGGACAGGTATTCGGGGAGGGAGTCTGAGGACGGAGAGTGACCGAAGTCCGGGAGATGTCGGTGTTCCCCGTGGATCCCGTCATCTCTCCCTCATCGTCCCCATCCTCCTCGTCTGAATCCCTTTCATCCTTCTCTGATATAAGCGGAGGGGCAGAAGGCGGGGGACGGGCAATGAGCAAAGACAAATCCTCCTCTTGACCAGAACTTTTCCCTGCGCATTTCATACACACATCTCTTTTCTTACACCCAGCACATTCATTCTCCTCTCCCTTACATTAAATACACTCATTCCCAGCCTCCAACACAAGAATACCACACTCTTTTAGCCATTCTGTTTTCTTTCCCAAGTAATAAAACAAATCCAGATAGGGTACCTCATCCCATTTCTCATTATCTTTCAGATACTGCATCAGGGGAGTTATAATTTCTGTATCCATAGTACCGTTTAGGGGCCAGGCTGGCCCCCCTTTGGCGGCATATTGCGGCCACCAATGATTACAATAATCAATCATCCTGTTTTTACTCAGGTCCCGATGAAACCCTGCACTCCCCCACCTACTTATTAAGCAACCCAACGGGGTATTTCCCGGTATTTTCTCATTAGATCGGACCAACGCTTTAAAGGTTTTAAACGACATCATATCACAAGCAAATCAAAACAGAAAATCAAAACAGAAAGTTGTACTGAGCAAAGATCGTCAGAAAAGAGAGGAGAGGATAGACCAACAGACCCAATCTTGCCACTACTCGTCACCGCGAGGGGCAAGTGCCGGTCCAGCGAGGCTTTTGCCGCGTCTTACAGCCGGGCCTAGGCTTCCCACCAAGACGTCTCTAGCCCAACCCTGCGAGGATTCGTACCTCGTCTTATGAGCAGGCTTCCAATACCAAAGAATAAAGCACCTTCGGGCTTACCTCCTCACAGTCGTCTGACAGGCGCAGGGGTCGGGCACGAACCGATGACTCCCCGAGAATCACTCGGTGCCGGCGTGGAGTGGATCAGGACGTGAACCGCCCCAGCCACCCTCGGAGTCCTGCCGCAGTCGCCAGAAAAAGGCTGCCCGAGCCGATATAGCGAAACACAAAATCAACGGAGTTGTTTCATGAGGTGCTTTATTGAGGGCCCTGGTGACCTGAGGACTCGCGTCCAAAGTCAGAGCGCCCCCCCCCCCCCCCCTCTCCCCGGCTACAGGGTTTATATCTTTCAACAGAAAGATTACTTCATCCTTTGATCTTTTGTTTCACTAGATCTACGTGATATCTCTAACCTACTTTTGAATAACGGTTACATTGAATCTTCAACAGAACATTCTTTAGATAAACATTTTCTACCTTCTCAGCATGTTTTACTGATTTCTTGCAACACAAGCGACTAATTCACATACGGAGTGCCAAAAGGCCTGCTTAAGTTACGATCCTTAGCATAACTACTCCTAATACACAATATACTCTCTAAAACTTAAAATCTACTGCAACACTTCTAGAGTAGCATTTAGATGCCTACACTTAGACATCTTCATTTAGACGTCTACATTTGCATGCCTACATTTACATGCCTACATTTAGATGCCTAAATTTAGATGCCTACATTTACATGCCAACATTTAGATGTCTACATTGATATGCTTAGATATTGATCTAGAAATGGGCATGGTTATTTCATTAGGGGTATGTGGAAGTTTAGATGCAGAGATTGAGCTGTGTAGCCCTGGGCTGCATTTTTACCTCTTTCCCCCTCGGCTGCCTTTCTCACCTCTTGCTTTTCCCCCTGTGCCCCTGGGTCCCCTCTCCCTGTGCTGGCTCCGAGCTGGCGGCCGGGCCGGGCGGAGCAGCACTTCCAGCCCCGGCTGTCCCTGGAGCGCTGGGAGCTGCCGCTGGCCCCAGGCACTGTCCCCTGAGGAGCTGCTGAAGGACGGGGAGACAGAGGGGGCTGAGGGGGCTGAGGGGGCGGTGGCGCTCAAGGGACGGGGACCCTGAGCTGCTGCTGGGGCTGAGGGCTGTGGGGCAGCCGAGGCCGAGGGTGGCACCGAGGGGACAGGGAAGTGGCACAGGCTGAGGGGCTGGCAGGTCTCAGGGGACAGGATGGGTCACAAGGGACTGAGGGGGGAGAGAGGACTGCGAGGGGCTGAAGAAACTGAAGGGGGCTGGGGGTTCAGCAAGAGCATGGCGGGGCTGAGGGGATGGAGGGGGCCAGCAGGGAGCACAGAGGGCTCTGGCACTGCAGCCGTGCCAGGCCTTGGAACCAATTCCAGAGCCTCCACTTTGGCCACAGCTGCAAGGAAGACCTTGAGGACAGCCGGGCACTGACGGGAGCCGGCAGGGAGAAGCTGAAGGCCAGCAGCAAGAACAGGGAGCGGGGACCTGCTGCTGCCGGCCTGCAGAGAGCCCGGCTGGGGCCACAGGCCCGGGCAGGCAGGGTGGGGCTGAGGGCGGCGCGGGCTGTGGCCGTGGGCACTGCCCGGCGGGGCAGGAGCGGGCCCTGCCCGTGCTGGGGCTGCTCAGCGCAGCTGCCCCGGCCGGCACAGGGGCTGTCCTTGGGCAAGGCAGCTGTGCCGGCAGGGCCCGGCAGCTGTGCCGCCTGTGCCGGGCTGCCGGGGCTGCGGGACGCTCCCGCCGCGGCTGCGCTCACCACAGCCTGGCCCGCTCGGCTGCTTTGTCTTTATGACCCTCCTGCGGAGGCTCTGAGATTTCCTCTTCCCTGATGGAAGTGCAGCTGCTGCCAAGGGAAACGTCCCCATACTCACTCAGTGTTGCCTTTGCTTGCCAGATGTCCCATCTGCTGTCCCTGTCCAGGAGAGCTGCTCTGCCTGGGAGGAGGAGAGCGAGGGAGAGGCTTTGAAGATGGGGCAGCTGGGATCCCTCTGCTTGGAGCTCTGTTTAAAGATACACGCAATAGCATGTGAACGGGGATTATGAGATGGATATGTACATATGTAGCCTGCTCTTTGTACAGGCATATTTCTCTACATATGGTATTAGATTTACGAATGTACTATGTCTATGTGTATGTATAGATACCTGCATACATAGAGGTTTGCAGTTACATATTGGTGTGCGTATATGTATCTAGTTGTTTATGTATGTTGTAATATTTGTGTTTAGATTTCCATATGTATACAGTTGTTTAGGTATCTATTTGTATTGGTGTAGTTTTCGGTATATGTCTTTTTAAATAAGTATATTGTGCTTTGTTTTGGTATGTATGTATTTTTATCTGTTTTTCACTGTACACAGATCTATTTCTATATATGTTATATCTACATACATATCCAGATGATAGTTGTATATATGTATTGATGCAGTTGTCCTGATGTTTAGATTGGTAGTGCTGTTTGTCTATTTATAAATTGGTTTGTTTTATCTATCTCCTTCTTGATTGTAATATGTAACTTTTAATCTATATTCATATCTGTATATTTTGGTGGTTATTTATGTATTCAGTTCTATCAAATGTGTATGGAGTTGTATAGTGGTGTAATTCTGTTTTTTGAGTTCTTGGTGTTAGAGAGAGATACTGATATTTTTGTGTTTATCTATGGTCTGTACACTTGTCGTAATATGTAATGAAATTTAGTTGTTAACTTTCCACTGAACTTTGTGATTAACGTGAGTGTGTGTAGAGGTTTGCAATAAATTAGGTTTTTTTCAATGAAGTTGATATTTGTATGTTTTTAAAAAGTGTGGTTTAACAATCAACTAAACTATATTTTTTTAACTTTAACTTGTATAGTTCTATGTTGTCAGTACTGGTGTAGCAATTTGTAAGAAATACCATTTGTCAGCTGAGATAGATGTGTTGTAATTTGTGCTACCCAAAGCCATGAGCAGATGGAAATGCTGGAGGATTTTGGCCATGAACATCTCCAGCCATGCCCAGCACATGCCCCACCTGCACTCAGGCTGAGCAAGGGAAGTGCAGATTTGGGATGGCAGCAGAGCCACACGTTGGCTCAGAACTCACTGCAAAGGCCTGCTGGCTTAGAAAAAGATCAAGGATACACATTATATATTCTCTTTATAGCAGTGCATATGATAAAATATATATTATGTATTATATTGTGGGAATCCTTAAAATCAGAGGGTTTTGGGAAAGCTGCTCCTCATTGAAGAGGATTTGTTGCCTAGAGGGATAAAAAGATAAAAAAGAAGCCCATGGACAGTGCCATTGCCAGAGGCCCAGGCTGTTAAAAGGAGGACTGGATCGTGCCCTTCATCAGCTTCCAGCTTCAGTCGTGTCCTCTGTTTTTTCCAGGATTCCCCATGTCACTAGTGCTGAGACAGGCTGTCCTCCCATTCCTCCATGAAATCATCCACCCCCTGAATTCCTGGGAAAGTGTTCGGGATTTTCCTTGCATTCTGAGGATGTGGGGGTTCAGGGGTCATATTCTGGGGAGGTTTGGAGCCGAACGCGTCCAGGAGATGAGAGTTTGGGGAAGCTTTACAAAACAGGGGCTGCTGTGTCTGTGCCCTGCTCCTCTTTGTTATATATGAGTGATTAATTCATGCTGTTAGTAAATATATGTATGTATCAAATATTACATTGATCCACCACATGTCCTTGAACACTCTGGCCGGGAGCAGGGTCTCATTTCTATTCAAGCACTTCCCGGAACATACTAAAGATAACAGCAAGTCTTTAGCTTATGAAAGGAGCCTCCTGGGCCTTGAATGTCGATTCTTGTGACCATTCACGAGGGCAAGGCCAGGAGCTGATTACATCCGGCTTCCCAAACAAAGGTAACACTTGAATACATGTGAAAGACAGCCATACAGACATGGAGGCACGCCTTTTGCATCCCTATGGACTCGGCCATCCATGTGAAAAGAACATCCAGGAAGGACAGAAAGGACTGTAGAAGCACCAGGAGTGAATCTTTGCGTCCCTAGGTTCAAACTCTTCATATGAACAAACACAAAGGACATCCTGTGTTATGCAGGCCTCGGGGAGAATATAGGGTATATAAGCGGGCAGTAGGAAGCAATCGGGGTGAACCTCCGGGGAAACGCTGGCACTCTGTCAGTCGGATCCAGGTTCAACCAGCGCCAATTTCCGGAGTTGACGCTGTCTTGGCTGTGGCGAATTTTTTTCAATTTGTAATTAATAAACCTTTGTCATTTTTTTTTAATTTGGCTGCAGAGTCAATTCATTTATAACATCTTCCAAACAAGATGTGGCTGGATCTTGTTCTGAAGTTGTGCAGGCAGGGTCTGCCAAGGGGGACTCTGGATCCGCTCTGCCTGGCCCAGGGGCTGCAGGGTCACCCCTGCCACTGTTTCCCTTCCCAGGAAGTCACCCCTCTGATCGGGCTCAGGCAGGCAGTTTGCTTTTCAGCTCTGAGCACTCTTTTCATATAGATTCCTCTGCCGAGCCTCTTTCGAGATTTTTGCCACTTTTGGCTCCCCAGCCTCAGATTGCAGCAGGTCGGGGGGGCTTTGGATTTGTCTCTGCCTGCAGGGGAGTGGGCAGGGGGATGAACAGAGGTGGTGGGCGGCAGCCAGGGCTTGAGCAGGGCAGGGATGGCTCTGCCCAGAGAGAGAGATGGATGAGGTGGAGGCGGGAGAGCTCAGGAAAGTTGCTGTGGAGACACAGACAGTTCATTTAGAAGCCTTGAAGCCTGTCTCATTCTCTGCTGGGACGGAAAAGCATGCTGAGATCTCAGCTCAGACCTGAGAGGTTTCCAGCTGTATCCCTGTGGGCGGGGATAACATGTGGAACCTGTAACAGTGCATTGGAAAGCGTCACAAGTACAAATTCAGGATCTGCAGCTGGAGAGCAGCCCAATTTGTATGAATCTTAAAAGATCCAATTTAGTGAATCCAGAGGCGAGTTAGCAGGCTCTGGCTTTCTTCCTGTCACCAAGAACTTGGAACTCTCCTCCCCAGCCCTTCCTGACAAGGCTCCTGGGAAAGTTGCTGCGGCAAAGACCCTACTGCCAAGAACTTGGAGCTTCTTGGCAGAGTTCCTGGGACAGCTGATTGCTGTGACAACACTACCTGTTCCTCTGCATCAGATACAGGAGTGATAAGAGGGAAAACCAAAACACAGCCTAAATCAGAGGTAAACCTTCCATTTCAACTCCCTAGTTAGTCTAATATTAATCACAATTTAGAAAAAAAATGGATTGAAATAAACAACTCTTTGCCTTACTACTGTGATATGGTTGTAATGGTGTAAATCCACAATATGAAACTCCTTCTCACCATGATATCAAAGAACTTAGAAGAAGAATGTAAAACATTTATTAGAACTTTATCTGTTCAGCCTCCAGCTGTAACACAGATGCTAACAGCCTGCAGTAAGCTCACCTCTCCACAACATATTGCTAATGTGCAAGTTAATGCTTTTGGAAAGCAGATTGCAGAATCACAAGAAAAGGTAGGAAAAATATTGGGAGAAAATTTGGGAAAAGCTTTAGAAGAAAATTGGGGACAAATAATAAATAAGTTTGGAAAAGCCCTTGAAGCACAGACAAAAATTTTCAAAGAATCTATTGGTACTGTAGGACTTTGAGAAAAAGGCTTGTTGCTTTGCTTGTGGTAAACCAGTGGGACAAAGTAGAAATTTTCCAGAGTAGAAATCCATTTAGATTTAGGTGAAATGTACATCTTTAAGTTAAATCTTTAGTTTGAACACCTAGCTATTTAGTCTGACTGCCTGTTCTTGCAAAAGCCTAAGCTCAGAGAAACTGCTGCAGCAAAGGACAGAGATAAGGAGAGGGAGACAGAGGGAGATAGAGAGAGACAGATACTGCTGGAGTGGGGGGAGGTCAACCTGACCTAGCATTCTTCTGATAAAGAAGAACTAGCGCCAAATTTCCTGCAAAGTTTGTAAAATTAATATGTATGAACCTTTTGTGAAATTATATGCATATGCATTTGAGAGAAGGATAAAAGGAGATTTGAAGTTCCCAGAGGTGCGCATGCCTTTTGAGGGGAGTAATCCCCACACGCGTCCAGCGCTGCAATAAACATACCGACTTTACAACTTTCATAAGTTGTGGAGTTTTTGACCTTTTCTGCAAAACATTCTGGCGAGCCAGGCAGGTGGAGCCGTCTCTGCCCTGCAGGGCAGAAGGGATCAACTCACCCTCCTAGGCGCGCCCCATGATCTTCCCAGAGGAGCTCTGCTCATCTCGGCTTGCCTCATGCGGAGACAGACAAGGACCTGCTGGCAGGCGGAAGATTCGGTATGTACTGAGAGGACCCCCGGGGATAGGTAGGCTGAATAAGGCACTCAGAGACGTCTGAGTGCTCGGCCTCGTGCCTGTGCCTGCAGGCAGACCGGGCGATAGAGCGACTGGGAGACGGGAGTTCACTGTCCCATAGAGCGGCCGCCAGCGACCCTGGGGGTGGGTTCGAGTGGACTCGTGTGTGTGTGTGTGTGTGTGTGTGTGTGTTGTGTCTGGACTTAGTTAATGCACTGCTTGGTTAATGGTCAATGTGTGTTTGTAATCGTGCAAGTGCATGGTGTACAAAGGGAGTATATCTACAGTGCGGGGGGGATTTCTACCCACGACTGAAGGGGCTGAGTGAGGCCTGAGGCACCGGCCAGGGCAGGCTGTGCGGTGAGGGAGGGAACGCCCGGCAGAGATAAAGTGGAGAAGGGTGGGTGAGAACGTTCATTGAGGAAAGGTGGTGAATTGTGGTGTAGATTGTAGATTGTGCACGCTTTTACTGTGGCAAGACAAACTCAAGGGGTTCCTCTGCCCCAGTGGTTTGAACTCGACCCCTGGGAGTTTGTGAATCCTGTAAATTATTGGATAGAGAGAAGAGACGAATGAGTTCATTTAGAGGGGCTTTATTGGACTTCAGCTGGTGCAATAGTCAGTCTGGACTGGGAAGAGCCTGCCGTGGAGGATTTAGCGTTCCCTGTAAGAAATGGAATAGCCGGCCTCTGCGGGCAATTGCTGAGAGCCTTTGGTGCATCGAGAGGCTGGCACGCTGCGTGGGTACTATTGCAGTGCGGAGTTTGTGAGAGACGCTGGGATTGCTGTTCTAATTAGCGTCGGGACATATGCCCCAAGTGTAAATCAAAGTTTCCTGATCAAGCTGATTCAGAAGCTAAGATCTTAAAGCTGGTGTGTGGGAAGTCCCATCTGATACCTGCCACCTGGAGTTGTGTGTGGGAGGAAGACTGGGAATCTACTGTGATGCTCTGTGAAGAGAGGTTTGGGTGGGAGTGAGATAGAGCAAGGAGAAAGAGATGATGGGAACTAACCAGAGCAAGGAAGTTTCTCGAGCTAGCCCCTTGGAGTGCATCTTAGCCCACTGGAAGAAAGTCACCAGGAGGAGGGGCTCAGAAAGTAAAAAAGATCTAATCCAATATTGCACGCGCCGGTGGCCGTTATACACGTTAGAGGACGGAGCAAAATGGCCACCACTGGGACTTTAGATTATAATACCTTACTGTAGTTAATGTTGGTTTTAAGATGAGAAGGTACACGGGATGAGGTTTTGTATGCTGGTATGCTTTTTGTTTTAAGAAATCACCAAGAATGGCAAAGGGACTGTGGGATCAGACCGTCCTCAGACCCACTGGTCTTAGCCCTTGAAAAGGAAAACAAGGCCAAGAAGGGGCAAATCAAACATTATTGTTCATCATGCAGTATAGGACAATGGTGCATGAGGTCAGACAAGTTTATCATTCTGAGGAACAAGAACAAGATACATTTGAGAGGATGAAAGCTCCTCCTAGAAGGAGGGAGGTTGAAGATGAGGATGAAAGGGAAGAGGACTTCCCCAAAAAGGAGGAGGACTCAGGCTGGGAAGGCACATCCAAAAGAATCCCCCCCCGACAGTTCAGTGCATCTAGAAGGCAAGCAGTGTTACAGGCCCCTCTGCGAGAGGCAGTGGGACCAGAAGGAGGGAGGTTAATGATTAAAGTGCCATTTACCACTCTTGATTTAGAGGCATGGGAAAAGATTGCTAGGAATTATTGTATCGATCCTATACTTACTGCCAAATGTCTACAATATGTTATCAAGTAACACAATCCAGTTTGGCCTGACATCCAGTTCCTACTAGATGCTTTCACTGAAATGGAAAAACAGCTGATCTTAAAAACAGCAGGGACTTTGGCAGAAGATCACTGCAAGAGCAACCAGCTAGATGTAAATGAATATTTCCCCCTCCAAGACCCAGAATGGGATCCTAATGTATCAGCAGAGGTAAAGGAATTAGCAGATTATCAAGAGAGGATAGCAACAGGGGTGGAAAGAGCTATTCCAAAAACCATAAATTAGTCTGCCTATAGTCCCTTAAGCAGGGGCCTTTGGAGACTCCATCAGAGTTTTTAGAGCGTTTAAGGGATGCTATGCATCGTCATACATCATTAGATCCAGGGTCTGAGATAGGGATGAACCAACTAGTTTATTCATTTTTGGGGCAGTCTGCTGGAGATATTAGATGTAAACTTCGGAAAATCCGGGGACGGGAAGGGAGAAATCTCAAAGTCTTGCTAGAAGAGGCCTGGAGGGTATTTAGTAACCAGGAAGAAAGATATAGACAAAGAATGAAAAAGTTGGTGGCAGTAGTACAGGAAGAAAGGCAAAGAAAACACAACCAGGGACCACCCAGACAAGGACCACCTCGGCTGGGCAGACACCAGTGTGCAATCTGCAAAAGAACTGGTCACTGGAAAGATCAATGCCCAGAACGGAGACGAGGTGACCAACAAGTGGCTGCACACGCACAAAACAACCGAGGAGGACCGAGGGATTCTGCCCCAGCGGATCCACTGGTTATAACAATGAGGCTGGGGGAAGAAGGGAAAAGGGTGGAATTTTTGGTTGATATAGGGGCCACCTATTCAGTTTTAAAAAAGGCTTTAGTACCTGTAGAAAATGATTACGTTGTAGTGCAGGGGGCAACTGGCCAGTCTGAAAGGGCATGTTTTTGCAAACCTTTGAGGTATAAATTGGGAAAGCAAAGGAGTATTCATAAATTTTTATACATGCCCAGTTCACCAAAGGCACTTTTGGCAGAGATTGATTGGAGCAGTTACAAGCAACCATTACATTCAAAAATGGAGAGGTTACTCTGGAGGTAAATGATCAGAAGTACATAGAGGTATTAAGTTTAACCTTACCAGCTAATGAAATTGAGGAGGAAATTGATGAAGAGATACTAAGTCTCTAAGGGTATGGGCCTCTGATGTACCAGGGAGGGCAAAAATGCCTCCCCCATAGTAATTAAGCTCAAGGAAGGGACTAAGGCAGTGAGAATGAAGCATTACCCCCTAAAGTAAGAAGACACGGAAGGAATCAGCCCAAGAATTGAAAATTTTCTGCGTTTCAGATCACTGAAAGAATGCCAATCTGATTTCAATACTCCCATTTTACCTGTTTGGAAATCTGATGGGTCATACCGGATAGTACAGGATTTGAGGGCTGTCAATAAAGTAACAGAAGACTTGTATCCAGTGGTAGCTAATCCATACACTTTATCAACTCCTCTAACACCTGGGCTAAACCAACTTTACCCTTTTAGACCGAAAAGATGCCTTCTTTTGCCTCCCTATCCACAAAGCCAGCCAGAAAATTTTTGCATTTCAATAGGAAAGCCCTAAAAGTGGGCGCAAAACCCAGCTCACATGGCCCGTTCTCCCTCAAGGCTTCAAATGCTCCCCAACTCTGTTTGGGGGGCAACTTGAAAAAGGTCTGGAGTCCTAGGAAGCTCCACAGGAAGAAAGGAAGCAGTACGTAGATGATCTTCTAACAGCCACTCGGAGGAGAGAAGCATGTGTAGCTTGGACAGGAAGCCTCTTGAATGTCCTAGGACTCCAAGGATACGGAGTATCAAAGCAAAAAGCACAGGTAGTGAAACAGAAAGTAATCGACCTGGGCTACGAGGTGGCTGCTGGGCAGCAGACTTTAGGGCAGGCTTGCAAAGAAGCCATCTGCCAAACCCCAAAACCCCAGACAATAAAGGAACTCTGAACCTTCTTAGGCATGGCAGGGTGCTGCCGGCTGTGGGTTTATAATTATGGACTGCTCGTCAAACCCCTCTGTGCTCCTATTGCCAATGGAAACAGAGATCTCCAGTGGACAGAGGAAGCCACACTGGCCTTTCACCAGCTAAAAAGTGCCCTCATGTGAGCTCCAGCCCTGGCACTTCCAGATGTAAGTAAATGATTCTTTCTATTTTCCCATGAAAAACAGAGAATTACCTTGGGAATACTGGCTCAGGACTTGGGTCCATACCAAAGGGCAGTTGCTTACTTCTCCAAGCAGCGAGATGCAACAGCCAAAGGATGGCCAGGTTGCCTCAGAGCTGTAGTTGCAGTCGTGCTGAATATTCAGGAAGCACGCAAGTTTACCCTGGGACAGAAAATGACTGTGCTAGTGTCCCACACAGTGTCCGCAGTACTGGAAGTAAAGGGTGGCCACTGGCTTTCACCACAGAGGTTCCTGAAATACCAGGCCATCACTGTAGAGCAAGATGATGTAGAGATAGTGGTGACTAATATTGTCAACCCAGCTTCAAGGAGCAGCAGTACACCACAATTGCCTGGAGACCATTGAAGCTCCCTACTCCAGCCGCCCAGATTTGAAGGACACTCCTCTGGACGATGCAGAGACCTGGTTCACTGGCGGGAGCAGCTCCGTTGCCAGTGGAAAGCGACATGCTGGGTACGCAGTGACCACCTGCAGAGAGGTAACAGAATCCACACCCTTACCAACAGGCACCTCTGCGCAGAAGGCTGAGATAATTGCCCTGAGCCGTGCCTTAGAAATGGCAAAAGGAAAGAGGATAAACATCTACACAGACTCGAGAGATGCATTCGGAGTCGTGCATGCACATGGAGCCATCTGGAAAGAGAGAGGACTGCTGACCTCACAGGGAAAGAACATCAAACATGCACAAGAGATAATCCAGCTGCTGGAAGCAGTTCAGCTGCCTGAAAAGGTAGCAATTATGCATATTAAGGCACACCAAAGAGTGAGCTCAGAATTGGAAGAAGGAAATGAGCTGGCAGATAGAGAGGCAAAGGAAGCAGCGAAAGGTGAGGTAACTATTGAAGGAGGCCTAATTCCACATGGACAAATTTCCCTTGAAGGTAAACCAGAATATAATAGGAGAGATAGAAAATTAATTGAAGATCAAGAAGAGATGTATAACCAAGAAGGGTGGGCTACCATTGAAAAGAAGCTGGTGATCCCTTCCCATTTATTGTGGTCACTGGTAAGGGAAGAACACCAAAAGGCACACTGGGGAATAGATGCCCTATACAGCTACTTGATTGAAAGAATCGTTACAAGGAATTTATATGCCACTATTAGCCAAGTGACCCGACAGTGTGAACTTTGCCTCCAGACTAACCCCAAAAACACCCCCAGGCTGAACCTCGGTCAGACTGGGAGAGGCCATGGGCCTGGACAGCAGTGGCAAATTGACTTTTCAGAACTCCCAAGGAAAGGGGATTATCGGTATTTATTGGTATTGACAGACACATTTTCAGGGTGGCCAGAAGCATTCCCCACCAGAACTGTCAATGCTTGAGAAGTGACCAGAGTATTATTACAAGAAATAATACCATGCTTCAGAGTTCCAGCCACAATATCCTCAGATAGAGGATCACATTTCATTTCCAAAATAGTGCAACAGATTAGTAGCCACCTGGGCATAGATTGAGAACTTCCCACTCCATATCACCCCCAATTAAGTGGCCAGGTGGAGAAAATGAATCATTTGATGCAGCAGCAGATTGTAAGACTCGGGCAGGAGGTTCATCTACCCCGGCCCCAAGCTCTTCCACTGGCACTACTGCGAATTCAAACTAAACCTCGGGCTAAAGAAAAGCTGAGTCCTTTGAAAATGCTTTATGGAAGACCATAAGAAATACAAAAGAGAATGTCCACCCACACTGGGGAGGTAACACTGGCCACCTACATGGTGGCTTTAAGCAAACAGCTCAGAGAAATTGAGAAATACGTAGCTGGAACTCGGAGCAAGGAGTTAGATGGGCCAGTACAGAACATATAGCCTAGAGATTATGTATATGTGAAGTCTCTTGCAGAGAAGACTTTGAAACCACAATGGGAGGGACCGTTCCAGGTGCTTCTCAGCACCGTCACTGCAATCAAGATCAAGGAACAGAAGGCCTGGATCCATCACTCTCAAGTGAAGAAGGCCCCAGAAGCCCCCTTGGAGAGTGACCCCAGGAGACAATGAACTGAGACTCAAACTTACTCAGGCAAAATGAGTATATTGCGGTCAGGGGTAGTTCATACTTTCACTTACAGAATTGCTTTGTATATAATTATAATTGAAGTCTTAACATTAGAGAGTACCTCTATTTAAAGTGATGCTGGATGGCCTTGGTCTCAGGCTTTTAATCAGTATACTGGATCCATGGGAGAACTTCCTGAGATAAAAGAGTTAAACCTATCCACTGTAGTAATTCACGGGGATCAGGTATATGAGGAGCAGGAGTGCCAAGAATGAGAACTGTGGACACTTCAGGGAATCAGAAGAGAAGAAATCAAGGTAGCATGCCAGGTGATCAATAAGCCAGTTTATGAGAGACCAGATGCAATTGGTGTCTCAACCTCTCCTGTATACAGGTGCCAGGAAGTTTGTGACAGCCTAAGTGAATCAGACTGTTAGTGTAATTTCACCCTGATACAGCCTGTAGAAGTGGACCATATTCCAAAGGCAGTGTGGTCTGGAGAGGATGAATGAAGAAGAACTTTCTCCACTTACAAACCATACCAAAGAAACCACTAGTGTCACTTAGCACCAATAAAGAACAACTGGCAATTCAGAAGAAAATGCTGAGCTTTCTGAAGGGGTCAGAAGGAGGGGAATCTTCCACATGAGTTGATATTTCAGAAACTTTATTTATTAACAATCCTACTCTATAAACCTATACTATAAACCTACTCTAGAAACCAAAACTACTCAACAATCCTACTCTAAAGTCTTAATCTACAATTATACTCTAAGCTGGTTATTGAGATAAGATCTTGATTGTTACATTCTTCTTCTCCACTCCTCCTCCTCCTTCTTCTTTACTGCCTTGATGAGTGGTGCCAGAGTGGACGCTGGCATGGCTGAACTTACAAATGGATGCTGTCCACAGGGGAAAAAAAGAAACAAAAAGCAAAAAAGAACAGTGAACAATTAGTTTCCAAGCTCAGTGCTATACAGAGTCAATCATGAAAAGGATTCCTCAGGGTCCTAACAAGACCCAGAAAGAGGAGCAATGGGACCATCTGCTTCCCAGGCGTCTTGAGCAGCACCTTGCCATCACAGGCAAACATGGGCCAGAATCCCATTCATTGGTTTATTGTGATGTCTTCACCTTGTTAGGATTTTTGCCCTGCCGGTGCTCTAGAAATGGTGCTTTCTGTCCCTGGGATTTCTTCCTTTCAGGAAACTCCAATGACTCACATAGGTCCCTGTCTTTGAAAGACAGGCACTGTGCTGATTGCCACAGGGACAGAAAGCAGTGTCTGCCTTTCCATGCCCTGCCCCTCCTGTGCTGGGTGGCACCTTCCTTCCCAGCAGGGCCAGCCCAGTGGCACTGGGCCCTGCAGTTCCCTCTCTGCCACACAACCTGGCAGTGACCCTGGGGAAGTTCCCGTCTGCTTGAGCGTGCCAGGCAGCAGATGGGGCTGGGACAAGTCCCTCTCAGCTGTCCCTGTTTGCGTGCCAGAAACCCCTAAGGGTGGCCTGGGGGCACAAACCAGGGCCCCTCAGAGGCTCAGAGGGAGCCCCCCACAGCCCCTCCTGCCCACAGCCAAATCTCTGACCCCTCAGCTGGGACTGGCTTCCTTGGCTTCCTGCACCACCATTCCATGTCTCTGTACCCTGCATTGCTCTACTTCAATTCTTTTGCCATTAGATAAAACTGAACACCCACTAAATTACAAAAGAGGACAAGAGAAACAGTCAGAAAACAGAGCATCTCTCCTCTCAGGAAATGCAGAGAGAGGTGGAGTTATTCAGTTTTGTGAGAAATGGGCCCCAGGGAGACTTTTTTTCAATTTCCAAGACTGCAGAGTAGCTTTGAAGAAAGTGAGTGACACGGTTTTTTACAGGGCCAGTTAGAATAGGATGTGGGCGAATATTTAAAACACAAAGGAGATCTAATCAGAGTAGGTCTAAGGAAGAACTTGTTTACTCAGAGCATGGTGCCACCCTGGCACAGGTTGTCCTGAGAGCTTGTAGGTCAGGCAGGAAAGGGCTCTGAGCAACCTGATCTCTGTAAAGCTGTCCCTGCTCACTGCAGGACACTTGGACCAGAGAACCTTTACAGGGCCCTGCCAGCCCAGCTCGGTCTGGGATTCCTCACTGTTTTCATTTGAACAGCACCAAGAGTGGAGGTGAGGAGGAAGGGGGCTCATCTGATGCCTTGGACTTCAGTGGAGGAGAAGCCCATCCCTCAGAGCCTGTTTCACCTGCAGCCCCTTCCCATTTTACCTGCAAGAGCTCCTTGGCAGACCAGCGCCGCGCCTCGTCTCTCTGCAGGCAGCAGCTCAGGAAGTCACGCAGCAAAGCTGAGAGGAGCTCGGGCTGCTGCAGCTGTGGGGTCCCTCCTGTGGCTATCAGGCGTTGAGCCTGCAGAAAAAGGAAACGCGAGACTCCACCTGCTGCTTTCACATCTCTAGGTGCTCTCCCAGATCCCTTTCTTTAACTTCTGTTCTTCAGTGGCAGTTTCTGCCCTGGCAGAGACCCAGAGATGACTTTCCTTTACCAACCAAAAACCCAAACCCTCACGTAGCCAGCTTTTCCAGCATCACCCAGATCTTGCCTTGACAGCTGGCATCATTGACTGACCTAGTAAGTGGGAACTACATCAGCAAAAGCTCCTTGGCTTCTCTGAGGATTCACACCAGCTTGAGAGGCTTTTTGGAAGAGACACTTTGCTATACTAACTAATTCCAAGGATTAGTACATGAAAATCATCTCTGCAGTGATTTTGGTCCCTTAACCACACATGCGATAGAATATAACTCCTCAAACTTTTTGTCCTGTTCTTGAAAACGATGGGAATTGAAAGAAAAGAAAGGAAATCAATCGGTTAATCCCCAGGTAAGGAAACAAACATTTACAATCCCATACACAGACACATTAAGGTGCCTGCACAAATGTATTGGGATGAAAATGCCAGCTTGGGCACACAGGAGCCACCTGCAGCTCTGTCTCTCAGCAGTTTGAACATTTCTGCTTCCCATTATGCAGCAAAAGAAAAATTGTCATGGTCAAAAGAAGGAGAGGTGCCATCCCTATAGTCACCCTCTGCTCATCTGGCTACTCAAGTCAATACATTAATGGTAGGCCCGTCCCAGAAAGTGCCAGGAAACACTGGGAGGCAGGCTCTCCCCCTCACCAGGCTCTGGCTTGGTGACCTGGAGAACTTGGCTTGGGCTAGGAGAGAAACATGCTCACTAAATGTTTCAGCAGCACTGCACAAGAAGCAGAAGAGACTCTGTGGCCTTCCCACCCTCATGCCCAGGTTTCAGGCCTGTTTCCCAGTGAGAAGAAACTCCACAGTGGGTTAGGTTTCTCTCTAAAAACCACAGCTTTAGAAACTTTGTTGGGTTTGGGTTTGCTTCCTTCATATCTGGAAAGATAACAGCAGTTCCAAGATGCATGTTTCCTGGTACTGGGGCCATCTCCACTGAGAAAAGAACCGGAATCACTTACAACCCAAAGCAAAGTGCTGCCTGAGAATGGTTTTTTTTTTGCATGTGGAAAGGCTTGAGTTCCCCCATGTGTTGCAGAGACATTTTTAGGAGGGGACCTTGGTGGAAATAGTTACAGCAGATGGCAATGGGATTTTGTCCAATGGCACACAGAACATGGCACAGGTGAGAAAGACAGCGGGATCAGAGACTATTTGCTCCTTACCGTGCCAGCACTTTCGTTGTAGTAAGGAGGTTCTTGTTCTATCATCTCAATGCCCACAATTCCAAATGACCATATGTCCACTTTGGGGCCATACGGTTGATGCGTCACCACTTCAGGCGCCATCCAGCAAGGAGTCCCGACTGCCAGGCACCGTCTGCTCTGCTCAGGGGTGAGCTGAGTAGAGAGGCCAAAATCAGCTGAGGAGAAAGCAAAATACTGGTTTTATTTTAATTCTGTGCAACTAGGAAACCAAGCAAAAGAATTCCCCAGTAGAAGTTTGAGAATGTGCTGTTGAATCTCCTGGCATTGGTGACTCAAAACATCTCCCCATTTTTTTTTTACACTGACTCCAGCAGTGGCTTTTGTTCTTTGGAAACTTTAGATTGTAGCTCCCTCCCTCTGGAAGTAACACACACAGAGCAACGTCACTCTTGACTGCTTCTTCCTTGTCATACATCTGTACACATTGTACCTGTGTCACCAGCTCATAGCAGGGGTCCCTGCACTGCCACCAGCACCATTTTTGGGGAGCTGGTAGTCACTCAAAGCAGCCCCACAGCTCACATCCCTGGAATGCTGCACCTGACCAAGAATATACTGACCCAGCTTGACAGAGCCGTCGGTCCTGAGAAGGATGTTGTCGCTCTTCACATCTCGGTGGATTACTAGGTTGGAGTGGAGAAAATCTAGTCCTTGCAGGCACTGAGAGAGAGAACAGAAACAGGAGGGCAGTAAGAAGTGATGTGATTTCATCACACAAGAAAGAAAACAAAGAATCTAAAAGATTCCCTGTTCCCAGGGGAATGGGGAGTAATGGCAGAACACAGATCCTTTGAGAGGAAGAGCTTGCTGCTCCAACACCTGCAGAGCAGGACCTTTCTAAGCAAAGGCACGTCAGCTTTTGAAAGAGCACCAGCACCTGTTCTTGTAGACTGTCCCCTGCAAGCCAGCCAGGATGACTGCTGCTGCAGGGGATGTGCTCAGAAGCAAACAGTGTTTTGGCTGCACTCCTAACTGTTTTAACTGAGGACTTTGAGAAATGAGTCTCTCTTTTTTCCTTGCTGTTCATTTCAAATCCTACCACCAGCACCTTTGCTTTTACAGGCAAGGAAGGAATGCAGTGAAGACAGGCAAAAGTTTAGCAAGATAGAGAACAGCAAATACAAGAGGCAGAGCGAGAGTACAACAGCAGGAGATAAGAGTGCAAGAACTGAGTAGAGTGAGTGCAGGGGCACTGGCAGGTCTTTCACTTGAGATGCTTTTACTTGCCCATAGCATACCAGCAAAACAGGAACAAAGCTTGGCACATGAAATCCCTCCAGGTCTGAGCCCCTGTTTCCCAGACAGTCCTGCCCTTGGCAGCACAGATGGGTTTGCTGACCTCCCGACTGATGGCTGCTATCTCATCTTCAGACAGGCAGGTCTCGCTGATGACGTCACTCAGGGCACCTCCGTCCATGAACTCCAAAACCAGCCAGAGTTCCTCACCCAGAAGGAAGCTTAAAGAAGGAAACAGGGGCGTGGAGAGGAACACGCATGGCTATATTGAATTTTTGCTTCTGGGTTTCTTGTTTCCAGGTGCCTTTGTGACTAGGACAGAATCAAAGGAATAGACCTTCCCTCTCAGTTGTGCATTGTTTGCAATCTGTGCAGTCTCAAGGAGAAAGGCACAGCTGTGAAAAAGGAGATGTCTTAGATAGGCAGCAAGTGAAAAGTGCAATTTAGTAACTGCCCAGATAAAAAAACTGTCATGCATTGGTGTTTCTGGAAATAAACACCTGGTCTTCCTGGCATGCACAGCAATGGCAAAGAGGCCAATGATCTAAGGGAAATCCACTTTAGGATGGTTCATCAGCATTTCAGAAACTTTAAAATTCAATCCCCAAAAAATGTGAAGGCAGAGAACTTTGAGGGTATTGACTTAGGAAGATACAGTGATCCAGGTTCTAAATAATTTTGGAATAATTTTCAAACTATATGTGCCAGGGAAAACTCATGCAGACAAGATGCACTCCCTTCTAATCCATTGGAGATGAATAGAGAAAAATAAATAAATTATAATTAACAGTTCTACTTTCTACCACTGACCAAAGTTAAAAACCTCTCATGTTTGCTGTATGTAAAGGCACATCCATGGGATAAGACCATTACCTCTCACCTGTCTAAATAATTCACAACACTGGGATTCCTACACCTCTTCATGATCATGATCTCATTAATGCTTACTGACTTCCCCATCCGTCCTTGAACATTTATTTTCTTTATGGCCACCTAAAATGACATTGAAAATCAATAACTTGAGAAGTTGGTTGCACAAGACCACAATGCGAGAGATGGAGCGAGTGATTTTGCAATAACACAGCTGAGCTGTGCCAAACTGCCTTGTGATTAGGCTCTGCAGTAATTAGGGACTGACATTCCAACAGCCCATTTCTCTGCCCCCTTGGGGGCAGTTACAGGACACATGGGGCCACCGACGTTTTGCCTTGTCCACTTGGTAACAGTGGTGTCTCAACTATCACCCACAAACCCCTGACCACATCCTCTGCTGCTCTTTCTAGGATTCAGAAGAAGTAATTCCATGCCTTAATACTCTGTGGATACATCTTGGGCTATGGGCAGGGCTTAGGGCTTTTAGGGACGCCTTGCAGATCTCTCCCTACGTGCAGTTCCCAAGTGCAGCACTGCAGGTGGCTAAGGAGCTGCCAGAAACTTTCAGATGTATTTGCTGGCAGCCAGAAATGAGAATTCAGGACTCTGAAGCTGTAGCCCCAAAGAGCAGTGAGGTGCCCTAAGGCACCACCTTTGTTTCAGCAATGGAGAGCGAGTGAGCGCCTCCTTCTCTGAAAGGAACCGCTGCCCTTCGTGCCTTCCTTGCGCCAGCTGAGGAGGACAAAGTCCCAAATGTATTTCATGGGCTGGCACCAGGCTGTGCTTCTGGTGCCTTTTCAGCACAGCTCTACCCAAAGCTCCAGCCACAGCTCACACCAGAGGGGAAAGCCCCTCAAGAGCAGCAGAGTCTGCAGGAGCTGCTGACATTTACCTCTCCTCCTGTGGAATTGTCGCGTGCTCTAACCACATGACCAAAAGTGCTAGAAACAAAACAGAAGCAGAAAAGGAGAAGCCATTTAGATCTTGCATGAAAGCCAGCCCACACAGGAGATCAATGCTGTAAATGCTTAAAACCTGCAGGATGCAGGAGGGCTCTGCCAGAAGGCAGATGATGCATTTTCCTCTCAAGTGCATGGGCACTGGGCCTGTCCCTGAAGCATTGGGGTTTACTGCCTCAACTCCTAAAGACAGCTTCTTTCATCTTGGGTTTCAGTTTCTAAACTGTGCAGTTTTTATCCTGACCACAGAGCATTTCCCTCAGCAAAGTCTTGGAAAGAAATGTTCCTGAGAACTGGTATCCAACAGCTATCAGGCAGTAGGTTACTATTTCAGGCAAGCAAGATTCTTCTCCCTTCATTACTGTGGCCAGATGATTTAGAGACGTCCAGAAATGCTAAGGAAATTAACACAGAACTGTCTCACACTTGAGAGACAAAGAGACCTTCCAGGTCCTGTTCCTTGATGCAGGGCAAGACCTCAGCAGCATGGAGATGTCTCTGACAATGCCTTCTGAGCCCACTCACAAATTCTGAGCTGCACTGAGACATGTAACAATCTATCCCCAGTGTCTCAACACCTTTGCAGCTTTCCTGACTTCCTGCTGGATAGATACTCCACCAAAAAAACACCTGGCCCACGGTTGTGTAGAAGTAACTGCAGTTGGACTCACCCGCTGCCCATAGACTCCAGCTCTGTGTATTTCCTAGTAGGATTTTCCATGGGGTTCACCATTCTCTCTGAGGGAAACAAAATGCAAGATGATGACTTTAAAGCAGAGGACCCAGCTTCCAGGAGATACAAAAGGCAGCCCCAGTGCCTGGAGCTCTGAGCCCTTTTTGGTCGGCTGGGTAACAACAACAACAACCAGGCAGACAGCTCAGAGCACAGGTGGCCAGCACAGGGACTGATTTTCTTCAGCAGCTCCTCTGGGGAGTCCTAAATGTCCCTGTGATACCAAACTCAGGAGAAACATTTGGTAGGGCTGTGCTGACACGTGCACACACTGCACTGTCCCTCAGACAGAAATACAGCAGACGTACTCAGCAGCTCCAGGGAGTCACCCTCGGTCTCCTGTGGCTGAGCAGCAGCTGGGTCGGCGCGGGAGGTGAACAAACTGCCCCGGCTCCACTTCTCAGGTCGGGGAGCAAAGGCTCCTTTAGACAATGCTGCTGCTGCAGGAGGTTTGATGACAGAGCCCGTGGAGACCTGGGACAAGAAGTGAGTTTATGTCAGAAAGGTGGCTGGCAGAGATTACCCTGAGATCCCTTTCTGAAATGCAAGCCCATAGGAAGGTGCTGTCAGCCACATGCAGCGCTCTTAAAATGGATTACTTGGATGTCCACTTCTCAAACTGGATGGGTCAAAACCAAAGGCTAGTTCTACTGGGGTTCATGGCCACATTCATCTTTGCTTTTCATGGATTTTCAGAAAGATGACTGCCACAATCACCATTCCACTTCCTCTCAAGGATTCCTTTCCCTCTCCAAGGGCTGCAGACACCCTTGCAGCTCCTTGTTCAAATGTTCTGCCTCTTCCCACTGTGCCCCCTTTTCTTGCAACATCTTCAGGTCATGCTCAACCTGTAGCACGTCTAATGGGGATGGTACCTGTGCCTCATGCCCAACTTGGGCCTCTTCATTGCCAGAATTTTGCTGGAAGACTTCACAGGCTGCCTGGTGACATGTCAACACTTGCACCTCAAATCAAACAGAACAAAGCAGTCAGACACTACAGCTTGTCCCTGTCAGCCAAGAGGCATAGACTGAGAGAAAAGGGAAAGAACAGATTGACAGGGGATACAGACAGCTTGTTTCAATCCTCCATCTGGGTCACCTTGTTCCCCTGTAAAAACACCTCAAGAAACAAAGCTATTCCGCAGCCCAGGAAGTGTCCTTGAGAGCAGCTGTGATACACACTACAGCAGGATGGCACTGAGAGGCATCACCCCACTCCCTGCTGCTCTGCACTGGAAAGGCAAGAAGGGCAGAAACCACCAGTTTGGTGACTGCAGTGGCTATCCCTCTTTCACTCACTGGCTTTTCTAGAGCCTGAGAGAGGAGATTAACTTGCTCTCTGACGATTTTCATTTCTTTCTCCAGCCTCTCCACCAGTACGTTGATCCTATCTTGAGTTTTCGGCAGCTCTGCCTGCAGGCATTCCTTGATGTTCTGTGAACAAGGGAGAGGACGATTCAGGAGTGGAGTGGTTGCTATTCTTTTCCTCAACTGGTTTGGTTGATCACCCCTGTGCTGATTGAGATTCATCTTTGGAATTCTTCTCATGTCATCCTTGTTCCTCCTCCTCCTCACTGCCATGATGGCACTCTGAGCTTCGGGCAGCTCTGCTTGTGCCTCTGCCTTGATGTTCTGTACACACAAGTGCAGGGCAAGTGACTGGGAGCTGCCATCAGGTTCAGCTTTTTCTACTTGCAGCCTCCAAATCACGTTTCTTCAGCCACTTCTTTCCGCTTCCCTACCCACATCTGCTTCCAATGTAACCCTCCTGTCCCAGTGCTGGTCTCTGCAGATTCCAAGGCTCTGTGCTTCCAGTGCCTGTGGGACTCCTGGCCTCCTCAGTCCCAAGAGCTCTGGTTTATGCCCCTCTTCCTGCCCTTCCCTCTGTCACCTGCCCACTCAGGCTTACCTGGCCATTCTGCTGTGGCTCTTCCAGCTGCTGCCTGAGCTGCCCTTCCTGCTCTCGGGCTGGGAACAGCTCTCCCTGAGTCTGGCACGGCATCTCTGAGGAAGCAGGCTGCTCCTGATCTTTCTCTAGAAGGAGCTGCACAGAAAGCAAGAGAAGATGGGTTTCAACTTCCCATATGACCTTTGTGGGCCATGACTCAAAGACTGATGGGCTCACACGTTCCCAAAGCACTGTGCTGCTGCTCTGCTGGCTCATTCTCTGCCCAAGGGGAGGCACAGATTCCAAAGGGACCCTGGCCCTACAATCAGGGGCCCTCTGGGACTGAAGCTCCAACAGCCTCTCAGGCAGCTGGCAGGGAAGGTGTGGCATTTCTCAAGGCTCTGGTGAGGGCCTCCCTCTGCTTCTGCCCCGTCCTGTTTGTCTTTCAGTAGTGACTGACACCCAGCCCTGTTGCACAGCTCCATCCTGACTCTGCAGGTGGTTTCCTGTGTGAGCTCACTCCTTGTGAGAGACACTTCTGGAGTTCAAGTTCCCTTCAGGCCTGCACCAGCATTCCTGCCTTCCTGACATCTACACCCTTGTTAGAAACCCTGGTCATTCAGGAGATAAGGATGCCTGCAAAGATCTTCTGATGGAGGTCACAGAGCCTCTATGGCCACCTCAGTGTATGGAGGAGGACCAAGGTGTTTCTTCTCCCTCTTTTGTCAACTGACAAGTCTGACCAGCAGTAACAGAGACTCTCCTAAGGCCCCATTAACAAATGCACTTACACAGCCCTGGGGATGCCAGTGAAGGAAACCAAGTGTCATGTAATGCATGGCATGTATGACCAGAGTCACCAAACAGCACCTAAACATGGAATTGTTGCATCTCACTCAGACAGGCAGAAAATTAAAGAATTAACTGTGGACTTCTGAATAGAAGAGGCTAGAGGAGGAAAACAGCTGTGAAAAGAAAATACCATCATATCTGGATGGGGGAAACATCTCTGCCTGCTCAGAATTGGTCAATGGAACGTGTTTCTAATGCTTTCCTGAAAGGGATGCTTTAGGTGAGCTTTGCACCTTCAGCTGCTTTGGAGCAGAGGTGGGAAGATTCAATAATGTACATCCTACATAGCATAGATAGATAGATAGATAGATAGATAGATAGATAGATAGACAGACAGAGAGATAGATGTCTTACAATGTCTCTTTACTGTCCTTTCTGTTGCTACACACATCCACACTTGGTAGCCATTGCCCTGATCAGCAGCAATCCTGAGATTGCTCTCCTGTTGCTTCAATAAACCACACTCTTGGGGAATCTTGAACCTGTAGGTCCTTATGGAATGCAACCAGACCCAGAGCATTGCACTGGGAACTGCACTCTTTGTGCATCTGTGCTGGGGCAAGTTCTCCTCTTGGACTCGACCACACTGATGGTGCTGAAGTGGCTGTCATGAGAAATGCAGCCCAGCCCCTCCCAGCTCCTCTGATCTCTGAGGACCAGCTGGAATTCAAGGGCATTGATTTCCTGCTCAATTCCCAAACACCAGGCATACTGATTCCCTGGGCTGCAAAAGGGCACGGGCACTGTTAGCCTGACAGTGATGTGCAAGGCCCTACTGGCTGGCCTGGCACCAGAACGGCTCCTTCTGAACCAACGTCCTTGCCCTAAACTATGTGTTCTCATGCAAAAATACAGCATCCTCCAGAAGTGACACCTTGGAAAGTAAAATTCTAGCAGACCCAGTCCCAGTGCTGGAAAAGAGCAAGAAATATTGACGAAATGCACCCTAATTGATGGGGGGAAAAAATGAACAGGGCTCCTCTTCCAGGAAACCCAAAAAAAACCCCAAAAGAAAACCAGGGGGAAATGTCACTTATGCAGGTGGCAGAAATATTTGGATGCAGTAATGGGATGCTAAAAGTCGCAGATGAGCCTCCCATTGTCCAGGCTAAATCTCCCTCAGCACCTCCTCACTGGCCTTGTGCTGCACCCCCTTGCCCAGCTCCCGTGCCCTTCTCTGCACTCGCTCCAGCCCCTCAATCCCTTTCTGCGGCACAGGGGCCACAGCTGCACACAGCACTCCAGCTGTGGCCGCAGCGCTGCCCAGCACAGGGCCACGCTCACTGCCCTGCTCCTGCTGCCCCTCTGCTGCTGACACAGGCCACCATGCCCTTGGCCTTCTTGGCCACCTGGCCACACGCTGCCTCCTCTTCAGCTTCTCAGGATTGCCAGCCCTGTGTCCTTTTGGCCCATGCAGCTCCCCAGCCACAAAGGTGCCCATCTAACTTCAGATACAGCATGCACCATTTCTAGATGGCCTTTTCCTTTCCCGAGCAACACAAGACAGAGGTCAAAGACTTGCAGCTTCACCCCCACTCCAGGCTTCAAAACAGCAGACTACAAAGCTGACGACTGCACAAAATATGCATCAACAGAAACTCGCTGCTTCTGCTGTTTCCCTCACAGGAAGGCTGCACAACTCCGCACTTTGTTTCTTTCACCGCATGGGACAAGAATGGACCCCCACAGCTGCATGGACAACACAATCCTCCCCTTGCAGCTTATCAAAAGCCAAAAGACACCTGGCCCAAAAGAGACTGTACAAGCAAAGAACTAGTCTAGGAAACTTCAGACTGATTTCACAAGCCAAACCCACCTTTCCAAAAAGGGAAAACAAACAAACCAAGCCCTGGCACCTCCAGCATTTCCATGTGTGCCCTTGGCCATAGCACTGCAGAAGCCGAGAGATAGAACTTCTCTTAGCCAAGCAGCCAGATGCTCTCCCAGAGGCACCAGCCCTTTGGTGCCTCAACATGACAGCTCAAAGGGCAAGTTTTGCTGGCGTTGCCTGGAGAAAATCACGAGGTCCTGGCAGGACTCCAGCACTCAGCATCCTCATCCAGCAATAGCAAAGTGCTGGCTGCTCCGAACCTTCCAGCTCTGTCTTGCACTAAAGACAGCACCACACACAACTGGCACTTACAGATTCAGAGGGTTCTGGTGTGACCACTGATGCAGGCTGGCGCTCATCCACCTCAGTTTGCTCCTGTCTGGCCTCTTTGCCAGGAGCAGCAGGAGCCAGGGGAGAGACGGCTCTTGGTTCTGTCATCTGTGACAAGAAAGAAGCATGAGGGAAAGGCTGTTACCTATCATTTAGAACCTCCTTTCCAACAGATGTACAACTACATACTCTAAGGAGAAATCATAAACTTTGTTGGCAATGGGATTCTAAGTCACAGCCACCAAATTAAAATGGACCAATTCTACAGAACTCTAGATGGATATGAAGTTGATTTTCCTCCCTGGCTGCTATCAGTAAGTAGGTTGTCTTGGCAGAATGGAGCTTTTACTTCTTGGAAGCTCTCAAATGGAAAACTAGGAAGGCCACATCAACGCCTTTGCTGCTACTGCTGCTGCAGATGTGGAAAACTCAAACTGGATCAAGATCCCGTTCCACAAGTGGAAAAGGGCAGGAAACGTTGAGCAGAAGCAGCCTTGCTTGCAGGAAGTGGAGGAAAATGAACAGGCCTTCTCCTCCTAGCAAACCAACAGACCAATGAGCCAACAGACCATAAGATGGAAGTGTCACCCAGTCCAGTGTCTAAAGCACTCGGATGCAGTGACGGGATCTTTGGTGCTGAACGAGCCCTTGTACTCAGCACTGTCACGCAGGCATTCATGGAAGTCTGCCTGAAGGTGGCTCAAGAGCCTCCCATTGTCCAGGCTAAAGCTCCCTCAGCACCTCCTCACTGGCCTTGTGCTCCACCCCCTTGCCCAGCTCCCGTGCCCTTCTCTGCACTCGCTCCAGCCCCTCAATCCCTTTCTGTGGCACAGGGCCCACAGCTGCACACAGCACTCCAGCTGTGGCCGCAGCGCTGCCCAGCACAGGGCCACGCTCACTGCCCTGCTCCTGCTGCCCCTCTGCTGCTGACACAGGCCACCATGCCCTTGGCCTTCAGATACAGCATCCATCATTTCCTGTTCTACAACCACATCATCTAAGGAGATATCATAAAGTTTGAAAGGAATTGAATTGTAAGGCACTCTGACAGCATTAAAATGGGCTAACTCATCCCTACAAGAACTCGCTCTTAGTTAAATATTCCACCCTATCTGCTGTCAGCAAGCAATGTTCTCTCTGCAAAACTCTTGAAAGCACTGTGATGGATATTAAAAAATATCCATCTATGCCTTTGTTATATTTTTTGCAGGCATTAAATGTGATTTTCTTCTGGCTTTCCTAGCTGGCCCTCTACACTCTATTGCTACTGGCAATGCTCTCAGAATTCTCTACAATTCTGAAATACCAAGAACTTGAAATGTTCCTTTCTCACTCACCTCAGCATCAGCACCGCTGAAGACTCGCTTCAGGTGACCTGTAGTTGGCAAGGGAAAATCAACCAGATGCCATCAGAAAATGGCCTGGGCTGCTGAATCCCACAGAACAAGTCAACCCAAACAGAGATGAGCAATGTCCCTCCAGGAGACACATTTCATTTACACAGCCAGCAAGAGATCAGGACAATATTCTTGGTTGTGCCGACACTTTGGCCTCTTTAGCCAGTAAATGAATACAAACATGACCAAGAAAATGCAAACTGTTCTTTAACATTCAATGCTTCTGTCCTATCAAACACAAAATATTGCTTTTAAAAGTTCTCCTTCAGGTACTTTTTTTAAAACTCAGTTGCATGCAGTAATTCTCATTAACTTGCTGGAAACAGTGTCCCAGGAAAGCTTCCCAAAATCCCCCTGAGCTGTGGCACTTCTATTGTGAAACAGCAGAGCAGCAGCTCCAGGGCTCGGGAGTAGACAGTCACTGCTTTAGAATTTGCACTTCCTTGCAAAAGGAATCACTATTTTAGCACTCAGTAAAAAATCAAATTGGACCTTGGTCAAATCCTTTCATGAGAAAATGTAGAAAGAAAGAACCTTTCCCTGAATTCTTGGAAAAACTGCAGAGTTTTTAGAAGGTCCTCCAAGGAGGGCTCCCACTCTACATTTTCAAGGCTGTCTCGCTTGTCCCAGCAAACTGAGTTAATGACAGACTCTGCTGCCACAGGCTCTCCCACAGGGGGAATGGAATCCCTGCAGGTTCCCTTGCAAATGCTGCCCCTGTGGCTACAGACACCCCCTTTTTAGCTGAACATCCTGACAGGAGCTTCACCAAACCAGTGGCATCCTAATGCTCTTCCTGTTTCTAAATCAGAAACTCAGTCACTAAGAAAGAGCAGGAAGACATAGAAAAGCCAGGGTAGGTTACACCCTAACCTAAGGAGAAGGGAAACCTCTACTTACGAGCAAAGTGAGTCACGTAGTAGGCGGAAAAACAAACGCCATATGCAGCAAAAGCTGCCTTAGCTAGCATATGGATCATTGGAGAAATGCTCAGCAAGTTTGCTCCAACAGCAGGAAAAATGAGGCTCCTGTCAGTGTGCACCTGCACGCTGACAAACACCTCAAGCAGGAGAATGCTCCTGCACTGAGCAAACTCTAGGGCTACTCTGACACTCAGGCCTTCTGTGCACCAAGGCAACCTTCTGATGTCACCACTGCGATGTGGCAACCGTGCTCTGACATCACAAAGCAAGAGCAAGCTCTCTGCTGCTCTGTGAATTTATGCAAAGCAAAAACCAACCTTCCCTACAGCAAACACAAAACAGCCTGGCAAGTTTTTCTCTATCACATAGCAGGACAAATTCTCCTCATGGGCCAAACCCTGTTGTTCAGGAGTTCCAAGAGTATCTCCAAGAGTGCCCCAAGCACCTACAGCCTGTACCCCAACTGAGCAAAACTGGGCTTGCAAGGCAAATTTATTCCATTTGTTGCAGTTGCATATAATACATACCAACCCCTGGATTCCTAAAAATCTGCTGAGCAGGAGAAGGAGATTGAGCTCGGCAGCAGGCGCAGGTAGGCAGTGCTCTTTCAGGACATCCCCTGGATCAAAACGGTGTTCATCTCATCCTTCTCACCCTTCCAGCCAAGAACCAGGCCTTTTATCTCCTGTTCAGGAATGGAGTTTTCCCAGTTACAGCATCAGCTCACACATGGCCGGCGCGTGAGATGAGGCCAATGAATCCAGGTTTTAAAACAACTGGAAGAGATAAAATTTTAGCAAGATTTATTTAGGGAGAAAGATCATAGCAGGAAGAGTAGAAATAATAAGAGATAGGTAATTTTTAGCACATAAAGTAGTAAAGGATTGGGTAATATATCACTTGCCTGTCTTTACTATTTTTAAAGAAGCAGGCTGGGATGTGGATTTCTTTGTGACAAAGAAGAGGACCGTAGCCTGCACCTGGAGCCCAAAACTTCAGCTATAGCCAGGGGGCCCAAAAGCCTGCCAAGAGGTCATAAGTAAAGAGGTCAAATCAAGGAAGACATCTTGGCCTTCATCAGAAGGAGACCATTCCCCACTTTAAAACCCACCAACCCCTTTGAAGTTAAGGACTGCACAAAGGTGAAGGAACTTTGGACTCAAGTGAAATGCATTTTATTACAAAGTGGGGGAAGGCAGTGTTAGCTAATGAATATGCATTAGGCCTCTTGGCAATTATATGAACATGTAAGACTTTCTTAGATAAGTAGAGAGCTGGAGCCAGGCATTCTTGGCACATGTCTTTAGGAGACGACTCCTGGTGTGCCTGGCGCTGTAATAAACATACCACCTTCTACCTTTAACCAGTGGCGAGTTCTATTCCGCACTTCATTTGCTGACCGCGGCAGGAACGCTTCTCTGCTCCAGCGAGAACAACCGGGCTGTGGACGTCCATGGGCGCTGCCAGGACATTCCTTTCCTGGAGGGACCTCCGCTCTGGGCTGTTCCTTGTGGGGGACAGACAAGGCTGCTGGGACTGTGGAGAAAGGGTGTGTGTAACTGTGTATAAAGTAACCCGTAGGGCGTACGCAGGGGAAGGGCTGTTCATAAGTCACACAGAGATGTCCTGTGCACCACGTACGCCTGTACAGCTTGGGTTTGGGTCTGGCTGCTGGCAGAAAGGATTTGCTGGGTCAAGAATGACCTGCTAGCAATTCTGGGGGTGAATTAGCAAATCCTGTTTTAGTGCTGCAATTTTTACTGTCTGTTGTTATTGTGGTTGTGTTTTGAGTGTAAAAATATTTGCAAAGGATGATGTGAGTGGATGCTGATGTTGTGTATGGTGTGTGCTGTGTTGAAAAAAGAGATTTCCTGGTGAGCTTGTGTGTGTGGACTTTCTAGTTTCACAGGTCGGTATTCCCTGTGACACCTGGTGTTTGGGGACACAAGGGGGGTTGTGGGGTTTTTCTCCCATATTGTGGTCACATGTGGTCCCACATTTGGGACTGTATTGCCGTGTTTGGGGAGATTTTAGGATTTTCTTTGCAACAAGTGCAGCAATTAATGCAAAAAGCTACAGTAGAGTTATTTATGTATGTTGAACTATGGTAGTTCCTTTCTACCGCCCCCTTTCCCCAGGGTTTAAAATCTCCTGCCACAAGGTGGATGCTCTCTTTCCTCTCATGGACATCCTCTTTCCTCTCCTTTTGCACTGCGGATATGCCTGTAGATCAACTAAAAAAGGAATGTTTGCCTTGCTTTAGCCAAGTCAGCCAGTTCAGGCACCCTATGTTTGACCAATTTGAGCCCAAACAAACCCTTTGTGACCTGTTTGGTCGGTGTGCCACTGCCAGCCAAGGAGTGGCCAATACCCAATCATGACAAATATTGGTGTGATGCTGCCAATGAGACAAATCCCATAACCAGCTGGCATCTTTGGGCCCCTGATGTTCTTAAAGCACCTTCTGAACCTCAAAAATTGGAATTCTTGGTTCACTAGTAATGGAATTTTTTTGCTGCGTTTCACTACCAGGGAGATCCACAGGTAAATGTTACTCCCCATCATCCTGAGTACAGAAACTCAAGTTTGTGGTACAATTGTACTATCCCAGTGCACCCTAAGGGTGAAAATGCTGATGAGTAGATGACCTGGATGAGACCCCACGACAATGACCAAAAGGATATTGGCTCATTTGTGGAGATAGAGCCTGGCAGTGCATTCCCTCAAAAATTAAAGGTGGCCCATGTAGCATCAGACAACTCACTGTGATAGCACCTATTGCTAAAAAGCCATCAAGAGAAAACATAGAGAAAAAAGATTTGCCCGTCCTTATAAAGAAAACTGTCATAGCATTTTCAGACCCAAGGGCCCAGCTAAACAAGTTACATCAACTTTATTTCTATGTCAGCTTGCCTCTGGTGAGGCATTGAAACCATTGTACCAATTGGGGTGTTGGCTGAATAAAGAAGAGAGTGATACTTCCATTGCAATCAGTGACATGATGACTGATGTTAGTGCTGACAGACATGTAACCTTACAAAACAGAGCAGCAATTGATTTTCTTTTACTGGCACAATGATATGGCTTTTTAGGAATGTGAAGGATTGTGTTCCATGAAGCTGTCTGATCACCCTGAATCCATCCCCAAAAGTGTACAAAAGCTGAAAGATTTGACAGCTCAAATTCAAGAAGATGGTGGGTCATGGTTAGATGATTTGTTCCAAGGATGGAGCTCTGCACCTTGGCTAAGGGAACTTTGTAAAATAGGTCTGTATGAATTGGGTGTTTTGGTAGTGATACTAGTAGTAATACCTTGCATACTTCAGTGTGTGCGACAAATGATGGACAAAACTGTCTAAGAACATTTTATCACACGAGAGAGAGGTAGGAAATGGATTCACAGAGAGTTCTCAAAATCTCAGAGAGATGCTGGATGAAGGTATAGACATGGAGGAAGGTTTTGAATTAAGACCTTAGAAGAGGGAAGACGTTTTGGAACAATGTCTTGTAATTGCTATCAGACATGACTTATCCCCTTTGAACTGACTGGACTTTCACAGCATTAAAATTGCTGTGTTGCAATACAGCAAGGCTTCATGCAAGGAAAAGGATGCTTTAAGCACATAATAAGCAGGTACACTATAGTAAAGCTATGAAATGCAAGGTGGTTAATGAATGACACGGTTACAAAGGGTTTTTTTTCAGTTGTACCGAGAAGGGGAAAGACACAGAAAACACACAGAAAGAAACAGAAAAGAGGTGGGAAAAATAGGCATCATGCTACTTCTGGTATCCTCCTGGAGGAAAATCTCTTTGGGTTTCTCACGGTCATAGCTTTCCAATAACTAGGAAAACTGCTCAGCACCAGTACCCCAATTGTGAATGGTTTACTTGACTTGGCAAAGCTGGGACGTTCACAGTGGACACTGTCCTTGGTTCAAATGACCTGCCCTCACCTGCAGACAAAAGCACCACCTGCAGCAGAAGCTACATCAGTCAATTTTCTAAAAAGCTGTCGTAAATTTTGGAGAGGAAAGGAAAACATATCAGACACTCTGGATTAATGACAGGACTCTGAGGAACAGTTCCAAAGCAAAGGGCAGCAGCTTCTCTCTGGGACACTCCTTGTGCTCCAAGGCAGCCGGGCTGCCCTGGCTGCCCAGGACCCTGCGCTCTGCGGGCTCTGCAGAGCTGCACAGCGGGGAGGCAGCTTTGGGAACCTCAGCCCCTGGGCAGGAGTGGCTTCTTGCTCTGGAGGCCTGCCTGTGGGCAAATGCAGAGTGCTGGCCTTCTGCTCTTGGCCTGAGCCTGGCCTTGCAGGGCTAATACTGTTCCCTGTCTGTCGTGGGGTGACAGCCTTTATCCCAATATCGTGTGTTGTGTCTGGCATCTGCGCCTTTCCCCCTCCCTCCCCCGGCCGTCTTGCTGCGGCGGGGCGGGGAGGGAGGGGGTGAGGGTGACCGGGCACCTTGGCTTTTGGCTTGTGGCTGCTAGCGTAGCTGCTTGCTTGCTTGCTCCTGCTGCTTGCCTTGGCCGGCCGCTGCTCGCTTGCTTTCTGCGCTGTTTTTTTCCTCCTTTTCTTTCGTTCCCTCTTTCTTACCCTCCCCTGAAGATACTGTACCGGCTCCGGACCTGACCTGGGACGTCCAGGACCCCTGGAGTCTGCGAGAGAAGCTCAGCGCCCTCCACAGCACCGCCTGGTTTCTTTTTCTTTTCTTGTGTTGGGGAGTGTTCCTTTATTATTTGTCAATAAATAGGTTTTGTTTTCCACTTTGCTCCTCCGAGGAATTCCTTCCCGAACCCGGTATTGGGGGAGGGGTGGTTGGAGGTTTGTTTTTAGGGGACTCCCTTTTGGAGATTTCCCCTAACTTGTCCTAAACCAGGACAGTTAACTTTTTGGTGCGTTGGCCGGGAAACGGAGGCCAAAGACAGTGGAAAAAAAACCTATAACAATAATATTTTGGTTTTGGTTGTTTTGTGGGCATATTGGTATTTCATAATGTCATTTGGGGTGGAAGCCTGCCGTTATTTCTGGTCCCTAGGGGTTTTTGAAGTGTTAATACCTTTGTCGTCCCTAGGGTTATTTCCTTACCCAAAAATAGCTCTGGTGTTATCTCTAATAAGTTATTTTTGTAGGAGAGGGGCATTAACCAGAATAGTCAGTGGGCTGGCCTTATGTGTGATGATTTGTCGGGGGTTTAAAATGCTGGACTTTATTTCAGGAATGTATAGATTGTTGTCATGGCTGTGTACTGAGTTTGTTTGGGGGGAAGAAGGGGAAGGCGCTTTTCAGCTTTCGTCTTCCTTCTTCTCCTCTGAGTTGTTGACATCTCTCTTAGAAAATATTGAATTTCCCCTGAGTTTAAAAGAAACCATCTTTCTGGCATTTAATTTATTAAGCTTTTCCTATACTGTCTGGAGTGTATATAAATTGAAAGCTGAGATTTCGAGAGGGGTTAGAGAGACTCCTGATTCAGGAGTAAAACAAAGCAGGAAAAATCTTGACTGGAGTGGAAAATGGGAGGATATGGGCCAGACTTTAAAGGAATTTTCGGACCCTATAGACTGGGACTTTCCATCTAATCAAATTCAGAACCCAGTCGAGGTGGCAAAGTATTTGAGGGAGAAGTGCCATGGTAATACTAAGGAGGAAAGGATCACTGCAGTGAGCTGGGCCTTGGCGTTTGTTTACCGTACTCTGCTAGATACTGTGGAGCAGCAGATAGCAGAAAGGGAACAGGGAGATAAGTTAGTTACTATCCCAGTGACCCAGGCTACAGCTAACATCCCAGGCTCCAGGCTAGCAGCTGAATCAGACAATAGGCCTCAACCTATGGCTGTTGCAGCTAATACAAGAGGTGGAAAGTGTAAAGGCAAGACCGATCGAAAGGTGGAGGATGATGATGATGATGCAGGAGAAGGACCCTCACCAAAATCAGAGGCCACATCAAGGGGCACAAATTCTGGAGCTAATATTGACTCCTTTTCTCTGAAGGACCTCAGAGGCTTAAGAAAGGATTACAGACGACAACCTGACGAATCTATCATTAGTTGGTTAGTCCGCCTTTGGGATGCTGCAGGGGAGGTTACGATTTTGGATGGTACTGAAGCGAGGCATTTGGGATCCCTGTCACATGATCCTGTCATCGATCAAGGTATGATGAGCAGGGCTAGCCCTCACAGCCTCTGGGAACGG
This sequence comes from Fringilla coelebs, assembly GCF_963513975.1. NCBI lineage: Eukaryota > Metazoa > Chordata > Aves > Passeriformes > Fringillidae > Fringilla > Fringilla coelebs. The sequence goes on from NC_140037.1 coordinate 2,666,473, forward strand.
GTCCTGGATAGTGTAGCACAACGATACCTATGTGAAGATGATCTCTATATGCAGCAGACACGTTGGAAGACCATAGAACAGGGAATCCAACGCCTGAGAGAGATGGCGGTGGCAGAGCTCATCTTCGCAGATGATATAACCACTAGGAATCCGGACCTGGTACCATGCACACCTGTAATGTGGAGGAAACTTGTGCGACTTGGGCCACCTGAATATGCTTCTGCCCTAGCAATAATGAAGCGGGATGATACATATGAGACTGTGCTTGATATGTCAAAGAAGCTTTGAGCGTATGCAGATTCTGTGCATGGCCCAACTCATGCCAGAATTGCAGCAGTGGAAACCCGATTGCAGAAACTAGAGGATAAAATAGAGGAGAATCATAAGAAACTCCGGGAAGAGATTAAGGAGGACCTTATTCAAATCTCGGCTGTACAAATTAGAAGCCCTGGTATCCAACGCTGGCACTCCTTTGATGGGGAGAGAAGGTACACCCCACGGGCTGAGTTATGGGCCTTTCTGCGCGAGTCTGGAGAAGACATGAGGAGATGGCATAGAAAGCCCACTGCTGCTTTGGCACAACGGGTGCGTGATCTGAAGGAAAGAGGAAGTATCACCAAAAAGAGAGCAGCTCCGGTTGCTCGTGGCCGAGATGTTAAGTATAATGATGACGATGACGTGTCCGATCCCCTCGAAGGAACTTCTAAGGCATACACCCAAGGAAAGAAGGACAATCTGGCTTAGAGGGGCCCTGCCTCTAGCCAGGAAGAGGCACGGGAAAACCGGGTCTTTTGGAAGGTGTGGGTCAGATGGCCTGGCACATCAGAGCCACAAGACTATGAAGCGCTGGTTGACACCGGATCACAGTGTACCTTAATGCCATCGGAACACGTGGGGACAGAACCTGTTTCCATTGCTGGAGTGACAGGGGGATCACAACAGTTGACTTTGTTAGAAGCTGAGGTGAGCTTGACTGGGAAGGAGTGGCAGGAACATCCGATTGTGACTGGTCCAGAGGCTCCGTGTATTTTGGGCATAGACTTCCTCCGGAATGGCTATTACAAAGATCCTAAGGGATTCAGGTGGGCTTTTGGAATAGCTGCAGTGGAGATAGAGGGTATTAAACAATTGAATACGTTGTCTGGTCTATCAGAGAACCCATCTGCAGTAGGACTCTTGAAGGTAGAGGAGCAACGAGTGCCAATTGCCACCTCAACAGTGCACCGCAGGCAGTACCGGACGAATCGAGATGCCGTGATTCCCATCCACAAAATGATCCGAGAGCTGGAGAGCCAAGGGGTGGTCAGTAAAACCCACTCACCCTTTAACAGCCCTATCTGGCCTGTGCGAAAATCTGACGGAGAATGGAGATTGACTGTGGACTACCGTGCCTTGAACGAAGTGACTCCACCGCTGAGTGCGGCTGTACCGGACATACTGGAACTGCAGTACGAGCTGGAGTCCAAGGCAGCAAAGTGGTACGCGACCATCGATATTGCTAACGCGTTTTTCTCCATTCCTCTGGCAGCAGAATGCAGGCCTCAGTTTGCTTTTACATGGAGGGGAGTGCAGTATACCTGGAACCGATTGCCCCAGGGGTGGAAACACAGTCCAACCATCTGCCATGGACTGATCCAGACTGCACTAGAAGAAGGTGAGGCTCCAGAACATTTACAATATATTGATGATATCATTGTTTGGGGGAACACGGCAATAGAAGTGTTCAAGAAAGGAGAGAAGATCATTCATATTCTCCTGAAAGCTGGATTTGCCATTAAGAAGAGCAAAGTCAAGGGACCTGCCCGAGAAATCCAGTTCTTGGGGGTGAAGTGGCAAGACGGACGGCGTCAGATTCCTGCGGATGTTATTAACAAAATCACTGCTATGTCCCCACCAACTGATAAGAAGGAAACACAAGCCTTCTTAGGTGCTATAGGTTTCTGGAGGATGCACATCCCTGAGTATAGTCAGATTGTGAGACCCCTTTATCTGGTTACCCGCAAGAAGAACAATTTCCATTGGGGCCCTGAGCAGCAGCAAGCTTTCGTCCAGATCAAACAGGAGATCGCTCATGCTGTAGCCCTTGGTCCAGTCAGGACGGGACCAGATGTGAAGAATGTGCTCTACTCTGCAGCCGGGAGCCATGGTCTGTCCTGGAGCCTTTGGCAAAAGCTGCCTGGCGAGACCCGAGGCCGACCATTGGGATTTTGGAGTCGGAGCTATAGGGGGTCTGAAGATAACTATACTCCAACAGAAAAGGAAATCTTGGCCGCCTATGAAGGAGTCCAAGCCGCTTCGGAGGTTATTGGTACAGAGGCACAACTCCTTCTGGCACCCCGACTACCGGTGCTGGGATGGATGTTCAGAGGAAAGGTTCCCTCTACCCACCATGCCACCAGTGCTACTTGGAGTAAGTGGATTGCCCTCATTACGCAGCGTGCTCGAATTGGGAAGTTAAATCGCCCTGGGATTCTGGAAATAATTACAAATTGGCCCGAAGGTGAAAGCTTTAGTGTCGCGGATGAGGAACAAGAGCCAGTGACCCGGGTTGAGGAAGCCCCGCCATACAATCAGTTGCCAGCAGAAGAAACACGTTACGCTCTATTCACCGATGGTTCTTGTCGCGTCATAGGGCTGAAACGGAGGTGGAAGGCAGCTGTATGGAGTCCCACTCGACGGGTTGCAGAGGCTACTGAAGGAGAGGGTGAATCCAGTCAATTTGCTGAAATCAAAGCTATTCAACTGGCCCTAGGTATTGCAGAGAGAGAGAAGTGGCCAAGGCTCTATTTGTATACCGATTCTTGGATGGTAGCAAACGCTCTATGGGGATGGCTGAAGAGATGGAAAGAGGCGAACTGGCAGCGCAGAGGAAAACCAATTTGGGCTGCGGAAGAGTGGAAAGATATCGCTACTCGGTTAGAGAAGTTACCTGTGAAGGTTCGCCATGTAGACGCCCATGTCCCCAGAAGTAGAGCTAATGAAGAGCAGCAAAACAACCAGCAGGTACATCAGGCTGCACAGATAGGGGAGTTGAAGATAGATCTCGACTGGGAGCATAAGGGAGAGTTATTCTTAGCACGATGGGCCCATGATGCCTCAGGCCACCAGGGTAGAGATGCCACCTATAAGTGGGCACGAGACCGAGGGGTGGATCTAACCATGGACAGTATCTCTCAGGTTATTCGTGACTGTGAGACGTGCGCTGCCATTAAGCAGGCCAAGCGGGTGAAACCCCTCTGGTATGGGGGGCGGTGGTCTAAGTACAAGTACGGGGAGGCCTGGCAGATTGATTACATTACACTGCCTCAAACCCGCCAAGGCAAGCGCTATGTACTAACCATGGTAGAAGCCACCACGGGATGGTTGGAAACCTACCCTGTGTCTCATGCTACAGCCCGTAACACCATCCTGGGCCTGGAAAAGCAGGTCCTCTGGAGGCACGGTACTCCTGAGAGAATTGAGTCGGATAATGGAACTCATTTTAAAAACAGTCTTATTAATACTTGGGCTAGGGAACATGGCATTGAGTGGGTGTACCATATCCCCTATCATGTGCCAGCTGCAGGGAAAGTGGAAAGGTACAATGGATTGTTAAAAACCACCTTAAAAGCATTGGGTGGGGGGTCTTTAAAAAACTGGGAGCAGCATTTGGCAAAGGCTACCTGGTTAGTTAACACTCGAGGTTCCACCAACCGAGCGGGTCCTGCTCAGTCTGAGCTCCTTAATATAGTAGATGGGGATAAAGCCCCAGTGGCCCATGTCAGAGGTTTGTTGGGAAAGACAGTATGGATCAACCCTGCCTCGAGTACAGACAAACCCATCCGTGGGATTGTCTTTGCTCAAGGACCAGGTTATACATGGTGGATAATGCAGAAAGATGGAACAACACGGTGTGTACCTCAGGGAGACCTGATTGTAGGATGAGACTCATGTATGAATGTCATTATTTGTTGAATGTGAGACAGAAGGAAACTGTGTCAAGGGTGTGAGTAAGTGAAATGAAAGTTTTTACTGTATGTTCACGATATGGGATAAGGGGTGGAGTGTCGTGGGGTGACAGCCTTTATCCCAATATCGTGTGTTGTGTCTGGCATCTGCGCCTTTCCCCCTCCCTCCCCCGGCCGTCTTGCTGCGGCGGGGCGGGGAGGGAGGGGGTGAGGGTGACCGGGCACCTTGGCTTTTGGCTTGTGGCTGCTAGCGTAGCTGCTTGCTTGCTTGCTCCTGCTGCTTGCCTTGGCCGGCCGCTGCTCGCTTGCTTTCTGCGCTGTTTTTTTCCTCCTTTTCTTTCGTTCCCTCTTTCTTACCCTCCCCTGAAGATACTGTACCGGCTCCGGACCTGACCTGGGACGTCCAGGACCCCTGGAGTCTGCGAGAGAAGCTCAGCGCCCTCCACAGCACCGCCTGGTTTCTTTTTCTTTTCTTGTGTTGGGGAGTGTTCCTTTATTATTTGTCAATAAATAGGTTTTGTTTTCCACTTTGCTCCTCCGAGGAATTCCTTCCCGAACCCGGTATTGGGGGAGGGGTGGTTGGAGGTTTGTTTTTAGGGGACTCCCTTTTGGAGATTTCCCCTAACTTGTCCTAAACCAGGACACTGTCTCAAATGTGCTAAAGACAGACTTGTTTGTTTCCAGGTCTGCACGGCATTGATTTGCACCACAAAATACTGAAGGACTAAGGCCTGAACAACAGGCCCTGACTGAAGCCTCCACAACAGGACCTGAGCCAAAGCTGCCCTACAGATGACCTCCCAGGAAAATGTTCTATGTATCTGCTCCATAACCAAGTATTACTATCAAAAGGATTGATGCATCCATTCACTGGTGAAACACATCTTTACCTTCTGGCATTAGGAAAATGGACAAGGCCACACCTGGCCTTGGCTCCTCCTTGAGCCCTGGGAAAGCTCAGGGAGAAAACCAAGAGGAGAATGAAACCAGCTGTCCCCCCAGCAGAAGCTCTGGCACATTGCTCGTCCAGCACTATCAAAGCCGGGCTACTCTCACAGCGCAGTCGGAAGCCTCGAGGCCGGCAAAGGTGGAGGCACCGCAGGATTTCCCGGTTCCCGGCCGTGGCTCTGCAGGGCTTGGCTGGGACAGCTTCCCCAGCTGATGTGCAGCCCTGGATGAAGGGGAAAGGATTGGGGTACATGGTGATGTATCCTTCTTAATCACCAGAGGCAACCTTCTGTAATAATGCTGAGGTGCATTGCTTAGCTTATCCTTTCCTGAGCCTTTTTTGCACTTTTGCATGACAGTAAATTACACTGTTCCTTCAGCTGGTGTCTGTGTCTGCATCTCTGACCCTCCCCACCAGCAAAACAAACACACAGCCAGTTTAGCACAACACCTGCCTCTCTGCCAGCCCATCTCAAGGCAAACACCCCTGGGGGCCATCTCCACAAATGAAATTCCCACTTTGCAACTTCCTTTTCTGCAGCCTGGTGAGAAAAGGAGCCACTCCCAGCTCTGGACACCTCCGGTAATCAACTGCTTTCAGCAGTCACAACCCTGAAATATCAACCTCCTTTCTTAACCTGCCCACGGGGAGCTCCCACCAAGAGGCCTTTTGTCCAAGGATACCCACAGGAGAGCTTGAGGAGGGAGCAGTTTGAAACACAACTGCTTCAGAGTTTAAACCTGCCTTTATCAAATGAGCACACACCCACCTGTCCCAGAAGGAAAAGCAGGCAGGAAAGAGAAGCTCCTCTCCCACAAGAGCACCCTTTGTGCTTCCTTCTGTTCCAGCTGGAGAGTGGAGGCCACGAGCTACACCTTACTTTGAAACAGGGCCCAGGAAATTGGCCTGATCTGGGAGAGCAGCAAAAGGAATTCCCCAAATGTAGGAAAAGAATCTCTAGAAGCGATAGATGATGACAATATTTCTGCAGAAAGGCAAAAACAGAATAATTGAAGCATTTCCAAAAGTCCCCAGACTGAAATTTGTTTGCCAATACGACAACCCCAAAGTCTCTGTGGTGTGTCAGGAAGCTCGGCAAAGAATCTGCGAGGCTTGGATGAAGCACTTTGGTGTCCGTCCTCCAGAGCACAAGCAGATTCCCCACACGACTTCAAGACTAAGGGTCAAAGCTTCTCCCTTCAGCTCTCCACAGCAGCTCTAGGCAGTCTCTCTCCATTGCAAGATCTGCTTTGTCAGTCTACAGTGACAAGACTTGGCTGCAGGAGGCATTTCAATGGAACTCTCCCTGGATGGGGGCACGAAAAAGAAGAGGTGATTCCTGAGGAAGGAAAAAGGCAACGCTGTTTGGGAAGACACCAGTGTGAGTTTGTTAAAACTCTAGGCCAGAAATCCCTTGAATAAAGCAACATCCATCCATGGGGCAGCACTTTAGCTTTGATATCAATGCTGACAAAATTGCTGCCCCTTCCTGCTGCTGAAGCTGACTCCAAATCACGAGACATGTGCCACCTCTCCTAAAGACAGGCAGACATGATGACATAAAACCAGCAAGTCTGCTGAAAAGGAGACCAAATGAATGTATTCTAATCCCCCCTTTTCATCCTTTCCCCAGCCAAGACAGAGCAACGTCCTTCCTCTCTGTCACTGATGGTGACCCAGGCACAGGATGCAGTGTGGGGACAGAGCCTCTCACTGCTCCCAGTGCTCTGCCCTGCCCTGCCCTGCCCTGCCAGCCTTGCCCTTCCCTGTCCTGCCGTAACCTGCTGTGCCATCCCGTGCCGTGCCGAGCCCGGTCAGCGGTCACGCATTTCGGGAATGACCCTCCCCTGTGGCGCCCGCCGGCGTAACGAACATACCACTTTCTAACTTTGACTAGTTAGAGAGTCTTTGTCTGTGATTTTCAGCTTTAACAATTCAGGGAGCTTTTGTTTTCCCTGACAGAAGTACAGTTGCTGCCAAGGGAAACACACCCAAAGACACAGAGTGACCCAGCCTTCCCTTTGCTTCCTTTTTCCTTCCCTCACTGCTACACAGTGCTCTCCTAGCAGGACCTCAGTGCTGCCTCACCTGAGGATCTGGAGCTGCCTCCAGGCCCTTCCAGGCTAAATGCAGGTGGTCAGGACTCTGAGGTTTTCCTAGCTTCTCCAAGAAGGTGTTTGTTTCACCTGGACTTCTTGGGGTTTCATTGGAGGAACCAGGCACAGGCAAATTTCATCTCCACCATGAGTTCATCATTCTGCTTGTTCCCATGGAGCTTAAATGCCACCCTGAGCTCATCGTTCCTCTGGTTCCCCTAGACCATCACAACCCTTCCATGGCCTCTCGGGAGAGGAGCAGCTGCACATCTTCAGAGCAGCAGTTGCCAGCCTGCAGCCCATCAGGTAGGGCAAGGGTTTCTACCCTTGCTTTCCAAGCAGGTCCTGGTTAATGACCCTTTCAAGAGCTTTCCTGCAGTGCTCTAGCATGGGTAGATCTCAAGTGAGAATCAGGTAGAAAATGTCAAGTCACCTAGGAAGGAGGACCTCAAAAACAGAAAGATTCTCTGCCGACTTTTCCTCTCTTGCTACAGCTCTGCAGGGTGTTCTGCCATTTTCCAGACAGCCTCTCTGTAGGAGTACAAGGGCAAGGTGAAAGATACTGCCTAACAAATGGTCAGTGTCAGGTGTACTCTCCCCTTTCTTTGAATGAAGCCAGACTAGGATGGTGATAGGATATTGCAGATGTTTAAGACTGTCTGCCCTGCAATTCAAGCCGTGCCATTGAAATGAGCGCTGTGTGCCCCACAACAGCTGCAGCTGCAGAATATGGCCTCACCCATAAGGCTGTTTTTGAATCAACTCACAGTACAAGTTCAGCATGCATGTTTAGAGATCTGGGCTCTTCCTGGGTGAATCCACTTTCTTTGGTCTTTTGTGATGAGAAATCAAATGTTTCCCAAATCCCAAAGCTGCTGGGAAGGGAAAATGCAAAAGGCTGTGATTATCAGGTGTTCCTGTGTGTCTGTGTGTGTGTGTCTATATCAGATTTACAATCGATGCTTTAATCTATGTACATGTCAATTAGGAGAAATATTTTTAAGAGGAAGAACTCACTCCTCCAATCCCCTGGGAAGTCTGAATACATTTCTGGAACTGAGGTTGCTGTGTGTTTCCCGTGATCTTTGATCCAAGGCAGCACTAGAGCTCTGCATGCCAAAGACACATCACTGAGCCTGACCAATGTGTTTGGATTCTTGCAGCCACCCCAGACACTTCAGCTCCCAGCACTCCAGCTGGCAGTGCAGGTTTGGCAGCATGGACAGCCCCCAGCTGGGAGTGGAATACTGCTGTGGAAGAGGAATTGCCACTGCTGGATCCGGACATGGTGCTTGAGACGCTGGAGGAGATGTTTGCTCCCTCTGCTCAGGTAACTGCATTGGACAGGGAAGAAAGGGGCTGGACTGAGAGCTTGGGAATGTTGTTGCATGGCTGAGAAGCAAAGGCTTCTTGAATTCAGCTGGGAATTGACAGGGAAGGCTTTGCTTGGTAAAGCAAGACTTCCTAAAGAAGAGGGAATGAAACTGTCTCCCCCTTCCTGGGTAAGGATGAAAAGGTGTGAGCCTTTGTGGGCCAAATTTGGATGCTGGTTTTCCTGGGAAGAATCCCTGGTGCAGGGGCTTTTGTGGTGAGGAAGGGGAAGCTTTGTAGTTTCTAAGAGGCTTTGTTTGCTGGGAAAGAAGAGTGTTTGCAGAACTGGCTCTGAAAGCCGAGTGTCCCGTGAAGAGAGGAGCATGCCAGAGGTGCCTCTGTTCCAGCCGCAGATGTGGGCTGTGCCTCTTTTGGTGGGATGGCCAAGGCAAAGCAAGGGCTGGGCTGCAGCTGCTGCTGCTGTGTGAGCCCTGCCGTGCGTGTAGGCGCTCCCAGAGCCGTGGCTGGGGCTGGGCTGGAGCTGCAGCTTTCTTGTCCTCCCAGTGAGCTGCTGCCTGCAGTGCAGTTTCCTTCTGGGAACTCCCCAGCTGGGCAAACTGGCCAGTCTTGCTGTCCATGTTGCAGAGCTCAGTCCCCTTGCTCTTGGGCATCTCTGTGGGAAGAGATGTGTGTTCCCACACTGTCCCTGCCAAGCTGCAGCCTGGATGAGATTGCTGTGCTCTGGGCTGTGGAGGGAGGAGCACAAACCTGTGCCAGGAGCTGGCAGGACTCCTCCTAAGCAGCCATTCCACGTGTTCAGTGTAACCCTCACATCCAACACTGTCAGCTTTGACAGCTTTTGGACTGTGTTTGAGAAGTCAAATCTTGCTGATTGTTGAAGGGCTTTGGGGCCCAGAGTTCTTGTTAGGAACAAGAAATTAAAAGTTTGAGCCGTGGAGTTGTTGGACCAGGTGTTTTGTGTTAGTGGTGAGAAGGGTTTCTCCCTTTCTCTTTCTCTTTCTAGGGGAATATTACTGTTGCCCCTGAGTCTTCAGGAGGGGAGCCTGTGGACAGAGCTGCAGCAGAGGGAGCTTTGCCTGGCACTGAGAGCTGCAGGAACAATTCCCAGGAGCCCGAGGAGCTTGGTAAGGACAGAGCCCCCTTTGGTTTAGAGAGGTGTGAGATGGCTGCTCTGAGCCTGCCTCTGGCAGGAAGGGAGATGAGAAGGGTTGAGTTCCTGTCTGCAGGCTTGGTGCTTCCTGGTGCCTTTAGTTCAAATCCTGCCCTGGCACCACCTGCCTGAGCCCTGCCCTCCACGCTTCTCCAGAGGCTCTGACACTGAGTCCTCTGCTGGGGCAAGAGAGCAGGGAATAAACCTGACCTTGTGGCACTTGTGTCACCAAGCCGGGTGTCCCAGCTTTGTGCTGATGTCCATGGATAAGTTTGCTGCAGGGTGTCAGTGCTCTGGCGGCAACACTGAGTGACTCTTGAAGCAAGAGAGGAAAGCCCAGCAAAAAGTCAGTGTAGAAGTCTGAGCTTTTTGTCTCCAAGCATTAAATCAATGTAGTGCCAGTCTGCTGATCGGTGTAGTGACATACATTAAAAATACAAGCAGCAGAAGCTTTCAGGCCAAGGAAATCATTAGCCACAAATCCAGCAGCCTAAGGAAAAACTGAAATTACCCCAAATTAAGGAAGAGCTAAAGGATAGAAAGAGCACTTTGGATCTGCATTCTTGAGCAAAGCTGGTGCAGCCTGCAGGCCTGGTAGGGAGCTCTTTCCTTCACAGCTGTGAAGCACAGAATTCACTGCTTAGAAGTTTTAAAAGTTTAATACTCATAGGATAAAAAATGATAATATTTGCTGTGCTGGGGTGATTCTGGCCAACAGCCAAAGAACACCTGATATATAGGGACACTGTTTTCATCATACTGTTACACTGCTGAGATGCAAGCATATTCATGTGTTTCATGCATTATTCAAACATTCCTGGGAACTTTCTGATGTCTTGGGAACTCCTTTGTTAAATTTCTTCACACTCAGGCTTATCTGCATGACATCCTGGGTGTCAGGTCAATATATTTTATTTCTTCCTGTGTCTGCATCCTGCTCTTTCACATCCTCTGATAAGGGTTTAGTATGTACTCTTTAAATTTAACATGGTGTTCTCTAATTGTCCTCTGATGCTCTGGTTTGTGTCACGGTTATCTTATCACTTGGACAGGTGGTTCAGTGGATGGCCTTACACTGTTTTTAGTTATACAAAAGCCTTTTTTTCTCCTTATGCTTTGCTAAGGTCTAGAACACAATACATTCATCACACAATTCTCCCCATAAGTGATACATGGATGTTATATTCATGACACTACTTTTTCTATGAGCAACACAGGGCACACTTAAGCTGATAGATTCTATTTTATTAAAAAGCAGCTAAAAAAAGTTATAACTGATGCTATTTAAATACTTATAATCACCAACAGCGTGCATAAGCTAATACATAAATGGCAAAGCCAGTATTATCTAGTCATTTGTCACACAGCTGTTCCTCCCAGAGCTGGTGGTTGTTTTGGAGGAGCTGTTGCTCACTGCAGAGGGCAGGCTGTAGATGGCAGGGAACGCTGCTAGTTCATAACTCAGCTCCCAGCACCTTCAGCTTCAGCCATTGCAGTGAGGACTGAGGTCTCTCTGTCAGCACAGAGGAAGAACAAGGCTGGGCTTCTTTGTGCCAGCTGGGACTGTCTGTGTTTCAAGCTCTCCTGGGGGCCCTTTGCACTGCTAGTGCTTTGAGTTTATTGGGATATCTCCTCAAAACTTCAGAAGTTTTGAATACTTGGAAGAATTCCAGCTCTTTGAAGAGCAGGCTTCAAATTGCCAAGTGAGAGTCTGCCTTTCCAGCCATCTTTACAGTCTTTGATAGAGGGACAGTTACTTCCAAAGGGAAAGATTCACAGAGGCCAATATTGACCCAGTGTTCCCTTTGCTTCCCAGACACCCACCTGATCTGCCTTGCCAGCAGGGCTGCCCTGCCTGGGAAGAAGGATCAGAGGGAGAGCCTGTGACCATCGGGCAGGTGGAATCCCTTTGTGTATACACAGATTCAAAGATTTTGATAGTTCTGTTTCTATATCCATATAATTACATTTATATATTTAGAGAGGGGTGTCTATATGTGCATATATATACATCTCTATATTTAAATCGATATATTTCATTATAGATGGGATAGAATTATATTTATGTGGAGGTAGTTACATTTATAGAATGGGAGATTTACATTTTTATATTTCTAGAGTAGCATTTAGATGCCTACATTTAGACGTCTGCATTTAGATGCCTACACTTAGACATCTTCATTTAGACATCTACATGTGGATGCCTACATTTACATGCCTACATTTAGATGCCTACATTTAGACATCTACATTTAGATGCCTAAATTTAGATGCCTACATTTAGATGTCTACATTGATATGCTTAGATATCGATCTAGAAATGGGCATGGTTATTTCATTAGGGGTATGTGGAAGTTTAGATGCAGAGATTGAGCTGTGTAGCCCTGGGCTGCATTTTTACCTCTTTCCCCCTCGGCTGCCTTTCTCACCTCTTGCTTTTCCCCCTGTGCCCCTGGGTCCCCTCTCCCTGTGCTGGCTCCGAGCTGGCGGCCGGGCCGGGCGGAGCAGCACTTCCAGCCCCGGCTGTCCCTGGAGCGCTGGGAGCTGCCGCTGGCCCCAGGCACTGTCCCCTGAGGAGCTGCTGAAGGACGGGGAGACAGAGGGGGCTGAGGGGGCTGAGGGGGCGGTGGCGCTCAAGGGACGGGGACCCTGAGCTGCTGCTGGGGCTGAGGGCTGTGGGGCAGCCGAGGCCGAGGGTGGCACCGAGGTGACAGGGAAGTGGCACAGGCTGAGGGGCTGGCGGGTCTCAGGGGACAGGATGGGTCACAAGGGACTGAGGGGGGTGAGAGGACTGCGAGGGGCTGAAGAAACTGAAGGGGGCTGGGGGTTCAGCGAGAGCATGGCGGGGCTGAGGGGATGGAGGGGGCCAGCAGGGAGCACAGAGGGCTCTGGCACTGCAGCCCTGCCAGGCCTTGGAACCAATTCCAGAGCCTCCACTTTGGCCACAGCTGCAAGGAAGACCTTGAGGACAGCCGGACACTGACGGGAGCCAGCAGGGAGAAGCTGAAGGCCAGCAGCAAGAGCAGGGAGCGGGGACCTGCTGCTGCCGGCCTGGAGAGAGCCCGGCTGGGGCCACAGGCCCGGGCAGGCAGGGTGGGGCTGAGGGCGGCGCGGGCTGTGGCCGTGGGCACTGCCCGGCGGGGCAGGAGCGGGCCCTGCCCGTGCTGGGGCTGCTCAGCGCAGCTGTCCCGGCCGGCACAGGGGCTGTCCTTGGGCAAGGCAGCTGTGCCGGCAGGGCCCGGCAGCTGTGCCGCCTGTGCCGGGCTGCCGGGGCTGCGGGACGTTCCCGCCGCGGCTGCGCTCACCACAGCCTGGCCCGCTCGGCTGCTTTTTCTTTCTGACCCTCCTGCGGAGGCTCTGAGATTTCCTCCTCCCTGATGGAAGTGCAGCAGCTGCCAAGGGAAACGTCCCCATACTCACTCAGTGTTCCCTTTGCTTGCCAGATGTCCCATCTGCTGTCCCTGTCCAGGAGAGCTGCTCTGTCTGGGAGGAGGAGAGCGAGGGAGAGACTTTGAAGATGGGGCAGCTGGGATCCCTCTGCTTGGAGCTCTGTTTAAAGATACACGGAATAGCATGTGAACGGGATTATGAGATGGATATGTACATATGTAGCCTGCTCTTTGTATAGGCATATTTCTCTACATATGGTATTAGATTTACGAATGTGCTATGTCTATGTGTATGTATAGATACCTGCATACATAGAGGTTTGCAGTTACATATTCGTGTGTATATGTATCTAGTTCTTAATGTATGTTGTAATATTTGTGTTTAGATTTCCATATGTATACAGTTGTGCAGGTATCTATTTGTATTGGTGTAGTTTTCGGTATATGTCTTTTTAAATAAGTACATTGTTCTTTGTTTTGGTATATATGTATTTTTATGTATTTTTCACTGTACACTGATCTATTTCTATATATGTTATATCTACATACATATCCAGATGATAGTTGTATATTTGTATCGATGCAGTTGTCCTGAGATTGGTAGTGCTGTTTGTCTGTTTATAAATTGGTTTGTTTTATCTATCTCCTTCTTGATTGTAATATGTAACTTTTAATCTCTATTCATGTCTGTATATTTTGGTGGTTATTTATGTATTCAGTTCTATCAAATGTGTATGGAGTTGTATAGTGGTGTAATTCTATTTGTTGAGTTCTTGGTGTTAGAGAGAGATACTGATATTTTTGTGTTTATCTATGGGCTGTACACTTGTCGTAATATGTAACGAAATTAAGTTGTTAACTTTCCACTGTACTTTGTGATCAACGTGAGTGTGTGTAGAGGTTTGCAATAAATTAGGTTTTGTTCAAGGAAGTTGATATTTGTATGTTTTTCAATAATGTGGTTTAACAATCAACTGAACTATATTTCTTTAATTTTAACAGATACTTGTATAGTTCTATGTTGTCAGTGCTGGTGTAGCAATTTGTAAGAAATGCCATTTGTCAGCTGAGATAGATGTGTTGTAATTTGTGCTACCCAAAGCCATGAGCAGATGGAAATGCTGGAGGATTTTGGCCATGAACATCTCCAGCCATGCCCAGCACATGCCCCACCTGCACTCAGGCTGGGCAAGGGAAGCGCAGATTTGGGATGGCAGCAGAGGCACACGTTGGCTCAGAACTCACTGCAAATGCCTGCTGGCTTAGAAAAAGATAAGGATACACATTATATATTCTGTTTATAGCAGTACATATATTAAAATATGTATTATGTAGTATATTGTGGGAATCCTTAAAATCAGAGGGTTTTGAGAAAGCTGCTCCTCATTGAAGAGGATTTGTTGTCGAGAGGAATAAAAAAATAAAGAAGAAGACCATGGACAGTGCCACTGCCAGAGGCCCAGGCTGTTAAAAGGAGGACTGGATCGTGCCCTTCATCAGCTTCCAGCTTCAGTCGTGTCCTCTGTTTTTTCCAGGATTCCCCATGTCACTAGTGCTGAGACAGGCTGTCCTCCCATTCCTCCATGAAATCATCCACCCCCAGAATTCCTGGGAAAGTGTTGGGGATTTTTCTTGCATTCTGAGGATGTGGGGGTTCAGAGGTCATATTCTGGGGAGGTTTGGAGTCGAACGCGTCCAGGAGATGAGAGTTTGGGGAAGCTTTACAAAACAGGGGCTGCTGTGTCTGTGCCCTGCTTCTCTTTGTTATATATGAGTGATTAATTCATGCTGTTAGTAAATATATGTATGTATAAAATATTACATCGATCCACCACATGTCCTTGAACACTCCAGCCAGGAGCAGGGTCTCATTTCTATTCAAGCAGTTCCCAGAGCATGCTAAAGACAACATCAAGTCTTTAGCTTATGAAAGGAGCCTTGAATGTCGATTCTTGTGACCATTCACGAAGGCAATGCCAGGAGCTGATTACATCGGGCTTCCCCAAACACCGGTAACACCCCAATACATGTGAAAGACAGCCATACAGACATGGAGGCACGCCTTTTGCATCCCTATGAACTCGGCCATCCATGTGAAAAGAACATCCAGGAAGGACAGAAAGGACTGTAGAAGCACCGGGAGTGAATCTTTGCAGTCCCTAGGTTCAAACTCTTCATATGAACAAACACAAAGGACATCCTGTGTTATGCAGGCCTCGGGGAGAATATAGGGTATATAAGCGGGCAGTAGGAAGCAATCGGGGTGAACCTCCGGGGAAACGCTGGCACTCTGTTAGTCGGATCCAGGTTCAACCAGCGCCAATTTCCGGAGTTGACGCTGTCTTGGCTGTGGCGGATTTTTTTCAATTTGTAATTAATAAAGCTTTGTCAATTTTTTTTAATTTGGCTGCGGAGTCAATTCATTTATAACATCTTCCAAACAAGATGTGGCTGGATCTTGTTCTGAAGTTGTGCAGGCGGGGTCTTCCAAGGGGGACTCTGGATCCGCTCTGCCTGGCCCAGGGGCTGCAGGGTCACCCCGGCCACTGTTTCCCCTTCCCAGGAAGTCACCCCTCTGATCGGGCTCAGGCAGGCAGTTTGCTTTGCAGCTCTGAGGACTCTTTGCATATAGATTCCTCTGCCAAGCCTCTTCTGAGATTTTTGCCACTTTTGGCTCCCCAGCCTCAGATTGCAGCAGGTCGGGGGGGCTTTGGATTTGTCTCTGCCTGCAGGGGAGCGGGCAGGGGGACGAAAAGAGGTGGTGGGCAGCAGCCAGGGCTTGAGCAGGGCAGGGATGGCTCTGCCCAGAGAGAGAGATGGATGAGGTGGAGGTGGGAGAGCTCAGCAAAGTTGCTGTGGAGACACAGACAGTTCATTTAGAAGCCTTGAAGCCTGTCTCATTCTCTGCTGGGACGGAAAAGCATGCTGAGATCTCAGCTCAGACCTGAGAGGTTTCCAGCTGTATCCCTGTGGGCGGGGATAACATGTGGAACCTGTAACAGTGCATTGGAAAGCGTCACAAGTACAAATTCAGGATCTGCAGCTGGAGAGCAGCCCAATTTGTATGAATCTAAAAAGATCCAATTTAGTGAATCCAGACGCGAGTTAGCAGGCTCTGGCTTTCTTCCTGTCACCAAGAACTTGGAGCTCTCCTCCCCAGCCCTTCCTGACAAGGCTCCTGGGAAAGTTGCTGCGGCAAAGACCCTACTGCCAAGAACTTGGAGCTTCTTGGCAGAGTTCCTGGGACAGCTGATTGCTGTAACAACACTACCTGTTCCTCTGCATCAGATACAGGAGTGATGAGAGGGAAAACCAAAACACAGCCTAAATCAGAGGTAAACCTTCCATTTCAACTACCTAGTTAGTCTAATATTAATCACAATTTAGAAAAAAAATGGATTGAAATAAACAACTCTTTGCCTTACTAGTGTGATATGGTTGTAATGGTGTAAATCCACAATATGAAACTCCTTCTCACCATGATATCAAAGAACTTAGAAGAAGAATGTAAAACATTTATTAGAATTTTATCTGTTCAGCCTCCAGCTGTAACACAGATGCTAACAGCCTGCAGTAAGCTCACCTCGCCACAACATATTGCTAATGTGCATGTCAATGCTTTTGGAAAGCAGATTGCAGAATCACAAGAAAAGGTAGGAAAAATATTGGGCGATATTTTGGGAAAAGCTTTGGAAGAAAATTGGGGAAAAATAATAAATAAGTTTGGAAAAGCCCTTGAAGCACAGACAAAAATTTTCAAAGAATCTATTGGTACTGTAGGACTCTGAGAAAAAGTCTTGTAGCTTTGCTTGTGGTAAACCAGTGGGATAAAGTAGAAATTTTCCAGAGTAGAAATCCATTTAGATTTAGGTGAAATGTACATCTTTAAGTTAAATCTTTAGTTTGAACACCTAGCTATTTAGTCTGACTGCCTGTTCTTGCAAAAGCCTAAGCTCAGAGAAACTGCTTCAGCAAAGGACAGAGATAAGGAGAGGGAGACAGAGGGAGATAGAGAGAGACAGATACTGCTGGAGGGGGGGGAGGTAAACCTGACCTGGCATTCTTCTGATAAAGAAGAACTAGCGCCAAATGTCCTGCAAAGTTTGTAAAATGAATATGTATGAACCTTTTGTGAAATTATATGCATATGCATTTGAGAGAAGGATAAAAGGAGATTTGAAGTTCCCAGAGCTACGCGTGCCTTTTGAGGGGAGTAATCCCCACACGCGTCCAGCGCTGCAATAAACACACCGACTTTACAACTTCTATAAGTTGTGGAGTTTTTGATCTTTTCTGCAAAACATTCTGGCGAGCCAGGCAGGTGGAACCGTCTCTGCCCTGCAGGGCAGAAGGGATCAACTCACCCTCCTAGGCGCGCCCTGTGATCTTCCCAGAGGAGCTCTGCTCATCTCGGCTTGCCTCATGCGGAGACAGACAAGGACCTGCTGGCAGGCGGAAGATTCGGTATGTACTGAGAGGACCCCTGGGGATAGGTAGGCTGAATAAGGCACTCAGAGACGTCTGAGTGCTCGGCCTCATGCCTGTGCCTGCAGGCAGACCGGGCGATAGAGCGACTGGGAGACGGGAGTTCACTGTCCCATAGAGCGGCCGCCAGCGACCCTGGGGGTGGGTTCGAGTGGACTCGTGTGTGTGTGTGTGTGTGTGTGTGTGTGTGTGTGTTGTGTCTGGACTTAGTTAATGCACTGCGTGGTTCATGGTCAATGTGTGTTTGTAATCGTGCGAGTGCATGGTGTACAAAGGGAGTATATCTACAGTGCGGGAGGGATTTCTACCCACGACTGAAGGGGCTGAGTGAGGCCTGAGGCACTGGCCGGGGCAGGCTGTGCTGTGAGGCAGGGAACGCCCGGCAGAGATATAGTGGAGAAGCGTGAGTGAGAACGTTCATTGAGGAAGGGTGGTGAATTGTGGTGTAGATTGTAGATTGTGCACGCTTTTACTGTGGCAAGACAAACTCAAGGGGTTTCTCTGCCCCAGTGGTTTGGACTCGACCCCTGGGAGTTTGTGAATCCTGTAAATTATTGGATAGATAGAAGAGACGAATGAGTTCATTTAGAGGGGCTTTATTGGACTTCAGCTGGTGCAATAGTCAGTCTGGACTGGGAAGAGCCTGCCGTGGAGGATTTAGCGTTCCCTGTAAGAAATGGAATAGCCGGCCTCTGCGGGCAATTGCTGAGAGCCTTTGGTGCATCGAGAGGCTGGCACGCTGCGTGGGTACTATTGCAGTGCGGAGTTTGTGAGAGACGCTGGGATTGCTGTTCTAATTAGCGTCGGGACATATGCCCCAAGTGTAAATCAAAGTTTCCTGATCAAGCTGATTCAGAAGCTAAGATCTTAAAGCTGGTGTGTGGGAAGTCCCATCTGATACCTGCCACCTGGAGTTGTGTGTGGGAGCAAGACTGGGAATCTACTGTGATGCTCTGTGAAGAGAGGTTTGGGTGGGAGTGAGATAGAGCAAGGAGAAAGAGATGATGGGAACTAAGCAGAGCAAGGAAGTTTCTCGAGCTAGCCCCTTGGAGTGCATCTTAGCCCACTGGAAGAAAGTCACCAGGAGGAGGGGCTCAGAAAGTAAAAAAGATCTAATCCAATATTGCACGCGCTGGTGGCCGTTATACAGGTTAGAGGACGGAGCAAAATGGCCACCACTGGAACTTTAGATTATAATACCTTACTGCAGTTAATGTTGTTTTTAAGATGAGAAGGTACATGGGATGAGGTTTTGTATGCTGGTATGTTTTTTGTTTTAAGAAATCACCAAGAATGGCAAAGGGACCGTGGGATCAGACCGTCCTCAGACCCACTGGTCTTAGCCCTTGAAAAGGAAAACAAGGCCAAGAAGGGGCAAATCAAACATTAATGTTCATCATGCAGTATAGGACAATGGTGCATGAGGTCAGACAAGTTTATCATTCTGAAGAACAAGAACGAGATACATTTGAGAGGATGAAAGCTCCTCCTAGAAGGAGGGAGGTTGAAGATGAGGATGAAAGGGAAGAGGACTTCCCCAAAAAGGAGGAGGACTCAGGCTGGGAAGGCACATCCACCAGAATCCCCCCCGACAGTCCAGTGCATCTAGAAGGCAAGCAGTGTTACAGGCCCCTCTGCGAGAGGCAGTGGGACCAGAAGGAGGGAGGTTAATGATTAAAGTGCCATTTACCACTCTTGATTTAGAGGCATGGGAAAAGATTGCTAGGAATTATCGTATCGATCCTATACTTACTGCCAAATGTCTACAATATGTTATCAAGTAACACAATCCAGTTTGGGCTGACATCCAGTTCCTACTGGATGCTTTCACTGAAATGGAAAAACAGCTGATCTTACAAAACAGCAGGGACTTTGGCAGAAGATCACTGCAAGAGCAACCAGCTAGATGTAAAAGAATATTTCCCCCTCCAAGACCCAGAATGGGATCCTAATGTATCAGCAGAGGTAAAGGAATTAGCAGATTATCAAGAGTGGATAGCAACAGGGTGGAAAGAGCTATTCCAAAAACCATAAATTAGTCTGCCTATAGTCCCTTAAGCAGGGGCCTTCGGAGACTCCATCAGAGTTTTTAGAGCATTTAAGGGATGCTATGCGTCGTCATACATCATTAGATGCGGGGTCTGAGATAGGGATGAACCAACTAGTTTATTCATTTTTGGGGCAGTCTGCTGGAGATATTAGATGTAAACTTCAGATAATCCGGGGACCGGAAGGGAGAAATCTCAAAGTCTTGCTAGAAGAGGCCTGGAGGGTATTTAGTAACCAGGAAGAAAGATATAGACAAAGAATGAAAAAGTTGGTGGCAGCAGTAGAGGAAGAAAGGCAAAGAAAACGCAACCAGGGACCACCCAGACAAGGACCACCTCGGCTGGGCAGACACCAGTGTAGAATCTGCAAAAGAACTGGTCACTGGAAAGATCAATGCCCAGAACGGAGACGAGGTGACCAACAAGTGGCTGCACACATACAAAACAACCGAGGAGGACCGAGGGATTCTGCCCCAGCGGATCCACTGGTTATAACAATGAGGCTGGGGGAAGAAGGGAAAAGGGTGGAATTTCTGGTTGATACAGGGGCCACCTATTCAGTTTTTAAAAAGGCTTTAGTACCTGTAGAAAATGATTACGTTGTAGTGCAGGGGGCAACTGGCCAGTCTGAAAGGGCATATTTTTGCAAACCTTTGAGGTATAAATTGGGAAAGCAAAGGAGTATTCATAAATTTTTATACATGCCCAGTTCACCAAAGGCACTTTTGGCAGAGATTGATTGGAGCAGTTACAAGCAACCATTACATTCAAAAATGGAGAGGTTACTCTGGAGGTAAATGATCAGAAGTACATAGAGGTATTAAGTTTAACCTTACCAGCTAATGAAATTGAGGAGGAAATTGATGAAGAGATACTAAGTCAAGTATCTCCCAGGGTATGGGCCTCTGATGTAGCAGGGAGGGCAAAATTGCCTCCCCCATAGTAGTTAAGCTCAAGGAAGGGACAAAAGCAGTGAGAATTAAGCAGTACCCCCTAAAGTAAGAAGACACGGAAGGAATCAGCCCAAGAATTGAAAATTTTCCGCTGTTTGGATTACTGAAAGAATGCCAATCTGATTTCAATACTCCCATTTTACCTGTTTGGAAATCTGATGGGTCATACCGGATAGTACAGGATTTGAGGGCTGTCAATAAAGTAACAGAAGACTTGTATCCAGTGGTAGCCAATCCATACACTTTATCAACTCCTCTAACACCTGAGCTAACCTGCTTTACCCTTTTAGACCGAAAAGATGCCTTCTTTTGCCTCCCTATCCACAAAGCCAGCCAGAAAATTTTTGCATTTGAATAGGAAAGCTCTAAAAGTGGGCGCAAAACCCAGCTCACATGGCCTGTTCTCCCTCAAGGCTTCAAATGCTCCCCAATTCTTTTTGGGGGGCAACTTGAAAAAGGTCTGGAGTCCTAGGAAGCTCCACAGGAAGAAAGGAAGCAGTACGTAGATGATCTTCTAACAGCCACTCGGAGGAGAGAAGCATGTGTAGCTTGGACAGGAAGCCTCTTGAATGTCCTAGGACTCCAAGGATACGGAGTATCAAAGCAAAAAGCACAGGTAGTGAAAGAGAAAGTAATCGACCTGGGGTACGAGGTGGGTGCTGGGCAGCAGACTTTAGGGCAGGCTCGCAAAGAAGCCATCTGCCAAACCCCAAAACCCCAGACAATAAAGGAACCCCGAACCTTCTTAGGCATGGCAGGGTGCTGCCGGCTGTGGGTTTATAATTATGGACTGCTCGTCAAACCCCTCTGTGCTCCTATTGCCAATGGAAACAGAGATCTCCAGTGGACAGAGGAAGCCACACTGGCCTTTCACCAGCTAAAGAGTGCCCTCATGTCAGCTCCAGCCCTGGGACTTCCAGATGTAAGTAAACAATTCTTTCTATTTTCCCATGAAAAACAGAGAATTACCTTGGGAATACTGGCTGAGGACTTGGGTCCATAACAAAGGGCAGTTGCTTACTTCTCCAAGCAGCGAGATGCAACAGCCAAAGGATGGCCAGGTTGCCTCAGAGCTGTAGTAGCAGTCGTGCTGAATATTCAGGAATCACGCAAGTTTACCCTGGGACAGAAAATGACTGTGCTAGTGTCCCACACAGTGTCCGCAGTACTGGAAGTAAAGGGTGGCCACTGGCTTTCACCACAGAGGTTCCTGAAATACCAGGCCATCACGGTAGAGCAAGATGATGTAGAGATAGTGGTGACTAATATTGTCAACCCAGCTTCAAGAAGAAGCAGTACACCACAATTGCCTGGAGACCATTGAAGCTCCCTACTCCAGCCACCCAGATTTGAAGGACACTCCTCTGGACGATGCAGAGACCTGGTTCACTGGCGGGAGCAGCTCCGTTGCCAGTGGAAAGCGACATGCTGGGTACGCAGTGACCACCTGCAGAGAGCTAACAGAATCCACACCCTTACCAACAGGCACCTCTGCGCAGAAGGCCGAGATAATTGCCCTGACCCGTGCCTTAGAAATGGCAAAAGGAAAGAGGATAAACATCTACACAGACTCGAGGGATGCATTTGGAGTCGTGCATGCAATGGAGCCATCTGGAAAGAGAGAGGACTGCTGACCTCACAGGGAAAGAACATCAAACATGCACAAGAGATAATCCAGCTGCTGGAAGCAGTTCAGCTGCCTGAAAAGGTAGCAATTATGCATATTAAGGCACACCAAAGCGTGAGCTCAGAATTGGAAGAAGGAAATGAGCTGGCAGATAGAGATGCAAAGGAAGCAGTGAAAGGTGAGGTAACTATTGAAGGAGGCCTAATTCCAGATGGACAAATTTCCCTTGAAGGTAAACCAGAATATAACAAGAGAGATAGAAAATAATTGAAGATCAAGAAGAGACGTACAACCAAGAAGGGTGGGCTACCATTGAAAAGAAGCTGGTGATCCCTTCCCTTTATCGTGGTCACTGGTAAGGGAAGAACACCAAAAGGCACACTGGGGAATAGATGCCCTATACAGCTACTTGATTGAAAGAATCGTTGCAAGGAATTTATATGCCACTATTAGCCAAGTGACCCAACAGTGTGATCTTTGCCTGCAGACTGACCCCAAAAACACCCCCAGGCTGAACCTCAGTCAGATTGGGAGAGGCCATGGGCCTACACAGCAGTGGCAAATTGACTTTCCAGAACTCCCAAGGAAAGGGGATTATCGGTATTTATTGGTATTGACAGACACATTTTCAGGGTGGCCAGAAGTATTCCCCACCAGAACTGTCAATGCTCGAGAAGTGACCAGAGTATTATTACAAGAAATAATACCACGCTTCAAAATTCCAGCCCCAATATCCTCAGATAGAGGATCACATTTCATTTCCAAAATAGTGCAACAGATTAGTAGCCACCTGGGCATAGATTGAGAACTTCCCACTCCATATTGCCCCCAATTAAGTGGCCAGGTGGAGAAAATGAATCATTTGATGAAGCAGCAGATTGTAAGACTCGGGCAGGAGGTTCATCTACCCCGGCCCCAAGCTCTTCCACTGGCACTACTGCGAATTCAAACTAAACCTCAGGCTAAAGAAAAGCTGAGTCCTTTGAAAATGCTTTATGGAAGAGCATAAGAAATACAAAAGAGAATGTCCACCCACACTGGGAGGTAACACTGGCCACCGAAAGGGTGGCTTTAAGCAAACAGCTCAGAGAAATTGAGAAATACGTAGCTGGAACTCGGAGCTAGGAGTTAGATGGGCCAGTACAGAACATATAGCCTAGAGATTATGTATATGTGAAGTCTCTTGCAGAGAAGACTTTGGAACCACATTGGGTGGGACCGTTCCAGGTGCTTCTCACCACCTTCACCGCAATCAAGATCAAGGAACAGAAGGCCTGGATCCATCACTCTCGAGTGAAGAAGGCCCCAGAAGCCCCCTTGGAGAGTGACCCCAGGAGACAATGAACTGAGACTAAAACTTACTCAGGCAAAATGAGTATATTGCGGTCAGGGGCAGTTCACACTTTCACTTACAGAATTGCTTTGTATATAATTATAATTGAAGTCTTAACATTAGAGAGTACCTCTATTCAAAGTGATGCTGGATGGCCTTGGTCCCAGGCTTTTAATCAGTATACTGGATCCATGGGAGAACTTCCTGAGATAGAAGAGTTAAACCTATCCACTGTAGTAATTCACGGGGATCAGGTCTATGAGGAGCAGGAGTGCCAAGAATGAGAACTGTGGACACTTCAGGGAATCAGAAGAGAAGAAATCAAGGTAGCATGCCAGGTGATCAATAAGCCAGTTTATGAGAGACCAGATGCAATTAGTGTCTCAACCTCTCCTGTGTACAGGCACCTGGAAGTTTGTGACAGCCCAAGTGAATCAGACTGTTAGTGTAATTTCACCCTGATACAGCCTGTAGAAGTGGGCCATATTCCAAAGGCAGTGTGGTCTGGAGAGGATGAATGAAGAAGAACCTTCTCCACTTACAAATCACACCAAACAGACCACTAGTGTCACTTAGCACCAATAAAGAACAACTGGCAATTCAGAAGAAAATGCTGAGCTTTCTGAAGGGGTGAGAAGGAGGGGAATCTTCCAAATGAGTTGATGATCCAGAAACTTTATTTAATACCAATCCTTCTCTATAAACCTATACTATAAACCTACTCTATAAACCAAAACTACTCAACAATCCTACTCAGAGTCTTAATCTACAATTATACTCTAAGTTGGTTATCTAGATAAGATCTTCATTGTTTCATTCTTCTTCTCCATTCCTCCTTCTTCTTCACTGCGTTGATGAGTTGTGTCAGGGTGGACGCTGGCGTGGCTGAAGTTACAAATGGATGCTGTCCACAGGGGAAAAAAAACAACAAAAAAAAAAAAAACAAAAAAGAACAGTGAACCATTAGTTTTTCCAAGCTCAGTCCTTCACAGAGTCAATCCTGGGAAGTCAATCCCAGGATTCCTCTGGGTCCTGAAAAGACGCAGAAAGAGGAGCAATGGGACCATCTGCTCCCCAGGCATCATGAGCAGGACCTTGCCATCACAGGCAAACATGGGCCAGAATCCCATTCATCTATTTTTTCTGGTTTCTTTACCTTGCAGGGATTTTTGCCCTGCCAGTGCTCTAGAAATGGTGCTTTCTGTGCCTGGGATTTCTTCCTTTCAGGAAACTCCAATGACTCACATAGGTCCCTGTCTTTGAAAGACAGGCACTGTGCTGATTTCCACAGGGACAGAAAGCAGTGTCTGCCTTTCCATGCCCTGCCCCTCCTGTGCTGGGTGGCACCTTCCTTCCCAGCAGGGCCAGCCCAGTGGCACTGGGCCCTGCAGTTCCCTCTCTGCCACACAACCTGGCAGTGACCCTGGGGCACTTCCCATCTGCTTGAGCGTGCCAGGCAGCAGATGGGGCTGGGACAAGTCCCTCTCAGCTGTCCCTGTTTGCGTGCCAGAAACCCCTAAGGGTGGGCTGGGGGCACAAACCAGGGCCCCTCAGAGGCTCAGAGGGAGCCCCCCACAGCCCCTCCTGCCCACAGCCAAATCTCTGACCCCTCAGCTGGGACTGGCTTCCTTGGCTTCCTGCACCACCATTCCATGTCTCTGTAGCCTGCATTGCTCTACTTCAATTCTTTTGCCATTAGATAAAACTGAACACCCACCAAATTACAAAAGAGGACAAGAGAAACATTCAGAAAACAGAGCATCTCTCCTCTCAGGAATGCAGAGAGAGGTGGAGTTTATCAGTTTTGTGAAGAACAGGTCCAAGGGAGACTTTATTACCACTTTCCAAGTCTTCAGAGTAGCTTTGAAGAAAGTGGAGAACATCTTTTTAACAGGGCCAGTAACAATAGAATGTGGACAAATATTATGAAACCCAAAGGAGATCTAATCAGAGTAGATCTAAGGAAGAACTTGTTTACTCAGAGCATGGTGCCCCCTGGCACAGGTTGTCCTGAGAGCTTGTAGGTCAGGCAGGAAAGGGCTCTGGGCAACCTGATCTCTGTAAAACCATCCCTGCTCATTGCAGGACACTTGGACCAGAGAACCTTTACAGGGCCCTGCCAGCCCAGCCCAGTCTGGGATTCCTCACTGTTTTCATTTGAACAGCACCAAGAGTGGAGGTGAGGAGGAAGGGGGCTCATCTGATGCCTTGGACTTCAGTGGAGGAGGAGCCCATCCCTCAGAGCCTGTTTCACCTGCAGCCCCCTTCCCATTTTACCTGCAGGAGCTCCTTGGCAGACCAGCGCCGCGCCTCGTCTCTCTGCAGGCAGCAGCTCAGGAAGTCACGCAGGCGAGATGAAAATAGGTTGGGCTGCCGCAGCTTTTGTCTCCCTCCTGTGCCTATCAGCAGTTGAGGCTGGGGAAAAAGGAAACAGCAGGCTCCACCTGCTTCTTTCCCATCTCTCACTGCTCTCCCAGATCCCATTGCTTAAGCTCCACTCTGCAGTGGCAGTTTCTGCCCTGGCAGAGACCCAGAGATGACTTTCCTTTACCAACCAAAAACCCAAACCCCGATGCAGCCACAGCTTTTCCAACATTCAGCACACCTTGCCTTGGCAGCTGCTTTCACTGACTGGCCTAAATAGTGGGAACTACATCGCCAAAAGCATGTTTCCTTCCCTGAGGATTCACACCAGGATGACAGGCTGTTTGGAAGAGAGACTTTGCAAAACTAACTCTACTTTCCAAGGATTAGTGCATTCAAGCTATCTGTGCAGTGCTTCTTGGTCCCTTAAGCACAGTTGCCATAAAACAAAACTCATCAAGCTTTTGGCTTTGTTCTTGAAAATAGTGGGAATTGGAAGGAAAGAAAGGAAATCCACCAGCTATTCCTCAGGGAAGGAAACAAACATTTAAATCTCAAATTCCAGACAGACGCATTACGATGCACACAGAAATGTACTGGAATTAAAATGCTTGGGCACACCGGAGCCACCTGCAGCTCTGTCTCTCAGCAGTCTGAAAATTTCAGCTTCCCTTAAGTGGCAAAAGAAAAACTTTTCATGGTCCCATCAGAAGGAGAGGTTCCATCCCTATGGTCACCCTCTGCTCATCTGGCTACTCAAGTCAATACATTCATGGTAGGCCCATCCCAGAAAGTGCCAGGAAACAAATGGGAGGTTTTGGCTGGCTCTCCCCCTCACCAGGCTCTGCCTTGCTGATGTGGAGAACGTGCCTTGGGCTACGCAAGAAACGCGGTCACTGAGGGGTTCAGCAGCACTGCACAAGAGGCAGAAGAAACTTTGTGGCCTTCCCACCCTCATGCCCAGGTTTCAGGCCTGTCTCCCAGTGAGAAGAAACTGCACAAAGGAGTTAAGTTCCTCTCTAAAACCCAGAGCTTTAGGAACTTTGTTGGGTTTGTGCTTCTTTTCTTCCTTTCTGGAAATGTAACACCAGTTCTGAGAGGCTTGTGTTGTGGTTTCAGGGGCATCTTCCCAGACAGACAAGTGGGAACAACTTGAAACCCAAAGCAAAGTGTTGCCTGAGAAGAGTTGGGGAGGGTTTGCCTGTGCTAAGGCTTGAGCTGTCTGGCAACCCCCTCCGGGATGTGCAGAAACATCCCAGCTGCTCCCCGGAACTCAGCCCCTCTGGGCACAGGGGCCTCTGGAAACACCTGACGATTCCAGCCTTTCTCCTGCTCAAGAGCAGCTAAGCTGAGCTCCAGTTTCCTCAGCAAAGCCAAGGATGCTCACTTCCATACAGCTGACAGTGTTCATGGAGCTCAGCAGGTCTTTCTGATACTCCTCAGGCCAAGGAATTACAGTGCAGGTTGGCAAGACATCGGCTGAACATTATCCAATGTGGTTCATGCGGAACCAAGCTCCAACATGCTGGCAAGCCAGAGGGAGAGAGCTCATTCTGCTTTTGCAAGATGGTGTTTAGAAACATAAGACACAGACTTGGAACTATTCAAACCTCAACAAAGATAGACAAAAATAACAATGGCAAGAGGCCTTGGAGTCTCCATAAAAATGCCCACCACTATCATGAGAACTCAGTGCTCATGGCACTGAAAGAGATGACCAAAGAGACTTTGCTATTATCCTCTCCAACCCAAAGGAGAATTTCAAAGCCTGAAATAGATATGCACTCCCCTTGAGTACAAATAATTGATGTGGCTTTCTTTACTTTTCCCACCCCACCAGAGTCACAAAGGGGGTTTTATCCTGTCCCTCTGCAGCTGTGCTCAGCCACTGGACATGGAGGGGAGAGGGAGTCCTCAGTGTCATTAGAACTGTGCAGGCCAGGGATGGCCCTGCTCCTGTGCTAAAGGAGCACAGCACCGGTGTCAACTGCCCACCTTGGATCCCAGCCCAGGCACCTGGCTGCAAGCTCATCCACTTGTTAAAGTACCAAGAAACAGCCAAACAGGGTTTGGTGGATAATTCGAACTGCAGTCGGAGAAAAACACATCCTAAACTCATCCAGGCCACCCACACATATGTCTGAACAATGTACAGATGACTTGAAAGCCTGAAAGTTTCCAAGACCCACAGGATTTGGAAAAGATTCTGCAGTGCGGAGGAGAAGGGCTGTGTTTAAAAAATGAAAAAGCAAGCAGAACTGCTTGGGCATTGCTTCTGGGTTTTTTTTTTTTCTCTTTTTCTTTCTCTTTTACTTTTCATTTGCTTTTTCTTTTATGTTTGCTTTTGCTTTTTCCTTTTTTCTTACTTTTCCTGTAAAATTTAAACTGGGAAGGTCTAGCCTCCATTTCTCAGGATATTATCATGTGTCTAACCTTTCCACCAAAAAATTCTTGTCCTTCAGAAACAGAGCTCCAAGATTGTTCAGAAAACAAGTGAGAAATGTCAGGCATGGCTGGAGGCCAAAATGGCAGGTTTCTGAACCACTTCCCTTCTGATGCAACCAAAACTAGAGCAGATGCTGATGTGCTGCAGGGACATTTGTAGAAGGGGACCTTGGTGGAAGTGGTGCCAGCAGATGGCAATGGGACTTTGTCCAATGGAACACAGAACATGGGACAGGTGCAAAAGACAGCGGGATCAGGGAGTATTTGCACCTTACCAAGACAGGAGTTCCATTCCAGTAAGGAACTTCTCCTTCCACCATTTCAGTGCCCACGATCCCAAAGGCCCAGATGTCCACTTTGGGGCCATAGGGTTGACCTGTCAGCACTTCAGGCGCCATCCACCAAAAAGTGCTGGCCACGGAGCTCCATCTGCTCTGCTCAGGGGTGAGCTGAGCAGAGAGGCCAAAGTCAGCTGTGGAGAAAACAACAAACCATGAAAGCCAGCTCCAATTAGGAAACCAAGCCAAAGAATTCCCCCCTCTCAGGCTAAGAATGTGCTGTTGAATCTCCTGGAGAACTGTCCATGCTCAGTTTCCTTGGGGCTTTAGCCAAGGAAGTCTGGAATTGGCCACTTCCAAAACATCCCAGGTTTTTTAATGCTGCTCACAGCAGTGGACTGTATTCCCCTGAAGCTTTCAATTGTAGCTCCATCCCTCTGGAAGGGACCCACACAGAGCAACACCACTCTTGACTGCTTGTGGTTCCTTATACCTCTGTGCATGTTGCAACCGTGTCACCAGCTGACAGTGGGTGCCCCTGCACTGCCACCAGCACCATTTTTGGGGAGCTGGCAGTCACTCAAAGCAGCCCCACAGCCCACATCCCTGGAATGCTGCACCTGACCAAGAATATACTGACCCAGCTTGACAGAGCCATCGGTTCTGAGGAGGATGTTGCAGCTCTTCACATTTTGGTGGATCACATGGTTGGAGTGGAGAAAATCCAGTCCTCGCAGGCACTGAGAGAGAGAACAGAAACAGGAGGGAAAAAATAGTGATGTGATTTCATTACACAAGAAAGGAAACAAAGAGCCTAAAAGATTCCCTGTTCCCAGGGGAAGGGAGAGTAATGGCAGAACACAGTGCCACTGAGAGCAAGAGCTGGCTGCTCCAACACTTGCAGAGCAGGACCTTTCTAAGCAAAGGCATGTCAGCTTTTGAAAGAGCACCAGCACCTGCTCTTGTAGACTGTCCCCTGCAAGCCAGCCAGGATGACTGCTGCTGCAGTGGATGTACTATCTCCATGCAGAAGACAAAGGAGGGGTTTTGACAAGAAAGAAAAAGTCCCTCCCTTTGGTGTGAAGCAAATCACTTTTGGGTGGGAGGCTGCATGACAAAGGTTTTATTGCTGGCCTCAGCACAGGCTTGGAAGTATCACATCAGTCACCTTCCTGAAGCAAAGAGCATTTAGGCTGCACTACGATCCTTTTCAGCTGAGGACTGTGAGAAACGAGTCTCTCTTTTTTCTTTGCTGCTTGTTTCAAATCCTGACACCAGCACCTTTGCTTTCACAGGCAAGGAATGCAGTCAAAGCAGGCTCCAGGCAAATGTTTAGAGGCAAGGTGGAAAACAGCAAATACAAATACATGAGGCAGAGCAAGAATACAACAGCAGGAGATAAGAGTACTGGCACTGAGTACAGGGAGTGCAGGGCCACTGGAGGGCCTTTCACTTGAGGTGCTTTTACTTGCCCATAGCATAGCAGCAACACAGAAACAAAGCTTGGCACAGGAAATCACTCCAGGTCTGAGCCCCTGTATCCCAGACAATCCTGCCCAAGCCCTTGGCAGCACAGATGGCATTGCTGACCTCCTGACTGATGGCTGCCATCTCATCTTCAGACAGGTAGGTCTTGCTGATGACATCCCTCAGAGTGCCTCCGTCCATGAACTCCATAACCAGCCAGAATTGCTTACCCACAAGGAAGCTGAAAGGAGGAAATAAAGGTGTGGAAAAGAACGTGCATGGCCATGTTGCTGTTTGGAAAAGAAAGAGATTGATCCTTGTTTTCAGGTCCCTTTGAGACAAGGCCAGAAAAAAAAGAATAGACCTTCCCTCTCAGCTGTGCATTGTTTGCAATCTGTGCAGTCTCAAGGAGAAAGGCACAGCTGTGAAAAAGGAGATGTCTTAGATGGACAGCAAGCAAAAAAGTGCAATTTAGTAACAGCCCAGATAAAAAACCTGTCACAAGTGGAGTTTCTGGAAATTAGCACCTAGTCTTCCTGGCATGCACAGCAATGGAAAACAGGGGCAACAGTCCAAGGAAAATCCTTGTAAGTTTACCTGGACTTAAGAAGACACTTGAAAAAACTCAAGCCCCAGAAAAAAGTGCTGGCTGTGAATGTCGAGGCAATTGATTGAGTAAGGTATGACTGATTGGAGTTTTTGAACAATTTTCAAATACCATGTGCCAGGAAAGACTCATGCAGAAAAAATGCAATCTCTTCCCATCCACTGGAGATGAAAAGAGCAATAATAACTGGCCAATAATTACAGCTCTGTTTTCTGCCACTGACCAAAGTCAGCTTTTACCTGGCATGTTTGCAATCTATGAACAAACATTCATGGAACAAAAGCAAAACTCACCTGTCTAAACAGTTGACCAGGTTGGGATTCCTATTCATTTTCATGACCATGAGTTCCTTGATTTTGAGTTCCTTCTTCCTCAGTTGGTGAAGATTTATTTTCTTTATGGCCACCTAAAATGACATTGAAAATCAATAACTTGAGAACTTGCTTGCACAAGACCACAATGCGAGTGATGGAGCTGGTGATTTTGCAATGACACAGCTGAGCTGTGCCAAACTGCCTTGTGATTAGGCACTGCA
The DNA here is from genome assembly GCF_963513975.1 of Fringilla coelebs. Classification (NCBI taxonomy): domain Eukaryota; kingdom Metazoa; phylum Chordata; class Aves; order Passeriformes; family Fringillidae; genus Fringilla; species Fringilla coelebs. Next base: position 2,697,478 of record NC_140037.1, read on the forward strand.
GAAATTAGGGACTGACATTCCAACAGCCCATTTCTCTGCCCCCTTGGGGGCAGTTACAGGACACATAGGGCCACTGACATTTTGCCTTGCCCACTTGGTAACAGTGGTGTCTCAACTATCACCCACAAACCCCTGACCACACCCTCTGCTGCTCTTTCTAGGATTCAGAAGAAGTAATCCATGCCTTAATACTCTGTGGATCCATCTTGGGCTATGGGCAGGGCTTAGGGCTTTTAGGGACGCCTTGCAGATCTCTCCCTAAGTGCAGTTCCCAAGTGCAGCACTGCAGGTGGCTAAGGAGCTGCCAGAAACTTTCAGATGTATTTGCTGGCAGCCAGAAATGAGAATTCAGGACTCTGAAGCTGTAGCCCCAAAGAGCAGTGAGGTGCCCTAAGGCACCACCTTTGTTTCAGCAATGGAGAGCGAGTGAGCGCCTCCTTCTCTGAAAGGAACCGCTGCCCTCCGTGCCTTCCTTGCGCCAGCTGAGGAGGACAAAGTCCCAAATGTATTTCATGGGCTGGCACCAGGCTGTGCTTCTGGTGCCTTTTCAGCACAGCTCTACCCAAAGCTCCAGCCACAGCTCACACCAGAGGGGAAAGCCCCTCAAGAGCAGCAGAGTCTGCAGGAGCTGTTGACATTTACCTCTCCTCCTGTGGAATTGTCGCGTGCTCTAACCACATGACCAAAAGTGCTAGAAACAAAACAGAAGCAGAAAAGGAGAAGCCACTTAGATCTTGCATGAAAGCCAGCCCACACAGGTGATCAATGCTGTAAATGCTTAAAACCTGCAAGATGCAGGAGGGCTCTGCCAGAAGGCAGAAGATGCATTTTCCTCTCAAGTGCATGGGCACTGGGCCTGTCCCTGAAGCATTGGGGTTTACTGCCTCAACTCCTAAAGACAGCTTCTTTCATCTTGGGTTTCAGTTTCCAAACTGTGCAGTTTTTATCCTGACCACAGAGCATTTCCCTCAGCAAAGTCTTGGAAAGAAATGTTCCTAAGAACTGGTATCTCACAGCTATCAGGGAGTTGGTTGCTATTTCAGGCGAGCAAGATTCTTCTCCCTTCATTACTGTGGCCAGATGATTTAGAGACGTCCAGAAATGCTAAGGAAATTAACACAGAACTGTCTCACACTTGAGAGACAAGGAGACCTTCCAGCTCCTGTTCCTTGATGCAGGGCAAGACCTCGGCAGCATGGAGATGTCTCTGACAATGCCTTCTGAGCCCACTCACAAATTCTGAGCTGCACTGAGACATGGGACAATCTATCCCCAGTGTCTCAACATGTTTGCCGCTGGCCTGACTTCATGCTGGATAGATACTCCACCAAAAAAACACCTGCCCCATGGTTGTGTAGAAGTAACTGCAGTTGGACTCACCTGTTGCCCATATACTCCAGCTCAGTGTATTTCCTAGTAGGATTTTCCATGGGGTTCACCATTCTCTCTGAGGGAAACAAAATGCAAGATGCTGACTTTAAAGCAGAGGTCCCAGCTTCCAGGAGATACAAAAGGCAGCCCCAGTGCCTGGAGCTCTGAGCCCTTTGTGGTCGGCTGGGTAACAACAACAGCAACAACCAGGCAGACAGCTCAGAGCACAGGTGGCCAGCACAGAGACTGATTTTCTTCAGCAGCTCCTCTGGGGAGTCCTAAATGTCCCTGTGATACCAAACTCAGGAGAAACATTTGGTAGGGCTGTGCTGACACGTGCACACTCTGCACTGTCCCTCAGACAGAAATACAGCAGACGTACTCAGCAGCTCCAGGGAGTCACCCTCGGTCTCCTGTGGCTGAGCAGCAGCTGGGTCAGCGCGGGAGGTGAACAAACTGCCCCGGCTCCACTTCTCAGGTCGGGGAGCAAAGGCTCCTTTAGACAATGCTGCTGCTGCAGCAGGTTTGATGACAGAGCCCGTGGGGATCTGGGACAAGAAATGAGTTTATGTCAGAAAGGTGGCTGGCAGAGATTACCCTGAGATCCCTTTTTGAAATGCAAGCCCGTAGGAAGGTGCTGTCAGCCACATGCAGCGCTCTTAAAATGGATTACTTGGATGTCCACTTCTCAAACTGGATGGGTCAAAACCAAAGGCTAGTTCTACTAGGATTCATGGCCACATTCATCTTTGCTTTTCATGGATTTTCAGAAAGATGACTGCCACAATCACCATTCCACTTCCTCTCAAGGATTCCTTTCCCTCTCCAAGGGCTGCAGACACCCTTGCAGCTCCTTGTTCAAATGTTCTGCCTCCTCCCACTGTGCCCCCTTTTCTTGCAACATCTTCAGGTCATGCTCAACCTGTAGCACTTCTGGTGGGGATGGTACCTGTGCCTCATGCCCAACTTGGGCCTCTTCATTGCCAGAATTTTGCTGGAAGACTTCACAGGCTGCCTGGTGAGATGTCAACACTTGCACCTCAAATCAAACAGAACAAAGCAGTCAGACACTACAGCTTGTCCCTGTCAGCCAAGAGGCATCGACTGTGAGAAAAGGGAAAGAACAGATTGACAGGGGATACAGACAGCTTGTTTCAATCCTCCATCTGGGTCACCCTGTTCCCCTATAAAAACACCTCAAGAAACAAAGCTATTCAGCAGCCCAGGAAGTGTCCTTCAGAGCAGCTGTGATACACACTACAGCAGGATGGCACTGAGAGGCATCACCCCACTCCCTGCTGCTCTGCACTGGAAAGGCAAGAAGGACAGAAACCACCAGTTTGGTGACTGCAGTGGCTATCCCTCTTTCACTCACTGGCTTTTCTAGAGCCTGAGAGAGGAGATTAACTTTCTCTCTGATGATTTTCATTTTTTCCTCCAGCCTCTCCACCAACGTGTTGATCCTAGATTGAGTTTTTGGCAGCTCTCCCTGCAGGCATTCCTTGATGTTCTGTGAACAAGGGAGAGGACGATTCAGGAGTGGAGTGGTTGCTATTCTTTTCCTCAACTGGTTTGGTTGATCACCCCTGTGCTGATTGAGATTCATCTTTGGAATTCTTCTCATGTCTTCCTTGTTCCTCCTCCTCCTCACTGCCATGATGGAATTCTGAGCTTCAGGCAGCTCTGCTTGTGCCTCTGCCTTGATGTTCTGTACACACAAGTGCAGGGCAAGTGACTGGGAGCTGCCATCAGGTTCAGCTTTTTCTACTTGCAGCCTCCAAATCACGTTTCTTCAGCCACTTCTTTCTGCTTCCCTACCCACATCTGCTTCCAATGTAACCCTCCTGTCCCAGTGCTGGTCTCTGCAGATTCCAAGGCTCTGTGCTTCCAGTGCCTGTGGGACTCCTGGCCTCCTCAGTCCCAAGAGCTCTGGTTTATGCCCCTCTTCCTGCCCTTCCCTCTGTCACCTGCCCACTCAGGCTTACCTGGCCATTCTGCTGTGGCTCTTCCAGCTGCTGCCTGAGCTGCCCTTCCTGCTCTCGGGCTGGGAACAGCTCTCCCTGAGTCTGGCATGGCATCTCTGATGGAGCAGGCTGCTCCTGATCTTTCTCTAGAAGGAGCTGCACAGAAAGCAAGAGAAGATGGGTTTCAACTTCCCATATGACCTTTGTGGGCCATGACTCAAAGACTGATGGGCTCACACGTTCCCAAAGCACTGTGCTGCTGCTCTGCTGGCTCATTCTCTGCCCAAGGGGAGGCACAGATTCCAAAGGGACCCTGGCCCTACAATCAGGGGCCCTCTGGGACTGAAGCTCCAGCAGCCTCTCAGACAGCTGACAGGGAAGGTGTGGCATTTCTCAAGGCTCTGGTGAGGGCCGCCCTCTGCTTCTGCCACGTCCTGTTTGTTTTCAGTAGTGACTGACACCCAGCCCTGTCACACAGCTCCATCCTGACTCTGCAGGTGGTTTCCTGTGTGAGCTCACTCCTTGTGAGAGACACTTCTGGAGTTCAAGTTTCCTTCAGGCCTGCACCAGCATTCCTGCCTTCCTGACATCTACACTCTTGTTAGAAACCCTGGTCATTCAGGAGATAAGGATGCCTGCAAAGATCTTCTGATGGAGGTCACAGAGCCTCTATGGCCACCTCAGTGTATGGAGGAGGACCAAGGTGTTTCTTCTCCCTCTTTTGTCAACTGACAATTCTGACCAGCAGTAACAGAGACTCTCCTAAGGCCCCTTGAACAAATGCACTTACACAGCCCTGGGGATGCCAGTGAAGGAAACCAAGTGTCATGTAATGCATGGCATGTATGACCAGAGTCACCAAACAGCACCTAAACATGGAATTGCTCCATCTCACTCAGACAGGCAGAAAATTGAAGAATTAACTGTGGACTTCTGAATAGAAGAGGCTGGAGGAGGAAAACAGCTGTGAAAAGAAAATACCATCATATCTGGATGGGGGAAACATCTCTGCCTGCTCAGAATTGGTCAATGGAACATGTTTCTAATGCTTTCCTGAAAGGGATGCTTTAGCTGAGCTTTGCACCTTCAGCTGCTTTGGAGCAGAGGTGGGAAGATTCAATATTTTAAATGTTACATAGGATAGATAGATAGATAGATAGATAGATAGATAGATAGATAGATAGATAGATAGATAGATAGACAGAGATATGGATCTCACTCTTACAATCTCTCTTTACTGTCCTTTCTGTTGCTGCACACATCCACCCTTGGTAGCCATTGCCCTGATCAGCAGCAATCCTGAGATTGCTCTCCTGTTGCTTCAATAAACCACACTCCTGGGGAATCTGGAGCCTGTAGGTCCTTATGGAATGCAACCAGACCCAGAGCATTGCACTGGGAACTGCACTCTTTGTGCATCTGTGCTGGGGCAAGTTCTCCTCTTGGACTCGACCACACTGATGGTGCTGAAGTGGCTGTCATGAGAAATGCAGCCCAGCCCCTCCCAGCTCCTCTGATCTCTGAGGACCAGCTGGAATTCAAGGGCACTGATTTCCTGCTCAATTCCCAAACACCACGCATACTGATTCCCTGGGCTGCAAAAGGGCACGGGCACTGTTAGCCTGACAGTGATGTGCAAGGCCCTACTGGCTGGCCTGGCACCAGAACGGCTCCTGCTGAACCAACTTCCTTGCCCCCAAACTATGTGTTCTCATGCAAAAATACAGCATCCTCCAAAAGTGACACCTTGGAAGTTAAAATTCTAGCAGACCCAGTCCCAGTGCTGGAAAAGAGCCGGAAACAATGAGGAAAAGTACCTTAGATGCTGGAAATAGACAAAATATACAAGGCTCCTCCTCCAAGCAAGTAAAAATAAAACAACAAAAACCGGAGGGAAATGTCACTACCACAAGTGTCTAAAATATTGGGATGCAGAGAAGGGATGCCTTAAGGTCCCTCATAAGCTTCCTGTTATCAAGGCTAAAGCTCCCTCAGCACCTCCTCACTGGCCTTGTGCTGCACCCCCTTGCCCAGCTCCCGTGCCCTTCTCTGCACTCGCTCCAGCCCCTCAATCCCTTTCTGCGGCACAGGGCCCACAGCTGCACACAGCACTCCAGCTGTGGCCGCAGCGCTGCCCAGCACAGGGCCACGCTCACTGCCCTGCTCCTGCTGCCCCTCTGCTGCTGACACAGGCCACCATGCCCTTGGCCTTCTTGGCCACCTGGCCACATGCTGCCTCCTCTTCAGCTGCTCAGGATTGCCAGCGCTGTGTCCTTTTGGCCCATGCAGCTCCCCAGCCACAAAGGTGCCCATCTAACTTCAGATACAGCATGCACCATTTCTAGATGGCCTTTTCCTCTCCCGAGCAACACAAGACAGAGGTCAAAGACTTGAGCTTCACCCCCACTCCAGGCTTCAAAACAGCAGACTACAAAGCTGACGACTACACAAAATATGCATCAACAGAAACTCGCTGCTTCTGCTGTTTCCCTCACAAGAAGGCTGAACAACTCCGCACTTTGTTTCTTTCACCGCATGGGACAAGAATGGCCCCCCACAGCTGCATGGACAACACAATCCTCCCCTTGCAGCTTATCAAAAGCCAAAAGACACCTGGCCCAAAAGAGACTGTACAAGCAAAGAACTAGTCTAGGAAACTTCAGACTGGTTTCACAAGCCAAACCCACCTTTCCAAAAAGGGAAAACAAACAAACCAAGCCCTGGCACCTCCAGCATTTCCATGTGTGCCCTTGGCCATAGCACTGCAGAAGCCAAGAGATAGAGCTTCTCTTAGCCAAGCAGCCAGATGCTCTCCCAGAGGCACCAGCCCTTTGGTGCCTCAACATGACAGCTCAAAGGGCAAGTTCTGCTGGCGTTGCCTGGACAAAATCACGAGGTCCTGGCAGGACTCCAGCACTCAGCATCCTCAGCCAGCAACAGCAAAGTGCTGGCTGCTCCGAACCTTCCAGCTTTGCCTTGCACTAAAGACAGCACCACACACAACTGGCACTTACAGATTCAGAGGGTTCTGGTGTGACCACTGATGCAGGCTGGCGCTCATCCACCTCAGTTTGCTCCTGTCTGTCTACTTTGCCAGGAGCAGCAGGAGCCAGGGGAGAGACGGCTCTTGGTTCTGTCATCTGTGACAAGAAAGAAGCATGAGGGAAAGGTGGTTACCTATCATTTAGAACCTCCTTTCCAACAGATGTACAACTACATATTCTAAGGAGAAATCATAAACTTTGTTGGCAATGGGATTCTAAGTCACAGCCACCAAATTAAAATGGGCCAATTCTACAGAACTCTAGATGGATATGAAGTTGATTTTCCTCCCTGGCTGCTATCAGTAAGTAGGTTGTCTTGGCAGAATGGAGCTTTTACTTCTTGGAAGCTCTCAAATGGAAAACTAGGAAAGCCACATCAACGCCTTTGCTGCTACTGCTGCTGCAGATGTGGAAAACTCAAACTGGATCAAGATCCCGTTCCACAAGTGGAAAAGGGCAGGAAACGTTGAGCAGAAGCACCCTTAATAGCAGGAAGTGGAGGAAAATGAACAGGCCTTTTCCTCCTAGCAAGCCAACAGACCAATGAGCCAACAGACCATAAGATGGAAGTGTCACCCAGTCCAGTGTCTAAAGCACTTGGATGCAGTGACGGGATCTTTGGTGCTGAACGAGCCCTTGTACTCAGCACTGTCACACAGGCATTCATGGAAGTCTGCCTGAAGGCGGCTCAAGAGCCTCCCATTGTCCAGGCTAAAGCTCCCTCAGCACCTCCTCACTGGCCTTGTGCTGCACCCCCTTGCCCAGCTCCCGTGCCCTTCTCTGCACTCGCTCCAGCCCCTCAATCCCTTTCTGCGGCACAGGGCCCACAGCTGCACACAGCACTCCAGCTGTGGCCGCAGCGCTGCCCAGCACAGGGCCACGCTCACTGCCCTGCTCCTGCTGCCCCTCTGCTGCTGACACAGGCCACAATGCCCTTGGCCTTCAGATACAGCATCCATCATTTCTGGTTTTACAACCACATCATCTAAGGAGATATCATAAAGTTTGAAAGGAATTGAATTGTAAGGCACTCTGACTGCATTAAAATGGGCTAACTCATCCCTACTGGAACTCGCTCTTAGTTAAATATTCCACCCTATCTGCTGTCAGCAAGCAATGTTCTCTCTGCAAAACTCTTTAAAGCACTGAGATGGATATTAAAAAATATCCATCTATGCCTTTCTTATATTTTTTGCAGGCATTAAAAGTGATTTTCTTCTGGCTTTCCTAGCTGGCCCTCCACACTCTATTGCTACTGGCAATGCTCTCAGAATTCTCTACAATTCTGAAATACCAAGAACTTGAAATGTTCCTTTCTCACTCACCTCAGCATCAGCACCGCTGAAGACACGCTTCAGGTGACCTGTAGTGGGCAAGGGAAAATCAACCAGATGCCGTCAGAAAACTGCCTGGGCTGCTGAATCCCACAGAACAAGTCAACCCAAACACAGATGTGCAATGTCCCTCCAGGAGACACATTTCATTTACACAGCCAGCAAGAGATCAGGACAATATTCTTGGTTGTGCCTACACTTTGGCCTCTTTAGCCAGTAAATGAATACAAACATGACCAAGAACATGCAAGTAGTTCTTTAACGTTCAATGCTTCTGTTCTACCAAACACAAAAAACTGCTTTTAAACCTTCTCCTTCAGGTACTTTTTTTAAAAATCAGTTGCATGCAGTAATTCTCATTAACTTGCTGGAAACAGTGTCCCAGGGAAGCTTCCCAAAATCCCCCTGAGCTCTGGCACTTCTCAGCTCCAGTACTCTGGAAGAAGACACTCACTGCTTTAGATTTTGCACTTCCTTGCAAAAGGAATCACTATTCTAGCACTCAGTAAAAGGTCAAGTTGGACCTTGGTCAAATCCTTTCCTGAGAAAATGTAGAACGAAAGAAGCTTTCCCTGAATTCTTGGAAAAACTGCAGAGTTTTTAGAAGGTCTTCCAAGAAGGTCTCCCACTCTACATTTTCAAGGCTGTCTCGCTTGTCCCAGCAAACTGAGTTAATGACAGACTCTGCTGCCACAGACTCTCCCACAGGGGGAATGGAATCCCTGCAGGTTCCCTTGCAAATGCTGCCCCTGTGGCTACAGACACTCCCTTTTTAGCTGAACATCCTGACAGGAGCTTCACCAAACTAGTGGCATCCTAATGCTCTTCCTGTTTCTAAATCAGAAACTCAGTCACTAAGAAAGAGCAGGAAGACATAGAAAAGCCAGGGTAGGTTACACCCTAACCTAAGTAGAAGGGAAACCTCTACTTACGGGCAAAGTGAGTCACGTAGTAGGCGGAAAAACAAACGCCATATGCAGCAAAAGCTGCCGTAGCTAGAGGATGAAACATTTTCACACAGCTGAGCAAGTTTTCTCCAACAATGAGAAAAACAAAGCTCCTGTCAGTGTGCAGCTGCACTCTGAGCAAGCTCTCGGGCTGTTCTGATGCTCAGGCCTTCCCGTGCACCAAGGCAACCTTCTGATGTCACCACGACGACGTTGCAACTGTGCTCTGACATCACAAAGCAAACGCTCTATGATGCTCTGTGAGTTTATGCAAAGCAATAAACAATTTTCCCTAGATCAAACACAAAACAGCCTGGCAAGTTGTTCTCTATCACATAGCAGGAGAAATTCTCCTCATGGGCCAAACCCTGTTGTTCAGGGGACCCAAGAGTAACTCCAAGAGTGCCCCAAGCACCTACAGCCTGTACCCCAACTGAGCACTCAGATGGGACACAAGCAAAGGAAAGAAGACCAAGAAAATTGACCAAAGCATTGCACATGTGAGAACCAACTCTCACTTTAAAAATTTTAAAGCTTTAGTAAACCTTAACGAGGACTCAATAAGGAAAGACTGCAGCACTGAGAGTCTCTGTGACTAGCAGGCACATGCTCATCTACAAAAAGGATGCTCTACCTTTTATACCCTTAACCACTCCAGAAGTTTTGTCAGTCAACTCTTCCTCTGCTGTCCATTGGTGGAGATTACTTTCTTGCATCTTCCTCGGAGGTCAGCTGTTCTTACACCCCGCCTCCTGGTCGCAAGCCAGCCCTCCCAAATGCCCTGACCACCAAGGCTATTACAGGGGGGAGGGGAAAGAGGACTATGGGAGGATATATTACAATACCATCACCACACATTTGAACATCCACATCATTTCTACTTCTTAATTATCACAGCCAACCATTACATGACTCATTTAGAACACACAGAACCAGGAGAGAAGCCACTGTTGGCATAACAGCTGAAATCATTCCTAACAAATCTCCCCACGCATTTGCACGTTTCTTGGACATGCCCAGGGCTCCGGTGCATGTACATCTCTGCCTTTGTTCCCCTTTGGAAGCAGTCAAACTGGCAGCAGCTGCCCGCCAGCAGCAGCCGCTCCAGGCTGGCACCGCGACCGGCGGTGCCGATTTCCAGAGGCTTCTGTGTCCCAGGGGAAGCCAAGGCAGGAGCGGGTTGAACGGTGCTGGCGCTGCTGCTGCTGCTCTGTGCCAGAGAGCCCCGGCTGGGCAGGGCACGGTGCCCACTGCGCTGCGGGCTCTTTCTGCTGCTGGGAAACAGCTGGAAAAGATTTCATTTTCTTTCCAACCTTTCTTTTCTTACCATCTCAACAGAAGTCTTCAAAATCATCCATACCAAGCAGGGCCTGATCCCTGCTGCCAGCTCAGGGTTAGAGAGGAGGCAGGAGATTTCAGCCCTGGCTGTGTGGGGAATCCCTTCCCTAACACCTGCACACCCAGCAATCTCACTAGTTTGTATCCATGGAACTAAGACATATTCAATACTCTTTTAAAACGCACAGGCTAAATATTGCCCCAAATATTTGAATTCCTGATTGATACTTATTGACTTATTGATACTTAAACCACTTCTCAGAATTTACTGACATAAGAATAGGAGTTTCCTGTACATCCCTGGTGGTCATTGTCACAGGTTCAGGAGGAGACCCATGCACAAAATAACCCAGGACAAAACTGGTCTTGCAAGGCAAATTTATTCTATTACTTTCAGTAGCAAAAAATACTTACCAACCCTTGGATTCCTAAAAGTCTGCTGAGCAGGAGAAGGAGATGGAGCTCAGCAACAGGAGTCGGAAGGCAGTGCTCTTTCAGGACATCCCCTGGATCAAAACGGTGTGCATCTCATCCTTCTCACCCTTCCAGACAAGAACCAGGCCTTTCATCTCCTGTTCAGGAATGGAGTTTTCCCAGTTACAGCATCAGCGCATACATGGCCGGTGCGCAAGATGAGGCCAATTAATCAAGGATTTAAAACAACTGGAAGAGATAAAATTTTAGCAAGATTTAGTTAGGCACTGCTCTCCTGGCTTTCATGAGGTCCCTCCCTCTGTGACACACCGCAGCCCTGGTTCCGTGAGGGTCTCTTGGGTGCCATGGTGCGCGCCTTTTTCACATCTGAGCCTTGCTTCCCTGGCTTCCTTGGACTGACAGTGGCCGTCTGCATTCCATGGGGCCCAGCTAGATCAGAGCCTGCCTTTCATCAGGTTCTGATACCTGTTCTGCCAGCTGACAGGGGAGATTTAAAGAACACAGAAAGCAATGGAAAGAATGGCCTTATTTTACTGTGAGTGTTAAGGCAACACAAAAGTAAAATGGTACACCCAATAAAATCATGTTCTTGGCTTTAGCAACAAGCTAAAAGAAGCAAAGTAATGCACCTAATCATTATTATAGGAGAGAAAGGATAGGGATTGAGAAAGGATCATCCCCAATTGCCTGAATACCATCATCCAGAGTCTGCAGTGGCTGGGGAGTGGCTGGGACTGTGTGCAGAAAAGGCCCTGGGGGTGTCTGCAGCCCAGCAAAAGGAACAAAGTTTCAGTAGTGGCCTCGCTAGGGAGCACCAAAATCGATTCTTTTCCATTGGCGGGTGTCCTAGGAGCCCCAGAGGAGAGCCCAGGGGGGCACGGAATGGAGAGCGGGGATGTGCAGGAGCCGGGAGCAGCGAGAGAGGCCGGGCTGAAGGTGCGGGGCGGGCACGGGCTGGGAGGGGGCCCAGCCCGGGGGTCCCGCAGAGCCTCCCTGCTCCAGAGCCGCAGCTGCGAGAGCGGGGCAGCTGCCGGGATCGGAGTGCCAGGGACGGGCCGCAGGTGGGGGTTCCGAGGGGCTCGGCCGGAGCCGCTTTTTGTCCCGGTGCACTGGGGGCATTGCCGCGGGGCTGGGGTCCCGGGGAAGGCGCAGCAGGACAGGGTGGCAGTGGTTGGTTTGTGGATTTGTTGTTGGGATGTTTTGTTGGCGGCCCCGGGCGGGCTGTGGGAGCCGGGAGCGGCCGGCCGGGCCCGGAGGAGCCCCTCGGGCCGGGAGCCCCCGGGCAGAGCTCTGTGCTCGGGGCCGAGGCCCGGGCGGCCCGGGGAGCGCTCGGCAGTCCGTGGGCCCCCGGCGCAGGCGGGTCCGTGTGGCCGGGCCGGCCCAGCCGTGTCCGCAGCGGGCTCCGAGGGGGGCGGCCCGGCCCGGCCGTGGCCGTGCGGGGCCTGGCCGGGCTCGGGGGGCCGGGCCGGGCAAAGGCTGAGGGAGAGCGGGGGAAGCGCTGGCACGGAGGCCCCGGGCTCCCTGTGCCCTCCTGGCCACGCAGCCGGGCTCGGGGGCCGCCTCGCTCAGAGCTGGTGAAGAATAAATAGACTCCACAACCTGGTGTAGTTATGAAGTGGGTATGGATTGTCAGCGCCTGGCACAAGTAAGATAGCTCTCGTGAGATCTTGTGTCCCGAGCCCTGGTCTGGGCCACATCTTTATTCACCAAGGTGTTCCATATACATGACATTACCTTTTTATGCATATTCAATCCCTGGCCCTGCCTGTCCTCACCTTGCATGGAATTAGATCCACGCCCTTTTGAGCATGCATTGTTCACAGTGGTGGTCTCATGGGAGTCTTTGGGTGGTCTCTGAGGCTGAAGGCCAAGGTCTTCCTCATGGCTGAATTTTTGAATATTTCTTCTGTGCGTGTGTGCTTTGGTCCCTTGGTGCTTATCTGAGTATGTCTGTCAATTTTGATCAGCCTGGAGACAGAGGAGCCCCTTTATCTGGGTTTCTCAAACTCCTTGGTCTTCTCCTGGTATTGTTCTTAATGGTAGGAAGCTTCAGAAATTTGCATTTTCCTATGCCCCTTGTACCATGGCAGAGGTTTTTTAAGTAAAAGGTTAAAATTGAACACGTAATTCTACAAGCTAAAATGTAAATGCTTAATTCATATTGCTAACTTAAGCAAACCCCCAAAAGCTCCATTTCAACAGCTCTGGCTGCAGGTGTCCCCGGGGGTCCCTGGGCAGGTGCCTCGGGGGCTGCCGGAGCTCTGTGCCCGGGGCTGGGCGCGGCTGCCGAGGCAGCGGAGGATGCAGGGTCCCCCCGTGCTGGGTCTGGCTCTGCCTTGGCCAGGGGCTGCCCTGTCAGCCCAGAGTGACATGGTGATCGCTCAGCACTGGCAGGGCTGGCAGGGAAACTGGCAGTGGGGGAGCAGAAACGGGCAATACTGGAGCTGGGGATGCTCCAGAAGCCTGGACATGTTGGGAGCATGGAAAGGGGGGACCCATGGATACCCCAGGACCCTGAAACAGGGACTGGGGACAGTGCTGAGCCCTGGGATGTCTGGGATGCCAAAGTGGTGAGCCCAGAGAAGGGGAACCTGCGGGATTGCCAGGAGCACAAGCAGCCCAGAGAGGGGGAGCACCAATACAAACTTGACCCACAGTGACCTGTGGAAGATTTTGTGCAGGACTGGCTTGCAAGTTAGAGACATAGCAGGGAAGATTAGCTGACAGAGAGCACGTATACAGGCCTGACAGTCATCAGTCAGTGTCCAGTGGTAAAGCTGGGTCATAGTGACTTTACTGCAACATGAAGATGTAGGAGGATAGTACCTTGCCAGAATAGTGAGATCAGTTTCAATAGTTTACAATAAAAACCTAGAAGATTGTAGAAGTAAGTGTAACTAGATGATAAGTAAACTAACCAATCCTGAGCTCAGCTTTTGCAATATGTATGAAGCTTATTAAGAAATGTATTTAACCTGCTGTATTCACCTAATAAATCGAGACAAAGATGATCAAATGATGTCCGGTCTCCCTTCGTCCCGACAGTGACCCAGACGGGGGGCCTCCATGAGCCCAGAGAGGAGAGACCAGAGAGGGGAAACTCAGGGTTGGGTGTTTTTCCTGAATCTTGGTCATGTGTATTTTGGGGACCGAATCTTGGTGTTTTGGAGGTTTATATGGGTGGCAGATTCCCAGTGACTTTCAGAGATGGACTTGGGCAGGAGGAACCCCTTAAGCCAATGTGCTCATATATTGTATTTTCCCCCAAGCCCGGATTTGTCTTTCCCAAACCGTGGCTGGATGGGGAAGGAGGCTGTGAGGAAGATGTCCCGGGACACCCGGGCAGGTGAGGTGGGAGTCAGTGCCCCTTTGCCCCTCTCTTCTGATGCATCTCCCAGCCCAGCATGGCCCCTGGCTGCAGGACAACCCTGCTGCTGGTGCTGTCCTGCCAGGGATGCATTGTGAGGATCTCCTTCCCCTTCCCTCTGGCATGGAGGGAAATGTCATGCTCTCCCTGTCCTTTCTCCCCCAGACAAGGAGCTGGGGATGAAGACCAGTGAGGACAGATCCCCACGGCAGCAGCACCTCATGGAAGAGGCTGTTTTGAGCAACTCCACAGCACAGGAATTGAACAGGGAGGAAAATATCCGGAGATTCCACATAAGGTGGGGCTGCAAACGCAGCCCAGGGTGCTCTGAGGAGGAAAGAGCCACCCTGTGCCAGGGAGGTGGGCAAAGCTTCAGCCAGAGCTCAGAGCTGGTGATCTGTGGAGCAGCTTCAAGATTGGGAGAATCCCTGCAAGTGCTTGGAGTGTGGGAAGAGCTTCAGGCAGAGCAACAACCTGATCTGCCACCAGATGATCCACACTTCAGAATGGCCCTACGTGTGTGGGGAGTGTGGGAAGGGCTTCAGCTGCAGCTCCAACCTCATCATCCACCAAATGATCCACACTGGGGACAGGCCCTACCAGTGTCCTGAGAGTCAGAAGAGATTTCAGACCAGCTCCACTCTCCTCCTGCACCAGCGGATTCACAGGGAGGAGAGACCCTCCTGCTGCCCCGACTGCAAGAAGGGCTTCAAGCAGAACGCCACCCTCGTCATCAACTGGGGCATCCACACTGGGGAGAGGCCCTGTGAGTGTCCCCAGTGTAGGAAAAGCTCCTCAGTCAGCTCTAACTTCAGCAATCACCAACAGAGGCACCCGTAAGGGAAGCCCTCCAAGTGCCCCAGCTGCAGGAAGGGCTTTGTGCACTGCTCCAACTCCATCCTCCATTGGAGGACCCGCGTTGGTCAGAGCCCTTCAGACCCACATTCCGAGGGATCTGAGTTGGGAAGACACTTGGCTACTTATCCTTTTGTTTTGGCCCTAATTTTCTTTTGAGTTATCTTCATCCCTTAAACCAGACAAAACTGGGGGAAAAAAAGAATTCATTGAAGGCATCTAAAGCCTCACTTTTTTTTTACAAGTGTTAGAGGAGAATCTGGGATTCAGAGAGATACTTGGGGGGGTTTGGGGGTATTTGATATAATGGTTTCTTGGCACTCAAAGAGATGAGGGGGTTCAATCTGTCACCTCAAAACCGCTCAATGCCACTGGAAACTCCTCAATCCCAGCCCAAAATGCCTCAATTCCACAGCCCTTCAGGGTGGAATGGGGTTGGAAGGGGATTGGGTGCAGTGTGCTGCTAATCAGGAGGGGTGAGATGGGCATGGGGTGGGGCAGGATGGGTGGAATGGAGTTGGGGTGGTTTGAAATGGGGGAAATAGGTCTTGGGAAAGGGGGTCTTGATGTCCAGCAGGGCTGGGATGGTTGGGGTTGGGACTGGGGAGGTGAGGTGGGGTCTGGAACAAGACGGCCAAAGTTTGGGGATGATGTAGGGAGGGGGAGCCCATTGCTGAATGAGTTTTTGGATATGGAAACGATGACACATCCCACGGCCCTGGAGCTCAGAGCAGCTGAGATGGCGCTGGATCCGAGGCTGACTGTGGGTCTCTCCTTCCCTCTGACTCTTCCCCTGATTTCCTCTTCTCAAAATCCACTCCTTCTCTGGGCAAACTGTTCCAGGAGGGTCTTTTCTCTGAATCCCTACATAAACCATTTGGATCTCTTTCCATTTGGATCCATTCTCCCTTGTCCTGTCCCTGCCTGCCCTCGTACAAAGTTCCTGTCCAGCTTTCTTGTAGGTTGCCCTCAGGTACTGAAAGATCAAGTCCAAGTCTCTTTCCCAGGCTGAAGGAGCCGAGCTGTGTCAGCCATTCCTTGCAGGAGAGGAGCTGCAGCCCTCACATCATCTCGGTGTCCCTCCTGGGCACCTGCTGCAGCGTGTGCCCGTCCTTGCCGTCCGTGCTGGGGAGCCCGGCAGAGGCGGACGCAGCACTGCAGGTGCAGGGTCAGCGGCGGGGAGGAGACACGGCCCTGACAGTGGCAGCGTTTTCTCCTCTGAGAGCACCTCTGAGCTGAGTGAGCTAGTGAAGGCTGTGGAGCAAATGAGACCTGGGAGTGAGAGAAAGGCTGGCTGGGAAGGTGTCAGATAAAGCCCGTGTGGGCATTTCTCTTTCCAAGCGGCTCCTGGGGTGACAAAGGAGACTAGAAGGATGCCCCATCCCACGACATTTCCTGGGATATGCTTTCCTGATGGTCTTGGCAGTGTCAGTGGTCTCAGGTTATTGGGAGGACTCCAAGATCTTAAAGGTGTTTTCCAATGGAAACAGTTGTGCAATTCTAAACCTCCATTCCTTCTTTTGAAGGATGCAGTCCCAAATAGATCCACATTTGTGTTTTAAAGGAATTTAGCATCTACCTTTCTTGAATCAGTCTTTAAATGCCCTCAAAACATTTGAATTCCTTGATTCTAAGCTGTGTTTGAATTAAGGTGCTTTTTCACAGAAAGGTTGGACCATGGGATAAATGCAGGCAATTCCTCCACATTGGTACTTGTTTCATCTGCTTTTCTTCTTCCTTTCCCTATGGGTGGGAGTATTTGTCTTGTAATTTGAGTTCTGGCTCAGACTTGCTTATGCATGTGTTCTAAAATCTTATTTACTCCTTTCTACTGAAAAAAGCTTGCAGACTGGTGGGAATTGCTAGAGACAAGGCTTACAAACCAGTCCCCAGTAGGATTAGCCCAGTGTCCCTGCTTGAATCCAGATAGGCTTGTATTAAAAAGAGCAAACTATTCTAACTAACTTGCCCCCTCCCCCACCCCCTTTTTATTTTTTTTTTTGTAGCTCTTGGGGCAGTCCTGTGTGCCATTCCAACTCTTTGTTATCAAATGTGTGAAGTCATGATGCTGCTGTAGCAGCAGCCTGAGTTCAGTGTGAACAAGTCCAAAGCACTGGGTCCCACAGCAGTGGCCACAGTGAGAGACTCGCCTCTGCTGCCATGGCCATGCAGCCATGGGGAAAGCAGCTGCTTCCCCCATTCTGCCAAGAGCAGTCTGCCTCCAGCATGTGGCCTGTATGGCCATGATTTTGCCAGAATGTGGAAAATGCAATGTTTGAAGGTATTTTGTATTTTGATGGTGTCTGACATCACCTGACTGGAGCAGTTTGGTAGGCAGGACGCCCTGTGGGCAGGGCCATGGCAGGGATGGGCGGCTGGCACTGGCACTGGCAGTGCTATTTTCCCCAGCAGGCTCCTGATCCAGCTCTGGGGGAGGGCACCAGCAGCTGTATCAGCCCAGCGAGCAGCAGCACATGGAGGAGACCCTCATCTGCAAAGAGCCGTCACCCCCTTTGCTCCCCCCATGGCAGCACAAGATGATTCTGCCTCAGGTGAAGGGCTGCAGCAGACTGGAGACTCCTTCAGCCAGGCCCTGTTGCAATCTCCTTGCTGCAGCTGTGCCTGGAGGATGTTGGCCTGCAGTGGCACTGCCGATGCCCAGGAATGCTGCTGGGCTCAGAGAGGCAGAGTGTGTACAAAAGCTGCACTCAAAGCGCTGACCGCGAGACCCCAGAACCACTGGCAAGGGCAGCAGCTCTTCTTCATTCTGTGCAGGTGAGAGCCCATCCTTGGAGCCTGTCCCTGGCCACAGGGAAATGCTCTGAGTATAGTTTTGAATTTTCAGGGACAGTCCAAATGAGAATTGTTTTCAGGCAGGTGTTGCAATGTTGGGTTTGGGTGTATCTGCAGCAAAGCAAGCGGGAATAAACCCCTGCCACAACAAAGGAGAACTCTGCATGGCAAATTTACATCCTACAGATACACTGATCATATCAGCCCCCTGAATACTGGGGGCATCTAATGCAGAGTGCAAAGCTTCTTTGAATAGATAGGAGAGAGGAGACTTGAAGAAATGATTTTGCAGATGCAGAAAAAGGGATCAGACCCATGGGTCCCATGGCTCAGGCTTAATTCTGCCAAATCATGCATGATTCATTTTATCCATTTTGTTGGAGAGTATTTCAGAATGACCTGCCTATTGTGCTATTTCCATTAAGAAAATTTTGAATTGTCAGGAACTGCCATGATCAGAAATGTTTTGAGGCAGATCATGTTTATGTTGGGTTTGGGTGTCTGTGCAATAAAGAAAGCAGGGAATAAAGCCTTGGAACAATGAAGTAGAGCAAAAGTAGAACGTTTGGATGGTCAATTTGTTCCCTACAGCTATTGGCCAACTGAATTGTGGGCTCATCTACTGGGGAATGCAAAGCTTCTTTTACTTCCACCACCTGGTGCCATTGTTTGTTTCCTGGCAATTGGTTTGATATGAAGAAAATTAAACAAAATCCCACACCAACAAACTGCAACCCAGAACTGAGTGGGAATTAAAGAAATAAAGGCCTTGAAAAGTAGCTTTGGAAAGGGTCTCCTTCCTAGACAGTGTGAAACGCTCAGGCCTGGCCTGGCTGGGCTTAGGGCTGGCTGCTCTTGGGAAGGGAAAGGGATGGCGTTGGGGTGGGGTTTTGCAGCCATGGAAACGAGAGAACCACGGGCGAGCATGTCACAAAGGGGCAGCCCCACGCTGGGGTGGTGCAGGCTGTGGTTGACACGGCCACAGCGGCAGCAGACGCGTCTGGCTCTGCCTCTCTGTGCCGACCGCTGGCGACTGGAGTCACCCGACCTTGTTCAAAGGCTGGGACCAAGCTCCTGTCGCTGTCTGCTCTGAGAGCGTTCCCAAATTCAAACCCAGACTCTTCTGCCAGGCAGAAGCATGGGTTCAAACATGGATTTTACCGGAAAAGGAAAGACCCCTGAAGGAAAAGGTGAGGGTAGAAAGGAGCTGAAAGGCCAGAGCCAAATGGAAAATAATCCCCCCAGATTTCAGAGAAAACTGGTTTGTGGTAGTCCGTGCTGGCTCTGTGTCACACTATGTGGCTGACAGCTACAGATGATCCTGCAAGGACACACATGGCATCAAAACATTCTATCATTAGTTTAAAGTGCTTTCTCCTTTTTGACAGTAGCCAAATCACAGTAGCCACAGTAGCCACAGCTGGCCACAGATTGGACATGGTCATGAGATGCAAGTCCTGTTGCTTTCTTTGCCATCAATGTCTGGTCTCACTACAGATAAATTTCCAGTGTTTCCTCTGCTTACTGATTGAGTCCAACCCTGAGGACGGTATTACAGTGCTGTAGAAACACCAAAAAGGCCTGCCAGCTTGCTGAGAGGTCTTTGTGGTTTCCAGAATTAGCAGTCACAGCTATGTGGGTCTTTCCTGGGGATTCACAGAAGGCCAGCCTCAAGAAGGAATCTTTTTTTCTTATCATTGGAGCCTTCCACCTTTCCATTCAGACATGCTAACTTAACATTGTTCCTAGGAATTAAATGCAGCCTTATTCCATGAAAAATAAAAACAGAGATATTTTCTAAAGAATTAAGAATTATTCCCCTTGAGTGCCACACTTATTAGATGTGTTAATGGTAAATGTAGGAGTTTGCATAACTCAATTCTTCCCTTGTGAGCATGGCTCAGCCTCACACAGAGGTAAGCAGGGAGCTGGGCCAATCTCAGATGGGAGGAAGGGTCTTGTGGCAGCACAGGGAGCCTGTGCACGTTGCCAGGGAACAGCTGTGCCCTGCGTGTGCCCCCTGCAATGAGCTGTGCTGCTGCCAGTGCCCCGTGGAGCTGTAGGGCTGCTGAGCTGTGGGGCAGGGAGAGGAGCAGGAGGGTGCATGTGCAGCTGAGCCATTCCTGGAGAGCACAGGGCTCTGGGCTCCCTGCTGTCCCAGGGCAGCCCAGAGGGGCCAGGGTGCTCCTGTGGTAGCTCTGTGCAAGTGGGGCAGGGTTTTGCCCTGGCCTGCTCCAAGTGTCTGCTAGCAGGGGCATGTTTCCCCGTGCAGCTAATTAGAAGTTGGCAGGAAATGTGTCCCATGAAAAATATAACTTCAGGTGCTTTAGGTTTGCATTGAGGCCTCTGTTCTATTTTGTGTCTCCCCTTTGCAGGCCTGACAGGCTACCCTCTTGCCAAGAGGTTTCCCCTGGCAGCTCCCTCTATGCTCCTTCCCTCCAAGCCGTTGCCTCCCATCCTGAAGAGCTCTCCTTCTTCCATGCCGAGTCAGATACCCAGCAGAGAGAAGGAGAATGGGAAAAATGGCAGCAGCTGGTATGAGTACGGGGTGAAAAAAGAGGAGCTGATTTCAGAGGGAAAAGGATCTAAGGTAAGGAGACCAAGCAAAGACCTGTGTGGTGAATTTTCAGTTTATGTGCTGTAGGCAAAGCTCTGGGACTTTTTCCCTGACAGGAACTGACCCTCTCACTGTCCTGGCTTTGGTCCTGATCTGGCTCTTTAGCTGGGCCAGAAATGATGGGATATGAAGGAAGGGTGTGCATCTGCTCCCAGTGCCTCCAGCCCCATTCCTGGCCATGGCATGGGGGCCCTGGAGCAACTTCGGCCGGCTGAGAGCTGGCAGAGAGCAGCAGGGCAGGGAGCTCTGCTGAACTTCCTAAATGCCAGTGAGCCAGGGATGATGGATGTGTGTGAGCTGGAGAGCAGCCAGCATGCTGAGAGCTCAGCAGCCACTGGGCTCAAAGGCTGCTGGGGAAGTGTAGGAGGGAAGGGCAGCAGCAGAAGAAAGGAGGGGCCTGAGAAAAGCAGGTTTTGACATCCTGCAGAATGGCTTTGTGGGGACTTGGCTGGAGATCAGCACTGGCTGTTGGGTACCTTAAGGGCAGGCAGAGAACAGTGATCTAAAGCCACTGCCGTGCCATCCACAAGGCCAGTGGAGGCAGTGGCACCCCGGAACATCTTGATGTCAAACACATGGATGCCAGCTGGGAATGTAGCCGCACTTAGAGAAAAGTGAGCATGAGGGCAGAGGTGGCAAATGTGGGACAAGCTCTCTCCCTCAACTCCTTCTTTTTCATTCCCCATCCTGGGCCAAGCTGCACCATCAGTTTGACTTTTCCTGCCAGGTCCCAGTTGAGGGCATATCTAAATGTCTTTAGGCATGAGTGGAGGCAAGGCTGGATGCTTGATCTGAGCACTGTGTTCTACTCTTTCCAGACTTCCTTGCTGTATTCCATTGGTGGGGAAATGAAAAAGGGGTCATTGGGACTGCCTTTGATCCCCCCCATACGCAGGGCAGTCAGTCCCCCTCTTGGCAGTGCTGCAGGGTCCCTGCCAAGCTCTCCAGAGCTGGAATTCCAGGAGTGCCAAGAGTTGAGGTAAGCCAAGGTGTCTGCTGCTGCAGTGTGCTGTTCACCTCACTCCTCCCATCTCGTGTGATTATTTTGCCCAGTCAGGTGTCCCATGTACTTGGGCAAACTTCTGCGTATTCACCATTTTGCCCACCTATAATGAATTAGGACTATGTCATACCCAAAGGCTTTTGATCAGATCCTTCTTCTTGAGAAAACAAGGAGGTGTAATATTCTAAGGAGACAGCAGTGCTCTGACCACATGTAGCACAAGACTGTCACCAGTGTAAGGCACGAGCAGGCAAAGTCAAGCTTTGGCAGCAGTACAAAAGTAGCTGCCCTCCTTACAGACTCGTGCCTCAGCTCAGCAGCTCTTGCTGCTTCAGAGAGGCTGTAGGAGCCACTTGGCTCCAAAAGGAGAGGCAGCAGAATGGGAAGTTCTGATGCAAGTTGAAGAATGACTGCTGTGTTTCAGCCAGAGCTTGGCAAGCTCTGTGTGACTGCAGCAATGGCAAACTTAAGGACAATTAATCAGCTTTGCATCTTGTTGGGTTTGTGTGTTGCATTTCCCCCTTCATCACAGTGACCATGTTTAAAAGCTTTGCGTCCTTTCATGGTATGCCCTTTCCCTCCCTTCTCTTTCTACCTCCTCATATGTTCTTTTGTCCTCCATTTTCTCCAGGCCAAGACCCAGCATCAGAAGCAAAGAGAGTTCTGAAGATGCAGGTAGGTAGAGGGCATGTCTGTCTTAAACTGACATTGTATTCTTGACTCCGAGGTGACATTTGGAGAGCTTGGTTAAAAGCCATTCTTTGTAAGATTTCTTTAAATTCATTTCTATTTCTTGATGGGCTCTGAGGACTTTCCCAGAGCCGAGTCACCGTGAGTGTGCTCTGGTGGTGCAGTGAAAATTCCTCCACTTTGCAGGCAGGAATAGCTTCATTTCCTCCAAGTCTTTCCAGCCATGTCCCTCTTCGCTGCTTCCCTCCAAGCCATTGCCTCCCATCCGGCAGAGCTCTCCTTCCTCTAAGACAAATGAAATGTACAGCATGGAGAAAGAGAACAAAAGAAATGGCCCTGGCTATGATGATGAGAGAAGAAGAAACCAGGAGCAGAGTTCGGAAGGAAAAAGTTATAAGGTAAGGAGGCCAAGCTAAGACCTATTCAGTGGATTTTCAGATTATTTGTTGTTGGCAGAGCTTGGAGACCTTTCCCTGTGCTGTGAGCCCAGGGAAGCAGCTGAGTCAAGGAAGAGCTCAGCTGGACATTGCTGCTTCAGGCTGTCTCTGCAAAGGGTGTGTAGTGGAAAGTTCACATCCTCAGCGTGGATCAAAAGCAGGAGAGGTCTTTGAATGGTTTCTGGGCTCTGTCATGGTTCCTCCTGTGTCTTATGGCTGAGAAAACACCAATAAGCAGTCAGAGCAGCTATAGTTTTCCACTCTGGAGAAGCTATCCTTCTAGACTGAGTAAACTATGGGTATCTGTGAGCCATCCCTATAGCTTGGTGGTGTTTTGTGTCAGCTGTGTCTGCTTTGGAAGCAAAAAGGTGTTGGTTGGAAAAGGCAGTCGTGCAAAGTCGGTTCCAGGTTGGCTCAGCTTTTGAGTTGTACGGCCATGCCCTCTGCACAGTTGTCTCTGCTGCTGTTTCTAGAGTTCATCAGCTTCTGGGCAGCTGTGTGCTCTGGCATGGCTTTGTCCAGAGGGAAGGGAAGGGAGGTGGCCATGGGGAGAGCAGCCCAAAGCCCAGAGCCACGACTGCCTTGGCAGCAGGGTCAGGACCAGCAGTTGTTTTGGGTTTGCCATGGGGTGCAGGAGGAGGCAGATGAACAACAGCTTTGGTAGACAGAATGTCCAATCCAAGGCTTGGGAACTTGATTTCAGCCTTGCAGAGAAAGGGCCCAGTGTAGCCCTGACAGGAACTGACCCTCTCAGTGAAGTTTGAACAGGTCCTGATTTGGCTCTTTAGCTGGGCCAGAAATGATGGGATATGAAGGAAGGGTGTGCATCTGCCCCTGCTGCCTCCAGCCCCATTCCTGGCCATGGCATGGGGGCCCTGGAGCAACTTGGGCCAGCAGAGAGCTGGCAGAGAGCAGCAGGGCAGGGAGCTCTGCTGAACTTCCTAAATGCCAGGGAGCCAGAGATGATGGATGTGTGTGAGCTGGAGAGCAGCCAGCATGCTGAGAGCTCAGCAGCCACTGGGCTCAAAGGCTGCTGGGGAAGTGTAGGAGGGAAGGGCAGCAGCAGAAGAAAGGAGGGGCCTGAGAAAAGCAGGTTTTGACATCCTGCAGAATGGCTTTGTGGGGACTTGGTTGGAGATCAAGTCTGGCTGTTGGGTACCTTAAGGGCAGGCAGAGAACAGTGATCTAAAGCCACTGCCATGCCATCCACAAGGCCAGTGGAGGCAGTGGCACCCCGGAACATCTTGATGTCAAACACATGGAGGCCAGCTGGGAATGTAGCCGCACTTAGAGAAAAGTGAGCATGAAGGCAGAGGTGGCAAATGTGGGACAAGCTCTCTCCCTCAACTCCTTCTTTTTCATTCCCCATCCTGGGCCAAGCTGCACCATCAGTTTGACTTTTCCTGCCAGGTCCCAGTTGAGGGCATATCTAAATGTCTTTAGGCATGAGTGGAGGCAAGGCTGGATGCTTGATCTGAGCACTGTGTTCTTCTCTTTCAAGGGTTCCCTGCTCTATTCCATTGGTGGGGGTATGAAGAAGAGATCATTGGGACTGCCTTTGATCCCCCCTATATGCAAGGCAGGCAGTCCCCCTCTTGGCAGTGCTGCAGGGTCCCTGCCAAGCTCTCCAGAGCTGGAATTCCAGGAGTGCCAGGAGATGAGGTAAGCCAAGGTGTCTGTTACTCCAGTGTGCTGTTCACCTCTCTCTTCCCTTCTTGTGAGGTTATTTTGCCCAGTCAGGTGTCTCATGAATTTAGGCAGACTTCTGTGTATTCAATATTTTACCCATCAGTGATGATCCAGCACAATGTCAAAGGCAACACCAATGTCCCCAGAGCAGAGGTGGTGGTGGGGAAGAGGAGGCAGGGCTTCAAAGCACCTCAAGATGGGTCCTCTGCTGGACTTGGCTATTGATTCCCTCTGTAATTGTTGTGGTGACATTTGGGAACTGTGCTGCATGGGATAGGGACCTGCAGGTCTTTCAATGCTGTTATCCTTGACTGTCAAATTCTGCAACCAGGAGAATATGCTTGGGTAAATAGTGGCTACTGGGGAGGTGTGTGCAAATTGAGGTGCTGCTTCTGTAAACATCAGGTGTACCTTCACTGTGCCTTGGGCTCCACAGTGAAATGAGATGCCGGATAAATTTTGCAGTATGAATGTAAAATCTGATGTATAATCCAAGTGATGATTTAATTTTTTGATCTGGGCTTAAGATCAAATAGGGCAAGGTGCTAGAGAAGAGAAATAGGACTGTACCTGATGGAAAAATATTGGCTTGGACATGGAAGAGAAAATGTAGCTATTACGCTTATCCAAGTGCTGACAATAAAGAGGGAGTCACAGAGGGATCATGCTAATTGCAAATCTTCAGTGGGGCTTTTAAGGTGTGATCTGAATATCCTTCCCTAGCAGCTGAGTTGGAAACAGCCTTTGTTTTCTGGAAAGAACCAGCAAGTGTAATATCATTCTCAGGAGACAGCAGTGCTCTGATCACATGTAGCACAAGACTGTCACCAGTGTAAGGCACGAGCAGGCAAAGTCAAGCTTTGGCAGCAGTACAAAAGTAGCTGCCCTCCTTACAGACTCGTGCCTCAGCTCAGCAGCTCTTGCTGCTTCAGAGAGGCTGTAGGAGCCACTTGGCTCCAAAAGGAGAGGCAGCAGAATGGGAAGTTCTGATGCAAGTTGAAGAATGACTGCTGTGTTTCAGCCAGAGCTTGGCCAGCTCTGTGTGACTGCAGCAATGGCAAACTTAAGGACAATTAATCAGCTTTGCATCTTGTTGGGTTTGTGTGTTGCATTTCCCCCTTCATCACAGTGACCATGTTTAAAAGCTTTGCGTCCTTTCATGGTATGCCCTTTCCCTCCCTTCTCTTTCTACCTCCTCTTATGTTCTTTTGTCCTCCATTTTCTCCAGGCCAAGACCCAGCAACAGAAGCAAAGAGAGTTCTGAAGATGCAGGTAGGTAGAGGGCATGTCTGTCCTAAAATGACATTGTATTCTTGACTCAGAGGTGACATTTGGAGAGCTTGGTTAAAACCAATTATTTTTAAAATTTCTTTAAATTCGTTTCAATTCTTTGGTGGGCTCAGTGCACTCTCCCAGAGCCCAGCCACTGCGAGTGTGCTCAGTTGGTGCAGTGTAAATTCCTCCAGTGTGAAGTGTTGAGTGGTACCTGGGGGCCCCTGAAATGCCATGCTGGAAGAGGATACCTTCCTCTCCATCCTGCTCATTCTTTTTTTCTCCCTGCAGCCTTTTTTGTGTCACAATTAGTAGGGAAAAAGAAGGCATTTAGCATGAAATGAGAGATGTTCCCACTCCTTCCTCCTGCTTTTGAAGCAGAAAACCTTTCCTTGGGGCAGTTTCTGAGCTGAACCCTTTGAGATCTGAAAGAGGTTCATGGACATTGCCTGGTTTGGTATTGGCAGAAATATGGAAACCTCCTATGATAGAAAGTCCTTTTGAATTTTCCTATGAAGGAGAAGAAGGCTTCCAAATAGATGCAGCCTAGGCAGGGTGTGAGTTTGCCATCCTCTGACAGCACAAGCCCAAAGCCACCTATGGCAGGTTCAATCTCTTGCCCGGCTCTCTCTGCCTGTGTCAATGTTGCAGGCTGAGGCTGGGGGAGGAGATGCCTTCTGCCTTGTCCCTGTGCCTGCCTTGCCTGACCCCTGAGAAGTGGAATTGTGCCAGACAAAATGCAGTCTCTGGTGCATCTGGGTCAGCCAATGCTTTCGAGCTGAAAGCCTCATTGACACCGTTGTTGTTCCTTTGCCATCTCTGGGTGTGTAATGATAGGAGAGATGAGACTTGAAGAAGTCTCTGATGCAGAACAAGGGATCAGATGCCCTGGTCCCTTTGGGGATCAGGGTTAGTTCTGCCAAATCCTGGCTATGGCCCCTTTGGAATGACTCCTTACTTGCTGATGTGCCTCTGGAATTCTTAATGCAGCTAGCCAGTAGTATTGCTAGCCAGTAAGTAAGGTGGCATTTTTGCTGGATCAGTTCTGGACTAGAAATTACCTATCTCATTAAACCTTACCTGTGTCACTTTTATTACTGACCCCAGCATTCTACAGGGTGAAGGAATCCAGGTTTAAGACACTCATCCTGCTTGGCTACCATCTGATTTTATTCTCTGTGCAGCCATGTAAAGAACTAGTTCTCTTAATTCCAACTGCTCTGTTGGAGAGTATTTCAAAATGACCTACCCTCTGCTATTTCCATTAGGGATATTTTGGATTGACAGTATTAGCCAAGATCAGAAATGTTTTGAGGCAGGTCATGTTTATGGTGGGTTTGGGTGTCTCTGCTGAAAAGACAGCAGGGAATAAACCCCTGGAAGAGGTAAGTAGAGCAAAAGTGTAACTTCTGGATGAGCACTTTGCTCCCTACAAAGACAGGCTCACAGCATACTGGGCACATCTAGTGGAGAAAGCAAAACTTCTTTTGCATCTAAAACCTGGTGGCATTGTTTGTGTCCTAGCACTTCTTTTGTTGTAAAGAGTAATATAAAAATCCCAAAAATGCAAAACCCAACCTAGATTTGAGTGGGACCTGCAGAAACAAAGGCCTTGAAAACTACTTTTGGAAACAATTCCTTCCTTGACAGTGTCAGATTCTAGAGAGCACTGTGAATTCCCTAGTGTTTGGAAGGAAAGGGATCCTGTAGTAGTGGGGAGGCAACGGGCACCGCAGGAAATAGCAGAGCCCTTCTCTCTTGGCTTGCCAGCTCCATATTGTTCAGAGAAATTAAACTGATGCTCATTTCATGAAAAATAAAAAACCAAGCAATCTTTTCAGTAACTAAAATACACTTTGAATTCTTCAGCCATTAGATGGGTTGATTGTAAAGGCATGAGTTCAATTAACTCATTTCTTCTCTTGCTCCTGAATGTCAGCTTCTTCTGAGCCTAGAGCAAAAACCCAGAGGAAGAAGGGCAAGAGCTCTTGGTGCAAGATAGGAGCTGGGATGCCTCTGTTCCCAAGGAAACTGGCTGACCTGTTCGGTTTGGAGACTGATGTGCCGAACCCCGGCCTTGGGAATGGAGGTCTGGGCTCCCGGCCGGCTCAGGGGGCCTTGGCCCAGGAGCCCCAGGAGGATGGCTCAGCCTCACACAGAGGTAAGCAGGGAGCTGGGCCAATCTCAGGTGGGAGGAAGGGTCTTGTGGCAGCACAGGGAGCCTGTGCACATTGCCAGGGAACAGCTGTGCCCTGCATGTGCCCCCTGCAATGAGCTGTGCTGCTGCCAGTGCCCCGTGGAGCTGTAGGGCTGCTGAGCTGTGGGGCAGGGAGAGGAGCAGGAGGGTGCATGTGCAGCTGAGCCATTCCTGGAGAGCACAGGGCTCTGGGCTCCCTGCTGTCCCAGGGCAGCCCAGAGGGGCCAGGGTGCTCCTGTGGTAGCTCTGTGCAAGTGGGGCAGGGTTTTCCCTCTGGCCTGTTTCAAGTGTCTGCTAGCAGGTGCATGTTTCCCTGTGCAGCTGTTTAGACATTTCCAGGAAATGTGTCCCAAGAAATATGGAGCTTCAGGTGCTTTAGATTGCATTGCTGGCGCTGTTCTATTTTGTGTGTCCATTTTGCAGGCCTGACTGACAGCAATGGTGCCAAGGAGGTTACCTTGGGATCTGTATTTTCCCTGCCAACATCCCAAATGCTTTTACCTTCTAAGGCCCCTCTTTCACAAAGCTGCTATCTAAGTCTCCTTTTTTATTATTATGCTGAGCATTCTGCAGGGGCAAAAAATCATGATTTAACACACTGGTTTTTTTGTACTGCGTTGCCACTTAATTTATCCTCTGTGAAGCTGTTCTATAGAATTGCAGCTAGAAAATCAGCCTTTAGTCAGGCTGGCCTGAAAGGGGCCCAATCTCATACAGTTTAGAATGAAAATCCTTGGGGAAAATAAAATAACTAGTGTCAAGAAGACAGTTAACATTTGGTTAACACTCCTGCACTTTTGCAATGCTCAGATTTTCTTTGAATATCCTCTAACATGTTCCAACGAAGAGAAGACAATCTTGATCTAAGTGCATACAGGTATTAGACCCTGGGACTTCTAGGAACCAAAAGAAGACGTTTACTACAATCAGCATGAATAAGGGCAGATAAGAATCTCTGTCAAGAGCAATCTCCATCTCTGCCCCTCTCTACCAGACACAGAGGCTCTCCAGCATGCAGGGGCTGAGGCCTTCCTCATGCAGCAGGTTTCAGTCTGCTGGCCACCAGAGTCATTTCATGTCTGCTGCCAGTAGCCCATCCCTTGGGAGAGGGTCTAGGCATTGTACCTTGCTGCTCTCAGTCCCAATCACTGTGTCTTAGGAGAGCTCTGCAATCTGGAACCTGTCTTGCCTGTTGCCCAGCACTGTGTTTTTGGGGGCTTGAAGTCTGCCAGAGATTCACACAAACCTTTGCTTCCATTCCCAGGCCTCCCACTGAGCCAGGCCAAGGAGATGGATCATCTCAGCACTGCTGGTCTTACGAGGGACAAAGAGCTGAGGGATGGCTTTGGAAAGGTAAGGGATAAGGACAGGGATGAGCAGACTTCCTTTCCAGTGGCTGTTTAGTGCTTGGCCTAAAATGTCCCTGAAAATCATCATCTTCCCCTCCTGGCTGATGGGGATTCTCCAGGGAATGTATTTGACAACTACAGGGCAATTGCTTGGCCATTTCCAGTGGTGCCATGGTCTTGGTTTGGAGATGGTGCTAAGGTCATGCCAGAAGCAATCTTGATGTGCAAAGGCTGTTTTAGAGAAGTTCTGAAAGACAGAGCAAGCTACACATCAGTGAACGTGGGCAAAGTGCACCCTCGGACGCAGAGAAGCAAAGATTCTACTGTTGAGTGTAACCAAGGCTGCAAAATCAAATGGGAGAGTTTGATTTTTCTTGGTTATTGTTGTGGCTGTATCTCACAGCCCTCTCATTCTCAAGTTTTCTGCTCATGAACATCAGTGTTTGTGCAACTTGTTTTCACAAGTCTCCTCCTATTGGTCTCATGGTCTCAGAGACCAAGTCCTTCAGAGTCCTTCAGAAGCCAGGAAGTGAGAAACAGCTGCAATTCCTGGCCATGAGTGTTAAGCAACAGCTCATTACCCCTCCTTGCTGGGTATTGCACATGGTTTTTATTCTCCTGCCATGGCCTGTAGGAACTGAACTGCCTGCTCACTGGCCATGTCAGCTCTTCCTCTGTCTTGGAGCACTCCTATGATTTTCATGCTTCAAGCAGAGCTTCCTGACATAGGTTGCAGTTGCAGCAGTGGAAAGTTTGTGGCACTACAGCGTTCCACCTCAGTGTGTGTAATTGCCAAGGTGAGGACTAGAGACATTCCTCTGAAACCATTGGAATGTGGATGGAGCTGCATTGAAGCCTATGGCACTGTGTGGACTCTCTGCTCCTGATGAGATGTTGTGTGTGGTTTGTGTGTCTCTGCTCACAGTCTGTGATGTATTTCCATTGCACCTAGATCCGTGATGCTTTGTGCATGTTGGCCGAAAAGAACTTAGGGCAGAAGGATGCAGAGCTTTTGGAGAGAGAGATGATCAAAAGGAGACAAAGGGAAACATCCTTGCAGCTTCTTTCTGAGAGAGTGGAGCCTAGGGATGCAGCTGAAGCAAGTAAGTGGTGGCTGCACTTGGGGTGGTCCTTTTTGACCACTTGCTTGCCCTTTGCACAGTGTTGCAATCAGACTGGGGAGCTGTTCAGCTTGCATCTGAGTGGAAGCTTGCTTGGGATTTAATTCTGTTTCCCAAAGAAAAATAGAGAGGCATGAAGTGTCTTGCCCATGGCCTCACGGAGTCAGTAACAGAATATCTGCTTCCCCCCTTCACCTCTAAAGTTTTTCAGAGTAGAAAATTCTGTCTTGCAAAGTACACTGGAGCTTCAGACTCTCTCCTGGAGAGCAGCCTCCAGGGAAGGGGAGTCCAAAAGAATGCTTTTCAACCAGGCTGCAACCTGGAAGAAGCAAAATTCAGCTCCTTCTGATGAAAACACCAGAGATCCTTCTCCTGCCAGTCCCTTCTGAGGAGCTGGCACTGTAGAGCTGTGCTGAAGCCCCAGCCAGGGCTTCTGTTGTAGCCCCAGGAGCAAGCAGCGTTCCCACTGAATCCCGGCTGAGGGGCTCTGCCTGCAGGGCTGTGAGCACTGCCCGAGGGTGGCAGTGGGGCCCTGAGGAGGCAGCACTCAGCCCAAGGGCATCACACAAGGTTATCTGCACTTTCCTTTGGGAACTGCCCCTGCCAGCCTCTGGAACAGGAAAACAAAAGCAAAGCACTACTGGCTTTTCCTTGTTTCTTAGGGGAAGCATCACTGCAATTTGGTTTGAAGCTAGAATAGGGTAAATTTAGATTAGATATAAGTGATTTTTTTTCCTTAATTTTATAATGAAGTGGATGAAAAGCTGTAAGGGTTTGCCCAGAGAAGCTGTTGTTGGTCTGTCCTTGAAGGTTTTCAAGGCCAGTTTGCATGGGGCTCTGAGGAACCTGATCAGGATGCAGATGTCTCTGCTCACAGGGGTTGGACTAGATGGTGCTTAAAGGTGCCTTCCAAGCCAAACTCTTCTAGGATTCTGTGATTCTGTGTTCACAGTCCCATGTTAGTGTGCCATTGTTATACTTGAAGTTCTTGGGATAACAAAGAGATGTTACCCAGCTCCAGCACATTTTCTGGCCCTTTCCATCATCACCAACACTCTCCACTTACAAGCTCCTCTTTTTTGTCCGTGCAGCCTTTAGCCTACCACCTGTTGATGGCACAGCTTCTAGAGTGCAGAGAAAACACCCTGGTAATGCCTTGAAGGAAAAGGTCTTGAGAAAGCAGGACAACGTGCCCTTACTGTCTAATAAGCCCATGGTGCATGGGGATGGCAGCTTCCCACACAGCTCCTCAGGTAAGCCAGCTCTGTGGCAGCTTTTTCCACTCGGGTTTTTCCTTGCTCAAGGAGCACAAACTGCCTCCTGCTTCAGCCAGCACAGCTGGGATCTTGGCTCCATAGTCTGTCCTGAGAATGAACAGGAAATCTACTTTTGAGTTACTCCAGCTTGGTAGTAGTGGAGCAGTTGGTTCTTAGAGATCCATTGGAAAGCTGAACTGAATAAAGTAGTGGTAAAGGCCTAAGCTCTGGCTTTTGCCCATCCTGTGAGTCCAAAGTACAGCACTGGTTCCAGGAGGCAGCTGGGACTGCAGGGAGGAGCTGCAGGGCAGTCTGCCAGGCTGTGCTGACCGTGCACCTACAGGAACCACCACAATCAGTTGTTCCCTCACCATCTGGGCCCTCTGCCTGTGCTGCTGCCCAGTTCTGCTGCCAGCTGTTCTGCTATCCAGCAAGGGTTGTCTCTGCAGGGCAGTCAGTGGCTTGGTGCAGTCGTGCTGCTGCTGCTCCCAGAAGTGCCCGATGGCTCCTGGCTGCCACCATCCCACAGCCTGCAGTGCCAAGAGGGAACAAGCAGTGCCTCCTGTGTCACCCAGCAAATACAGCACCCCTGTGCAGCAGATGACAGCCAGGAGGGGCTGCCTGCTGCTCCCAGGCTGTTTGCTGCCTGCAGCAAATAGACAGCAGATAGTCCCCAGTGGCTCTTGTCTCTCCTTTGTGGGCAGCCTGCCTGTGCTGTGATCCCAAGTAGGGTGAGATACGAAGGAGGGAGCTAGGAATGATACTTGAATGCTCTTTTCTAGTGATGCTACTTCCATGTTCAGAATTGACCAGAACTAGCCTGGCTTGGCTCTCCTTTCATAGTTTATCTAGATGTGTATGTCTGCATACTTCTGCAGTGACATCACTGGTGTCAGAGCCTGGGGTATCTCAGTGACATCCAGATTAGCTCCCCTCTGAATATTTTTTCATGTTATACCTCCATACTTTGTGAGAGCATGCAAGGCAGCACTAAAACCCTACAGAGTCTAGAGCAGTTCATCTAGACTCTGAGCAATATTTATACTCCATCATTTTTGACAGCGCAAATGTTGTCATCTAAACATTAGAAAAGGAGCTTTTGAGTGCACAACATGAAAGTTTTGATTGACAGTGCTTTTGATGACAAATGGGTTTCATAAGGAATGCATTTATTATCAGATTTTTCTCATACCTTGTAAATTTCTTCCTTACCAAAAAATTCAATTAAGGCAAACCCAGCTCAACTGATTAACAAAAGAGTGTGTCTGCCAACAATGTGCATCTGTGTTTGCATCTTTTTATCCTCAGAGTGCATTTGGAAGGCTTTTTAATCAACTGTCTAGTCTGGAAATTGCATTTTTCCACAAGAGAAAGCTTAGAAACTGCTGAGTTTGCAAACACATCCATTAGATGGCAAATAAATTACACCTCAGCATCCTTGAAATACAGGCAGTGTGTAGCTCTGAAAGAGGAAAGATTCCTGATGCTTGAAAAGAACAAAATGCATAAAGTAGTCCCTTCCCAATAGCAGGCTAAATGGATGTGCACTCAGCTGCCTGCTGTCTAGAATATTTGCAGTCAGTGGGAACAGAGGCGCTGTCAGGTGGGAAGGGTCAGGTGTGGCTGTTCCCTGGCAGCTGCTCCGAGGGGATTGAGCCGGGCCCAGCAGGGCTGGGTTGCTCAGGCTTGGCTTGGTGCTGTCTGCAGGCAGCTGCAGGTCTCTCCTCAGGGAGTTGCAGAGTGCCCCTGTCCTCAGGGCTGGGGGAAATGAGGGCGCTGAGACAAGAGGGGCACCTGAGGGGTTCCCTCCTGGGTAGCAAGTGCTGCTGTCAGCGCTGTCTGGCAGGGAGCGGGAGCTCTGCGGCCGCAGGAACCTGCCGCTGGCTGCGGCACCTGTGGCACTGGGGAGCTGGCGCTGCGGGGGCAATGGTCAGGTTTAGGCTGGAGCTGGGCCCAGCTGGGGGAGGCTGGGAGCAAGCAAGGAGCCCCAGGAGCCAGAGAGCAGGGAAGCCGCTGAGCCAGTGGCAGCGTGTGCCCCAGGGAGCCCTGGCTGGGAGATGGGGCTGCAGGCCGCTCCATGGCGGGGCCTTGCCCGGGGCTGCAGCGCCCATGGCCGACCCTCTCCTCACAGTGACCTCGCAGACAGCCACTGCTGCCAAGCGCCGAGAGGAGCCGCTCCGTGGGAACTGGCAGAAGGACAGAGCCTCTTCAGACCCACAGCAGTCCTTGCAGGAGGCACTCTCCATGCTGGGCAGCGATGACTGGTAAGAAAGGCCCTGTTCACTCTGTGTCCCTCTGGGCATTAGGGCAGGTCAGAAGCGTGTCTTGCTCGTGCGTCTGAGCCCCCAGAGCCCAGAGGGCCAAAGGGCACTGGTGAAACCACTGCAGAGCAGGGAGAGGATGAAGATCTGAGAGCAGCCTTTTCTTGGCCTTGCTCTGCAGCAGTGCTCCAGCTGCAGCAGGTCCGTGCTGTTTCCTCGCTTTGCCTGCTGCTCCATGGAGCTGCAAAGGAAACCTTGAGGGAAGAGAGAAAGCTCTGGGAGGAGATGGTTTTCTGGCTGAAGGCAGAAGGAGGATGGCAGAAGTTTTGAGTGTAGAGATTTGGCTGCCTTGGGCCACTGGCCCAGTGGGAATGAGTAAGATTCCTCTCTGCTCCCACTGCTGACAGCAATGGCAGGTGACAGGGTCTCCCTGTGACCTCCTGCATGGGAGTCCCAGAAGCAGCTCCGGGGAGTTCCTTTTTCTGAGAAATGGAATGAGTTGTGCTTTCCCTCAGCCTGTCATCACTCCTGAAGGGCTGATGGCAGAAGAGAAGGAAAAAGAAAAAAATTCCCATAGGAATCTTGCACTTTTGGAATTCAACTTTTTCCTTCTCACTGCTTCATACGGGCCTGAAATGTTTTGTCAATACTCCCAATGTGTCCCAAAATTATACACAGGCAGAAGGAGGCCCAAAGGTGATAACCCTACAAACGTTAGGGGATATTGGTTCTCTTTTTGATGTCTTTTTGATCACTCCCTGCTGGCTGCTTCATTCACACAGGGCTAAGGGCTCCATTCACACTGGGATAAACAGGAAAAATCTGCCACGATGCATCTCCTTGTGCAGTCACCTTTGTTTTGCCCTTTCTCTAGTGCTTTCTCTTCCCTATTTCTCTTTGGTGTCCTGTGAGGTGCAGAGAGCTTCTGCAGGTGTGGGGGTCTGGATGACACTCAGGGGTGCCCGTGGGATCGGCCACCAGCCCTGTGCTGCAGCCCTGATGCCTCCCATCCCTTCCTGTAGCTGAGGGCCTGCACAAAGCAAGTGCTCAGAGACAGAGTTGTTTGCACCTTTTAAATAACATGTTGCTGTTGTGGGGGTTGTTTTAGGCAGGGGGTTTTGGGGAAAAGCCACAGTTTCAACAGTTCTTGCCCAGGGGTGGAATCTCCTGAGACATCCTGCTGCTTTTTTGGGGAATGTGTGAGGTGGAGTGGAGGGGATGACAGAGAGGCCGAGATCGTAGAGTGGAAACTCATCTCCAGAGTGGCAGTGCAGACTCTCCCTGCTGAACTGCCTGCTGGGGCTGACAAAGAAGGAAAATGTCCCAGTAACAGCCCGATGGGACTGTGTCTCAGGGACAGGGACAGGGAGGTGACAAGAAACAGCAGCATGGCCCGGTCTCACAGCTTCTAGGAAGCAGTGACACAGGAGCCTCATGTGCCAGAGATTTCAGAAAGACTGTCTTCTTAAATGGCCACTGAAACCCTACTCTTTGCCTCTTGGGTTTGTCTATGCTTTTGACTGCCACAGCATCCTGGGGCAATGTGTTCCATCATTTCATTAAGTACTCCTTGAAAAGCACCTCCCATTATTCAACTGAGCTGCCAGCCTGGTAATGGCAGAGGGTGCTGCCTTGGTGGAGAGAAAAATCACTCTTCTGCCTTTCAGGGAGCTGAAGGAGAAGGGACTCTTCAGCATCAAACACCTGGCTGGGTCCCATTCAGAGGTCCTGCTTTGCAGACTCCATGAGATTTGCTTGGCAGTTACCAGTGAGGTGAGCACATTGTTCTGAATTGTCCCCCACACTTCACACACGGTGTGTAGAGTAGGTATGTGCTTGTTCATCTCCATGTGTGCTCAGGGACTGCCTTCATTTCTGGTTTTAGACCTCCTATTTCTAATGTCTGTCAGCTGTCTGTAGGATCTGTGGGTCCATGTAGCTGTATTTACTGGCAGGTCGGGTATCTGACACTCAGCTTTGAGCGTGGTGCCTTTATAATGCAATGTGCAAATGCACAAACTGAGACACTAATGACGTTATTTGCCAGAGTCCCTATCTCTGCCCAAGCTGTAATTCAACACTGCAGATTAGTCTGTAGACCTGAGCCTGTGTTTTCTGTATCCTGGCTGAGTGCTTCAATTGCTGGTGTTGCTTTCTGGAACAGGAGCACCTGACTCTTTTATCTTTAGGACTGGGGCCTTTATGATTTGAAAGCAGCTCTTGCTTTAATTTTCTAGTAAAAGGGCCTAAAATCAAAGCTGTGGACATTTTAGAAGGGTTAAGTAGAACACTTTGGTGAAATTTCTTTTTTCTTAGTCCTGCAGTAAGCAGGTCTGAGGCCAGAAATTGGTGCCAGAATAAGTGCCTTCCTGTGCTTGTGCTCTCTGGCTCTTGTACTTTTATGCTCCTCTGGACACAGTGGGATGTGTTGTCATTGCCTGGGACTTCTGTTGAAGGCAACTGGTTTTCTTTTCAAGGTGATTCTTATGTTTCCCCTTATGACTTCCCCAGGTGACCAACCTCCGTTCCAAGGTGTCGTACTCTGCAATTGTCACTCTGGGAGAGCTCTTTGTGACCTTGAAGAAGGACATGGACTCTGAGGTGGATGAGGTTGCTCGGGTCCTTCTCCAGATGGTGTCCAGCTCCCCAGAATTTGTTCAGAAAGCAGCCAGTCAGAGCCTGGGGATCATGGCAGAGAATGTGACTCCTGCACGAGCAATGACTGCCCTCATGGACATGGGAGTCAAGTAGGTTCTTCTGCTTTTAGTGATTTTCTTCCCCTTCTAGTGTGTGGGAGGGAGAAGGGATGAGAGAGAGAATGGGAATGGTGGGAGGGAAGGGTCCTGTATCCTGCATCTTCTGTGGACTCAGTGACTTGATTCGCCCATCAACCTCATTTCTTTCCTCTTGTCACCTATTTCTGCCCTCCTGCAGCCTATTAGTGTTTAGAATCACAGAACTGTAGAATATGGGGTGTGGAAGGGGCCCATCAGGACCACCGAGCCCAGCTCCTGGCCTTGCACAGAACAGCCCAAGGGTCACACCAAGGGCCTGAGATTGTTGTCCAAATGCTTCTTCAACTCTGTCACAGACTTGGTGCTGTGACAACTGCCCTGGGGAGCCTGTTCCAGTGCCCAAACACCCTCTGGGTGAAAGACCTTTTTCCTGATATCCAAACTAAACCTCCTCTGACTCAGCTTGCTGCTGCTTCCTGGAGTTCTCTCGGTCTGTCAGATTTTCCTAGATGTGGTGAATGGAGGGGGGAAGTGAAAGTACCTGCAAAGGCTGAGGATAGAACCTTGTGCTTTTGTGGGAAGAAGGACAATTGCAATTGCAGCTGTGAGCAGTGTTTGGTATTTCACAGGGCTAACCACAGAGGCCCTGGGAAAACCGTGTCTCCTCATGATGCCGTTAACCTGAGAAATGAGGAGGGTCCTTGCTGGGGCGTGGAGCACATGGGGGACAATCTGCTGGGTGTGGCACAGCCTGCACAGCAGGTGCAGCTCTTGCCAAAATGAGTCTTGTATGACTGTCCTGGCCATTGAAACTTTACATTCTATTCAAACTGATGTTTCATGTTAGCCTTGAGATGATGAATCACTTTACAGGCACCTTCACAGGCCGTGTGCCATGGGACAGCTGAAGCAAATGGTGCCCTAAGTGTTGGTTCTGGGCCTGAGAGTTCCCAAGAGACACTCTCTAGAATAGGAGAACCTGGCTAAACTGCCTGCCACCCTTTCCTCAGCTTTGGAATTGGGTAAAACATTCAGATGTATCCCTTGCCAAGCCCCACAGAAGAAACAGGCTGCATTGCTGGATCTTCTGCAACTTCATGGCCCACAACGTGTTTTCCCTGCATTTGTTTTGTTCCAAAGGTCTGCAGATTTGGGGATAAATGGGTGGAAAGAGCCTCAGTCCTGCTGCAGCTCTGTGGAGTGGGTGCCCTCTGATGGGTCAGCATGAATTGTTCTTAATTTGTAAATTATTCATATGTCATCTATTTCTTTAATCTTTCTCAGAGTAAATACTGTGAAAGAAACTGAGTATCAGACAGTGCAGGGAGACTGAATTCCTCCCTCTTCCTTGCAGACAGCCCTTCTGTACAATGCTAACTTTTTTTTACCTGAGGACAGAACCTTCTACAGGTGTCTAAAGGTGCAGGGAGAGGCCAGGCCTCCTTCCCCCAGCAAGGCCAGGGAGCAGGCTCTGGCCAAGGCCTGTGCTGCTGCTGCTCCTTCTCCCTGTGCCCAGGGTTTGCTCTCTCCTTCCCAGGAGCTGCCACGCCCAGGTGCGGAAGTGTGCGGCCGAACTCCTCCTGTCCCTGATGGAGAGAATTGGAGTCACCAAGCTCGCAGGCACACCCAGGGCTGAGAGGCTGGCACACGTGGCAGGGAAGCTTGCTCAGGACTGTCACAAGGACACAAGGTAATGATCTTCATTTCACCTCCTAAAACAGGAAACCCAATTTGTGTCTGGCTATAAAGGCGAAACCACAAAAGAGTGGAAACTAAAGGAAATATGAGGTGACCTCACAGTGTGAATAAGGGTCATAGAATCATGGAATATGCTGAGTTGGAAGGGACCCATCAGGGCCATTGAGTCCATCTCCTGGCCATGTGCAGTGACCCCAAGAGTCACTCCATGTGCTTGAGAGCATTGTCCAAATGCTTCTTGAGCTCTGTCAGCCTTGGTGCTGTGGCCACTGTTCTGGGTTGCCTGGGCAAATGGCTGTACTGGGTAACTTGGGGTTGGCCAGCAAAAAGGAGCATTGCCAACTTTCTCCTGTGGCTTGAAGGATTCTTTACTGAGATCAAAAGAGCTCAGATGAGCCAGTCCAACAGTTTTGTTTGGCCTTAGGTGCACAACACAAAGCCAAAGTGTTGGCTAATGTTTATCACTGAGGAATCCCAAACACCCATTTCTCATTAACTTCAGACTTTCCTAGAAATATTTGAGGGGTCTTTAGCCAACATATTCAGTCTTTCTGAACCTGTTCTGCAGATTTCTAGAATGCTGTTATCTGTGGCTCAGTGAGCTCCAAATTTCTTCTTGAAGAAAACTGTGGTTTCCTAGTGGCAAAATCAACCCAAACCACCAAAATCCCCTTCCTTTGGTGATTAAATTCCCATTAATAGCTGCCAAGAATGCCAGAGCAACTAAGTACCCATGTGCATACATATAGTATAGAATAATCAAGAGGATGCACGAGGTGTTTTGTCCTGGCTTCCCTGCCAGTTAAAGAAAGGCAAATTATTGTGCAATGGCAGCAAGCCACTGCTAATAGGCTCTAACAACAAAGCAGATGTGTTTTGCTTGTTCCCTGGAATCCTTTGATGCCACAGAAGCACACTTGCAGTTTCAGAGTGAAATGGTATTTTTCTGTTGCCCCACATTCTCCTCTTGCTTCTTGTGTTCAGCTGACAGCACTGTGTGGTGTCAAGTGGAGGTAAATCTCCCTTTTTGCTGAGTAGGTGATGCCTTCTCGTGCAAGGATTGCACCTGATGAGTTTAAGGCATCAGCCTCTTCTGTTAACACTCTTCCTTTCTTTGTTCACTTTTCTTTCATTTCCTCCCTTCCTCCCTTCCTCCCTTCCTTTCTTCCTTCCTTCCTTCCCTCCTTAGGCATTATGGACAGGAGATGGTGAAGATGTTGCTCACTGATCAACAATTTAAAATGCTTCTGGAACAATCTCTTTCCACCTTTGACCTGGAAGATATCCTGACAAGAATTAAGAGGAAAGTAAGTGCTTGGCAGGAGAAATGTCTCCTTTGTGCAAGTATTGCCACTGCTAATAGGCGATCAAAACATACCCAATGTGTCTTTAGCTCATTCCTCTTCTGCTGAATCATTTTGCTCTCGGGAGTGAGATGTTAATCCTCAGCCTGTTCATCTGAAGACCACAAAGGAACTGATATTATTAGGGGAAAAGTGGGGTTTTGAATATTTTCAATATCAGTCACAAAGAGGAAAGGGAAAGAGAAGAAAATGGGATTGCATTGACGCGTAAGCTCCTACCATGCTCTCCCTACTCTGCCCCCAGTAAATCAATGAAGTGAGAATAGTGCTTCTGAAGATAACAGAGTCTTTGCAAAAGACACTGGAAGTAGTGGTACCAAGAAAATTTCCAGATTTACAAAAGATGTCCAAGTCAATCCTAGTTACTACAATTACTGTCTGTCTTTTGGGAATACTGCCCTGCTGTCAAGCCCTGTGGAGCTGGAAGAAGCTTGGTGAATTCAGCAACATCCAGTGGAAAATCCTTTGTTTGTTTGGGGGGGAGGATTTTTTTTTTTTATCAACATTTTAGAAGGCAGTGTGCCTTTGTGCAGGCACAGGGAGAGTGAGCGTTGAACCAAATCGACTTCCAACACAATGGGCCAACCCCCAAAGAGTCCAATTTTTTCTGTTGCTTCCTTCACAAACACTCGCTGCCTACCAGTTTGCATTATTCCCATTTATGCTCAAGACTAAGAATTTGGGATTTTAGACTGCTGCTCAGTCTGGTAGCACCCATAACCTGCCTTGGGCTTTTGAAAACAAAGAGTTGGCATCACTGAATCTCTGGTCTGTTTCCTTCTGTATGTTAGGAACTGTTTCCCTAAGCCTTGGTAGCAGTGATCCTGGTTCTAACTTGTGTTTTAAAGAGGGAATTTCCTATTTTATATTCTAAAGATTGATGGGGTTTCTCTATGTCCTTGTAGGGGATGGAGAACCAGAAGGCTGAATGCCCATCTGTCAAGGAGCCGGTGCAGGAGAGGAATGATGGCTCCAAGAAGCCCCAGGCCACATTGCCTTCTAGCAAACGGTACTGAGCACTTTTGCCAGATGTGACAATGCACATGGCAAGCTTTACATGTCTTTTCCTCAGGAAAATCTTTCTGGAAGAGATGACCAGTGCCAGAGATGGTTTCCTTTCCCTACAAATGCTCTAGGATAAAAAATGTCTACTTCTGCATTGTGTTGAACACAAGTTCTCTGGAGGGGTATTCACAAAAATTGAGAGACAAAAAGACACCCGTTGGTTGCAGCTCAGATGATCCAGTACAGTGGCAAGGGCAGTGTTGTGGAGGCTAGGAGAGGGCCAGTTCTCTGCTGCCTGACTTGGGACAAGTAAATTCAACCAGGGCTTTTTTTGTCATCTGAGTGGAGGCTTTTTCAGATGGGTGTTTTGATGAGAAGTCCCAGTCTAGAAGCAAGATGTCCATCCACAAAGTTGCAGTTCTCATCCACGTGGTTTGGCCTGGCTGAATCATGGTTTTCTTACCCTCAAACCATACCAAGTTTGAGTAGTAAGTAGCAAGGCAATTCCTGAACAACTTCTGTTAACAGGTGGACTCAATGTGGACTTTTTGTCTTGACATTCCTGTCCTTCATATGATTTTCTTGATGGACAGCATGTTTGGTTTATTTTGTGCTGCAATCAGCATTTAGGACAGGAATTTGCTCCTTGCTGTCTCTTCATGGCACTTGCAGAGCTACTTGTACCTGTTCTCCTCTGATCACAGAGGGGATTTATTTAGCTCTGTCATGGTCAGCATATTGGAATAATTACCAATATTGCCTCTGGGCTTGACTGGCCTCTGCCTCTTGACCAAAAGGCAACAGCTGCGGTGTTTTCACCTCTGAGACACCTTTGGCTATGCTGGATGCTGCAGCTGGGTGCTAGAGACAGGTCCAGACATGCAGGGGCTCCGGTTTACCTCTGTTGGAGAAGCTTTGAGGCGAGGTGAAGGAAAAGGAGTCGAGATCTGCTACAGGGTTTTGATTCAGAGCTTTATTCCGGCCCACATGCCTCTGAATCCCGTAACAGCTCTAACAGAACCTCCCGAACCACGTGGTTGCTGGCTCTTTAAACCCCAGGGAGAGGGGGAGGGAAGGGGTAGGGATCCCACCAGGCAGGTGCAGGGCGGGCAGGTCTCAGGTGAAAGGGACACCTGGATGGGCCAATGGCCCCCAGGGATGCAGAGCATCTCTTGAACTCTGCCAATCACTCAATGCCCTTCTGGAATGCCAGGATTGACAGGGAGCACTCATCAGGGGTCAGGGTGGAGGAAAGGAGAGGTGATTGGCACCTGGGAAAGGACCAGGATACCTGAGACAAACTATGACATCACACCACAACATCAGCGGTGGCAGGAAAGTGACCCCATGCCTCAGTGGCATAGCTAGCATCTTCCTGTGCTCATGGAAGAGACAGGTTGATCCAGGAGAATTGTTCCCAGTGGGGTTATTAAGCTGTGCATCTAGTCTCTAGAGAAGCAAATGAAATGTGAGTGTAGTTCTGGGATGTCTGGCTTCTGTTTTTATCTCTCTTACTGATTTTCTGAATCCTTCAAATATGGCCCTGTTTATCTGTTGAGATGCATCTGAGCTACTTGTCCTGCCTGGTTGTCATGCCTGATTGTCATGCCCAGTTGTAGAGACACTTCACCAGAGAGATGAGTTTCCTTATTGTAAGACACACACAGCCCATCTGAGGAGGTATTTAAACTTGGAAGTAGTGTCTCTCTTTCTCCACAAAGCAATGTGACCTGTGTGCCTTGGCAGCCATCTGAAGATAGATCAGATGCATCTCATCCTTGGTTTTCCTGAGTGAGCACTGGCAAGAATGTCACTTGCAGATTGTCTCCCATAATGATTGTCATGAGGTCCACATTGTTCTTCAGAGCCTCGTGATTTTCCAGCTTGAAATCACATCATTAGGAAAGCTGCTCAAGATGTTTTGCTCACAATTACCTGAAGGTATTACCTGTGGCTGCAGCTCTCTCCACAGAGAGCAGCAGGCACAACTTTCCCAGGCATTGTCCTGGGGGAGGCTTTGAGAAATCAGAGAAAAGAATGATAAACAATTCTTATCTTCACTTGCTGCACCTGTTGTTGTGAACATGTGGAAAGTGTTATGGAGATTTGTCTACCAAAGGGTAATTTCTTAATTGGCCACTGGTGATGGTGTTTTGGATCCAATTGACCAATCTGTTCTGTCTGTATCAGACTGTCTATAAGGGCGATGAGTTTCAGTACAGTATAGTATAGTATAGTATAGTACAGTACAGTACAGTACAATAAAGCAATTGATCAGCCTTCTGGAATCCTGGAGTCAATGCTAATTATTTCCACAATGGGGATGCCATGCTACGATAATTATCACCAACAGGTCCTCATTTGGTTTTATTTTCCAGGGTGACATCTACCTCTGATGGACACCTCCTACACCCTGAAAAGGCCCAGGTCACATTACCTCCAGCTGTGGATGAAACAGAGCTGCTCCAGAAGCTTTACCATCTCCTGGAAGCCAAGGGGTTTCAGACACGGATGGAAGGAGTGGCACTCCTCCAAGACCTGTGCAAAACCAGACCCCAGCTCATCTGCACTGACATTGTCCAAGTATGTAGGCTATCTTCATTGCTCCTTTCCTTTACCTCCTTTCCTAAGCCTGTAGCAGTAAAATTAATTCAGTGTGTCTTGGCACTCCGTCCTGGCTGTTTGGGGCATGCTGGTCCCTCCTACACAGACAAATGTAATTCAGGTCCAGGCTTCAGGACAAGTTCTTTCAGTCCAGCTGTATTTGTCTGACAGGTGCCTATTGCTGCTGTTCATCAGATGATGGCAGAATTTTCTGTTGGTGTAACTGCTGCTGTCTCCTTCTCCCAGTTGTGTTAAGTGAAGGGAATCCAGCCACTGAAAGCATGGCAATTATTCTCTAGACCAAAGACGGGTTTGAACAGGGAAGA
Source organism: Fringilla coelebs (assembly GCF_963513975.1). Classification (NCBI taxonomy): domain Eukaryota; kingdom Metazoa; phylum Chordata; class Aves; order Passeriformes; family Fringillidae; genus Fringilla; species Fringilla coelebs. Next base: position 2,740,550 of record NC_140037.1, read on the forward strand.
GAAGTATCAGGCTGGGTTGGTTTAAACCCAGTTGTTTTTTTAAAGAAAACTTCTATATACTCTGTCTTGTCTTGCACAGGCATAACTCTGACTACTCATTTCCATCCTCTTGGTAAAGACAGGGCTCACTCTTCTTGGGGGGCCTTTTATTCTCTTTGGAAAAGGAGGAAAACAGCTAAGGACTCATCTCTGCCTTCTCCTCCCAGTAGCTGCTTTTCCCCTTTTTCTAGGGAAAGGTGCCTGAAAATGTGGCTATCAAGGGACTGAACCTGCTCTAATGAGAGCTGTACAGCACAATAAATTTCAGAAGTCTACCTGTTACTTAGAGAAATGATCTGGCTCCTGGAAGAGTCGATCAGAGCCCTGCACTTCTCCAGACACTGACTCTGAGACAAACAAAAGAAAACTTAGATGTCCTCCAGCCATAGTTTTGACAAAATCATTATTGCCCTCAGTACTTGAGGCAAGTATAGAAAACCAGGCATTGTAAACATCTGCTTCCATCCAAAGCAAAGGTAGTCTTTAGCATTAATAAATGGAATAGATTTAATGATTTCTAGATGGAGAGAAATACCATAGGAACTATTGTGTCCCCAGCCAAACCTCTTAAAAACAGAAGAAAATCTTTCAACCAGTGTGAGGTTGTGCCACCATTCCAGTGAGTGGCCCACAGGAAAACAGTGAAATTGTGCAAGCAAGAGCTGACCTGACAGAAAGGATCACTTTCATCTTTCACAGCTGACTGCTACATCCACTCTTCAAACAAGGACATTTGAATCCAGCTTTCATGTTGTTTGTTCTCTCCAAAGATTTTTGATTATTTTGTCCTGAGACTATCAGACAGCCACAAGAGAGTGAAGCAGAAGGCGCTGGACGTGCTGGCTGAAATCACAGGCGTCCTGAAAGATGCCTTGAACCCTGTGATCATTGCTTTGGTGGAAGGAATAACAAAGAACCTGAATTCAAAGGATCCCAGGGTTCGTGCTGCAGCTGTGAAAGCACTGGAAGAATCCATTGCTCATTTGGGTAAGGCTGAGCCCTGGCAGGGACTCTCCTCAACTGCGTCTCTGTCTCTCCTGCACAAGAGAACGCTGAGTGCCTTGGGAGCTGCTCTTGTCTGTGGAATGCTCCAGCTGACACCCACCAGAAGCTGTGCAGGTGCAGTCCTTATGCACCAGTCCCCCAGCAGGCTTGAATGTGATCAGCATTTCCCAAAAGTCCCAGGAGCCCTTGGCTCTGTGCTGCTTGTCTGAAGAGCAAGTCCCAGACTACAGCTTTGCTACAGTTCAGAGGCAAAGGGGCTTTTGGAGTTTGCTTGGGCCCTCTCTGATTTTCTAAATGAAGAGCTTTGCTGTTGGCATGAAGGGACACTGGCCCATCAGAGCTTCTGCAGAGCAGCCACCTGGAAGGCTCTACATTAGAGCCATTAGCTGCCTATTTTCCACTTTTCTCCTTTGTCTTCTACATTCAAAGGGGAACTTGTGATTCACCAAGTTCATTTCTTTATAACAAACAGGGATAACCCAGCTGTCAATGATGCCTTGTTCCACGTGCTGTTCTGCATGGGGCAAGATGGCTACAGTAATTAACTACAGAGGCAGGGACTGCTCTAAATTCCTTTGCCTCACAGATTTATGTCAGCTCTGCACTGGGGAAATATGTCTGATAAAAGGAGTGTTGAAGAGGCAGGTCTTTAAAGGGGAGTTTCCACTTTGTCCTCCCCAGCTGCTCTGTGAACTCACAAACTGCCTGACTCAGTGACTTGTTGTGCCCCAAGTATGGGCTTCTTCCTTTTTGCTCTGGGATGCAAAACCTTTTCACTTCAGTACATGTGACTGAACTCTTGAGGTCCCTGATGTGAAATGTTTTAACATAGCTCCTGGTACAGCAGACAAGTTTGGATTTACAAATGTGAAAGGAGAGGTTTCTTCTGGAATTTTAAACCCTGCCAAGTAGGCTGGAAAGAAAGAAGAAAAGGATTCAAAAATCAGCAGAAATTGAGTTGATTTTATAAAATGGGGTTGGCCCTGCCCTTTCCCTCCCCACTGTCCTTTCTGCTGTGACCTCAGAAAAGTGAGCAGAAACATGTGTTTCACTTGTAGATAAAGTATCACTGCTGAAACAGTTCAGCTACCAGTGGAATCAACTGAGTGGCCAGGCTCTGCTGGATGTCGCCGAGCGTATCACAGGTATGGCCTCCCCTTCTAAGCCAAGAGCTCTTCCCAGGGAGTATTTACAGGGAATGCCTGTGAGCAGACAGTAGAGTAGCTCCTCCAAATCAGGAGGTGCTGAGCTTCTCCCTCCTGCCCAATACCCATGGCAGGTGTATTTGGCAGGCTTTCCCTGGCTGCTGCAGGGCTGTGCAGCATCTCAGAAGGGAGCGGCCTCTCACTGGGGCATCTCAGAACCCACCTCCAGCAGAGGGATGGGCTGAAAATACCCCAGCTGGCTCCTCTCTGGGAAGCTCAGGGACATCTGTGATCCTTTAGGGAAAATGGTGGCAAATGCTGTTTCAGGGCTTCAGTTTGTTTTGTCCTCCAGAATTCTTGTTTGTCTCTTGGAAAGTTCTGAGGCTGAACTGTGCAGAGCCTGGGGGTCACAGCTTAGGTCAAAACTCAACAGACCTATTAGAGGCATGGGTTTAGTGCAAGGCAGCCTCTGGGGGCAGAGGGGCAGAGGCAGAGTGCTGGGGCTCCCTGCCTGTGCTGTCCAAGTGGCACTGGACTGAGCCTTTCAGGGTGTGCAAACAGTGTCTGCCTGTGTCAGCGCTGTCCAAAAGGCTACAAATGCAGCTGGAAATTGATTCCTCAGAGGAGCTTGCTATGTCAGCAGTAGTCAAGGAATGGGAAAATGATAATCTCAATATATAGCAGAGAAGATGATTGATAGCCTTGCTTTAACTGGGGCTAAATCCACTGCTGATTATGCCAACATCTTTGAATGCAAGGTTTAATACACTTTGTGTCTTCATTAGGAATCTCAAAAGGGCATGTTCAGCAATTGGGAATGTCAAAGGCCCTTTTAAGAGCATTTGAATAAAGTAAATCTCCAACAACAGGGAATTTAGTTTAGCAGATCTTTTGATCTCTTTTTCAAAAAAAGGAATTAACTATAAATTGGGACTACTTTAGAAAATGCAGATGTTCTCTCTGAGATTTAGTAGGAACAGACAGCTGTTCCTCACATTCAATAGTCACCAATTGTCTTTAGTTGCATTTAAACTCAAATGAATTCCCATTTTTAAATGGGTACCATAGCCCTTTCCTGCTTAGCAGAATTGGTTTTGGGCAGGAGCTGTTTCAATGTTGATGGCTGCTGGTGGATTAACAGCATAGAGAAAATGAAGTCTCTTCCACCACAGAATATTAAATGGCTACTAGATAACATTTTGCCTGATCAGAAAATAAGAATGGTCTCCAGAGCATCTCAGGTTTTGATGTCTCAGCCACATCAGCCTGTTGCAAGGAGCCTGTTGATAGTAATTTTTTTTCTGTGTTTGATACAGTTCAATTCATAAAATGGGCAGAGAGCAGATTTCAGAGCCAATATAAGAAAACATTCATGTTTTGGTTAAATTTCAGTCCCCTGTGCAGCATTTTTCTCTCTCTATGCCCCTATTTCAGTGCACATTAGAAGAAAAAATGCCATTAACATTGGGAGGGGAAATGGCATGAAAATGTGGAGATGCTCTAATGCCACAGCAATGGGGTCTGGGTAATTATCTAAGGCACCCTGAGGCTAGAAACAGCTGTTTGTTGGAAGCCACAAAAGCCTTCTGCCAAAGACACCAGCTAGTCACCGATGTTTGTAATCCAACTGTCAGGCAGCATCCACCTCTGGTGGGCTGGAGTTCTGAGGTGTGTTCTAATACTGCCCTTTGCAGTGTGGCACTGAGCAAAGGGAAGAATCAGATTAGACATTTGTCACTTGACATCAAAGGTACAAAAATGGAATCATCCTTTTATTAGAAAACTCTCAATTTCCTCTCTATAGTGCATTTCCAAATCTTCAGTGTGCGTTTAGACAACTTCTTAATGGAAGTAAAAGGCAATTGGACATTTCATTCATTATTTATGCAGAAAGGTATTATGAAATAATTTAGTAAAGGTACGAAGTCTGGCATAGGGACAAGACTCTAGTTGGAGAAATTAGTCCTGAGGGGTTGGTGGTTCAGTTTCCAGGATGATCAGCTGCTTTGCCCATTTCTGGCTCATGGGGCTCTGTGTGCTATTTCACTGATCTTGTCCAGAGAGGCTTGCAAGAAGCAAAAGCAGAGGTAGATCCTTGTTTGCATTGAGGTTGGTGGGTAAGAAGCTGTGTCTCTGTGCCTGCAGTGCTTGTGGAGTGGGTTTATGCCAGGAGCCCTGACGTCGTCCAGCACGATGCCCTGCCCGTGCTCTGGTCCTTCCTGGGGAACAAGGCGCTGCCTGTCCGAAGCGCCAACGTCCGCACCGTGGCCACCAAGCTTGCCTGTGCCCTCTACAAGGTGATGGGCACCCAGCTGAAGAAATGTGCTTCCAGCAAGCCTCCACATGTGCGGGATACCCTCTCCAAAATGTTGGGCTGGTGAAGGCGTTATGTTCTCCGGAAAGCTGACCAAGTGCTGAGTTGGACACCTCCGGATTTGCCTTTTTAGCTGTGCCACAAATGACAAAACACTCAGGAAGGGTGTGCATCTGCCCCGCTCTCTCCATCACCCTTCCCAGTCATGGCGTGGGGGGCCTGAAGCAACTCCAGATGGAGGACAAGGTGAAGGGCAAGCATGGATCAGCCTCACACTGAGGTGAGGGGGGAGCTGGGCCAATCTCTGTTGGGAGGAAGGGTCTTGTGGCAGCCCAGGGAGCCTGTGCACATTGCCAGGGAACAGCTGTGCCCTGCGTGTGCCCCCTGCAATGAGCTGTGCTGCTGCCAGTGCCCCATGGAGCTGTAGGGCTGCTGAGCTGTGGGGCAGGGAGAGGAGCAGGAGGGTGCCTGTGCAGCTGAGCCATTCCTGGAGAGCACAGGGCTCTGGGCTCCCTGCTGTCCCAGGGCAGCCCAGAGGGGCCAGGGTGCTCCTGTGGTAGCTCTGTGCAAGTGGGGCAGGGTTTTCCCCTGGCCTGCTCCAAGTGTCAGCCAGCAGGGGCATGATTCCCTGTGCATCTAATTAGAAGCTGGCAGGAAATGTGTCCATTGAAATATGGAGCTTCAGGTGCTTTAGGTTTGCATTGAGGCCTCTGTTCTATTTTGTGTCTCCATTTTGCAGATCTGACTGGTTACAGTCTTACTGAGAAGTTTTCTCTGGAGAGTCATGATGTTCCCTTACCCACAAAGTCCTTGCCTCCTGTCCAGAAGAGCTCTCTTTCCTCCAAGCTCAGGAAGAAGCTGCCGCCTGTCAGAAGAGTCTTTGAAGAATAGGATTTATGTGTTAGGCTTGATAGTTAAAGATGTACATATGTTCTGATCTTTAGATGTAGTTTTGAATTAATGTGTTTTGATTCTAATTTTAAATTTTGATGACATATTTTTCATTGTGTTATGAATAAAAAGACCTGCCCAATTTTTAAAAAAGTGTCAAAGTTCAAAAGTTGGGCCAGTTGCTGCCAGGATGGAGTTCTGACTATTTCTTGTTAATAATTTCATGTTGTAATCTCCTGTTAACAGTTTCCTTTTAATTACCTGTTCTTCATAGTGCCCCCAGCCAGCCCCACCGCTGCCGGGCCGCCTGGCAGTGCTGGGGCCCAACCCCACCTTTGGGCGCGGGCCCGCCCGTGCCGGGAGTAACCCGGGAGCGGTGGAGCGCCCCGTACCCCAGCGCGGGTCCTGGCGGGGCCGGGGGAGCCCCGCGGGGGCGGCCCGGGGGTCCCAGGGGTGGGGACCAGCCCGGGGGTCCCAGGGGGGTGGGGACCGGCCCGGGTGGCCATGTCCCGCAAGGGCAGCTGCTGGGCACCGCCCTGCTGTTTCCTGGGAGATGGCACCCCGACGGTGAAAGGACAGATTGACATGCAAACGACATCGGATCCAGCATGCCACGGGAAAGACCCCGTCACCAAATCTGGACAAAAGCCCTAAAACAACGAGCCAATATGGAATTAAGAGATCAAAGTGGTGTCTGGATGTCAGGAGCAGGGTCCAGAGCCTGCAGAGAAGCTGAGGGACTTTGTTGCCCCTCGGCCCGGCCAGAGGACTCGGCTGGAGCCAGGGACCCTGAAGGGTAAACCAAAATAAGGAACAATGGCGATATCCCCAGTGCTCTGGTGAGGACAGAACCCCCAGCTCTGCCGCTTGGTGCACAGAGCTGCACTTTCCTCCTGCTCCGAGCCACTCCTGGGAGCAGCGGCAGGGAACCGCAGACCTGTCAGGCCTTCCCACCTGAGCTGATCACTTTTAATAAAGGCATTGAAAAGGAGAAAGATCTCCTGCCCTATTTATTTCATTTGTATATATTTTGTTTTGATGATGAAAAAAAAGTAAATAAATAAATAAAATTTAAATAAACTAAGAGGAGAATGGGAGACCAGGACCTGTTAGCCTAGAGATTATGGGAGTGCAGCTCACTCAATGTGCCGTTGTCTTGCCACATCCTTTCCTCACTGCACATCTCCTCTTCCTCTTTGGCCATGTTTTCTTTGTGGCATTTGTGCTGCTCTTTGTTACTCGGCATTACAGCGGGGCCACCTGTTGACCTCTTTGGGGGACAATGGACCCAAAAGATCCAGTCCAGTCAAAAGTTTTCTACCTAGGTGTGTTCTGTGCTCACAAAAGGCCTGAGTGAAGAAACAAAGAGAAGTGTGCCCAAATGCCAAAGCTTTGTTCCTTTGCAATCTCCCACAGATCTGGCTCACAGGTGTCTTCAATCACAATTCTATAGGTAAGAAGAGGTTGTGTATTTCACTGGGAAAAGATGCACTGCTTTGGAAAAGTCACCTGTATGTATATTTACCCAGGACAGCAGTCCAGCTGTGTTGTTTGCACCTTGTTTGCAGAAGGATGAGTGCACTGGGAGGCCAATAACAAGTGACAAGGGTTCCTCAAATCTGTACTGCAGCCTGGGTGCCATTCAGCCCAGAGCTAGGGGACCATTTGTTCCCATGGAGCAGTGCTTGCCTGTGTAATGAATTCCTGCCCAGCTGGAAGAAGCAATTCTGGATTCAGCTCCAGCTCTTGGTGGGCTGCATGATGATTGACAATGCTGCCCTTCCAGAAATTATTCTACAGATTCCTTTCATAGTCATTTGGAGCTTTTAAGCTTCACATTTCAATTTGCTTTGCCTTAGGGAAAAACACTTCTGGGCCCAGTGCAAACTGTAACCTTTTGACAGCAAAGTCCTCATGGTTGCCAGCGTCTGCTCCTTCAAGCTATTCAGATCTCAGGGCTTTTTGTTTCAAAGCAGCCGCTGTATCGGCTCTAGGGAAGAACAGGAAATGGGAACCAGCGACTGCCAGCATTGCAGGGGTGTGGGGGAAAACCGAGAGTGTCTGCATCAAAAGATGAATGGGAATAGTGTAATTGCCAAAGCCAACGCTTCATGAGGATAGCAGGATCAGTTCTTTACTGCATGCTTGCCTGAAGATCACTTGGGACCTCCATTCTGTATCTCATACAGAAAAGGAGCTCTTAAAAATACAGTGCTACGTAAAAGCACATTGGGATGTAGCTCTGTAGTGGTTCACAATGAAGCAGACTGCCTGCTTTGTCACTGCCAGCCCTGGTGACCCTGCAAGAGACCATAGTGTATCCCATGCCTGTTTTGCCTCCAAGCAAAGCTTGGTTTTGCTTATTAGTGTGGAGTAAATTCAAGAGTAATAAAACGGACAATTAAACTGGCCACTTTGGAGGATATGCGCATGCTTTCACATCAGTCCTGTACCTCATGCTCCCAAGGCTTGTTATTCATCATGAAATATTTTAATAAAAACTCTCAGCTCTCATGTTACATCTGAATAAAATTGCATGAGATCATCAAGAATTCTGCTGACAGGAGCAAGACAAGAGCCTTCCCACACTCACTTGCAGCTGTCCTGGATTTCTGCAGCCCTTTGTGAAAAGCTGCCGTAGACCGAGTGTTTGGAGTTGGTTTGGGCCATTATGAAAGATATGTGGAAAAGTGTGCAGGGCTCTCCTGGCAGAAAACTGTTTGTCTGTGCCTGAGCCCTGCCCTGCATGGTTCTCCAGAGGCTCTGACACTGAGTCCTCTGCTGGGGCAAGAGAGCAGGGAATAAACCTGACCTTGTGGCACTTGTGTCACCAAGCCGGGTGTCCCAGCTTTGTGCTGATGTCCATGGATAAGTTTGCTGCAGGGTGTCAGTGCTCTGGAGGCAACACTGAGTGACTCTTGAAGCAAGAGAGGAAAGCCCCAGCAAAAAGTCAGTGTAGAAGTCTGAGCTTTTTGTCTCCAAGCATTAAATCAATGTAGTGCCAGTCTGCTGATCAGTGTAGTGAGATACATTAAAAATACAAGCAGCAGAAGCTCTGAGGCCAAGGAAATCATTAGTCACAAATCCAGCAGCTCAAGGAAAAACTGAAATTACCCCAAATTAGGGAGAGCTAAAGAGAGAGAGAGAGCACTTTGGATCTGCATACTTGAGCAAAGCTGGTGCAGCCTGCAGGCCTGGTAGGGAGCTCTTTCCTTCACAGCTGTGAAGCACAGAATTCACTGCTTAGAAGTTTTAAAAGTTTAATACTCATAGGATAAAAAATGACAATATTTGCTGTGCTGGGCTGCTCCTGGCCAAAAGCCAAAGAACACCTGATGTACAGAGATACTGTTTTCATCATACTGTTACACTGTTGAGATGCAAGCATATTCATGTGTTTCATGCATTATTCAAACATTCCTGGGAACTTTCTGATGTTTTGGGAACTCCTTTGTTAAATTTCTTCACACTCAGGCTTATCTGCATGACATCCTGGATGTCAGGTCAATATATTTTATTTCTTCCTGTGTCTCCATCCTGCTCTTTCACATCCTCTGATAAGGGTTTAGTATGTCCTCCTTAAATTGAACATAGTGTTGTCTAATTGTCCTCTGGTGCTCTGGTTTGTGTCAGGGTTATCTTATCACTTGGACAGGTGGTTCAGTGGATGGCCTTACACTGCTTTTAGTTATACAAAAGCCTTTTTTTCTCCTTATGCTTTGCTAAGGTCTAGAACACAATACATTCATCACACAATTGTCCCCATATGTGATACATAGATATTTTATTCATGACACTACTTTTTCTATGAGCAACACAGTGCACACTTAAGCTGATAGATTCTATTTTATTAAAAAGCAGCTAAAAAAGGTTATAACTGATGCTATTTCTAAATACTTATAATCACTAACAACGTGCATAGCTAATATATAAATGGCAAAGCCAATATTATCTGGTCATTTGTCACACAGCTGTTCCTCCCAGAGCTGGTGGTTGTTTTGGAGGAGCTGTTGCTCACTGCAGAGGGCAGGCTGTAGATGGCAGGGAACGCTGCTAGTTCATAACTCAGCTCCCAGCACCTTCAGCTTCAGCCATCGCAGGGAGGACTGAGGTCTCTCTGTCAGCACAGAGGAAGAACAAGGCTGGGCTTCTTTGTGCCAGCTGGGACTGTCTGTGTTTCAAGCTCTCCTGGGGGCCCTTTGCACTGCTAGTGCTTTGAGTTTATTGGGATATCTCCTCAAAACTTCAGAAGTTTTGAACACTTGGAAGAATTCCAGCTCTTTGAAGAGCAGGCTTCAAATTGCCAAGTGAGAGTCTGCCTTTCCAGCCATCTTTACAGTCTTTGACAGAGGGACAGTTACTTCCAAAGGGAAAGATGCACAGAGGCCAATATTCACCCAGTGTTCCCTTTGCTTCCCAGACACCCACCTGATCTGCCTTGCCAGCAGGGCTGCCCTGCATGGGAAGAAGGACCAGAGGGAGAGCCTGTGACCATCGGGCAGGTGGAATCCCTTTGTGTATACACTAATTCATAGATTTTGATAGTTCTATTTCTATATCCATATAGTTACATTTATAGATTTATAGAGGGGTGTCTATATGTGCATATATATACATCTTTATATTTAAATCGATATATTTCATTATAGATGGGATAGAATTATATTTGTATGGAGGTAGTTACATTTCTAGATTGGGAGATTTATATTTTTATATTTCCAGAGTAGCATTTAGATGCCTACATTTAGACGTCTGCATTTAGATGCCTGCACTTAGACATCTTCATTTAGACGTCTACATGTGGATGCCTACATTTGCATGCCTACATTTAGATGTCTACATTTAGATGCCTACATTTACATGCCTACATTTAGATGTCTACATTGATTTGCTTAGATATCGATCTAGAAATGGGCATGGTTATTTCATTAGGGGTGTGTGGAAGTTTAGATGCAGAGATTGAGCTGTGTAGGCCTCGGCTGCATTTTTACCTCTTTCCCCCTCGGCTGCCTTTCTCACCTCTTGCTTTTCCCCCTGTGCCCCTGGGTCCCCTCTCCCTGTGCTGGCTCCCAGCTGGCGGCCGGGCCGGGCGGAGCAGCACTTCCAGCCCCGGCTGTCCCTGGAGCGCTGGGAGCTGCCGCTGGCCCCAGGCACTGTTCCCTGAGGAGCTGCTGAAGGACGGGGAGACAGAGGGGCTGAGGGGGCTGAGGGGGCGGTGGCGCTCAAGGGACGGGGACCCTGAGCTGCTGCTGGGGCTGAGGGCTGTGGGGCAGCCGAGGCCGAGGGTGGCACCGAGGGGACAGGGAAGTGGCACAGGCTGAGGGGCTGGCGGGTCTCAGGGGACAGGATGGGTCACAAGGGACTGACGGGGGTGAGAGGACTGCGAGGGGCTGAAGAAACTGAAGGGGGCTGGGGGTTCAGCGAGAGCATGGCGGGGCTGAGGGGATGGAGGGGGCCAGCAGGGAGCACAGAGGGCTCTGGCACTGCAGCCCTGCCAGGCCTTGGAACCAATTCCAGAGCCTCCACTTTGGCCACAGCTGCGAGGAAGACCTTGAGGACAGCCGGACACTGACGGGAGACAGCGGGGAGAAGCTGAAGGCCAGCAGCAAGAGCAGGGAGCGGGGACCTGCTGCTGCCGGCCTGGAGAGAGCCCGGCTGGGGCCACGGGCCCGGGCAGGCAGGGTGGGGCTGAGGGCGGCGCGGGCTGTGGCCGTGGGCACTGCCCGGCGGGGCAGGAGCGGGCCCTGCCCGTGCTGGGGCTGCTCAGCGCAGCTGCCCCGGCCGGCACAGGGGCTGTCCTTGGCCAAGGCAGCTGTGCCGGCAGGGCCCGGCAGCTGTGCCGCCTGTGCCGGGCTGCCGGGGCTGCGGGACGCTCCCGCCGCGGCTGCGCTCACCACAGCCTGGCCCGCTCGGCTGCTTTTTCTTTCTGACCCTCCTGGGGAGGCTCTGAGATTTCCTCTTCCCTGATGGAAGTGCAGCAGCTGCCAAGGGAAACGTCCCCATACTCACTCAGTGTTCCCTTTGCTTGCCAGATGTCCCATCTGCTGTCCCTGTCCAGGAGAGCTGCTCTGCCTGGGAGGAGGAGAGCGAGGGAGAGGCTTTGAAGATGGGGCAGCTGGGATCCCTCTGCTTGGAGCTCTGTTTAAAGATACACGCAATAGCATGTGAACGGGGATTATGAGATGGATATGTACATATGTAGCCTGCTCTTTGTACAGGCATATTTCTATACATATGGTATTCGAGTTACGAATGTACTATGTCTATATGTGTGTATAGATACCTGCATACATAGAGGTTTGCAGTTACATATTCGTGTGTGTATGTATCTAGTTCTTTCTGTATGTTGTAATGTTTGTGTTTAGATTTCCATATGTATACAGTTGAGCAGGTATCTATTTGTATTGGTGTAGTTTTCGGTATATGTCTTTTTAAATAAGTACATTGTTCTTTGTTTTGGTATATATGTATTTTTATCTATTTTTCACTGTACACTGATCTATTTCTATATATGTTATATCTACATACATATCCAGATGATAGTTGTATATTTGTATTGATGCAGTTGTCCTGAGATTGGTAGTGCTGTTTGTCTGTTTATAAATTGGTTTGTTTTATCTATCTCCTTCTTGATTGTAATATGTAACTTTTAATCTCTATTCATGTCTGTATATTTTGGTGGTTATTTATGTATTCAGTTCTATCAAATGTGTATGGAGTTGTATAGTGGTGTAATTCTATTTGTAGAATTCTTGGTGTTAGAGAGAGATACTGATATTTTTGGGTTTATCTATGGGCTGTACACTTGTCATAATATGTAATGAAATGAAGTTGTTAACTTTCCACTGAACTTTGTGATCAACGTGAGTGTGTGTAGAGGTTTGCAATAAATTAGGTTTTGTTCAATGAAGTTGATATTTGTATGTTTTTAAAAAGTGTGGTTTAACAATCAACTAAACTATATTTTTTTAACTTAACTGATACTTGTATAGTTCTATGTTGTCTGTGCTGGTGTAGCAATTTGTAAGAAATGCCATTTGTCAGCTGAGAAAGATGTGTTGTAATTTGTGCTACCCAAAGCCATGAGCAGATGGAAATGCTGGAGGATTTTGGCCATGAACATCTCCAGCCATGCCCAGCACATGCCCCACCTGCACTCAGGCTGGGCAAGGGAAGCGCAGATTTGGGATGGCAGCAGAGCCACACGTTGGCTCAGAACTCGCTGCAAATGCCTGCTGGCTTAGAAAAAGATCAAGGATACACATTATATATTCTGTTTATAGCAGTGCATATATTAAAATATGTATTATGTAGTAGATTGTGGGAATCCTTAAAATCAGAGGGTTTTGGGAAAGCTGCTCCTCATTGAAGAGGATTTGTTGCCTAGAGGAATAAAAAAATAAAAAAGAAGACCATGGACAGTGCCATTGCCAGAGGCCCAGGCTCTTAAAAGGAGGACTGGATCGTGCCCTTCATCAGCTTCCAGCTTCAGCCGTGTCCTCTGTTTTCTCCAGGATTCCCCATGTCACTAGTGCTGAGACAGGCTGTCCTCCCATTCCTCCATGAAATCATCCACCCCCTGAATTCCTGGGAAAGTGTTGGGGATTTTCCTTGCATTCTGAGGATGTGGGGGTTCAGGGGTCATATTCTGGGGAGGTTTGGAGTCAAACGCGTCCAGGAGATGAGAGTTTGGGGAAGCTTTACAAAACAGGGGCTGCTGTGTCTGTGCCCTGCTCCTCTTTGTTATATATGAGTGAATAATTCATGCTGCTGGTAAATATATGTATGTATAAAATATTACATTGATCCACCACATGTCCTTGAACACTCCGGCTGGAGCAGGATCTCATTTCTATTCAAGCAGTTCCCGGAACATGCTAAAGATAACATCAAGTCTTTAGCTTTTGAAAGGAGCCTCCTGGGCCTTGAATGCAGATTCTCTCGACCATTCACGAAGGTGACACCAGGAGCTGATTACATCGGGCTTCCCGAAACACCAGAAACACCCCAATACATGTGAAAGACAACCATACAGACATGGAGGCACGCCTTTTGCATCTGTATGGACTCGGCCATCCATGTGAAAAGAACATCCAGGAAGGACAGAGAGGACTGTACAAGCACTGGGAGTGAATCTTTGCGTCCCTAGGTTCAAACTCTACATATGAACAAACACAAAGGACATCCTGTGTTATGCAGGCCTCGGGGAGAATATAGGGTATATAAGCGGGCAGTAGGAAGCAATCGGGGTGAACCTGCGGGGAAACGCTGGCACTCTGTCAGTCGGATCCAGGTTCACCCAGCGCCAATTTCCGGAGTTGACGCTGTCTTGGCTGTGGCGGATTTTTTTCAATTTGTAATTAATAAATCTTTGTCAAACTTTTTTAATTTGGCTGCGGAGTCAATTCATTTATAACAGTTTGGTGACAACCCGACGTGATCTGATATTGGGGTTCGGGAAACCCTTTTCCCGCCTGGAGGGCGCCCCACTGAATTCAGTGGCCCGAGCGGGAATCGAATCCCGACACCAATCAGATCCACAAAAGAGCCGCAAAAAGTCGCGGATTGAAATTGGAGCCGCGCTCTGCAAAAAGCCACAGCCAGGGGAGATAAAAAGGGCCCGATTCTCGACTCAGAAGGATCTAGAGAGATCTCCGAGATTCGAGGGATTTTCATCCGTAAAACCTCAACGTGCACGAAGAGACCTGCGCAAGAAAAAGAACCGTAAGTACTGCGTGGTTGGGGGTGGAGCGTGATCGGAAGCGTGTGTGAGACGTGACATTGTCACGAGGTGAGTGTGGACCCCGAGGCTGCATTTCCACCATCCCATGAGGGACGTGGTCAGGCAAGGGGGAAGTGGAAGTCTTGGTTCGAAACACACGAGACCCGGGGCTCGGGGAAGAGTCTAGGGGGAAAGCCGGTCACGTCTGGGATCAGGAGGGGAGCGGCAGACCTGGGAGGGAGTTCCAGGAACCTGTCCAGCTTCTGAAACCAGGAGAAAAACAGGTAGGAGGATGCTAGGGGAACAGCCTACGGGTCAGCAGGGCGGTTCGCTGCTTGATCCGGTCAGGCTGGCGGCTTTTCACAAGCCGGAGAATCTGACATCTGAGGAAAACACGGGACTTGAAACAACTGTCCCAGCCGAGCAAAAAAAGGTAAGAAAGGTTACCACTTTCTTTGAGAAAATGGGATTGGGGAAGAGCAGACAGCAGAAGAAAGTTCAGGGAAAACCCTCCCAGGGGGCCGAGAAGATCTTACCAGAAATCCCGGGATATAGTCCACTGGGATGGATGCTGAGGCACTGGGACGAAAACCCACAAAGGGTGGGAAAATCCAAGGAAAAAATGATCCGTTTTTGCATGGAAAAATGGGGAGGGAAGGCGATCAGGAGGTACGTGGTCTGGCCGATCTTCGGCATGTTTGAGAACTGGAAGTGTGAGTCTTTGTTTGACCACATGACCGGCAGTAGCCCGACAGACCGGCAGTAGCCCGACAGATCCAGAGGAACTTGAATACGCAGATATGTGGAGGCATGTTTACACTGGTCTATATCCAGTGAAAACTCGCCGACGGGCAACAAAAGCGGGGAACGAGTGGGAACCGCTGGAAAATCTTCCACCCCCCTACCTCATTGCCCCGCAACAACCCGACCTGGGGCAGGCACAAGCAGCAGGGGGGTGACAATCCGGGGCGGGGGCTTCACTAGTCCAAGCGAGTGCCCCGCCACCGACACCAGGTCACGCGGTGGCATCCGCTCCCCCACCAAGTCAAGGGGCAGGGGGCCAAGCAATGCCGCAGGAGTCACCAAAGAGTGAAGAGGAAAAAGTAGACATAGATGCCCTCAGAGATGCGTCTCCCCCAGCACATCGCACTAGGCGACGGACTAGGAGATCGACAGGGGAGGAGAGCGGAGACGAAGGGGGAAAGACCGGAATCTTCCCGTTACGGGAAGTTCCGACTTCCCCGGGGGTGATTGGATACATACACACCCCAATTAATCCCAGTGATGTGAGGGCATTCAGGAAGGAAAAGGAGAAATCGATGGATGACCCCCTGGGGGTGGCAGAAAGATTGGATGACTTTTTGGAAACCAGCATTTATACGTTTGAGGATCTTCAGGCGATTTTATGGTTGATGTTTAACAACGAGGAGAGGGACATGATCCCGACCGCCGCGATCAATAACTGGGAGAGGAGGAACCCGAATGGGGGAGCTGGAGAGGAGCAGTGGCCAAACCAAAAGCCGTCCTGGGAAGCCCAGACGGAAGAAGGGAGGCAAAGAATGATAAATCTTAGAAATATGATTATCCAAGGTATCAGGGAAGCGGTACCAAAAGGGCAGAACATGAGCAAGGTGCTCAGGGAGTGTCAGGGGAAAGATGAGACCCCCACGGAGGGGCTGGAAAGACTCCGGAAAGGGTTGAGAATGTACTCCAGCACGGATCCAGATTCCCCAGTGGGAATACTGTTGTTAAAAACACAATTCGTGGCAAGATCGTGGGAGGACATTCAGAAAAAGCTTGAAAAGATAGATGGGTGGCAAGAGCAGGGATTGCAGGAATTGTTGAGAGAGGCTCAGAAAGTTTACACGCGCCAAGATGAAGAGAAACAGAAAATCCAAGCAAAGGTCCTGGTGGCAGCCGTGAGAGAGGCTCAGAAGCAGGAGCGGGGAAACGACACGGCAAAGAAAATGCCGGCAAAGAAGCCAGGTCCATCGCAGGAAAAGGGCTCAAGCGAACATAAGCAGAATTTTGAGTGTTATTACTGCGAGCAGAAGGGGCACATTAAACGAAATTGCCCCAACAAAGCCAAAGACCAGGAGATGTTTCAAGAAGATTAGAGGTGCCAGGGGCTTTTCATTTTGGGGTCCGGAACATCTAGAGAGCCCTTGAAAAAACTGAAAGTGGGACCCTACTAAGAGGAGTTATGGTTTATGGTAGATTCAGGAGCGGAATGGACAACAGTGTTATGGGTACCCAAGGGGTGTTCTCTGAGTGAAGATGCCATGGTGGTATCTGGGGCAAAGGGGGATCCTTTCAAGGTTCCAATCATAAAAAACGTAGAAATAAATACGGGGAATCAAAAACATACGGGCAACATCCTGTTAGCTCAGGGCACTGACTTCAATTTATTAGGGAGAGATATGACGGTCACCCTGGGAGTGGGGTTGGCGATTGACAAATCCCGAATCAAAGTCAGACTTTACAGCCTCACGGGGCTGGATGAGGAGAAAATAGATCCGAAGGTGTGGTATGTCCCTGGGGAAGCGGGGAGGTTGGAAATACAACCTATTCGAGTGGAAACTGAAAGACCAGAAGACCCCATAAGGGTCAAGCAATACCCCCTCTCCATGGAAGGAAGGAGGGGTTTGAAATCAGTGATCGATGAATTATTGAAAAAGGGAACATTGGAACCGTGCATGTCGAGACACAACACCCCGATTTTAGTAGCCAGGAAGCACAATCCCTTCCCATTGTTTGTGGTCACTGGTAAGGGAAGAACACCAAAAGGCACACTGGGGAATAGATGCCCTATACAGCTACTTGATTGAAAGAATCGTTGCAAGGAATTTATATGCCACGATTAGCCAAGTGACCCAACAGTGTGATCTTTGCCTCCAGACTAACCCCAAAAACACCCCCAGGCTGAACCTCGGTCAGACTGGGAGAGGCCATGGGCCTGGACAGCAGTGGCAAATTGACTTTTCAGAACTCCCAAGGAAAGGGAGGTATCGGTATTTATGGGTATTGGCAGACACATTTTCAGGGTGGCCAGAAGCATTCCCCACCAGAACTGTCAATGCTCGAGAAGTGACCAGAGTATTATTACAAGAAATAATACCACGCTTCAGAGTTCCAGCCACAATATCCTCGGATAGAGGATCGCATTTCATTTCCAAAATAGTGCAACAGATTAGTAGCCACCTGGGCATAGATTGAGAACTTCCCACTCCATATCGCCCCCAATTAAGTGGCCAGGTGGAGAAAATGAATCATTTGGTGAAGCAGCAGATTGTAAGACTCGGGCAGGAGGTTCATCTACCCCAGCCCCAAGCTCTTCCACTGGCACTGCTGCGAATTCAAACTAAGCCTCAGGCTAAAGAAAAGCTGAGTCCTTTAAAAATGCTTTATGGAAGACCATAAGAAATACAAAAGAGAATGTCCACCCACATTGGGGAGGTAACACTGGCCACCGAAAGGGTGGCTTTAAGCAAACAGCTCAGAGAAATTGAGAAATACGTAGCTGGAACTCGGAGCAAGGAGTTAGATGGGCCAGTACATAACATACAGCCTAGAGATTATGTATATGTGAAGTCTCTTGCAGAGAAGACTTTGGAACCACATTGGGAGGGACCGTTCCAGGTGCTTCTCACCACCTTCACCGCAATCAAGATCAAGGAACAGAAGGCCTGGATCCATCACTCTCAAGTGAAGAAGGCCCCAGAAGCCCCCTTGGAGAGTGACCCCAGGAGACAATGAACTGAGACTAAAATTTAACTCAGGCAAAATGCGGTCGGGGGTAGTTCATACTTTCACTTACAGAATTGCTTTGTATATAATTATAATTGAAGTCTTAACATTAGAGAGTACCTCTATTTAAAGTGATGCTGGATGGCCTTGGTCCCAGGCTTTTAATCAGTATACTGGATCCATGGGAGAACTTCCTGAGATAAAAGAGGTAAACCTATCCACTGTAGTAATTCACGGGGATCAGGTCTATGAGGAGCAGGAGTGCCAAGAATGAGAACTGTGGACACTTCAGGGAATCAGAGGAGAAGAAATCAAAGTAGCATGCCAGGTGATCAATAAGCCGTTTTATGAGAGACCAGATGCAATTAGTGTCTAACCCTCTCCTGTGTACAGGCACCTGGAAGTTTGTGAAAGCCTAAGTGAATCAGACTGTTAGTGTAATTTCACCCTGATACAGCCTGTAGAAGTGGGCCATATTCCAAAGGCAGTGTGGTCTGGAGAGGATGAATGAAGAAGAACCTTCTCCACTTACAAACCATACCAAAGAAGCCACTAGTGTCACTTAGCACCAATAAACAACAACTGGCAATTCAGAAGAAAATGCTGAGCTTTCTGAAGGGGTCAGAAGGAGAGGAATCTTCCAAATGAGTTGATGATTCAGAAAATTTATTTAATAACAATCCTACTCTATAAACCTACTCTATAAACCAAAACTACTCAACAATCGTATTCTTAGAGTCCTACTCGACAATCCTACTCAGAGATTTAATCTACAATTCTACTCTAAGTTGTTTATCAAGATAAAATCTTCATTGTTTCATTCTTCTTCTCCACTCCTCCTCCTCTTTCTTCTTCACTGCATTGATGAGTTGTGCCAGGGTGGACGCTGGCGTGGCTGAACTTAGAAATGGATGCTGTCCACAGGGGAAAAAAAACAACAACAAAAAAAACCACAAAAGAACAGTGAACCATTAGTTTTTCCAAGCTCTGTCCTTAACAGAGTCAATCCCAGGATTCCTCTGGGTCCTAAAAAGACCCAGAAAGAGGAGCAATGGGACCATCTGCTTCCCAGGCGTCATGAGCAGGACCTTGCCATCACAGGCAAACATGGGCCAGAATCCCATTCATTGGTTTATTGTGATGTCTTCACCTTGTTAGGATTTTTGCCCTGCCAGTGCTCTAGAAATGGTGCTTTCTGTCCCTGGGATTTCTTCCTTTCAGGAAACTCCAATGACTCACATAGGTCCCTGTCTTTGAAAGACAGGCACTGTGCTGATTTCCACAGGGACAGAAAGCAGTGTCTGCCTTTCCATGCCCTGCCCCTCCTGTGCTGGGTGGCACCTTCCTTCCCAGCAGGGCCAGCCCAGTGGCACTGGGCCCTGCAGTTCCCTCTCTGCCACACAACCTGGCAGTGACCCTGGGGCAGTTCCCGTCTGCTTGAGCGTGCCAGGCAGCAGATGGGGCTGGGACAAGTCCCTCTCAGCTGTCCCTGTTTGCGTGCCAGAAACCACTAAGGGTGGGCTGGGGGCACAAACCAGGGCCCCTCAGAGGCTCAGAGTGAGCCCCCCACAGCCCCTCCTGCCCACAGCCAAATCTCTGACCCCTCAGCTGGGACTGGCTTCCTTGGCTTCCTGCACCACCATTCCATGTCTCTGTACCCTGCATTGCTCTACTTCAATTCTTTTGCCATTAGATAAAACTGAACACCCACCAAATTACAAAAGAGGACAAGAGAAACATTCAGAAAACACAGCATCTCTCCTCTCAGGAAATGCAGAGAGAGGTGGAGTTATTCAGTTTTGTGTGGAATGGGCCCCAGGGAGACTTTTTTTCCACTTTCAAAGACTGCAGAGTGGCTTTGAAGAAAGTGAGGGACACGGTTTTTTACAGGGCCAGTTAGAATAGGATGTGGGTGAATATTTAAAACCCAAAGGAGATCTAATCAGAGTAGATCTAAGGAAGAACTTGTTTACTCAGAGCATGGTGCCACCCTGGCACAGGTTGTCCTGAGAGCTTGTAGGTCAGGCAGGAAAGGGCTCTGAGCAACCTGATCTCTGTAAAGCTGTCCCTGCTCACTGCAGGACACTTGGACCAGAGAACCTTTACAGGGCCCTGCCAGCCCAGCCCGGTCTGGGATTCCTCACTGTTTTCATTTGAACAGCACCAAGAGTGGAGGTGAGGAGGAAGGGGGCTCATCTGATGCCTTGGACTTCAGTGGAGGAGGATCCCATCCCTCAGAGCCTGTTTCACCTGCAGCCCCTTCCCATTTTACCTGCAGGAGCTCCTTGGCAGACCAGCGCTGCGCCTCGTCTCTCTGCAGGCAGCAGCTCAGGAAGTCACGCAGGCGAGATGAAAATAGGTTGGGCTGCCGCAGCTTTTGTCTCCCTCCTGTGCCTATCAGCAGTTGAGGCTGGGGAAAAAGGAAACAGCAGGCTCCACCTGCTTCTTTCCCATCTCTCACTGCTCTCCCAGATCCCATTGCTTAAGCTCCACTCTGCAGTGGCAGTTTCTGCCCTGGCAGAGACCCAGAGATGACTTTCATTTACCAACCAAAAACCCAAACCCCGATGCAGCCACATTTGCTTTGGCACCTGCTTTCACTGACAGGCCTAATTAGTAGGAACTACATCGCCAAAAGCATGTTTCCTTCCCTGAGGATTGACAGGCTGTTTGGAAGCCGGAAGTGGTGCCAGCAGATGGCAATGGGATTTTGTCCAATGGAACACAGAACATGGGACAGGTGCAAAAGACAGCGGGATCAGGGAGTATTTGCACCTTACCAAGACAGGAGCGTCATTCCAGTAAGGAACTTCTCCTTCCACCATTTGGATGCCCACGATCCCAAAGGCCCAGATGTCCACTTTGGGGCCATAGGGTTGACCTGTCAGCACTTCAGGCGCCATCCACCCACAAGTGCCGGCCACGGAGCTCCATCTGCTCTGCTCAGGGGTGAGCTGAGCAGAGAGGCCAAAGTCAGCTGTGGAGAAAACAACAAGCCATGAAAGCCAGCTCCAATTAGGAAACAAGCCAAAGAATTCCCCCCTCTCAGGCTAAGAATGTGCTGTTGAATCTCCTGGAGAACTGTCCACGTTCAGTTTCCATTGGGCTTTAGCCAAGGAAGTCTGGAATTGGCCACTTCCAAAAAATCCCAGGTTTTTTAACGCTGCTCAGAGCAGTGGACTTTATTCCCCTGAAGCTTTCGATTGTAGCTCCGTCCCTCTGGAAGGGACCCACACAGAGCAACACCACTCTTGACTGCTTGTGGTTCCTTATACCTCTGTGCATGTTGCAACCGTGTCACCAGCTGACAGTGGGTGCCCCTGCACTGCCACCAGCACCATTTTTGGGGAGCTGGTAGTCACTCAAAGCAGCCCCACAGCCCACATCCCTGGAATGCTGCACCTGACCAAGAATAGACTGACCCAGCTTGACAGAGCCATCGGTTCTGAGGAGGATGTTGCAGCTCTTCACATCTCTGTGGATGACATGGTTGGAGTGGAGAAAATCCAGTCCTCGCAGGCACTAAGAGAGAGAACAGAAGCAGGAGGGCAAAAATTAGTGATGTGATTTCATTAGACAAGAAAGGAAACAAAGAGCCTAAAAGATTCCCTGTTCCCAGGGGAAGGGAGAGTAATGGTAGAACACAGTGCCACTGAGAGCAAGAGCTGGCTGCTCCAACACTTGCAGAGCAGGACCTTTCTAAGCAAAGGCATGTCAGCTTTTGAAAGAGCACCAGCACCTGCTCTTGTAGACTGTCCCCTGCAAGCCAGCCAGGATGACTCCTGCTGCAGTGGACGTACTATCTCCATGCAGAAGACAAAGGATGGGCTTTGAAAAGAAAGAAAAAGTCCCTCCCTTTGGTGTGAAATAGATCACTTTTGGGTGGGAGGCTGCATGACAAAGGTTTTATTGCTGGCCTCAGCACAGGCTTGGAAGTATCACATCAGTCACCTTCCTGAAGCAAAGAGCATTTAGGCTGCACTACGATCCTTTTCAGCTGAGGACTGTGAGAAACGAGTCTCTCTTTTTTCTTTGCTGCTTGTTTCAAATCCTGACACCAGCACCTTTGCTTTCACAGGCAAGGAATGCAGTCAAAGCAGGCTCCAGGCAAATGTTTAGAGGCAAGGTGGAGAACAGCAAATACAAATACATGAGGCAGAGCAAGAATACAACAGCAGGAGATAAGAGTACTGGCACTGAGTACAAGGAGTGCAGGGGCACTGGAGGGCCTTTCACTTGAGATGCTTTTACTTGCCCATAGCATAGCAGCAACACAGAAACAAAGCTTGGCACAGGAAATCCCTCCAGGTCTGAGCCCCTGTTTCCCAGACAATCCTGCCCAAGCCCTTGGCAGCACAGATGGCATTGCTGACCTCCTGACTGATGGCTGCCATCTCATCTTCAAGACAGGTAGGTCTTGCTGATGACGTCGCTCAGAGTGCCTCCGTCCATGAACTCCATAACCAGCCAGAATTGCTTACCCACAAGGAAGCTGAAAGGAGGAAATAAAGGTGTGGAAAAGAACGTGCATGGCCACATTGCTGTTTGGAAAAGAAAGGGATTGATTCTTGTTTTCAGGCTCTTTGAGACAACGTCAGGAAAAAAAAAGAATAGACCTTCCCTCTCAGCTGTGCATTGTTTGCAATCTGTGCAGTCTCAAGGAGAAAGGCACAGCTGTGAAAAAGGAGATGTCTTAGATGGCCAGCAAGCGAAAAAGTGCAGTTTAGTAACTGCCCAGATAAAAAACCTGTCACAAGTGGAGTTTCTGGAAATTAGCACCAAGTCTTTCTGCCATGCACAGCAATGGAAAAAAGTGGCAATGATCCAAGGAAAATCCTTGTTAGTTTACCTGGACTTAAGAAGACACTTGAAAAAACTCAAGCCCCAGAAAAAAGTGCTGGCTGTGAATGTCGAGGCAATTGATTGAGTAAGATACGACCGATTCGAGTTTTTGAACAATTTTCAAACACCATGTGCCAGGGAAGACTCATGCAGACAAAATTCAATCTCTTCCCATCCACTAAGAGAGAGAGCAATAATAACTGGCCAATAATTACAGCTCTGTTTTCTGCCACTGACTAAAGTCAGCTTTTATGTTTGCAATATATGAACAAACATTCATGGAACAAAAGCAAAACTCACCTGTCTAAACAGTTGACCAGGTTGGGATTCCTATTCATTTTCATGACCATCAGTTCATTGATTTTGAGTTCCTTCTTCCTCAGTGGTTGAAGATTTATTTTCTTTATGGCCACCTAAAATGACATTGAAAATCAATAACTTGAGAAGTTGGTTGCACAAGACAACAAGGAACATGGAGCTGGTGATTTTGCAATGACACAGCTGAGCTGTGCCAAACTGCCTTGTGATTAGGCACTGCAGAAATTAGGGACTGACATTCCAACAGCCCATTTCTCTGCCCCCTTGGGGGCAGTTACAGGACACATGGGGCCACCGACGTTTTGCCTTGTCCACTTGGTAACAGTGGTGTCTCAACTATCACCCACAAACCCCTGACCACATCCTCTGCTGCTCTTTCTAGGATTCAGAAGAAGTAATCCATGCCTTAATACTCTGTGGATACATCTTGGGCTATGGGCAGGGCTTAGGGCTTTTAGGGCCGCATTGCAGATCTCTCCCTACATGCAGTTCCCAAGTGCAGCACTGCAGGTGGCTAAGGAGCTGCCAGAAACTTTCAGATGTATTTGCTGGCAGCCAGAAATGAGAATTCAGGACTCTGAAGCTGTAGCCCCAAAGAGCAGTGAGGTGCCCTAAGGCACCACCTTTGTTTCAGCAATGGAGAGCGAGTGAGCGCCTCCTTCTCTGAAAGGAACCGCTGCCCTCCGTGCCTTCCTTGCGCCAGCTGAGGAGGACAAAGTCCCAAATGTATTTCATGGGCTGGCACCAGGCTGTGCTTCTGGTGCCTTTTCAGCACAGCTCTACCCAAAGCTCCAGCCACAGCTCACACCAGAGGGGAAAGCCCCTCAAGAGCAGCAGAGTCTGCAGGAGCTGTTGACATTTACCTCTCCTCCTGTGGAATTGTCGCGTGCTCTAACCACATGACCAAAAGTGCTAGAAACAAAACAGAAGCAGAAAAGGAGAAGCCATTGAGATCTTGCATGAAAGCCAGCCCACACAGGAGATCAATGCTGTAAATGCTTAAAACCTGCAGGATGCAGGAGGGCTCTGCCAGAAGGCAGATGATGCATTTTCCTCTCAAGTGCATGGGCACTGGGCCTGTCCCTGAAGACTTGGGGTTTACTGCCTCAGCTCCTAAAGACAGCTTCTTCTTTCATCTTGGGTTTCAGTTTCTAAACTGTGCAGTTTTTATCCTGACCACAGAGCATTTCCCTCAGCAAAGTCTTGGAAAGAAATGTTCCTGAGAACTGGTATCCCACAGCTATCAGGGAGTTGGTTGCCATTTCAGGCGAGCAAGATTCTTCTCCTTTCATTACTGTGGCCAGATGATTTAGAGACGTCCAGAAATGCTAAGGAAATTAACACAGAACTGTCTCACACTTGAGAGACAAGGAGACCTTCCAGGTCCTGTTCCTTGACACAGGCAAGACCTCGGCAGCATGGAGATGTCTCTGACAATGCTTTTTCTGAGCCCACTCACAAATTCTGAGCTGCACTGAGACATGGGACAATCTATCCCCAGTGTCTCAACATCTTTGCAGCTTTCCTGACTTCCTGCTGGATAGATACTCCACCAAAAAAACACCTGGTCCACGGTTGTGTAGAAGTAACTGCAGTTGGACTCACCCGCTGCCCATAGACTCCAGCTCAGTGTATTTCCTACTGGGATTTTCCATGGGGTTCATCATTCTCTCTGAGGGAAACAAAATGCAAGATGCTGACTTTAAAGCAGAGGTCCCAGCTTCCAGGAGATACAAAAGGCAGCCCCAGTGCCTGGAGCTCTGAGCCCTTTGTGCTCGGCTGGGTAACAACAACAACAACAACAACAACCAGGCAGACAGCTCAGAGCACAGGTGGCCAGCACAGAGACTGATTTTCTTCAGCAGCTCCTCTGGGGAGTCCTAAATGTCCCTGTGATACCAAACTCAGGAGAAACATTTGGTAGGGCTGTGCTGACACGTGCACACACTGCACTGTCCCTCAGACAGAAATACAGCAGACGTACTCAGCAGCTCCAGGGAGTCACCCTCGGTCTCCTGTGGCTGAGCAGCAG
Organism: Fringilla coelebs; assembly: GCF_963513975.1. Taxonomy (NCBI): domain Eukaryota; kingdom Metazoa; phylum Chordata; class Aves; order Passeriformes; family Fringillidae; genus Fringilla; species Fringilla coelebs. The sequence goes on from NC_140037.1 coordinate 2,765,605, forward strand.
CTGGGTCAGCGCGGGAGGTGAACAAACTGCCCCGGCTCCACTTCTCAGGTCGGGGAGCAAAGGCTCCTTTAGACAATGCTGCTGCTGCAGCAGGCTTGGTGACAGAGCCCGTGGGGATCTGGGACAAGAAATGAGTTTATGTCAGAAAGGTGGCTGGCAGAGATTACCCTGAGATCCCTTTCTGAAATGCAAGCCCATAGGAAGGTGCTGTCAGCCACATGCAGCGCTCTTAAAATGGATTACTTGGATGTCCACTTCTCAAACTGATGGGTCTAAACCAAAGGCTAGTTCTACTGGGGTTCATGGCCACATTCATCTTTGCTTTTCATGGATTTTCAGAAAGATGACTGCCACAATCACCATTCCACTTCCTCTCAAGGATTCCTTTCCCTCTCCAAGGGCTGAAGACACCCTTGCAGCTCCTTGTTCAAATGTTCTGCCTCCTCCCACTGTGCCCCCTTTTCTTGCAACATCTTCAGGTCATGCTCAACCTGTAGCACTTCTGGTGGGGATGGTACCTGTGCCTCATGCCCAACTTGGGCCTCTTCATTGCCAGAATTTTGCTGGAAGACTTCACAGGCTGCCTGGTGAGATGGCAACACTTGCACCTCAAATCAAACACAACAAAGCAGTCAGACACTACAGCTTGTCCCTGTCAGCCAAGAGGCATCGACTGTGAGAAAAGGGAAAGAACAGATTGACAGGGGATACAGGCAGCTTGTTTCAATCCTCCATCTGGGTCACCCGTTTCCCCTGTAAAAACACCTCAAGAAACAAAGCTATTCCACAGCCCAGGAAGTGTCCTTGAGAGCAGCTGTGATACACACTACAGCAGGATGGCACTGAGAGGCATCACCCCACTCCCTGCTGCTCTGCACTGGAAAGGCAAGAAGGGCAGAAACCACCAGTTTGGTGACTGCAGTGGCTATCCCTCTTTCACTCACTGGCTTTTCTAGAGCCTGAGAGAGGAGATTAGCTTTCTCTCTGATGATTTTCATTTTTTCGTCCAGTCTCTTCTCCAATGCGTTGATCCTAGCTTCAGTTTTCTGCAGCTCTCTCTGCAGGCATTCCTTGATGTTCTGTGAACAAGGGAGAGGACGATTCAGGAGTGGAGTGGTTGATATTCTTTTCCTCAACTGGTTTTGTTGATCACCCCTGTGCTGATTGAGATTCATCTTTGGAATTCTTCTCATGTCATCCTTGTTCCTCCTCCTCCTCACTGCCATGATGGCACTCTGAGCTTCGGGCAGCTCTGCTTGTGCCTCTGCCTTGATGTTCTGTACACACAAGTGCAGGGCAAGTGACTGGGAGCTGCCATCAGGCTCAGCTTTATCTTCTTGCAGCCTCCAAATCACATTTCTTCAGCCACTTCTTTCTGCTTCCCTACCCACATCTGCTTCCAATGTAACCCTCCTGTCCCAGTGCTGGTCTCTGCAGATTCCAAGGCTCTGTGCTTCCAGTGCCTGTGGGACTCCTGGCCTCCTCAGTCCCAAGAGCTCTGGTTTATGCCCCTCTTCCTGCCCTTCCCTCTGTCACCTGCCCACTCAGGCTTACCTGGCCGTTCTGCTGTGGCTCTTCCAGCTGCTGCCTGAGCTGCCCTTCCTGCTCTCGGCCTGGGAACAGCTCTCCCTGAGTCTGGCACGGCATCTCTGAGGAAGCAGGCTGCTCCTGATCTTTCTCTAGAAGGAGCTGCACAGAAAGCAAGAGAAGATGCGTTTTAACTTCCCATATGACCTTTGTGGACCAAGACTGAAAGACTGATGGGCTCACACGTTCCCAAAGCACTGTGCTGCTGCTCTGCTGGCTCATTCTCTGCCCAAGGGGAGGCACAGATTCCAAAGGGACCCTGGCCCTACAATCAGGGGCCCTCTGGGACTGAAGCTCCAACAGCCTCTCAGGCAGCTGGCAGGGAAGGTGTGGCATTTCTCAAGGCTCTGGTGAGGGCCTCCCTCTGCTTCTGCCACGTCCTGTTTGTCTTTCAGTAGTGACTGACACCCAGCCCTGTTGCACAGCTCCATCCTGACTCTGCAGGTGGTTTCCTGTGTGAGCTCACTCCTTGTGAGAGACACTTCTGGAGTTCAAGTTCCCTTCAGGCCTGCACCAGCATTCCTGCCTTCCTGACATCTACACTCTTGTTAGAAACCCTGGTCATTCAGGAGATAAGGATGCCTGCAAAGATCTTCTGATGGAGGTCACAGAGCCTCTATGGCCACCTCAGTGTATGGAGGAGGACCAAGGTGTTTCTTCTCCCTCTTTTGTCAACTGACAAGTCTGACCAGCAGTAACAGAGACTCTCCTAAGGCCCCATGAACAAATGCACTTACACAGCCCTGGGGATGCCAGTGAAGGAAACCAAGTGTCATGTAATGCATGGCATGTATGACCAGTGTCACCAAACAGCACCTAAACATGGAATTGTTCCATCTCACTCAGACATGCAGAAAATTAAAGAAGTACTGCTGACTTCAGAGTAGAAGAGGCTGGAGGAGGAAAACAGCTGTGAAAAGAAAATACCATCATATCTGGATGGGGGAAACATCTCTGCCTGGTCACAATTGGTCAATGGAACGTGTCTCTAATGCTTTCCTGAAAGGGATGCTTTAGGTGAGCTTTGCACCTTCAGCTGCTTTGGAGCAGAGGTGGGAAGATTCAATAATGTACATGCTATATAGCATAGATAGATAGATAGATAGATAGATAGATAGATAGATAGATTGAAAGACAGAGAGATGGATGTCTTACAATCTCTCTTTACTGTCCTTTCTGTTGCTACACACATCCACACTTGGTAGCCATTGCCCTGATCAGCAGCAATCCTGAGATTGCTCTCCTGTTGCCTCAATAAACCACACTCTTGGGGAATCTGGAGCCTGTAGGTCCTTATGGAATGCAACCAGACCCAGAGCATTGCACTGGGAACTGCACTCTTTGTGCATCTGGGCTGGGGCAAGTTCTCCTCTTGGACTCGACCACACTGATGGTGCTGAAGTGGCTGTCATGAGAAATGCAGCCCAGCCCCTCCCAGCTCCTCTGATCTCTGAGGACCAGCTGGAATTCAAGGGCATTGATTTCCTGCTCAATTCCCAAACACCACGCATACTGATTCCCTGGGCTGCAAAAGGGCAGGGCACTGTTAGCCTGACAGTGATGTGCAAGGCCCTACTGGCTGGCCTGGCACCAGAACGGCTCCTTCTGAACCAACGTCCTTGCGCCAAACTATGTGTTCTCATGCAAAAATACAGCATCCTCCAGAAGTGACACCTTGGAAATTAAAATTCTAGCAGACCCAGTCCCAGTGCTGGAAAAGAGCTGGAAATAATGAGGAAAAGTACCTTAGATGCTGGAAATAATGAGGAAAATATACAGGGCTCCTCCTCCAAGAAGGTAAAAATAAAACAACAAAAACCAGAGGGAAATGTCACTACCACAAGTGTCTAACATATTGTGATGAAGAGAAGGGATGCCTTAAGGTCCTTCATAAGCTTCCTGTTATCTAGGCTAAATCTCCCTCAGCACCTCCTCACTGGCCTTGTGCTCCACCCCCTTGCCCAGCTCCCGTGCCCTTCTCTGCACTCGCTCCAGCCCCTCAATCCCTTTCTGCGGCACAGGGCCCACAGCTGCACACAGCACTCCAGCTGTGGCCGCAGCGCTGCCCAGCACAGGGCCACGCTCACTGCCCTGCTCCTGCTGCCCCTCTGCTGCTGACACAGGCCACCATGCCCTTGGCCTTCTTGGCCACCTGGCCACACGCTGCCTCCTCTTCAGCTGCTCAGGATTGCCAGCCCTGTGTCCTTTTGGCCCATGCAGCTCCCCAGCCACAAAGGTGCCCATCTAACTTCAGATACAGCATGCCCCATTTCTAGATGGCCTTTTCCTCTTCCGAGCAACACAAGACAGAGGTCAAAGACTTGCAGCTTCACCCCCACTCCAGGCTTCAAAACAGCAGACTACAAAGCTGACGACTACACAAAATATGCATCAACAGAAACTCGCTGCTTCTGCTGTTTCCCTCACAAGAAGGCTGAACAACTCCGCACTTTTTTTCATTCACCGCACGGGACAAGAATGGCCCCCCACAGCTGCATGGACAACACAATCCTCCCCTTGCAGCTTATCAAAAGCCAAAAGACACCTGGCCCAAAAGAGACTGTACAAGCAAAGAACTAGTCTAGGAAACTTCAGACTGGTGTCACAAGCCAAACCCACCTTTCCAAAAATGGAAAACAAACAAACCAAGCCCTGGCACCTCCAGCATTTCCATGTGTGCCCTTGGCCATAGCACTGCAGAAGCCCAGAGATAGAGCTTCTCTTAGCCAAGCAGCCAGATGCTCTCCCAGAGGCACCAGCCCGTTGGTGCCTCAACATGACAGCTCAAAGGGCAAGTTCTGCGGGCGTTGCCTGGAGAAAATCACGAGGTCCTGACAGGACTCCAGCACTCAGCATCCTCATCCAGAAACAGCAAAGTGCTGGCTTCTCCAAACCTTCCAGCTCTGCCTTGCACTAAAGACAGCACCACACACAACTGGCACTTACAGATTCAGAGGGTTCTGGTGTGACCACTGATGCAGGCTGGCGCTCATCCACCTCAGTTTGCTCCTGTCTGGCCTCTTTGCCAGGAGCAGCAGGAGCCAGGGGAGAGACGGCTCTTGGTTCTGTCATCTGTGACAAGAAAGAAGCGTGAGGGAAAGGCTGTTACCTATCATTTAGAACCTCTTTTCCAACAGATGTACAACTACATATTCTAAGGAGAAATCATAAACTTTGTTGGCAATGGGATTCTAAGTCACAGCCACCAAATTAAAATGGGCCAATTCTACAGAACTCTAGATGGATATGAAGTTGATTTTCCTCCCTGGCTGCTATCAGTAAGTAGGTTGTCTTGGCAGAATGGAGCTTTTACTTCTTGGAAGCTCTCAAATGGAAAACTAGGAAAGCCACATCAACGCCTTTGCTGCTACTGCTGCTGCAGATGTGGAAAACTCAAACTGGATCAGGATCCCATTCCACAAGTGGAATAGGGCAGGAAACGTTTAGCAGAAGCACCCTTAATAGCAGGAAGTGGAGAAGAATGAACAGGCCTTCTCCTCCTAGCAAACCAACAGACCAATGAGCCAACAGACCATAAGATGGAAGTGTCACCCAGTCCAGTGTCTAAAGCACTTGGATGCAGTGACGGGATCTTTGGTGCTGAACGAGCCCTTGTACTCAGCACTGTCACGCAGGCATTCATGGAAGTCTGCCTGAAGGTGGCTCAAGAGCCTCCCATTGTCCAGGCTAAAGCTCCCTCAGCACCTCCTCACTGGCCTTGTGCTGCACCCCCTTGCCCAGCTCCCGTGCCCTTCTCTGCACTCGCTCCAGCCCCTCAATCCCTTTCTGTCGGAGAAGGGAGACGCAGACACCAGGTGGTCATCAGCAAGTCTCATTTATTAGCAGTTACCTTCTTGGTTAAATACAGTGGCTAATCAGCTCATGCATATGCAAAATTATAACTCCTCATTGGTTAACTAGTTATCTACATCGTTATAGTGCACAGCTGTGACTTCTACATTTTTGTGGTTAGAAACTGTCCTTCAGTCCTTTTCTTGCATCCTGTTTACTACTTTTTGCGGACCCTCATTAGCTTCAAGGGCACTCTGCCCTTGAAGCTGCCTTTGTCCTAGATCTCTCTTAACTTTATCAAGCTAGTCTGGCTATGGCCTTTCTCTTCAAGCCAGTTCTGTATCAGCCTCTCTACACTTCCCCCGTTTTCTTTTTGAGCTACAAGAGTAGCTTGTCTTTCGAAAAAGCTGTTTACAAGTGCTTTGAGCCGTGACGTTATGCATTGAATTATGCAGGGTCCAAAAAGCAGTATACAAAGGAAAACAAGCAAAGGTCCTGCAAGCATCATAATAAAACTCTTGATCCAGCCTACAATGCCGAGAGAACTCAGCCACTCATCAAAAGGATTTGAATTAACAGTTAGCTTTCTCATGTTATCATGCAGCTGCTGCAATTTCTTATGCATTGACTCCGAATGACCCGACAAATTTAAACAACACATCCCATCAAAATCCTCACATCCATGTCCATGGGCCAAAAGTAGGAAATCTATTGCTGCACGATTCTGCAGTAATTCATGCCGCACATTGTCTACATCAGTTATCAGATCATCTAAAATTTCTGAGGTGATATTAATTTGCTTCCCTGTCCAGCAGGCTAATTTCTTTAACTGTGTAACTGCATGTGCAGCCGCCACTCCGGGTGTTAACAGAGAGGCAATGATAGTTGTTGGCCTTTCCCACAATTCTACCCCATCATCGCAGTCTGACCCTAGTTGGTGTACCTGACGCTTAAATCGTGTCTTGTTGTGATAAACTCTCTTCACTACTTGAATGCTAGGGGCAAATAGCGTTAGCTTCCCAAAATAGCAAGGACCTCCTATTGCATGACCAGGTTTTCCAGCCCATGCTCTGTCTCCGCAAATCAAAAATACACCGGGGGGAAGTTGCTTTGGCTTGTCATCTTCATCTGAACCCAGAAGTGTTGCCACTACAGTATTATTGCAATACTCAGTGATGTTCCTATAGACCGAATTTGTTGGGTAAAGTGACACACTCTCGTTTAGTGGGCGTTTTCCTCTGATGGCACCAAGAAATGGAAAACCAAACATTAGGCAACCACTGCTAGGCTTAGAGCCTAACAGTTCTAGCTCCTGGGGATCCCAACCTGGGACATTCAGCCGCCGACTGACCTGCAGAAAAGCGGCTGTGACATTACCATGTACATCCAGTTGTTCTACACCACTGGTACCATTAAAATTCCTAAGGTAATTTCGAAAGACCCCGAGCTCCTCCATCGTTTCCAAGGGAATACCTATCAGGCATGTTCGAAAGGGGTCAGAGGGTGTGGCCATTGACAGACAGAATGATTCTTGTCCTGTCTGATTGGCCCAAGTAACCCACATATTTTGACGGGGGTTGATCCTTGTCAGGGCCATGCCTGTCATGCAGTATATTGCCAGAATTAGCATCTTAAGCGTGTCCATACTGTCCCTATTATCTAAGAATCTGATTAAGGCTTATTTCTTCTTATGTTTAAAAGCTCGTCTAACACGCAAGCGTTGGAGCCTAGCTATGCAATCATTTAAAGCAGTATCAGGGTCAGCACCACTGCGTAATGGCCCGATCACAGTGGTCTCTAAATATGGTACCTTATGTTTACACCTTGCAGCCACTATACGAGAATTAGCAAGAAGCTGCAGTTTATGTAACCAAAGCTCAATATGCCAGCGTGCCCAAGCCAATATAAATTGTTCGGGAGCCTCGTAAGCTTCTCGAAACTGGGAATAAGGCAATCCCGTCTCTCTCTCCAGTGCCAGCGCCCAATCGCTTCTTCTAATATCGTCAGACTGGCACCACTGACACCATAATTCGCTTATTCCCCTCTGTCTTGCCCAAAAAACTTTGTTACAACCTCCACATTGAAATGCCACCCACGCTTCACAACGAGCCCGCCCACAACTACAACACGGACGATGTCCTAACGGTCGAAATGAAGGTGGCTCTCGGTGAGCGTGAGCCTCGATCCACCAGACCCAATTATCGGGATAATGTTCAAGGGCTTCGCAGGCAACGGTGTTATACTGCGCCAAAATCCGCAAATAGGGAGGTAGGATCAAGGTCAGCTTCTGCTGCACCCTCCTCTGGTCTGCTGGAGACAGTCTCCTCCACTGGCCGGACATGGAGAGCAGGCTTTATCCATTTAGCAGGGATCCACAGCGTTCCTGTAGGGGTGGAAACACAGACATAACCTCTCCCCCAATATATAACTTCTGCAGGTCCATTCCATATTCCTGTTTTTGGATCTCGATATCGTACCCATGCTGTTTGCTTTCTTGTCTCCTTTTGCTCATGCATGTTCGTGTGCCTAACAGCAGGCGGTTCACTTTCCTCTCCAAACACACACAAGTAATTCATTACATAAAGAGCTTTAAACAGTCTTTCCTGAGGATCAGATATCTGATCATGTTTAAGTATGTACTGCTTGATAGTTCTATTTGCCCTTTCCACTATTGCTTGGCCAGTGGGTGAATGTGGTATTCCTGTAACGTGCTTAATTCCCCAAAACCTCATGAATTCACTTATCCTTCTACTGATGTAAGCAGGTCCATTGTCTGTCTTTACCTCTTTAGGTACCCCCATAACCGCAAAACAACTTGTTAAATGCCGAATTACATGAATTGCTTTCTCTCCAGCCTGAGCAGTAGCCCATACATACTTGCTATATGTGTCTATTGTCACATGTAAATACTTGAGCTTGCCAAACTCAGGGACATGGGTGACGTCCATTTGCCAAATCTCATTACTGTTCAGCCCTCTAGGGTTTACTCCACACCCAAGTCCTACCCCAGTGTTGTGATGGCTACAGACAGGACAAGCTCTCACAATCGCCTTTGCCTCTTGAATTCCCAATTTGAATTCCCTCATTAAACCTTTCGCATTCTGATGAAACTTATCATGCGCCTCTCGAGCTTCTCTTACTCTATCCTCTACAACATGCATAACCAGTCTGTCCGCCCTTGCATTTCCTTCCCCTAGTCCAACATCCCATTTATGGCTCCGAATATGTATAATACAATAAGGCGCTGTCCTGGCCTTCAATGCTCGCTTGAGCTGTAACAAAAGTTCATAGAGTCTCTTGTTTTGAACCTCTTTCACCGAAGCATCCTCTATTCGCTGCGCGACACCTGCCACATAATACGAATCTGTTACCACATTCAAAGGTCCTTGCAATTCACTAAGTGCCCAAACAACGGCGAGTAGTTCCAATGTTTGCAAATTATCCTCATCAGTGGCTTCCAACATATGGTGCTTCCATCGGGGGCCCTCCTTCCAGGTGATGGCTGCCTTCCGAGATTTCTTCCCAGCATCAGTGAAGGCTGTAGTACCCCCTGGTATCGGTTGTTCTGAACGTAGAGGCTTGACCACCCAATCCCATTCTTTTAACCATTGTAAGTAACGTGGTACCAATGGACCTGTATGAATTTGTGCTCCCGCTCCCAGGAGCGCCACTTGCAATTCCTCTGAGTTGAGTAAGTACCAATCCAAATCTTCCTTTTTGATTGGCAAATAAATTGTAGCAGGTTCCATTCCCGTAATTTCCAAAATTCTGCTACGACCCTTCCTCAACAGGGTTGCCACTTGCTCAATTTTTGTACTAATTGTCCTTTTTTCCTGTAAGGGCGGGGATAGCCATTCTAAGATCCTCATCTCCCCCGTTTTCTTTTGCTGTTGCGTAAGAGCTCCTAAAAGGTGACAAGGCGTGCTCCAAATCGTAAGGTCAATGTCCAATGTAGCATCTCGGCGAGAAACAAAGCCCATCTCAATGCATTGCATAATGCCTTGCAGGGCAGATTCCTGCTGCGGGGTGACAGTCACTGGTGCAGTTGGATCGGTACCTTTGAGCAAGGGCCTAAGGGGGTCTAACAATGAGTTAGGGATTCCAATTATAGGCTTTAACCACTGAAGATCTCCTAGGAGCCGTTGGGCCTCGTTAAGGTTGGTAATCTTAGTCGCCAGTTGTAGCTTCTGCGGGCGCACTGTTTGATTTGTGATAGACCAGCCCAAGTATTTCCATGGCGAGGATTGCTGCATCTTCTCCTGGGCAATTACAAGGGATGACTCCGCTAAAGTAGTTTGAATTTGTTGCAACTGCTGAGGCGTAAAGGGTGATTCTTGGGCAAACAAAATGTCATCCATATAATGATAGATGATAGTGTCAGGCCACATTGTGCGGAGTGGTTGGATTGCCGCATCGACGTACAGCTGGCAAATCGTAGGAGAGTTCCGCATTCCTTGAGGGAGCACTTTCCATTCAAAGCGTTTGTCTGGCTCTCCTCTATTTATCGCTGGCAGGGTAAATGCAAAACGTTTAGTATCCTGTGGGTGCAGGGCTATAGTAAAGAAACAGTCTTTTAAATCAACAATTAGGAGTGGCCAGTCTTGGGGGAGCATTGCTGGATTGGGGAGGCCAGGTTGTAATGCCCCCATAGCTTCCATTTGTTCATTCACAGCGCGCAGATCATGTAACAAGCGATATTTTCCTGACTTTTTCTTGATAACGAAGATAGGAGTATTCCATGGGCTATTGGAAAGCTGTAGATGACCTTGATGAAACTGTTCTTCAACCAGCTTGTGTGCTTGAAGTAGACTTTCCCTTTTCAAAGGCCATTGCTTAACCATTACAGGGGTGTTGGTAGTCCATGTAAGTGGGATTGGGAAAGTCCAAGCAATGGCGACTACCCCAAAGGGTGCTCATTTGACAGAACAATTCCAAGCTGCGCAAGGATATCGCGTCCGATTAAACAATGTACCGTGGGAGGCAAAGTTACTACTGATAAAACAGTGACCAATTTTTGCCCATCCAGCATCACTGTTACCGGAGGAGTCTTTTGAGCCAACGTGAATCCTCCCACTCCTGTGACAGTATCAGTGGAGTCTATTGCAGGCCAGTTTTTTGGCCATTTTTCTGGAGAAATGATACTGGTGTCTGCCCCAGTGTCCAATAACCCCCAAAGTTCAATCGAGTTTCCTGCATAGGTAATTTTTACTCTTTTTCTGGGTCGACTGTGCAAGTCCATGGTGAGCATTGCTAATCCAGATGATCCGAAACCTTGGTCCCCACGTGGTTTTTGCTCCAATGGTTGTATTCCTTTGCTGAGTTGTGGAAGGGGTATAAACTGAGCGATGCGCTGGCCTGCTTCAATTGTCAAAGGCGGGAAGGGAGTATAAGCCATGATTTGAATTTCTCCAGTATAATCTGCATCAATCACACCAGGTAACACGAAAAGTCCCATAATGGAGACTGAGGAGCGTCCTACTAATAGTCCTCCATAATTTAGTCCTTTAATTTGTATGGGGCCATATATTCCAGTAGGGATTTTAGTGGGCCGCGCCGTCATCAAGGTGACCTTTATTGCTGCTGCCAAGTCGAGTCCCAAGCTCCCTGCTGTGGCTGGTTGTAGACAGGAGGTGGCGCTGTTGTCACGGCAGCGATTTGTGTCTGAGCGCGGCTGCCATTCGCGCTCCGCCGAAAGTTTCCCGATCGTCGGCGACAAGCGGAGGAGTTGTGAGTATTACTTTGGCAGCTTTGGCACCACACTCCTGCTGCACGGCACTCTCTTCTCATATGACCGCCTCCTCCACACCTATAGCATCGCATAGAGGGCGGTCGACGGCTGCTATGTGTCGCTGGAGCCACAGTGGAAGCACGGAGCGGAGCAAGAGCTGCAAGCACCTGAGACTGCGAGGATTCTGCCTGCTTTTGCAACCCTAACCCTAGTTCTTTAATAGCATCAACTAAAAAGGCTTGTGCCCCTGTTGGTTGCAGGGCCATTCTTTCTAACGCTTCCTCTATAGTCCAGTTGGCTCCCAAAGTGGCCAATACTCTCTTAGTAGCCTCATTGCTATTTTGCAGCGCACACTGCTTAAGCAGTGCCCCACGCATATATAATGGCACTCCTGCCCTTTCGATAGCGCCAGCAGCTTTGTCCACAAAACTTCCAAATGATTCTTCTCTCCCCTGCTTAATTGCCATGTACATAGGTATCCCTGTACTATCTTTCACTTGATCAATAGCGGCCCTCACTAAGCGCATAGCCTCCCGAATCTTATCCGGCCCTGATATCATCTGGGCTTCTGTCCTCTGATAAGCTCCTAGCCCCATTAACTCGTCTATCGTGATCCCATGCAGCGGATCTCCTTGTCCCCTCTGGACAGCTACAGCCTCATTTACAAAGCCTTGCCAGTGTGCGTTAAACAACAACTGCTGATGTTGTGTAAAAATCAACTTTGCCACACTCCGCAATTCATTGGGGACTAACAAATACGTGTCAAACAAATAGTCCAGCATCTGTCGTGCAGGCTCACTCTTAAATCCAAACTGGCTCACTGTCTGCCGCAACTGTGCCAATAATTTCCAATCTAATGGCGTATACGTTCCTATTTGCACTGCCTGTCCTTGCTGATTTACCCCAGGAGTAAAGGTTACGGGAAACGCCCAGCCTCTCGCCGCCTCCACCTCGTTTTCATCTCCGTTCTCCAGCCCGTGCCTGGCTAAGGCATTCCAGGCTTCCCTTCTTTGCCGTGCCATCTCCTCCCACAGGTCGCCACGCGCCCCAGGGACAGGTTCTGACTCCGGCGGATTTTCGGGAGCCTGAAGCCCAGAGTTGCTACGGGCTCCACTTTCACCAGCGGGTTCTGTTGCCGCACTGGCACCTTCCAGGAATCCATCGAGGGGTGGCGGGGAGGGACAGGGACTGCCAACCGCTTCCTCATTTCCCGCAGCCCCTCCCGGAATAGGTATCAATACTTTAGAGACGCCAGGCGCCCGGGGCTCATCAGACACCCCATATGTAGCATTCTTTTTATACGCCTCCACTGCCTCCTGTGCCGCTCTCGTCTCTGCCTGTTGCTTTAACAGCGCATTGTGCACCGTCCGCCAAACCTTCCCCAATTTCTTTGCAGTTTTATCATCCTCTAAGACATGCTCCCACAATACATCCCCTAGCTTCCGCCACTCACTGAGATCATGCACTGTATGTGGGTTCACAAAACATCCCTTAGCATAGCCCCAAGCTAACAACCCTGGGAGATCCTTTCTCAAATCTATCTCTTTTACCCCTCGCTTCTCTAAGTATGCCGTAAATAAATCATATGCTGCTTGCCTGTCCATACTGTCGTCAGCGCTGTTTGCAACTCTCCGGCTCCGGCAGCACGTATGGCTCAGGACCACCGCTGTAGCCCCTGAGGGTGTCTTCCCTTCGTCGTTCAACACCAACCCGGTTGCGTCGGGCCCCAACTCTACTTCACCGACCGTGGCGCGTCCTCCCCCGTTTTCTTGTTTAGCGCAGGGGCGACGTCGGGGTCACCATTTGTCGGAGAAGGGAGACGCAGACACCAGGTGGTCATCAGCAAGTCTCATTTATTAGCAGTTACCTTCTTGGTTAAATACAGTGGCTAATCAGCTCATGCATATGCAAAATTATAACTCCTCATTGGTTAACTAGTTATCTACATCGTTATAGTGCACAGCTGTGACTTCTACATTTTTGTGGTTAGAAACTGTCCTTCAGTCCTTTTCTTGCATCCTGTTTACTACTTTTTGCGGACCCTCATTAGCTTCAAGGGCACTCTGCCCTTGAAGCTGCCTTTGTCCTAGATCTCTCTTAACTTTATCAAGCTAGTCTGGCTATGGCCTTTCTCTTCAAGCCAGTTCTGTATCAGCCTCTCTACACCTTTCTGCGGCACAGGGCCCACAGCTGCACACAGCACTCCAGCTGTGGCCGCAGCGCTGCCCAGCACAGGGCCACGCTCACTGCCCTGCTCCTGCTGCCCCTCTGCTGCTGACACAGGCCACCATGCCCTTGGCCTTCAGATACAGCATCCATCATTCCCTGTTCTACAACCACATCATCTAAGGAGATATCATAAAGTTTGAAAGGAATTGAATTGTAAGGCACTCTGACTGCATTAAAATGAGCCAACTCATCCCTACAGGAATTCACTCTTAGTTAAATATTCCACCCTATCTGCTGTCAGCAAGCAATGTTCTCTCTGCAAAACTCTTTAAAGCACTGACATGGATATTAAAAAATATCCATCTATGCCTTTCTTATATTTTTTGCAGGCATTAAAAGTGATTTCCTTCTGGCTTTCCTAGCTGGCCCTCTACACTCTATTGCTACTGGCAATGCTCTCAGAATTCTCTACAATTCTGAAATACCAAGAACTTGAAATGTTCCTTTCTCACTCACCTCAGCATCAGCACCGCTGAAGACTCGTTTCAGGTGACCTGTAGTGGGCAAGGGAAAATAAACCAGATGCCATCAGAAAACTGCCTGGGCTGCTGAATCCCACAGAACAAGTCAACAAAAACACAGATGAGCAATGTCCCTCCAGGAGACACATTTCATTTACACAGCCAGCAAGAGATCAGGACAATATTCTTGGTTGTGCCGACACTTTGGCCTCTTTAGCCAGTAAATGAATACAAACATGACCAAGAAAATGCAAACTGTTCTTTAACATTCAATGCTTCTGTCCTATCAAACACAAAATACTGCTTTTAAACGTTCTCCTTCAGGTACTTTTTTTAAAACTCAGTTGCATGCAGTAATTCTCATTAACTTGCTGGAAACAGTGTCCCAGGAAAGCTTCCCAAAATCCCCCTGAGCTGTGGCACTTCTATTGTGAAACAGCAGAGCAGCAGCTCCAGGGCTTGGGAGCAGACACTCACAGCTTTAGAGTTTGCACTTCCTTGCAAAAGGAATCACTATTTTAGCACTCAGTAAAAAATCAAATTGGACCTTGGTCAAATCCTTTCATGAGAAAATGTAGAAAGAAAGAAGCTTTCCCTGTATTCTTGGAAAAACTGCAGAGTTTTTAGAAGGTCCTCCAAGGAGGTCTCCCATTCTACATTTTCAAGGCTGTCTCGCTTGTCCCAGCAAACTGAGTTAATGACAGACTCTGCTGCCACAGACTCTCCCATAGGGGGAATGGAATCCCTGCAGGTTCCCTTGCAAATGCTGCCCCTGTAGCTACAGACACCCCCTTTTTAGCTGAACATCCTGACAGGAGCTTCACCAAACCAGTGGCATCCTAATGCTCTTCCTGTTTCTAAATCAGAAACTCAGTCACTAAGAAAGAGCAGGAAGACATAGAAAAGCCAGGGTAGGTTACACCCTAACCTAAGTAGAAGGGAAACCTCTACTTACGGGCAAAGTGAGTGACATAGTAGGCGGAGAAACAAACGCCGTATGCAGCAAAAGCTGCCGTAGCTAGAGGATGAAACATTTTCACACGGCTGAGCAAGTTTTCTCCAACAATGAGAAAAACAAAGCTCCTGTCAGTGTGCAGCTGCACTCTGAGCAAGCTCTCGGGCTGCTCTGACGCTCAGGCCCTCCCGTGCACCAAGGCAACCTTCTGATGTCACCACGACGACGTGGCAACCGTGCTCTGACATCACAAAGCAAACGCTCTATGCTGCTCTGTGAATTTATGCAAAGCAATAACCAACCTTCCCTACAGCAAACACAAAACAGCCTGGCAAGTTGTTCTCTATCACATAGCAGGACAAATTGTCCTCATGGGCCAAACCCTGTTGTTCAGGGGACCCAAGAGTAACTCCAAGAGTGCCCCAAGCACCTACAGCCTGTACCCCAACTGAGCACTCAGATGGGACACAAGCAAAGGAAAGAAGACCAAGAAAATTGACCAAAGCATTGCACATGTGAGAACCAACTCTCACTTTAAAAATTTTAAAGCTTTAGTAAACCTTAACGCGGACTCAATAAGGAATAATTTCAGCACTGAGAGTTACTGTGACTAGCAGGCACATGCTCATCTCCAAAAAGATGCTCTGCCTTTTATATCCTTAACCACTCCAGAAGTTTTCTCAGTCAACTCTTTCTCTGCTATCCATTGGTGGAGATTACTTTCTGGCATCTTCCTTGGAGGTCAGCTGTTCTTACACCCCGCGTCCTGGTCACAAGCCAGCCCTCCCCAAATGCCCTGACCACCAAGGCTATTACAAGGGGGAGGGGAAAGAGGACTATGGGAGGAGATATTACAATACCATCGCCACACGTTTGAACATCCACATCATTTCTACTTCTTAATTGTCAGAGCCAACCATTACATGACTCATTTAGAACACACAGAACCAGGAGAGAAGCCGCTGTTGGCATAACAGCTGAAATCATTCCTAACAAATCTCCCCACGCATTTGCACATTTCTTGGACATGCCCAGGGCTCCGGTGCATGTACATCTCTGCCTTTATTCCCCTTTGGAAGCAGTCAAACTGGCAGCAGCTGCCCGCCAGCAGCAGCCGCTCCAGGCTGGCACCGCGACCGGCGGTGCCGATTTCCAGAGGCTTCTGTGTCCCAGGGGAAGCCAAGGCAGGAGCGGGTTGAACGGTGCTGGCGCTGCTGCTGCTGCTCTGTGCCAGAGAGCCCCGGCTGGGCAGGGCACGGTGCCCACTGCGCTGCGGGCTCTTTCTGCTGCTGGGAAACAGCTGGAAAAGATTTCATTTTGACCTTTCTTACCATCTCAACAGAAGTCTTCAAAATCATCCATACCAAGCAGGGCCTGATCTCTCCTGCCAGCTCAGGGTTAGAGAGGAGGCAGGAGATTTCAGCCCTGGCTGTGTGGGGAATCCCTTCCCTAACACCTGCACACCCAGCAATCTCACTAGTTTGTATCCATGGAACTAAGACATATTCAATACTCTTTTAAAACACACAGACTAAATATTGCCCCAAATATTTGAATTCCTGATTGATACTTATTGACTTATTGATACTTAAACCACTTCTCAGAATTTACTGACATAAGAATAGGAGTTTCCTGTACATCCCTGGGGGTCATTGTCACAGGTTCAGGAGGAAGACCCATGCACAAAATAACCCAGGACAAAACTGGGCTTGCAAGGCAAATTTATTCTATTACTTTCAGCAGCAAATAATACTTACCAACCCTTGGATTCCTAAAAGGAATCCAAGGGTTGGTAAGTATTCCTGAGCAGGAGAAGGAGATGGAGCTCAGCAACAGGAGGAGGTAGGCAGTGCTCTTCCAGGACATCCCCTGGATCAAAACAGTGTGCATCTCATCCTCCTCACCCTTCCAGCCAAGAACCAGGCCTTTTATCTCCTGTTCAGGAATGGAGTTTTCCCAGTTACAGCATCAGCTCACACATGGCCGGGGCGCAAGATGAGGCCAATGAATCAAGGATTTAAAACAACTGGAAGAGATAAAATTTTAGCAAGATTTAGTTAGGCACTGCTCTCCTGGCTTTCATGAGGTCCCTCCCTCTGTGACACACCGCAGCCCTGGTTCCGTGAGGGTCTCTTGGGTTCCATGGTGCGCGCCTTTTTCACATCTGAGCCTTGCTTCCCTGGCTTCCTTGGACTGACAGTGGCCGTCTGCATTCCATGGGGCCCAGCTAGATCAGAGCCTGCCTTTCATCAGGTTCTGATACCTGTTCTGCCAGCTGACAGGGAAGATTTAAAGAACACAGAAACCAATGGAAAGAATGGCCTTATTTTACTGTGAGTGTTAAGGCAACACAAAAGTAAAATGGTACACCCAATAAAATCATGTTCTTGGCTTTAGCAACAAGCAAAAAGAAGCAAGGTAATGCACCTAATCATTATTATAGGAGAGAAAGGATAGGGATTGAGAAAGGATCATCCCCAATTGCCTGAACACCATCATCCAGAGTCTGCAATGGCTGGGGAGTGGCTGGGACTGTGTGCAGAAAAGGCCCTGGGGGTGTCTGCAGCCAGGCAAAAGGAACAAAGTTTCAGTAGTGGTCTCACTAGGGAGCACCAAAATCGATTCTTTTCCATTGCCGGGTGTCCTAGGAGCCCCAGAGGAGAGCCCAGGGGGGCACGGAATGGAGAGCGGGGATGTGCAGGAGCCGGGAGCAGCGAGAGAGGCCGGGCTGAAGGTGCGGGGCGGGCACGGGCTGGGAGGGGGCCCAGCCCGGGGGTCCCGCAGAGCCTCCCTGCTCCAGAGCCGCAGCTGCGAGAGCGGGGCAGCTGCCGGGATCGGAGTGCCAGGGACGGGCCGCAGGTGGGGGTTCCGAGGGGCTCGGCCGGAGCAGCTTTTTGTCCCGGTGCATTGGGGGCATTGCCGCGGGGCTGGGGTCCCGGGGAAGGCGCAGCAGGACAGGGTGGCAGTGGTTGGTTGTGGATTTGTTTGTAGTGTTATGAACAAAAAAAAAAGGGGGTTATCCGTTTTTTTTAGATTGCAAAGTTTACAACTAAAACCCAGAATTGCCTGGTGGGACTCCTAACTATTGAAAGTTTGTAATTTCAAGTTGTAATGTTCTATTAGCAATATTACTTTTAGCTGCCTGTTCTCAGTGACTGCGGGGCTGCCCGGGAGTGGTGGGGCCCGACCCCCACCTTCGGCGCTGTCCCGCCCGGGCCGGGGATGATGCGGGAGCGGGGGAGCGGCCCCTCCCCAGCGAGGGTCCCGGCGGGGCCGGGGGAGCCCCCACGGGTGGTGCCAGCGGGGACCGGCCCGTCCCGGGAACGGCGGGCTGCCCCCCCCGGGGCACGGGTCCCAACTGAGCCGGGGAGGGGGCACCCCGGGGGTAGCACGGGGGCAGGGACCAGCCTGAACCCCTTTCCTGCCGGGACAGATGTGGGCCGTAGCCCGCTGTCTCCCGAGCGATGGCACCCCGACAGATTGGTATGCTAATGCAGTCGTTAACGCTGTATTGTATTGGCATCACCCTGTCTAAGACAAGCAAACGCCTGTTTCTCGGTGGGACTGGAGGGCAGTATCAAGAGACATGTAAATGAATCCTATACCCAAAGTGCAACGGGGTGAAAACCCCCAAACTCATCTAATAAACCCCCAAAAGCAACGAGCCAACTCAAAATTAGGAGAGTAGAGTGGGGACTAGATATGAAGAACAGATTTTCGTGCCCGCTTGGATGCTGGAAGCCTCGGTCGCCCCTCACCCTAGCTTCGAAAGCCACAGCCCGAGTGAGGACCCATGGACTGGCCGATAGAAAGATATGGGTATAGCCTAGCATTCTCGTGGGGACAGGGCCCCCAGCTCTGCTCCTTAGGATACAAAACTGCTGCACATTCCTCTTCCTCTGAGTCACCAGGGGAACAGCAACGGCTGAACCTGTCGGGTGCCCCCCTCTTGTACTGGTCACTTTTAATAAATGCAGCCTAAAGGAGAAAGATCTCCTGCCCATTTATTATACAAACCATACCAAAGAAGCCACTAGTGTCACTAAGCACCAATAAAGAACAACTGGCAATTCAGAAGAAAATGCTGAGCATTCTGAAGGGGTCGGAAGGAGGGGGATCTTCCAAATGAGTTGATGTTTCAGAAACTTTATTTATTAACAATCCTACTCTATAAACCTATACTATATACCTACTCTATAAACCAAAACTACTCAACAATCCTACTCTACAGTCTTAATCTACAATCCTACTCTAAGCTGGTTATCTAGATAAGATCTTCATTGTTTCATTCTTCTTCTCCACTCCTCCTCCTCTTTCTTCTTCACTGCCTGGATGAGTGGTGCCAGAGTGGACGCTGGCATGGCTGAAGTTACAAATGGATGCTGTCCACAGGGGAAAAAAAACAAACAAAAAAACCAAAAAAAGAACAGTGAACCATTAGTTTTTCCAAGCTCAGTCCTTCACAGAGTCAATCCTGGGAAGTCAATCACAGGATTCCTCTGGGTCCTAAAAAGACCCAGAAAGAGGAGCAATGGGACCATCTGCTTCCCAGGCATCACGAGCAGGACCTTGCCATCACAGGCAAACATGGGCCAGAATCCCATTCATTTGTTTATTGTTAGGATTTTTGCCCTGCCAGTGCTCTAGAAATGGTGCTTTCTGTCCCTGGGATTTCTTCCTTTCAGGAAACTCCAATGACTCACATAGGTCCCTGTCTTTGAAAGACAGGCACTGTGCTGATTGCCACAGGGACAGAAAGCAGTGTCTGCCTTTCCATGCCCTGCCCCTCCTGTGCTGGGTGGCACCTTCCTTCCCAGCAGGGCCAGCCCTGTGGCACTGGGCCCTGCAGTTCCCTCTCTGCCACACAACCTGGAAGTGACCCTGGGGCAGTTCCCGTCTGCTTGAGCGTGCCAGGCAGCAGATGGGGCTGGGACAAGTCCCTCTCAGCTGTCCCTGTTTGCATGCCAGAAACCCCTAAAGGTGGGCTGGGGGCACAAACCAGGGCCCCTCAGAGGCTCAGAGGGAGCCCCCCACAGCCCCTCCTGCCCACAGCCAAATCTCTGACCCCTCAGCTGGGACTGGCTTCCTTGGCTTCCTGCACCACCATTCCATGTCTCTGTACCCTGCATTGCTCTACTTCAATTCTTTTGCCATCAGATAAAACTGAACACCCATCAAATTACAAAAGAGGACAAGAGAAACATTCAGAAAACAAAGCATCTCTCCTCTCAGGAAATGCAGACAGAGGTGGAGTTATTCAGTTTTGTGAGGAATGGGCCCCAGGGAGACTTTTTTTCCACTTTCCAAGTGGCTTTGAAGAAAGTGAGGGACACGGTTTTTTACAGGGCCAGTTAGAATAGGATGTGGGCGAATATTTAAAACCCAAAGGAGATCTAATCAGAGTAGGTTTAAGGAAGAACTTGTTTACTCAGAGCATGGTGCCACCCTGGCACAGGTTGTCCTGAGAGCTTGTAGGTCAGGCAGGAAAGGGCTCTGAGCAACCTGATCTCTGTAAAGCTGTCCCTGCTCACTGCAGGACACTTGGACCAGAGAACCTTTACAGGGCCCTGCCAGCCCAGCCCAGTCTGGGATTCCTCACTGTTTTCATTTGAACAGCACCAAGAGTGAAGGTGAGGAGGAAGGGGGCTCATCTGATGCCTTGGACTTCAGTGGAGGAGGAGCCCATCCCTCAGAGCCTGTTTCACCTGCAGCCCCTTCCCATTTTACCTGCAGGAGCTCCTTGGCAGACCAGCGCTGCGCCTCGTCTCTCTGCAGGCAGCAGCTCAGGAAGTCACGCAGCAAAGCTGAGAGGAGCTCGGGCTGCTGCAGCTGTGGGGTCCCTCCTGTGGCTATCAGGCGTTGAGCCTGCAGAAAAAGGAAACACGAGGCTCCACCTGCTGCTTTCACATCTCTAGGTGCTCTCCCAGATATCCCTTTCTTTAACCTCTGTTCTTCAGTGGCAGTTTCTGCCCTGGCAGAGACCCAGAGATGACTTTCCTTTACCAACCAAAAACCCAAACCCTCACGTAGCCACAGCTTTTTCAGCATCACCCAGATCTTGCCTTGACAGCTGATATCATTGACTGACCTAGTAAGTGGGAACTACATCAGCAAAAGCTCCTTGGCTTCTCTGAGGATTCACACCAGCTTGAGAGGCTTTTTGGAAGAGACACTTTGCTATACTAACTAATTCCAAGGATTAGTACATGAAAATCATCTCTGCAGTGCTTTTTGGTCCCTTAACCACACATGCCATAGAACATAACTCCTCAAACTTTTTGTCCTGTTCTTGAAAACAATGGGAATTGAAAGAAAAGAAAGGAAATCCATCGGTTAATCCCCAGGTAAGGAAACAAACATTTACAATCCCATACACAGACACATTAAGGTGCCTGCACAAATGTATTGAGATGAAAATGCCGGCTTGGGCACACAGGAGCCACCTGCAGCTCTGTCTCTCAGCAGTCTGAAAATTTCAGCTTCCCATTATGCAGCAAAAGAAAAATTGTCATGGTCAAAAGAAGGAGAGGTGCCATCCCTATAGTCACCCTCTGCTCATCTGGCTACTCAAGTCAATACATTAATGGTAGGCCCGTCCCAGAAAGTGCCAGGAAACACTGGGACGTTTTGGCAGGCTCTCCCCCTCACCAGGCTCTGGCTTGGTGACCTGGAGAACTTGGCTTGGGTTAGGAGAGAAACATGCTCACTAAATGTTTCAGCAGCACTGCACAAGAAGCAGAAGAGACTCTGTGGCCTTCCCACCCTCATGCCCAGGTTTCAGGCCTGTTTCCCAGTGAGAAGAAACTGCACAGTGGGTTAGGTTTCTCTCTAAAAACCACAGCTTTAGAAACTTTGTTGGGTTTGGGTTTGCTTCCTTCATATCTGGAAAGATAACAGCAGTTCCAAGATGCATGTTTCCTGGTACTGGGGCCATCTCCACTGAGAAAAGAACCGGAATCACTTACAACCCAAAGCAAAGTGTTGCCTGAGGATGGTGTTTTTTTGCATGTGGAAAGGCTTGAGTTTCCCCCATGTGTTGCAGAGACATTTTTAGGAAGGGACCTTGGTGGAAATAGTTCCAGCAGATGGCAATGGGATTTTGTCCAATGGCACACAGAACATGGCACAGGTGAGAAAGACAGCGGGATCAGAGACTATTTGCTCCTTACCGTGCCAGCACTTTCGTTGTAGTAAGGAGGTTCTTGTTCTATCATCTCAATGCCCACAATTCCAAATGACCAGATGTCCACTTTGGGGCCATACGGTTGATGTGTCACCACTTCAGGCGCCATCCAGCAAGGAGTCCCGACTGCCAGGCACCGTCTGCTCTGCTCAGGGGTGAGCTGAGTAGAGAGGCCAAAATCCGCTGAGGAGAAAGCAAAATACTGGTTTTATTTTAATTCTGTGCAACTAGGAAACCAAGCAAAAGAATTCCCCAGTAGAAATTGAGAATATGCTGTTGAATCTCCTGGCATTGGCAACTTAAAAAATCTCCCCAATTTTTTTCTACACTGACTCCAGCAGTGGCTTTTGTTCTTTGGAAACTTTAGATTGTAGCTCCCTCCCTCTGGAAGGAACACACACAGAGCAACACCACTCTTGACTGCTTCTTCCTTGTCATACATCTGTACACATTGTACCTGTGTCACCAGCTCATAGCAGGGGTCCCTGCACTGCCACCAGCACCATTTTTGGGGAGCTGGCTGTCACTCAAAGCAGCCCCACAGCCCACATCCCTGGAATGCTGCACCTGACCAAGAATATACTGACCCAGCTTGACAGAGCCGTCGGTCCTGAGAAGGATGTTGTCGCTCTTCACATCTCGGTGGATTACTAGGTTGGAGTGGAGAAAATCTAGTCCTTGCAGGCACTGAGAGAGAAAAAAGAGACAGGAGGGCAGTAAGAAGTGATGCGATTTCATCACACAAGAAAGAAAACAAAGAATCTAAAAGATTCCCTGTTCCCAGGGGAATGGGGAGTAATGGCAGAACACAGATCCTTTGAGAGGAAGAGCTTGCTGCTCCAACACCTGCAGAGCAGGACCTTTCTAAGCAAAGGCACGTCAGCTTTTGAAAGAGCACCAGCACCTATTCTTGTAGACTGTCCCCTGCAAACCAGCCAGGATGACTGCTGCTGCAGGGGATGTGCTCAGAAGCAAACAGCGTTTTGGCTGCACTCCTAACTGTTTTAACTGAGGACTTTGAGAAATGAGTCTTTCATTTTCCTTGCTGTTCATTTCAAATCCTACCACCAGCACCTTTGCTTTTACAGGCAAGGAATGCAGTGAAGACAGGCAAAAGTTTAGCAAGATAGAGAACAGCAAATACAAGAGGCAGAGCGAGAGTACAACAGCAGGAGATAAGAGTGCAAGAACTGAGTAGAGTGAGTGCAGGGGCACTGGCAGGTCTTTCACTTGAGATGCTTTTACTTGCCCATAGCATACCAGCAAAACAGGAACAAAGCTTGGCACATGAAATCCCTCCAGGTCTGAGCCCCTGTTTCCCAGACAATCCTGCCCTTGGGAGCACAGATGGGTTTGCTGACCTCCCGACTGATGGCTGCTATCTCATCTTCAGACAGGCAGGTCTCGCTGATGACGTCACTCAGGGCACCTCCGTCCATGAACTCCAAAACCAGCCAGAGTTCCTCACCCAGAAGGAAGCTGAAAGAAGGAAACAGGGGCGTGGAGAGGAACACGCATGGCTATATTGAATTTTTGCTTCTGGGTTTCTTGTTTCCAGGTCCCTTTGTGACTAGGACAGAATAAAAGGAATAGACCTTCCCTCTCAGCTGTGCATTGTTTGCAATCTGTGCAGTCTCAAGGAGAAAGGCACAGCTGTGAAAAAGGAGATGTCTTAGATGGCCAGCAAGTGAAAAGTGCAATTTAGTAACTGCCCAGATAAAAAACCTGTCACGCATGGTGTTTCTGGAAATAAACACCTTGTCTTCCTGGCATGCACAGCAATGGCAAAGAGGGGCAATGATCTAAGGGAAATCCACTTTAGGATGGTTCATCAGCATTTCAGAAACTTTAAAATTTAATCCCGAAAAAATGTGAAGGCAGAGAACTTCGAGGGTATTGACTTAGGAAGATACAGTGATCCAGGTTCTAAATAATTTTGGAATAATTTTCAAACTATATGTGCCAGGGAAAACTCATGCAGACAAGATGCACTCCCTTCTAATCCATTGGAGATGAATAGAGAAATAGAAATAAATAATAATTAACAGTTCTACTTTCTACCACTGACCAAAGTTAAAAACCTCTCATGTTTGCTGTATGTAAAGGCACATCCAGGGGATAAGACCATTACCTCTCACCTGTCTAAATAATTCACAATACTGGGATTCCTACACCTCTTCATGATCATGATCTCATTAATGCTTACTGACTTCCCCATCCGTCCTTGAACATTTATTTTCTTTATGGCCACCTAAAATGACATTGAAAATCAATAACTTGAGAAGTTGGTTGCACAAGACCAAGACCACAATGCGAGTGATGGAGCGAGTGATTTTGCAATAACACAGCTGAGCTGTGCCAAACTGCCTTGTGATTAGGCTCTGCAGAAATTAGGGACTGACATTCCAACAGCCCATTTCTCTGCCCCCTTGGGGGCAGTTACAGGACACATGGGGCCTCCGACGTTTTGCCTTGTCCACTTGGTAACAGTGGTGTCTCAACTATCACCCACAAACCCCTGACCACATCCTCTGCTGCTCTTTCTAGGATTCAGAAGAAGTAATTCCATGCCTTAATACTCTGTGGATACATCTTGGGCTATGGGCAGGGCTTAGGGCTTTTAGGGACGCCTTGCAGATCTCTCCCTATGTGCAGTTCCCAAGTGCAGCACTGCAGGTGGCTAAGGAGCTGCCAGAAACTTTCAGATGTATTTGCTGGCAGCCAGAAATGAGAATTCAGGACTCTGAAGCTGTAGCCCCAAAGAGCAGTGAGGTGCCCTAAGGCACCACCTTTGTTTCAGCAATGGAGAGCAAGTGAGCGCCTCCTTCTCTGAAAGGAACCGCTGCCCTCCGTGCCTTCCTTGCGCCAGCTGAGGAGGACAAAGTCCCAAATGTATTTCATGGGCTGGCACCAGGCTGTGCTTCTGGTGCCTTTTCAGCACAGCTCTACCCAAAGCTCCAGCCACAGCTCACACCAGAGGGGAAAGCCCCTCAAGAGCAGCAGAGTCTGCAGGAGCTGTTGACATTTACCTCTCCTCCTGTGGAATTGTCCAGTGCTCTAACCACATGACCAAAAGTGCTAGAAACAAAACAGAAGCAGAAAAGGAGAAGCCATTGAGATCTTGCATGAAAGCCAGCCCACACAGGAGATCAATGCTGTAAATGCTTAAAACCTGCAGGATGCAGGAGGGCTCTGCCAGAAGGCAGATGATGCATTTTCCTCTCAAGTGCATGGGCACTGGGCCTGTCCCTGAAGCATTGGGGTTTACTGCCTCAACTCCTAAAGACAGCTTCTTTCATCTTCGGTTTCCGTTTCTAAACTGTGCAGATTTTATCCTGACCACAGAGCATTTCCCTCAGCAAAGTCTTGGAAAGAAATGTTCCTGAGAACAGGTATCCAACAGCTATCAGGGAGTAGGTTGCTATTTCAGGCAAGCAAGATTCTTCTCCCTTCATTACTGTGGCCAGATGATTTAGAGACGTCCAGAAATGCTAAGGAAATTAACACAGAACTGTCTCACACTTGAGAGACAAAGAGACCTTCCAGGTCCTGTTCCTTGATGCAGGGCAAGACCTCAGCAGCATGGAGATGTCTCTGACAATGCCTTCTGAGCCCACTCACAAATTCTGAGCTGCACTGAGACATGGGACCATCTATCCCCAGTGTCTCAACACCTTTGCAGCTTTCCTGACTTCATGCTGGATAGATACTCCACCAAAAAAACACCTGGCCCACGGTTGTGTAGAAGTAACTGCAGTTGGACTCACCCGCTGCCCATAGACTCCACCTCAGTGTATTTCCTAGTGGGATTTTCCATGGAGTTCACCATTCTCTCTGAGGGAAACAAAATGCAAGATGCTGACTTTAAAGCAGAGGACCCAGCTTCCAGAGATACAAAAGGCAGCCCCAGTGCCTGGAGCTCTGAGACCTTTGTGCTCGGCTGGGTAACAACAACAACAACAACCAGGCAGACAGCTCAGAGCACAGGTGGCCAGCACAGAGACTTATTTTCTTCAGCAGCTCCTCTGGGGAGTCCTAAATGTCCCTGTGATACCAAACTCAGGAGAAACATTTGGTAGGGCTGTGCTGACACGTGCACACACTGCACTGTCCCTCAGACAGAAATACAGCAGACGTACTCAGCAGCTCCAGGGAGTCACCCTCGGTCTCCTGTGGCTGAGCAGCAGCTGGGTCGGCGCGGGAGGTGAACAAACTGCCCCGGCTCCACTTCTCAGGTCGGGGAGCAAAGGCTCCTTTAGACAATGCTGCTGCTGCAGCAGGTTTGATGACAGAGCCCGTGGAGACCTGGGACAAGAAGTGAGTTTATGTCAGAAAGGTGGCTGGCAGAGATTACCCTGAGATCCCTTTCTGAAATGCAAGCCCATAGGAAGGTGCTGTCAGCCACATGCCGCGCTCTTAAAATGGATTACTTGGATGTCCACTTCTCAAACTGGATGGGTCAAAACCAAAGGCTAGTTCTACTGGGATTCATGGCCACATTCATCTTTGCTTTTCATGGATTTTCAGAAAGATGACTGCCACAATCACCATTCCACTTCCTCTCAAGGATTCCTTTCCCCCTCCAAGGGCTGCAGACACCCTTGCAGCTCCTTGTTCAAATGTTCTGCCTCCTCCCACGGTGTCCTCTCTTCTTGCAACATCTTCAGGTCATGCTCAACCTGTAGCACTTCTGGTGGGGATGGTACCTGTGCCTCATGCCCAACTTGGGCCTCTTCATTGCCAGAATTTTGCTGGAAGACTTCACAGGCTGCCTGGTGAGATGTCAACACTTGCACCTCAAATCAAACACAACAAAGCAGTCAGACACTACAGCTTGTCCCTGTCAGCCAAGAGGCATCGACTGTGAGAAAAGGGAAAGAACAGATTGAGAGGGGATACAGACAGCTTGTTTCAATCCTCCATCTGGGTCACCCTGTTCCCCTGTAAAAACACCTCAAGAAACAAAGCTATTCAGCAGCCCAGGAAGTGTCCTTGAGAGCAGCTGTGATACACACTACAGCAGGATGGCACTGAGAGGCATCACCCCACTCCCTGCTGCTCTGCACTGGAAAGGCAAGAAGGGCAGAAACCACCAGTTTGGTGACTGCAGTGGCTGTCCCTCTTTCACTCACTGGCTTTTCTAGAGCCTGAGAGAGGAGATTAACTTGCTCTCTGATGATTTTCATTTCTTTCTCCAGCCTCTCCACCAATGCGTTGATCCTAGCTTGAGTTTTTGGCAGCTCTGCCTGCAGGCATTCCTTGATGTTCTGTGAACAAGGGAGAGGACGATTCAGGAGTGGAGTGGTTGCTATTCTTTTCCTCAACTGGTTTGGTTGATCACCCCTGTGCTGATTGAGATTCATCTTTGGAATTCTTCTCATGTCATCCTTGTTCCTCCTCCTCCTCACTGCCATGATGGCACTCTGAGCTTCGGGCAGCTCTGCTTGTGCCTCTGCCTTGATGTTCTGTACACACAAGTGCAGGGCAAGTGACTGGGAGCTGCCATCAGGTTCAGCTTTTTCTACTTGCAGCCTCCAAATCACGTTTCTTCAGGCACTTCTTTCTGCTTCCCTACCCACATCTGCTTCCAATGTAACCCTCCTGTCCCAGTGCTGGTCTCTGCAGATTCCAAGGCTCTTTGCTTCCAGTGCCTGTGGGACTCCTGGCCTCCTCAGTGCCAAGAGCTCTGGTTTATGCCCCTCTTCCTGCCCTTCCCTCTGTCACCTGGCCATTCAGGCTTACCTGGCCATTCTGCTGTGCCTCTTCCAGCTGCTGCCTGAGCTGCCCTTCCTGCTCTCGGCCTGGGAACAGCTCTCCCTGAGTCTGGCACAGCATCTCTGATGGAGCAGGCTGCTCCTGATCTTTCTCTAGAAGGAGCTGCACAGAAAGCAAGAGAAGATGGGTTTCAACTTCCCATATGACCTTTGTGGGCCATGACTCAAAGACTGATGGGCTCACACGTTCCCAAAGCACTGTGCTGCTGCTCTGCTGGCTCATTCTCTGCCCAAGGGGAGGCACAGATTCCAAAGGGACCCTGGCCCTACAATCAGGGGCCCTCTGGGACTGAAGCTCCAACAGCCTCTCAGGCAGCTGGCAGGGAAGGTGTGGCATTTCTCAAGGCTCTGGTGAGGGCCTCCCTCTGCTTCTGCCACGTCCTGTTTGTCTTTCAGTAGTGACTGACACCCAGCCCTGTTGCACAGCTCCATCCTGACTCTGCAGGTGGTTTCCTGTGTGAGCTCACTCCTTGTGAGAGACACTTCTGGAGTTCAAGTTCCCCTCAGGCCTGCACCAGCACCTCTGCCTTCCTGAAATCTACACCCTTGTTAAAAACCCTGGTCATTCAGGAGATAAGGATGCCAGCAAAGATCTTCTGATGGAGGTCACAGAGCCTCTATGGCCACCTCAGTGTATGAGGAGGACCAAGGTGTTTCTTCTCCCTCTTTTGTCAACTGACAAGTCTGACCAGTAGTAACAGAGACTCTCCTAAGGCCCCATGAACAAATGCACTTACACAGCCCTGGGGATGCCAGTGACAGAAACCAAGTGTCATGTAATGCATGGCATGTATGACCAGAGTCACCAAACAGCACCTAAACATGGAATTGTTCCATCTCACTCAGACAGGCAGAAAATTAAAGAATTAACTGTGGACTTCTGAATAGAAGAGGCTAGAGGAGGAAAACAGCTGTGAAAAGAAAATACCATCATATCTGGATGGGGGAAACATCTCTGCCTGGTCACAATTGGTCAATGGAACGTGTCTCTAATGCTTTCCTGAAAGGGATGCTTTAGGTGAGCTTTGCACCTTCAGCTGCTTTGGAGCAGAGGTGGGAAGATTCAATAATTTACAAGCTACATAGCATAGATAGATAGATAGATAGATAGATAGATAGATAGATAGATAGACAGACAGAGAGATAGATGTCTTACAATCCCTCTTTACTGTCTTTTCTGTGGCTGCACACATCCACACTTGGTAGCCGTTGCCCTGATCAGCAGCAATCCTGAGATTGCTCTCCTGTTGCTTCAATAAACCACACTCTTGGGGAATCTGGAGCCTGTAGGTCCTTATGGAATGCAACCAGACCCAGAGCATTGCACTGGGAACTGCACTCTTTGTGCATCTGTGCTGGGGCAAGTTCTCCTCTTGGACTCGACCACACTGATGGTGCTGAAGTGGCTGTCATGAGAAATGCAGCCCAGCCCCTCCCAGCTCCTCTGATCTCTGAGGACCAGCTGGAATTCAAGGGCATTGATTTCCTGCTCAATTCCCAAACACCACGCATACTGATTCCCTGGGCTGCAAAAGGGCACGGGCACTGTTAGCCTGACAGTGATGTGCAAGGCCCTACTGGCTGGCCTGGCACCAGAACGGCTCCTTCTGAACCAACGTCCTTGCGCCAAAATATGTGTTCTCATGCAAAAATACAGCATACTCCAGAAGTGACACCTTGGAAATTAAAATTCTAGCAGACCCAGTCCCAGTGCTGGAAAAGAGCAGGAAATAAAGAGGAAAAGTACCTTAGATGCTGGAAAGAAACAAAATATACAAGGCTCCTCCTCCAAGCAAGTAAAAATAAAACAACAAAAACCAGAGGGAAAGGTCACCACCACAAGTGTCTAAAATATTGGGATGCAGAGAAGGGATGCCTTAAGGTCCCTCATAAGCTTCCTGTTATCCAGGCTAAAGCTCCCTCAGCACCTCCTCACTGGCCTTGTGCTGCACCCCCTTGCCCAGCTCCCGTGCCCTTCTCTGCACTCGCTCCAGCCCCTCAATCCCTTCCTGCGGCACAGGGCCCACAGCTGCACACAGCACTCCAGCTGTGGCCGCAGCGCTGCCCAGCACAGGGCCACGCTCACTGCCCTGCTCCTGCTGCCCCTCTGCTGCTGACACAGGCCACCATGCCCTTGGCCTTCAGATACAGCATCCATCATTTTATGTTCTACAACCACATCATCTAAGGAGATATCATAAAGTTTGAAAGGAATTGAATTGTAAGGCACTCTGACTGCATTAAAATGGGCTAACTCATCCCTACAGGAATTCACTCTTAGTTAAATATTCCACCCTATCTGCTGTCAGCAAGCAATGTTCTCTCTGCAAAACGCTCTAAAGCACTGAGATGGATATTAAAAAATATCCATCTATGCCTTTGTTATATTTTTTGCAGGCATTAAAAGTGATTTTCTTCTGGCTTTCCTAGCTGGCCCTCTACACTCCATTGCTACTGGCAATGCTCTCAGAATTCTCTGCAATTCTGAAATACCAAGAACTTGAAATGTTCCTTTCTCACTCACCTCAGCATCAGCACCACTGAAGACTCGCTTCAGGTGACCTGTAGTGGGCAAGGGAAAATCAACCAGATTCCGTCAGAAAACTGCCTGGGCTGCTGAATCCCACAGAACAAGTCAACAAAAACACAGATGAGCAATGTCCCTCCAGGAGACACATTTCATTTACACAGCCAGCAAGAGATCAGGACAATATTCTTGGTTGTGCCCACACTTTGGCCTCTTTAGCCAGTAAATGAATATAAACATGACCAAGAAAATGCAAACTGTTCTTTAACATTCAATGCTTCTGTCCTATCAAACACATAATACTGCTTTTAAACCTTCTCCTTCAGGTACTTTTTTTAAAACTCAGTTGCATGCAGTAATTCTCATTAACTTGCTGGAAACAGTGTCCCAGGAAAGCTTCCCAAAATCCCCCTGAGCTGTGGCACTTCTATTGGGAAACAGCAGAGCAGCAGCTCCAGGGCTCGGGAGCAGACACTCACTGCTTTAGAGTTCGCACTTCCTTGCAAAAGTAATCGGTATTTTAGCACTCAGTAAAAAATCAAGTTGGACCTTGGTCAAACCCTTTCATGAGAAAATGTAGAATGAAAGCATCTTTCCCTGAATTCTGAGAAAAACTGCAGAGTTTTTAGAAGGTCCTCCAAGGAGGTCTCCCACTCTACATTTTCAAAGCTGACTCGCTTGTCCCAGCAAACTGAGTTAATGACAGACTCTGCTGCCACAGACTCTCCCATAGGGGGAATGGAATCCCTGCAGGTTCCCTTGCAAATGCTGCCCCTGTGGCTACAGACACCCCCTTTTTAGCTGAACATCCTGACAGGAGCTTCACCAAACCAGTGGCATCCTAATGCTCTTCCTGTTTCTAAATCAGAAACTCAGTCACTAAGAAAGAGCAGGAAGACATAGAAAAGCCAGGGTAGGTTACACCCTAACCTAAGTAGAAGGGAAACCTCTACTTACGGGCAAAGTGAGTCACATAGTAGGCGGAAAAACAAACGCCATATGCAGCAAAAGCTGCCGTAGCTAGAGTGTGAATCATTGGAGAAATGCTCAGCAAGTTTGCTCCAACAGCAGGAAAAACGAGGCTCCTGTCAGTGTGCACCTACACGCTGACAAACACCTCAAGCAGGAGAATGCTCCTGCACTGAGCAAACTCTAGGGCTGCTCTGACACTCAGGCCTTCTGTGCACCAAGGCAACATTCTGATGTCACCACTGCGATGTGGCAACCGTGCTCTGACATCACAAAGCAAGAGCGAACTCTATGCTGGTCTGTGAATTTATGCAAAGCAATAACCAACTTTCACTAAGGTTGGTTGCTTTCCCTAAGAAAACACAAAACAGCCTGGAAAGTTTTCCTCTGTCACAAAGCAGGACAAATTCTTCTCATGGGCCAAACTCTGTTGTTCAGGAGATCCAAGAGTAACTCCAAGAGTGCCCCAAGCACCTACAGCCTGTACCCCAACTGAGCACTCAGATGGGACACAAGCAAAGGAAAGCAGACCAAGAAAATTGACCACAGCATTGCACATGTGAGAATCGACTCTCACTTTTAAAATTTTAAAGCTTTAGTAAACCTTAACGAGGACTCAATAAGGAATAATTACAGCACTGAGAGTCTCTGTGACTAGCAGGCACATGCTCATCTACAAAAAGGATGCTCTCCCTTTCATACCCTTAACCACTCCAGAAGTTTTGTCAGTCAACTCTTTCTCTGCTGTCCATTGGTGGAGATTACTTTCTGGCATCTTCCTTGGAGGTCAGCTGTTCTTACACCCCGCCTCCTGGTCACAAGCCAGCCCTCCCCAAATGCCCTGACCACCAAGGTTATTACAAGGGGGAGGGGAAAGAGGACTATGGGAGGATATATTACAATACCATCGCTACACATTTGAACATCCACATCATTTCTACTTCTTAATTGTCAGAGCCAACCATTACATTACTTATCTAGAACACACAGAACCAGGAGAGAAGCCACTGTTGGCATAACAGCTGAAATCATTCCTAACAAATCTCCCCACGCATTTGCACGTTTCTTGGACATGCCCAGGGCTCCGGTGCATGTACATCTCTGCCTTTATTCCCCTTTGGAAGCAGTCAAACTGGCAGCAGCTGCCCGCCAGCAGCAGCCGCTCCAGGCTGGCACCGCGACCGGCGGTGCCGATTTCCAGAGGCTTCTGTGTCCCAGGGGAAGCCAAGGCAGGAGCGGGTTGAACGGTGCTGGCGCTGCTGCTGCTGCTCTGTGCCAGAGAGCCCCGGCTGGGCAGGGCACGGTGCCCACTGCGCTGCGGGCTCTTTCTGCTGCTGGGAAACAGCTGGAAAAGATTTCATTTTGACCTTTCTTACCATCTCATCAGAAGTCTTCAAAATCATCCATACCAAGCAGGGCCTGATCCCTGCTGCCAGCTCAGGGTTAGAGAGGAGGCAGTACTTGATTTCAGCCCTGGCTGTGTGGGGAATCCCTTCCCTTACACCTGCACACCCAGCAATCTCACTAGTTTGTATCCATGGAACTAAGACATATTCAATACTCTTTTGAAACACACAGGCTAAATATTGCCCCAAATATTTGAATTACTGATTGATACTTATTGACTTATTGATACTTAAATCACTTCTCAGAATTTACTGACATAAGAATAGGAGTTTCCTGTACATCCCTGGTCATTGTCACAGTTCAGAAGAAGACCCATGCACAAAATAACCCAGGACAAAACTGGGCTTGCAAGGCAAATTTTTTCTATTACTTTCAGTAGCAAATAATACTTACCAACCCTTGGATTCCTAAAAATCTGCTGAGCAGGAGAAGGAGATGGAGCTCAGCAACAGGAGTAGGTAGGCAGTGCTCTTCCAGGACATCCCCTGGATCAAAACGTTGTGCATCTCATCCTTCTCTCCTTTCCAGCCAAGAACCAGGCCTTTTATCTCCTGTTCAGGAATGGAGTTTTCCCAGTTACAGCATCAGCTCACACATGGCCGGAGGGCAAGATGATGCCAATGAATCAAGGATTTAAAACAACTGGAAGAGATAAAATTTTAGCAAGATTTAGTTAGGCACTGCTCTCCTGGCTTTCATGAGGTCCCTCCCTCTGTGACACACCGCAGCCCTGGTTCCGTGAGGGTCTCTTGGGTTCCATGGTGCGCGCCTTTTTCACATCTGAGCCTTGCTTCCCTGGCTTCCTTGGACTGACAGTGGCCGTCTGCATTCCATGGGGCCCAGCTAGATCAGAGCCTGCCTTTCATCAGGTTCTGATACCTGTTCTGCCAGCTGACAGGGAAGATTTAAAGAACACAGAAACCAATGGAAAGAATGGCCTTATTTTACTGTGAGTGTTAAGGCAACACAAAAGTAAAATGGTACACCCAATAAAATCATGTTCTTGGCTTTAGCAACAAGCAAAAAGAAGCAAGGTAATGCACCTAATCATTATTATAGGAGAGAAAGGATAGGGATTGAGAAAGGATCATCCCCAATTGCCTGAACACCATCATCCAGAGTCTGCAATGGCTGGGGAGTGGCTGGGACTGTGTGCAGAAAAGGCCCTGGGGGTGTCTGCAGCCAGGCAAAAGGAACAAAGTTTCAGTAGTGGTCTCACTAGGGAGCACCAAAATCGATTCTTTTCCATTGCCGGGTGTCCTCGGAGCCCCAGAGGAGAGCCCAGGGGGGCTCGGAATGGAGAGCGGGGATGTGCAGGAGCCGGGAGCAGCGAGAGAGGCCGGGCTGAAGGTGCGGGGCGGGCACGGGCTGGGAGGGGGCCCAGCCCGGGGGTCCCGCAGAGCCTCCCTGCTCCAGAGCCGCAGCTGCGAGAGCGGGGCAGCTGCCGGGATCGGTGTGCCAGGGACGGGCCGCAGGTGGGGGCTCCGAGGGGCTCGGCCGGAGCAGCTTTTTGTCCCGGTGCTCTGGGGGCATTGCCGCGGGGCTGGGGTCCCGGGGAAGGCGCAGCAGGACAGGGTGGCAGTGGTTGGTTTGTGGATTTGTTGTTGGGATGTTTTGTTGGCGGCCCCGGGCGGGCTGTGGGAGCCGGGAGCGGCTGGCCGGGCCCGGAGCCGCCCCTCGGGCCGGGAGCCCCCGGGCAGAGCTCTGTGCTCGGGGCCGAGGACCGGGAGGCCCGGGGAGCGCTCGGCAGTCCGTGGGCCCCCGGCGCAGGCGGGTCCGTGTGGCCGGGCCGGCCCAGCCGTGTCCGCAGCGGGCTCCGAGGGGAGCGGCCCGGCCCGGCCGTGGCCGTGCGGGGCCTGGCGGGGCTCGGGGGTCCGGGCCGGGCAAAGGCTGAGGGAGAGCGGGGGAAGCGCTGGCACGGAGGCCCCGGGCTCCCTGTGCCCTCCTGGCCACGCAGCCGGGCTCGGGGGCCGCCTCGCTCAGAGCTGGTGAAGAATAAATAGACTCCACAACCTGGTGTAGTTATGAAGTGGGTATGGATTGTCAGCTCCCGGCACAAGTAAGATAGCTCTTGTGAGAACTTGTGTCCCGAGCCCTGGTCTGGGCCACATCTTTATTCACCAAGGTGTTCCATATATATGACATTACCTTTTTATGCATATTCAATCCCTGGCCCTGCCTGTCCTCACCTTGCATGATAATTAGATCCATGCCCTTCTGAGCATGCATTGTTCACAGTGGTGGTCTCATGGGGGTCTCTGAGGCTGAAGTTCGAGGTCTTCCTCATGGCTGAATTTTTGAATATTTCTTAGGTGAGTGTGTGCTTTGGTCCCTTGGTGCTTATCTGAGTATGTCTGTCGATTTTGATCAGCCTGGAGACAGAGGAGCCCCTTTATCTGGGTTTCTCAAATCCTTGGTCTTCTCCTGGTATTGTTCTTAATGGCAGGAAGCTTCAGAAATTTGCATTGTCCTATGCCCCTTGTACCATGGCAGAGGTTTTTTAAATAAAAGGTTAAAATTGAACACGTAATTCTACAAGCTAAAATGTAAATGCTTAATTCATATTGCTAACTTAAGTGAACCCCCAAAAGCTCCATTTCAACACCTCTGGCTGCAGGTGTCCCCGGGGGTCCCTGGGCAGGAGCCTCGGGGGCTGCTGGAGCTCTGTGCCCGGGGCTGGGCGCGGCTGCCGAGGCAGCGGAGGATGCAGGGTCCCCCCGTGCTGGGGCTGGCTCTGCCTTGGCCAGGGGCTGCACTGTCAGCCCAGAGTGACATGGGGATCGCCCTGCACTGGCAGGGCTGGCAGGGAAACTGGCAGTGGGGGAGCAGAAAGAGGCAATACTGGAGCTGGGGATGCTCCAGAAGCCTGGACATGTTGGGAGCATGGAAAGGGGGGACCCATGGATACCCCAGGACCCTGAAACAGGGACTGCAGACAGTGCTGAGCCCTGGGATGTCTGGGATGCCAAAGTGGTGAGCCCAGAGAAGGGGAACCTGCGGGATTGCCAGGAGCACCAGCAGCCAAGAGAGGGAGAGCACCAATACAAACTTGACCTGCAGTGACCCAGACAGGGGGTACCTCCAGGAGCCCAGAGAGGAGAGACCAGAGAGGGGAAACTCAGGGTTGGGTGTTTTTCCTGAATCTTGGTCATTTGTGTATTTTGGGGATCGAATCTTGGTGTTTTGGAGGTTTATATGGGCGGCAGAATGCCAGTGACTTCCAGGGGTGGACTTGGGCAAGAGGAACCCCCTAAGCTAATGTGCTCATATACTGTATTTTTCCCCAAACCAAGATTTCTCTTTCCCAAACCTTGGCTGGATGTGGAAGGAGGCTGTGAGGAAGATGTCCCGGGACACCCGGGCAGGTGAGGTGGGAGTCAGTGCCCCTTTCCCCCTCTCTTCTGATCCATCTCCCAGCCCAGCATGGCCCCTGGCTGCAGGACAATCCTGCTGCCGATGCTGTCCTGTCGGGGACACATTGGGAGGATCTCCTTCCCCTTCCCTCTGGCATGGAGGGAAATGTCATGCTCTCCCTGTCCTTTCTCCCCCAGACAAGGAGCTGAGGATGAAGACCAGGGAGGACAGATCCCCACGGCAGCAGCACCTCATAGAAGAGGCTGTTTTGAGCAACTCCACAGCACAGGAATTGAACAGGGAGGAAAATATCTGGAGATTCCACATAAGGTGGGGCTGCAAACCCAGCCCAGGGTGCCCTGAGGAGGAAAGAGCCACCCTGTGCCAGGAAGGTGGACAGAGCTTCAGCCAGAGCTCAGAGCTGATGATCTGTGGAGCAGCTTCAAGATTGGGAGAATCCCTGCAAGTGCTTGGAGTGTGGGAAGAGCTTCAGGCAGAGCAACAACCTGATCTGCCACCAGATGATCCACACTTCAGAATGGCCCTACGTGTGTGGGGAGTGTGGGAAGGGCTTCAGCTGCAGCTCCAACCTCATCATCCACCAAATGATCCACACTGGGGACAGGCCCTACCAGTGTCCTGAGAGTCAGAAGAGGTTTCAGACCAGCTCCACTCTCCTCCTGCACCAGCGGATTCACAGGGAGGAGAGACCCTCCTGCTGCCCCGACTGCAAGAAGGGCTTCAAGCAGAACGCCACCCTCGTCATCCACTGGGGCATCCACACTGGGGAGAGGTCCTGTGAGTGTCCCCAGTGTTGGAAAAGCTTCTCAGTCAGCTCTAACTTCAGCAATCACCAACAGAGGCACCCGTAAGGGAAGCCCTCCAAGTGCCCCAGCTGCAGGAAGAGCTTCGTGCACTGCTCCAACTCCATCCTCCATTGGAGGACCCACGTTGGTCAGAGCCCTTCAGACCCACGTTCCCAGTGATCTGAGTTGGGAAGACACTTGGCTACTTATCCTTTTGTTTTGGCCCTAATTTTCTTTTGAGTTATCTTCATCCCTTAAACCAGACAAAACTGGGGGAATAAACAAATTCATTGAAGGCATCTAAAGTCTCACTTTTTTTTTACAAGTGTTAGAGGAGAATCTGGGATTCAGAGAGATACTTGGGGGTGTTTGGGGGTATTTGATATAATGGTCTCCCTTTCTTGGCACTCAAAGAGATGAGAGGGTTCAATCTGTCACCTCAAAACCGTTCAATGCCACTGGAAACTCCTCAATCCCAGCCCAAAATGCCTCAATTCCACAGCCCTTCAGGGTGGAATGGGGTTGAAAGGGGATTGGGTGCAGTGTGCTGCTAATCAGGAGGGGTGAGATGGGCATGGGGTGGGGCAGGATGGGTGGGATGGGGTTTGTGTGGTTTGAAATGGGGGAAATAGGTCTTGGGAAAGGGGGTCTTGATGTCCAGCAGGGCTGGGATGGTTGGGCTTGGGACTAAGGAGGTGAGGTGGAGTCTGGAACAAGACGGCCAAAGTTTGGGGATGATGTAGGGAGGGGGAGCCCATTGCTGAATGGGTTTTTGGATATGGAAACAATGACAAATCCCACGACCCTGGAGCTCAGAGCAACTGAGATGGTGCTGGATCCAAGGCTGACTGTGGGTCTCTCCTTCCCTCTGACTCTTCCCCTGATTTCCTCTTCTCAAAATCCACTCCTTCTCTGGGCAAACTGTTCCAGCAGGGTCTTTTCTCTGAATCCCTACATAAACCATTTGGATCTCTTTCCATTTGGATCCATTCTCCCTTGTCCTGTCCCTGCCTGCCCTCGTACAAAGTTCCTGGCTAGCTTTCTTGTAGGTTGCCCTCAGGTACTGGAAGGCCAGGGCTTGATCAAGTCCAAGTCTCTTTCCCAGGCTGAAGGAGCCGAGCTGTGTCAGCCATTCCTTGCAGGAGAGGAGCTGCAGCCCTCACATCATCTCGGTGTCCCTCCTGGGCACCTGCTGCAGCGTGTCCATGTCCTTGCTGTCCGTGCTGGGGAGCCCGGCAGAGGCGGACGCAGCACTGCAGGTGCAGGGTCAGCGGCGGGGAGGAGACACGGCCCTGACAGTGGCAGCGTTTTCTCCTCTGAGAGCACCTCTGAGCTGAGTGAGCTAGTGAAGGCTGTGGAGCAAATGAGACCCGGGAGTGAGGGAAAGGCTGGCTGGGAAGGTGTCAGATAAAGCCCGTGTGGGCATTTCTCTTTCCAAGGGGCTCCTGGGGAGACAAAGGAGACTAGAAGGATGCCCCATCCCACGACATTTCCTGGGATATGCTTTCCTGATGGTCTTGACAGTGTCAGTGGTCTCAGGTTATTGGGAGGACTCTATGATCTTAAAGGTGTTTTCCAATGGAAACAGTTGTGCAATTCTAAACCTCCATTCCTGCTTTTGAAGGATGCAGTCCCCAAAAAGACCCACATTTGTGTTTTAAAGGAATTTAGCATCTACCTTTCCTTGAATCAGTCTTTAAATGCCCTCGAAACACTTGAATTCCTTGATCCTAAGCTGTGTTTGAATTGAGGTGCTTTTGTACAGAAAGATTGGACCATGGGATAAATGCAGGCTATTCATCCACAATGGCACTTGTTTCATCTGCTTTTCTTCTTCCTTTCCCTGTGGGTGGGAGTATTTGTCTTGTAATTTGAGTTCTGGCTCAGACTTGCTTATGCATGTGCTCTAAAATCTTATCTACCCCTTTCTATTGAAAAATGCTTGCAGACTGGTGGGAATTGCTAGAGACAAGGCTTACAAACCAGTCCCCAGTAGGATTAGCCCAGTGTCCCTGCTTGAATCCAGATAGGCTTGTATTAAAAAGAGCAAACTATTCTAACTCACTTGCCCCCTCCCCCACCCCCTTTTTATTTTTTCTGTAGCTCTTGGGGCAGTCCTGTGTGCCATTCCAACTCTTTGTTATCAAATGTGTAAAGGCATGATGCTGCTGTAGCAGCAGCCTGAGTTCAGTGTGAACAAGTCCAAAGCACTGGGTCCCACAGCAGTGGGCACAGTGAGAGACTCGCCTCTGCTGCCATGGCCATGCAGCCATGGGGAGAGCAGCTGTTTCCCCCATTCTGCCAAGAGCAGTCTGCCTCCAGCATGTGGCCTGTATGGCCATGATTTTGCCAAAATGTGGAAAATGCAATGTTTGAAGGTATTTTGATGGTGTCTGACATCACCTGACTGGAGCAGTTTGGTAGGCAGGACACCCTGTGGGCAAAGCCATGGCAGGGATCAGTGGCTGGCACTGGCACTGGCATTGTTATTTTTCCTGGCAGGCTCCTGATCCAGCTGTGGGGGAGGGCACCAGCAGCTGTATCAGCCCAGCGAGCAGCAGCACATGGAGGAGACCCTCATCTGCAAAGAGCCGTCACCCCCTTTGCTCCCCCCATGGCAGCGCAAGATGATTCTGCCTCAGGTGAAGGGCTGCAGCAGACTGGAGACTCCTTCAGCCAGGCCCTGTTGCAATCTCCTTGCTGCAGCTGTGCCTGGAGGATGTTGGCCTGCAGTGGCACTGCCGATGCCCAGGAATGCTGCTGGGCTCAGAGAGGCAGAGTGTGTACAAAAGCTGCACTCAAAGCGCTGACCGCGAGAACCTGGAGCCACTGGCAAGGGCAGCAGCTCTTCTTCATTCTGTGCAGGTGAGAGCCCAGCCTTGGAGCCTGTCCCTGGCGACAGGGAAATGCTCTGAGTATAGTTTTGAATTTTCAGGGACAGTGCAAATGAGAATTGTTCTCAGGCAGGTGTTGCAATGTTGGGTTTGGGTGTGTCTGCATGAAAGAAAGTGGGAATAAACCCCTGCCACAACAAAGGAGAACTCTGCATAGCAAATTTACACCCTACAGATACACTGATTATATCAGCCCCCTGAATACTGGGGGCATCTAATGCAGAGTGCAAAGCTTCTTTGAATAGATAGGAGAGAGGAGACTTGAAGAAATGATTTTGCGGATGCAGAAAAAGGGATCAGACCCACGGGTCCCATGGCTCAGGCTTAG
The DNA here is from genome assembly GCF_963513975.1 of Fringilla coelebs. Classification (NCBI taxonomy): domain Eukaryota; kingdom Metazoa; phylum Chordata; class Aves; order Passeriformes; family Fringillidae; genus Fringilla; species Fringilla coelebs. The sequence continues at coordinate 2,805,599 of NC_140037.1, forward strand.
TTCTGCCAAATCAAGCATGATTCATTTTATCTATTTTGTTGGAGAGTATTTCAGAATGACCTGCCTATTGTGCTGTTTCCATTAAGAAAATTTTGAATTGTCAGGAACTGCCAAGATCAGAAATGCTTTGAGGCAGATCATGTTTATGTTGGGTTTGGGTGTCTGTGCAATAAAGAAAGCAGGGAATAAACCCTTGGAACAATGAAGTGGAGGAAAAGTGGAACATTTGGATGGTCAATTTGTTCCCTACAGCTATTGGCCAACTGAATTGTGGGCTCATCTACTGGGGAATGCAAAGCTTCTTTTACTTCCACCACCTGGTGTCGTTGTTTGTGCCCTACCACTTGGTTTGATGTGTAGAGAAATAAACAAAATCCCACATCAACAAGCTGCAACCCAGAACTGAGTGGGAATTACAGAAATAAAGGCCTTGAAAAGTAGCTTTGGAAAGGGTCTCCTTCCTAGACAGTGTGAAACACTCAGGCCTGGCCTGGCTGGGCTTAGGGCTGGCTGCCCTTGGGAAGGGAAGGGAAAGGGATGGAGTTGGGGTGGGGTTTTGCAGCCATGGAAACGAGAGAACCACGGGCGAGCATGTCACAAAGGGGCAGCCCCACGCTGGGGTGGTGCAGGCTGTGGTTGACACGGCCACAGCAGCAGCAGACACGTCTGGCTCTGCCTCTCTGTGCCGACCGCTGGCGACTGGAGTCACCCGACCTTGTTCAAAGGCTGGGACCAAGCTCCTGTCGCTGTCTGCTCTGAGAGCGTTCCCAAATTCAAACCCAGACTCTTCTGCCAGGCAGAAGCACTGGTTCAAACATGGACTTTACTGGAAAAGGAAAGACCACTGAAGGAAAAGGTGAGGGTAGAAAGGAGCTGAAAGGCCGGAGCCAAATGGAAAATAATCCCCCCAGATTTCAGAGAAAACTGGTTTGTGGTAGTCAGTGCTGGCTCTGTGTCAGACTAGGTGGCTGATCCCGCAAGCTACAGATGTTCCTGCAAGGACACATGGCATCAAAACATTCTATCATTAGTTTACTCTGCTTTTTCTTTTTTGACAGTAGCCAAATCACAGTAGCCACAGTAGCCACAGATTGGACATGGTCATGAGATGCAAGTCCTGTTGCTTTCTTTGCCATCAATGTCTGGTCTCACTACAGATAAATTTCCCGTTCTTCCTCTGCTTACTGATTGGGTCCAACCCTGAGGACGGTATTACAGTGCTATAGAAAAACCAGAAAGGCCTGCCAGCTTGCTGAGAGGTCTTTGTGGTTTCCAGAATTAGCAGTCACAGCTGTGTGGGTCTTTCCTGGGGATTCACAGAAGACCAGCCTCAAGAAGGAATCTTTCTTCCCCTCTTATCATTGGAGCCTTCCACCTTTCCATTAAGACATGCTAACTCAATATTGTTCCGAGGAATTAGATGCAGCCTGGTTCCATGAAAAAAAAACCCAGACCTTTTCTAAAGAATTAAGCATTATTCCCCTTGAGTGCCACACTTATTAGATGTGTTAATGGTAAATGTGGGAGTTTGCATAACTCAATTCTTCCTTTCTGAGCATTGCTCAGCCTCACATAGAGGTAAGCAGGGAGCTGGGCCAATCTCTGTTGGGAGGAAGGGTCTTGTGGCAGCCCAGGGAGCCTGTGCACATTGCCAGGGAACAGCTGTGCCCTGCGTGTGCCCCCTGCAATGAGCTGTGCTGCTGCCAGTGCCCCGTGGAGCTGTAGGGCTGCTGAGCTGTGGGGCAGGGAGAGGAGCAGGAGGGTGCCTGTGCAGCTGAGCCATTCCTGGAGAGCACAGGGCTCTGGGCTCCCTGCTGTCCCAGGGCAGCCCAGAGGGGCCAGGGTGCTCCTGTGGTAGCTCTGTGCAAGTGGGGCAGGGTTTTCCCTCTGGCCTGCTCCAAGTGTCTGCTAGCAGGGGCATGTTTCCCTGTGCAGCTAATTAGAAGTTGGCAGGAAATGTGTCCCATGAAAAATATAACTTCAGGTGCTTTAGGTTTTTATTGAGGCCTCTGTTCTATTTTGTGTCTCCACTTTGCAGGCCTGACAGGCTACCCTCTTGCCAAGAGGTTTTCCCTGGCAACTCCCTCTATGCTCCTTCCCTCCAAGCCGTTGCCTCCCATCCTGAAGAGCTCTCCTTCTTCCATGCCAAGTCAGATACCCAGCGGAGAGAAGGAGAATGGGAAAAATGGCAGCAGCTGGTATGAGTACAGGGTGAAAAAAGAGGAGCTGATTTCAGAGGGAAAAGGACCTAAGGTAAGGAGACCAAGCAAAGACCTGTTTGGTAAATTTTCAGTTTATGTGCTGTAGGCAGAGCTCTTGGACCTTTTCCCTGACAGGAACTGACCGTCTCACTGTCCTGGCTTTGGTCCTGATTTAGCTCTTTAGCTGGGCCAGAAATGATGGGATATGAAGGAAGGGTGTGCATCTGCTCCCAGTGCCTCCAGCCCATTCCTGGCCATGGCATGGAGGCCCTGGAGCAACTTGGGCCGGCAGAGAGCTGGCAGAGAGCAGCAGGGCAGGGAGCTCTGCTGAACTTCCTAAATGCCAGTGAGCCAGAGATGATGGATGTGTGGGAGCTGGAGAGCAGCCAGCATCCTGAGAGCTCAGCAGCCTCTGTGCTCAAAGGCTGCTGGGGAAGTGTAGGAGGGAAGGGCAGCAGCAGAAGAAAGGAGGGGCCTGAGAAAAGCAGGTTTTGACATCCTGCAGAATGGCTTTGTGGGGACTTGGCTGGAGATCAGCACTGGCTGCTGGGTACCTTAAGGGCAGGCAGAGAACAGTGATCTAAAGCCACTGCCATGCCATCCACAAGGCCAGGGGAGGCAGTGGCACCATGGAACATCTTGATGTCAAACACATGGATGCCAGCTGGGAATGTAGCCACACTTAGAGAAAAGTGAGCATGAGGGCAGAGGTGGCAAATGTGGGACAAGGTCTCTCCCTCAACTCCTTCTTTTTCATTCCCCATCCTGGGCCAAGCTGCTCCATCAGTTTGACTTTTCCTGCCAGGTCCCAGTTGAGGGCATATCTAAATGTCTTTAGGCATGAGTGGAGGCAAGGCTGGATTCTTGATCTGAGCACTGTGTTCTACTCTTTCCAGACTTCCTTGCTGTATTCCATTGGTGGGGAAATGAAGAAGGGGTCATTGGGACTGCCTTTGATCCCCCCCATACGCAGGGCAGTCAGTCCCCCTCTTGGCAGTGCTGCAGGGTCCCTGCCAAGCTCTCCAGAGCTGGAATTCCAGGAGTGCCAGGAGATGAGGTAAGCCAAGGTGTCTGTTACTCCAGTGTGCTGTTCACCTCACTCCTCCCATCTCGTGTGATTATTTTGCCCAGTCAGGTGTCCCATGTATTTAGGCAAACTTCTGTGTATTCACCATTTTGCCCACCTATAATGATTTAGGACTATGTAATACCCAAAGGCTTTTGATCAGATCCTTCTTCTTGAGAAAACAAGGAGGTGTAATATTCTAAGGAGACAGCAGTGCTCTGACCACATGTAGCACAAGACTGTCACCAGTGTAAGGCACGAGCAGGCAAAGTCAAGCTTTGGCAGCAGTACAAAAGTAGCTGCCCTCCTCGTGCCTCAGCTCAGCAGCTCTTGCTGCTTCAGAGAGGCTGTAGGAGCCACTTGGCTCCAAAAGGAGAGGCAGCAGAATGGGAAGTTCTGATGCAAGTTGAAGAATGACTGCTGTGTTTCAGCCAGAGCTTGGCCAGCTCTGTGTGACTGCAGCAATGGCAAACTTAAGGACAATTAATCAGCTTTGCATCTTGTTGGGTTTGTGTGTTGCATTTCCCCCTTCATCACAGTGACCATGTTTAAAAGCTTTGCCTCCTTTCATGGTATGCCCTTTCCCTCCCTTCTCTTTCTACCTCCTCATATGTTCTTTTGTCCTCCATTTTCTCCAGGCCAAGACCCAGCATCAGAAGCAAAGAGAATTCTGAAGATGCAGGTAGGTAGAGGGCATGTCTGTCTTAAACTGACATTGTATTCTTGACTCAGAGGTGACATTTGGAGAGCTTGGTAAAAAACAATTCTTTTAACAATTTCTTAAAATTCGTTTCAATTCTTTGGTGGGCTCAGTGCACTCTCCCAGAGCTCAGCCCCTGCGAGTGTGCTCAGTTGGTGCAGTGTAAATTCCTCCAGTGTGAAGTGTTGAGTGGTACCTGGGGGCCCCTGAAATGCCATGCTGGAAGAGGATACCTTCCTCTCCATCCTGCTCATTCTTTTGTTGTCCCTGCAGCCTTTTTTGTGTGACAATTAGTAGGGAAAAAGAAGGCATTAAGCATGAAATGAGAGATGTTCCCACTCCTTCCTCCTGCTTTTGAAGCAGAAAACCTTTCCTTGGGGCACTTTCTGAGCTGAACCCTTTGAGATCTGAAAGAGGTTCATGGACATTGCCTGGTTTGGTATTGGCAGAAATATGGAAACCTCCGGTGATAGAAAGTCCTTTGAATTTTCCTATGAAGGAGAAGAAGGCTTCCAAATAGATGCAGCCTAGGCAGGGTGTGAGTTTGTCATCCTGTGACAGCACAAGCCCAAAGCCACCTATGGCAGGTTCAATCTCTTGCCCGGCTCTCTCTGCCTGTGTCAATGTTGCAGGCTGAGGCTGGGGGAGGAGATGCCTTCTGCCTTGTCCCTGTGCCTGCCTTGCCTGATCCCAGACAAGTGGAATTGTGCCAGACAAAATGCAGTCTCTGGTGCATCTGGGTCAGCCAATGCTTTCAAGCTGAAAGCCTCATTGACACTGTTGTTGTTCCTTTGCCATCTCTGGGTGTGTAATGATAGGAGAGATGAGACTTGAAGAAGTCTCTGATGCAGAACAAGGGATCAGATGCCCTGGTCCATTTGGGGATCAGGGTTTGTTCTGCCAAATCCTGGCTATGGCCCCTTTGGAATGACTCCTTACTTGCTGATGTGCCTCTGGAATGCTTAATGCAGCTAGCCAGTAGTATTGCTCAGTAAGTAAGGTGGCATTTTTGCTGGATTAGTTCTGGACTAGAAATGGCCTATCTCATTAAACCTTACCTGTGTCACTTTTATTACTGACCCCAACATTCTACAGGGTGAAGGAATCCAGGTTTAAGACACTCATCCTGCTTGGTCACCATCTGATTTTATTCTCTGTGCAGCCATGTAAAGAACTAGTTCTCTTAATTCCAACTGCTCTGTTGGAGAGTATTTCAAAATGACCTACCCTCTGCTATTTCCATTAGGGGTATTTTGGATTGACAGTATTAGCCAAGATCAGAAATGTTTTGAGGCAGGTCATGTTTATGGTGGGTTTGGGTGTCTCTGCTGAAAAGACAGCAGGGAATAAACCCCTGGAAGAGGTAAGCAGAGCAAAAGTGGAACTTCTGGATGAGCACTTTGCTCCCTACAAAGACAGGCTCCCAGAATACTGGGCACATCTAGTGGAGAAAGCAAAGCTTCTTTTGCATCTAAAACCTGGTGGCATTGTTTGTGTCCTAGCACTCCTTTTGTTGTAAAGAGTAATATAAAAATCCCAAAAATGCAAAACCCAACCTAGATTTAAGTGGGACCTACAGAAACAAAGGCCTTGAAAACTACTTTTGGAAACAATTCCTTCCTTGACAGTGTCATATTCTAGAGAGCACTGTGAATTCCCAAGTGTTTGGAAGGAAAGGGATCCTGTAGTAGTGGAGAGGCAAGGGGCACCACAGGAAATAGTAGAGCCCTTCTCTCTTGGCTTGCCAGCTCCGTATTGTTCAGAGAAATTAAACTGATGCTCATTTCATGAAAAATAAAAAACCAAGCAATCTTTTCAGTAACTAAAATACACTTTGAATTCCTCAGCCATTAGATGGGTTGATTGTAAAGGCGTGAGTTCAATTAACTCATTTCTTCTCTTGCTCCTGAATGTCAGCTTCTTCTGAGCCTACAGCAAAAACCCAGAGGAAGAAGGGCAAGAGCTCTTGGTGCAAGATAGGAGCTGGGATGCCTCTGTTCCCAAGGAAACTGGCTGAGCTGTTCGCCTTGGAGACTGATGTGCCGAACCCCGGCCTTGGGAATGGAGGTCTGGGCTCCCGGCCGGCTCAGGGGGCCTTGGCCCAGGAGCCCCAGGAGGATGGCTCAGCCTCACACAGAGGTAAGCAGGGAGCTGGGCCAATCTCTGTTGGGAGGAAGGGTCTTGTGGCAGCACAGGGAGCCTGTGCACATTGCCAGGGAACAGCTGTGCCCTGCGTGTGCCCCCTGCAATGAGCTGTGCTGCTGCCAGTGCCCCGTGGAGCTGTAGGGCTGCTGAGCTGTGGGGCAGGGAGAGGAGCAGGAGGGTGCCTGTGCAGCTGAGCCATTCCTGGAGAGCACAGGGCTCTGGGCTCCCTGCTGTCCCAGGGCAGCCCAGAGGAGCCAGGGTGCTCCTGTGGTAGCTCTGTGCAAGTGGGGCAGGGTTTTCCCTCTGGCCTGCTCCAAGTGTCTGCCAGCAGGTGCATGTTTCCCTGTGCAGCTGTTTAGACATTTCCAGGAAATGTGTCCCAAGAAATATGGAGCTTCAGGTGCTTTAGATTGCATTGCTGCCGCTGTTACGTTTTGTGTTTCCATTTTGCAGGCCTGACTGACAGCAGTGGTGCCAAGGAGGTTACCTTGGGATCTGTAGTTTCCCTGCCAACATCCCAAATGCTTTTACCTTCCAAGGCCCCTCTTTCACAGAGCTGCTATCTAAGTCTCCTTTTTTATTATTATGCTGACCATTCTGCAGGGGCAAAAAATCCTGATTTAACACACTGTTTTTTTTCTACTGCATTGCCACTTAATTTATCCTCTGTGAAGCTGTTCTACAGAACGGCAGCTAGAAAATCAGCTTTTAGTCAGGCTGGCCTGAAAGGGGCCCAATCTCATACAGTTTAGAATGAAAATCCTTGGGGAAAATGAAATAACTAGTGTCAAGAAGACAGTTAACATTTGGTTAACACTCCCGCACTTTTGCAATGCTCAGATTTTCTTTGAATATCCTCTAATATGTTCCAACAAAGAGAAGACAATCTTGATCTAAATGCATACAGGTATTAGACCCTGGGACTTCTAGGAATCAGAAGAAGATGTTTACTACAATCAGCATGAATAAGGGCAGATAAGAATCTCTGTCAAGAGCAATCTCCATCTCTGCCCCTCTCTACCAGACACAGAGGCTCTCCAGCATCCAGGGGCTGAGGCCTTCCTCATGCAGCAGGTTTCAGTCTGCTGGCCACCAGAGTCATTTCATGTCTGCTGCCAGTAGCCCATCCCTTGGGAGAGGGTCTAGGCATTGTACCTTGCTGCTCTCAGTCCCAATCACTGTGTCTTAGGAGAGCTCTGCAATCTGGAACCTGTCTTGCCTGTTGCCCAGCATTGTGTTTTTGGGGCCTTGAAGTCTGCCAGAGATTCACACAAACCTTTGCTTCCATTCCCAGGCCTCCCACTGAGCCAGGCCAAGGAGATGGATCATCCCAGCACTGCTGGTCTTACAAGGGACAAAGAGCTGAGGGATGGCTTTGGAAAGGTAAGGGATAAGGACAGGGATGAGCAGACGTCCTTTCCAGTGGCTGTTTAGTGCTTGGCCCAAAATGTCACTGAAAATCATCATCTTCCCCTCCTGGCTGATGGGGATTCTCCAGGGAATGTATTTGACAACTACAGGGCAATTGCTTGGCCATTTCCAGTGGTGCCATGTTCTTGGTTTGGAGACGGTGCTAAGGTCATGCCAGAAGCAATCTTGATGTGCAAAGGCTGTTTTAGAGAAGTTCTGAATGACAGAGCAAGCTACACATCAGTGAACGTGGGCAAAGTGCACCCTCGGAAGCAGAGAAGCAAAGATTCTAATGTTGAGTGTAACCAAGGCTGCAAAATCAAATGGGAGAGTTTGATTTTTCTTGGTTATTGTTGTGGCTGTATCTCACAGCCCTCTCATTCTCAAGTTTTCTGCTCATGAACATCAGTGTTTGTGCAACTTGTTTTCACAAGTCTCCTCCTATTGGTCTCATGGTCTCAGAGACCAAGTCCTTCAGAGTCCTTCAGAAGCCAGAAAGTGAGAAACAGCTGCAATTCCTGGCCATGAGTGTCAAGCAACAGCTCATTACCCCTCCTTGCTGGGTATTGCACATGGTTTTTATTCTCCTGCCATGGCCTGTAGGAATTGAACTGCCTGCTCACTGGCCATGTCAGCTCTTCCTCTGTCTTGGAGCACTCCTATGATTTTCATGCTTCAAGCAGGGCTTCCTGACATAGGTTGCAGTTGCAGCAGTGGAAAGTTTGTGGCACTACAGCGTTCCACCTCAGTGTGTGTAATTGCCAAGGTGAGGACTGGAGACATTCCTCTGAAACCATTGGAATGTGGATGGAGCTGCATTGAAGCCTATGGCACTGTGTGGACTCTGTGCTCCTGATGAGATGTTGTGTGTGGTTTGTGTGTCTCTGCTCACAGTCTGTGATGTATTTCCATTGCACCTAGATCCGTGATGCCTTGTGCATGTTGGCCGAAAAGAACTTAGGGCAGAAGGACGCAGAGCTTTTGGAGAAAGAGATGAAGAAAAGGAGACAAAGGGAAACATCCTTGCAGCTTATTCCTGAGAGAGTGGAGCCTAGGGATGCAGCTGAAGCAAGTAAGTGGTGGCTGCACTTGTGGTGGTCCTTTTTGACCACTTGCTTGCCCTTTGCACAGCGTTGCAATCAGACTGGGGAGCTGTTCAGCTTGCATCTGGGTGGAAGCTTGCTTGGGATTTAATTCTGTTTCCCAAAGAAAAATACAGAGGCATGAAGTGTCTTGCCCATGACCTCACTGAGTCAGTAACAGAAGATCAGCTTCCCCCCTTCACCTCTAAAGTTTTTCAGAGTAGAAAATTCTGTCTTGCAAAGTACACTGGAGCTTCAGACTCTCTCCTGGAGAGCAGCCTCCAGGGAAGGGGAGTCCAAAAGAATGCTTTTCAACCAGGCTGCAACCTGGAAGAAGCAAAATTCAGCTCCTTCTGATGAAAACCTCAGAGATCCTTCTCCTGCCACTCCCTGCTGAGGAGCTGGCACTGCAGAGCTGTGCATAAGCCCCAGCCATGGCTTCTGTTGTAGCCCCAGGAGCAAGCAGCGTTCCCACTGAATCCCGGCTGAGGGGCTCTGCCTGCAGGGCTGTGAGCACTGCCCGAGGGTGGCAGTGGGGCCCTGAGGAGGCAGCACTCAGCCCAAGGGCATCACACAAGGTTATCTGCACTTTCCTTTGGGAACTGCCCCTGCCAGCCTCTGGAACAGGAAAACAAAAGCAAAGCACTACTGGCTTTTCCTTGTTTCTTAGGGGAAGCATCACTGCAATTTTGTTTGAAGCTAGAATGGGGTAAATTTACATTAGATATAAGTGATTTTTTTTCCTGAATTTTATAATGAAGTGGATGAAAAGCTGGAAGGGTTTTCCCAGAGAAGCTGTTGTTGGTCTGTCCTTGAAGGTGTTCAAGGCCAGTTTGCATGGGGCTCTGAGGAACCTGATCAGGATGCAGATGTCCCTGCTCACAGGGGTTGGACTAGATGGTGCTTAAAGGTGCCTTCCAAGCCAAACTCTTCTAGGATTCTGTGATTCTGTGTTCACTGTCCCATGTTACTGTGCCATTGTTATACTTGAAGTTCTTGGGATAACAAAGAGATGTTACCCAGCTCCAGCACATTTTCTGGCCCTTTCCATCATCACCAACACTCTCCACTTACAAGCTCCTCTTTTTTGTCCGTGCAGCCTTTAGCCTACCACCTGTTGATGGCACAGCTTCTAGAGTGCAGAGAAAACACCCTGGTAGTGCCTTGAAGGAGAAGGTCTTGAGAAAGCAGGACAACGTGCCCTTACTGCCTAATAAGCCCATGGTGCATGGGGATGGCAGCTTCCCACACAGCTCCTCAGGTAAGCCAGCTCTGTGGCAGCTTTTTCCACATGGGTTTTTCCTTGCACAAGGAGCACAAACTGCCTCCTGCTTCAGCCAGCACAGCTGGGATCTTGGCTCCATAGTCTGTCCTGAGAATGACCAGCAAATCTACTTTTGAGTTACTCCAGCTTGGTAGTAGTGGAGCAGTTGGTTCTTAGAGATGCATTGGAAAGCTGAACTGAATAAAGTCATGGTAAAGGCCTAAGCTCTGGCTTTTGCCCATCCTGTGAGTCCAAGCTACAGCACTGGTGCCAGGAGGCAGCTGGGACTGCAGGGAGGAGCTGCAGGGCAGTCTGCCAGGCTGTGCTGACCGTGCACCTACAGGAACCACCACAATCAGTTGTTCACTCACCATCTGGGCCCTCTGCCTGTGCTGCTGCCCAGTTCTGCTGCCAGCTGTTCTGCTATCCAGCAAGGGCTGTCTCTGCAGGGCAGTCAGTGGCTTGGTGCAGTCGTGCTGCTGCTGCTCCCAGAAGTGCCCGATGGCTCCTGGCTGCCACCATCCCACAGCCTGCAGTGTCAAGAGGGAACAAGCAGTGCCTCTTGTGTCACCCAGCAAATACAGCACCCCTGTGCAGCAGATGACAGCCAGGAGGGGCTGCCTGCTGCTCCCAGGCTGTTTGCTGCCTGCAGCAAATAGACAGAATAGTCCCCAGTGGCTCTTGTCTCTCCTTTGTGGGCAGCCTGCCTGTGCTGTGATCCCAAGTAGGGTGAGATAAGAAGGAGGGAGCTAGGAATGATACTTGAATGCTCTTTTCTAGTGATGCTACTTCCATGTTCAGAATTGACCAGAACTAGCCTGGCTTGGCTCTCCTTTCATAGTGAATCTAGATGTGTATGTCTGCATACTTCTGCAGTGACATCACTGGTGTCAGAGCCTGGGGTATGTCAGTGACATCCAGATTAGCTCCCTTCTGAATATTTTTCATGTTATACCTCCATACTTTGTGAGAGCATGCAAGGTAGCACTAAAACCCTACAGAGTCTAGAGCAGTTCATCTAGACTCTGAGCAATATTTATACTCCATCATTTTTGACAGCGCAAATGTTTTCATCTACACATTAGAAAAGGAGCTTTTGAGTGCACAACATGAAAGTTTTGATTGACAGTGCTTTTGATGACAAATGGGTTTCATAAGGAATGCATTTATTATCAGATTTTTCTCATACCTTGTAAATTTCTTCCTTACCAAAAAATTCAATTAAGGCAAACCCCGGTCACCTGATTAACAAAAGAGTGCGTCTGCCAACAATGTGCATCTGTATTTGCATCTTTTTATCCTCAGAGTGCATTTGGAAGGCTTTTTAATCAACTGTCTAGTCTGGAAATTGCATTTTTCCACAAGAGAAAGCTTAGAAACTGCTGAGTTTGCAAACACATCCATTAGATGGCAAAAAATTTCACTTGAGCATCCTTGAAATACAGGCAGTGTGTACCTCTGAAAGAGGAAAGATTCCTGATGCTTGGAAAGAACAAAATGCATAAAGTACTCCCTTCCCAATAGCAGGCTAAATGGATGTGCACTCAGCTGCCTGCTGTCTAGAATATTTGCAGTCAGTGGGAACAGAGGCGCTGTCAGGTGTGAACGGTCAGGTGTGGCTGTTCCCTGGCAGCTGCTCCGAGGGGATTGAGCCGGGCCCAGCAGGGCTGGGTTGTTCAGGCTTGGCTTGGTGCTGTCTGCAGGCAGCTGCAGGTCTCTCCTCAGGGAGTTGCAGAGTGCCCCAGTCCTCAGGGCTGGAGGAAATGAGGGCGCTGAGACAAGAGGGGCACCTGAGGGGTTCCCTCCTGGGTAGCAAGTGCTGCTGTCAGCGCTGTCTGGCAGGGAGCGGGAGCTCTGCGGCCGCAGGAACCTGCCGCTGGCTGCGGCACCTGTGGCACTGGGGAGCTGGCGCTGCGGGGGCAATGGTCAGGTTTAGGCTGGAGCTGGGCCCAGCTGGGGGAGGCTGGGAGCAAGCAAGGAGCCCCAGGAGCCAGAGAGCAGGGAAGGCGCTGAGCCAGTGGCAGCGTGTGCCCCAGGGAGCCCTGGCTGGGAGATGGGGCTGCAGGCCGCTCCATGGCGGGGCCTTGCCCGGGGCTGCAGCGCCCATGGCCGACCCTCTCCTCACAGTGACCTCGCAGACAGCCACTGCTGCCAAGCGCCGAGAGGAGCCGCTCCGTGGGAACGGGCAGAAGGACAGAGCCTCTTCAGACCCACAGCAGTCCTTGCAGGAGGCACTCTCCATGCTGGGCAGCGATGACTGGTAAGAAAGGCCCTGTTCACTCTGTGTCCCTCTGGGCATTAGGGCAGGTCAGAAGCGTGTCTTGCTCGTGCGTCTGAGCCCCCAGAGCCCAGAGGGCCAAAGGGCACTGGTGAAACCACTGCAGAGCAGGGAGAGGATGAAGATCTGAGAGCAGCCTTTTCTTGGCCTTGCTCTGCAGCAGTGCTGCAGCTGCAGCAGGTCCGTGCTGTTTCCTCGCTTTGCCTGCTGCTCCATGGAGCTGCAAAGGAAACCTTGAGGGAAGAGAGAAAGCTCTGGGAGGAGATGATTTGCTGGCTGAAGGCAGAAGCAGGATGGTAGTAGTTTTGAGTGTAGAGATTTGGCTGCCTTGGGCCACTGGCCCAGTGGCAATGAGTAAGATTCCTCTCTGCTCCCACTGCTGACAGCAATGGCAGGTGACAGGGTCTCCCTGTGACCTCCTGCATGGGAGTCCCAGAAGCAGCTCTGGGGAGTTCCTTTTTCTGAGAAATGGAATAAGTTGTGCTTTCCCTCAGCCTGTCATTACTCCTGAAGGGCTGATGGCAAAAGAGAAGGAAAAAGAAAAAAATCCTCTAGGAATCTTGCACTTTTGGAATTCAACTTTTTCCTTCTCACTGCTTCATATGGGCCTGGGATGTTTTGTCAATACTCCCAATGTGTCCCAAATTTATACACAGGCAGAAGGAGGCCCAAAGGTGATAACCCTACAAACATTAGGTGATATTGGTTCTCTTTTTGATGTCTTTTTGATCACTCCCTGCTGGCTGCTTCATTCACACAGGGCTAAGGGCTCCATTCACACTAGGATAAACAGGAAAAATCTGCCACGATGCATCTCCTTGTGCAGTCACCTTTGTTTTGCCCTTTCTCTAGTGCTTTCTCTTCCCTATTTCTCTTTGGTGCCCTGTGAGGTGCAGAGAGCTTCTGCAGGTGTGGGGGTCTGGATGACACTCAGAGGTGCCCGTGGGATCGGCCACCAGCCCTGTGCTGCAGCCCTGATGCCTCCCATCCCTTCCTGTAGCTGAGGGCCTGCACAAAGCAAGTGCTCAGAGACAGAGTTGTTTGCACCTTTTAAATAACATGTTGCTGTTGTGGGGGTTGTTTTAGGCAGGGGGTTTTGGGGAAAAGCCACAGTTTCAACAGTTCTTGCCCAGGGGTGGAATCTCCTGAGACATCCTGCTGCTTTTTTGGGGAATGTGTGAGGTGGAGTGGAGGGGGTGACAGAGAGGCTGAGATCGTAGAGTGGAAACTCAGCTCCAGAGTGGCAGTGCAGACTCTCCCTGCTGAACTGCCTGCTGGGGCTGACAAAGAACGAAAATGTCCCAGTAACAGCCCGATGGGACTGTGTCTCAGGGACGGGTATAGGGAGGTGACAAGAAACAGCAGCATGGCCCGGTCTCACAGCTTCTAGGAAGCAGTGACACAGGAGCCTCATGTGCCAGAGATTTCAGAAAGACTGTCTTCTTAAATGGCCACTGAAACCCTACTCTTTGCCTCTTGGGTTTGTCTATGCTTTTGACTGCCACAGCATCCTGGGGCAATGTGTTCCATGATTTCATTAAGTACTCCTTGAAAAGCACCTCCCATTGTTCAACTGAGCTGCCAGCCTGGTAATGGCAGAGGGTGCTGCCTTGGTGGAGAGAAAAATCACTCTTCTGCCTTTCAGGGAGCTGAAGGAGAAGGGACTCTTCAGCATCAAACACCTGGCTGGGTCCCATTCAGAGGTCCTGCTTTGCAGACTCCATGAGATTTGCTTGGCAGTTACCAGTGAGGTGAGCACATTGTTCTGAATTGTCCCCCACACTTCACACACGGTGTGTAGAGTAGGTATGTGCTTGTTCATCTCCATGTGTGCTCAGGGACTGCCTTCATTTCTGGTTTTAGACCTCCTATTTCTAATGTCTGTCAGCTGTCTGTAGGATCTGTGGGTCCATGTAGCTGTATTTACTGGCAGGTCGGGTATCTGACACTCAGCTTTGAGCGTGGTGCCTTTATAATGCAATGTGCAAATGCACAAACTGAGACACTAATGATGTTATTTGCCAGAGTCCCCATCTCTGCCCAAGCTGTAATTCAACACTGCAGATTAGTCTGTAGACCTGAGCCTGTGTTTTCTGTATCCTGGCTGAGTGCTTCAATTGCTGGTGTTGCTTTCTGGAACAGGAGCACCTGACTCTTTTATCTTTAGGACTGGGGCCTTTATGATTTGAAAGCAGCTCTTGCTTTAATTTTCTAGTAAAAGGGCCTAAAATCAAAGCTGTGGACAGTTTAGAAGGGTTAAGTAGAACACCTTGAATTTTTTTTTCTTAGTCCTGCAGTAAGCAGGTCTGAGGCCAGAAATTGGTGCCAGAATAAGTGCCTTCCTGTGCTTGTGCTCTCTGGCTCTTCTTGTACTTGTATGTTCCTCTGGACACAGTGGGACGTGTTGTCATTGCCTGGGACTTCTGTTGAAGGCAACTGGTTTTCTTTTCAAGGTGATTCTTATGTTTCCCCTTATGACTTCCCCAGGTGACCAACCTCCGTTCCAAGGTGTCCTACTCTGCAATTGTCACTCTGGGAGAGCTCTTTGTGACCTTGAAGAAGGACATGGACTCTGAGGTGGATGAGGTTGCTCGGGTCCTTCTCCAGATGGTGTCCAGCTCCCCAGAATTTGTTCAGAAAGCAGCCAGTCAGAGCCTGGGGATCATGGCAGAGAATGTGACTCCTGCACGAGCAATGACTGCCCTCATGGACATGGGAGTCAAGTAGGTTCTTCTTCTTTTAGTGATATTCTTCCCCTTCTAGTGTGTGGGAGGGAGAAGGGATGAGGGAGAGAATGGGAATGGTGGGAGGGAAGGGTCCTGTATCCTGCATCTTCTGTGGACTCAGAGACTTAATTCTCCCATCAACCTCATTTCTTTCCTCTTGTCACCTATTTCTGCCCTCCTGCAGCCTATTAGTGTTTAGAATCACAGAACTGTAGAATATGTGGTGTGAAGGGGCCCATCAGGACCACCGAGCCCAGCTCCTGGCCTTGCACAGAACAGCCCAAGGGTCACACCAAGGGCCTGAGATTGTTGTCCAAATGCTTCTTCAACTCTGTCACAGACTTGGTGCTGTGACCACTGCCCTGGGGAGCCTGTTCCAGTGCCCAAACACCCTCTGGGTGAAAAACCTTTTTCCTGATATCCAAACTAAACCTCCTCTGACTCAGCTTGCTGCTGCTTCCTGGAGTTCTCCCAGGATGTCAGATTTTCCTAGATGTGGTGAATGGTGGGGGGAAGTGAAAGTACCTGCAAAGGCTGAGGATAGAACCTTGTGCTTTTGTGGGAAGAAGGACAATTGCAGTTGCAGCTGTGAGCAGTGTTTGGTATTTCACAGGGCTAACCACAGAGGCCCTGGGAAAACCGTGTCTCCTCATGATGCCGTTAACCTGAGACATGAGGAGGGTCCTTGCTGGGGCGTGGAGCACATGGGGGACAATCTGCTGGGTGTGGCACAGCCTGCACATAAGGTGCAGCTCTTGCCAAAAGGAGTCTTGTATGACTGTCCTGGCCATTGAAACTCTACATTCTATTCAAACTGATGTTTCATGTTAGCCTTGAGATGATGAATCACTTTACAGGCACCTTCACAGGCCGTGTGCCATGGGACAGCTGAAGCAAATGGTGCCCAAAGTGTTGGTGCTGGGCCTGAGAGTTCCCAAGAGACACTCTCTAGAATAGGAGAACCTGGCTAAACTGCCTGCCACCCTTTCCTCAGCTTTGGAATTGGGTAAAACATTCAGATGTATCCCTTGTAAAGCCCCACAGAAAAAACAGGCTGCATTGCTGGATCTTCTGCAACTTCATGGCCCACAATGTGTTTTCCCTGCATTTGTTTTGTTCCAAAGGTCTGCAGATTTGGGGATAAATGGGTGAAAAGAGCCTCAATCTTGCTGACGCTCAATGGAGTGGGTGCCCTCTGATGGTTCAGCATGAATTGTTCTTAATTTCTAAATTATTCATATGTCATCTATTTCTTTAATCTTTCTCAGAGTAAATGCTGTGAAAGAAACTGAGTATCAGACAGTGCAGGGAGACTGAATTCCTCCCTCTTCCTTGCAGACAGCCCTTCTGTACAATGCTAACTTTTGTTTACCTGAGGACAGAACCTTCTACCAGTGTCTAAAGCTGCAGGGAGAGGCCAGGCCTCCTTCCCCCAGCAAGGCCAGGGAGCAGGCTCTGGCCAAGGCCTGTGCTGCTGCTGCTCCTTCTCCCTGTGCCCAGGGTTTGCTCTCTCCTTCCCAGGAGCTGCCACGCCCAGGTGCAGAAGTGTGCGGCCGAACTCCTCCTGTCCCTGATGGAGAGAATTGGAGTCACCAAGCTGGCAGGCACACCCAGGGCTGAGAGGCTGGCACACGTGGCAGGGAAGCTTGCTCAGGACTGTCACAAGGACACAAGGTAATGATCTTCATTTCACCTCCTAAAACAGGAAACCCATTTTGTGTCTGGCTAGAAAGGTGAAACCACAAAAGAGTGGAAACTAAAGGAAATATGAAGTGACCTCACGGTGTGAATAAGGGTCATAGAATCATGGAATATGCTGAGTTGGAAGGGACCCATCAGGGCCATTGAGTCCATCTCCTGGCCATGTGCAGTGACCCCAAGAGTCACTCCATGTGCTTGAGAGCATTGTCCAAATGCTTCTTGAGCTCTGTCAGCCTTGGTGCTGTGACCACTGCTCTGGGTTACCTGGGCAAATGGCTGTACTGGGTAATTTGAGGTTGGCCAGCACAAAGGAGCATTGCCAACTTTCTCCTGTGGCTTGAAGGATTCTTTACTGAGATCAAAAGAGCTCAGATGAGCCAGTCCAACAGTTTTGTTTGGCCTTAGGTGAATAACACAAAGCCAAAGTGTTGGCTAATGTTTATCACTGAGGAATCCCAACCATCCATTTCTCATTAACTTCAGACTTTCCTAGAAATATTTGAGGGGTCTTTAGCCAACATATTCCGTCTTTCTGAACCTGTTCTGCAGATTTCTAGAATGCTGTTATCTGTGGCTCAGTGAGCTCCACATTCCTTCTTGAAGAAGACTGTGGTTTCCTAGTGGCAAAATCAACCCAAACCACCAAAATCCCTTTCCTTTGGTGATTAAATTCCCATTAATAGCTGCCAAGAACGCCAGAGCAACTAACTACCCATGTGCATACATATAGTATAGAATAATCAAGAGGATGCACGAGGTGTTTTGTCCTGGCTTCCCTGCCAGTTAAAGAAAGGCAAATTATTGTGCAATGGCAGCAAGACACTGCTAATAGGCTCTGACAACAAAGCAGATGTGTTTTGCTTGTTCCCTGGGATTCTTTGATGCCACAGAAGCACACTTGCAGTTTCAGAGTGAAATGGTATTTTTCTGTTGCCCCACATTCTCCTCTTGCCTCTTGTGTTCAGCTGACAGCACTGTGTGGTGTCAAGTGGAGGTAAATCTCCCTTTTTGCTGAGTAGGTGATGCCTTCTCGTGCAAGGATTGCACCTGATGAGTTTAAGGTATCAGCCTCTTCTATTAACACTCTTCCTTTCTTTGTTCATTCCCTTCCTCCCTTCCTCCCTTCCTCCCTTCCTCCCTCCCTCCCTCCCTTCCTTCCCTCCTTAGGCATTATGGACAGGAGATGGTGAAGATGTTGCTCACTGATCAACAATTTAAAATGCTTCTGGAACAATCTCTTTCCACCTTTGACCTGGAAGATATCCTGACAAGAATTAAGAGGAAAGTAAGTGCTTGGCAGGAGAAATGTCTCCTTTGTGCAAGTATTGCCACTGCTAATAGGCGAGCAAAACATACCCAATGTGTCTTTAGCCCATTCCTCTTCTGCTGAATCATTTTGCTCTCGGGAATGAGCTGTTAATCCACAGCCTGTTCATCTGCAGACCACAAAGGAACTGATATTATTAGGGAAAAAGTGGGGTTTTGAATATTTTCAATATTGGCCACAAAGAGGAAAGGGAAAGAGGAGAAAATGGGATTGCATTTAAGCGTAAGCCCCCACCATGCTCTCCCTACTCTGCCCCCAGTAAAGCAATGAAGTGAGAATAGTGCTTCTGAAGATAACAGAGTCTTTGCAAAAGACACTGGAAGTAGTGGTACCAAGAAAATTTCCAGATTTACAAAAGATGTCCAAGTCAATCCTAGTTACTGCAATTAGTCTGTCTTTTGGGAATACTGCCCTGCTGTCAAGCCCTGTGGAGCTGGAAGAAGCTTGGTGAATTCAGCAGCATCCAGTGGAAAATCCTTTCTTTTTTGGGGGGAGGGGAGGATTTTATTTCTTTTATCAACATTTTAGAAGGCAGCGTGCCTTTGTGCAGGCACAGGGAGAGTGAGCATTGAACCAAATTGATTTCCAACACAATGGGCCAACCCCAAAAGAGTCCAATTTTTTCTGTTGCTTCCTTCACAAACACTCACTGCCTACCAGTTTGCATTATTCCCATTTATGCTCAAGACTAATGAATTTGGGATTTTAGACTGCTGCTCAGTCTGGTAGCACCCATAACCTGCCCTGGGCTTTTGAAAACAAAGAGTTGGCATCACTGAATCTCTGGTCTGTTTCCTTCTGTATGTTAGGAACTGTTTCCCTAAGCCTTGGTAGCAGTGATCCTGGTTCTAACTTGTATTTTAAAGAGGGAATTTCCTATTTTATATTCTAAAGATTGATGGGGTTTCTCTATGTCCTTGTAGGGGATGGAGAACCAGAAGGCTGAATGCCCATCTGTCAAGGAGCTGGTGCAGGAGAGGAACGATGGCTCCAAGAAGCCTCAGGCCACATTGCCTTCTAGCAAACGGTACTGAGCACTTTTGTTGGATGTGACAAAGCACATGGCAAGCTTTACATGTCTCTTCCTCAGGAAAATCTTTCTGGAAGGGATGACCAGTGCCAGAGATGGTTTCCTTTCCCTACAAATGCTCTAGGATAAAAAATGTCTACTTCTGCATTGTGTTGAACACAAGTTCTCTGGAGGGGTTTCCACAAAAATTGAGAGACAAAAAGACATCCGTTGGTTGCAGCTCAGATGATCCTGTACAGTGGCAAGGGCAGTGTTGGGGAGGATAGGAGAGGGCCAGTTCTCTGCTGCCTGACTTGGGACAAGTAAATTCAACCAGGGCTTTTTTTGTCATCTGAGTGGAGTCTTTTTCAGATGGGTGTTTTGATGAGAAGTCCCAGTCTAGAAGCAAGATGCCCATTCACAAAGTTGCAGTTCTCATCCACGTGGTTTGGCCTGGCTGAATCATGGGTTTTTTACCCTCAAACTGTACCAAGTTTGAGTAGTAAGTAGCAAGGCAATTCCTGAACAACTTCTGTTAACAGGTGGACTCAATGTGGACTTTTTGTCTTGACATTCCTGTCCTTCATATGATTTTCTTGATGGACGGCATGTTTGGTTTATTTTGTGTTGCAATCAGCATTTAGGACAGGAATTTGCTCCTTGCTGTCTCTTCATGGCAGTTGCAGAGCTACTTGTACCTGTTCTCCTCTGATAACAGAGGGGATTTATTTAGCCCTGTCATGGTCAGCATATTGGAATAATTACCAATATTGCCGGATGGGACGTGTCTGGGCTTGACTGGCCTCTGCCTCTTGACCAAAAGGCGGCAGCTGCGGTGTTTTCACCTCTGAGACACCTTTGGCTATGCTGGATGCTGCAGCTGGGTGCTAGAGACAGGTCCAGACATGCAGGGGCTCCGGTTTACCTCTGTTGGAGAAGCTTTGAGGCGAGGTGAAGGAAAAGGAGTCGGGATCTGCTACAGGGTTTCGATGCAGAGCTTTATTCCGGCCCACATGCCTCTGAATCCCGTAACAGCTCTAACAGAACCTCCCGAACCACGTGGTTGCTGGCTCTTTAAACCCCAGGGAGAGGGGGAGGGAAGGGGTAGGGATCCCACCAGGCAGGTGCAGGGCGGGCAGGTCTCAGGTGAAAGGGACACCTGGATGGGCCAATGGCCCCCAGGGATGCAGAGCATCTCTTGAACTCTGCCAATCACTCAATGCCCTTCTGGAATGCCAGGATTGACAGGGAGCACTCATCAGGGGTCAGGGTGGAGGAAAGGAGAGGTGATTGGCACCTGGGAAAGGACCAGGATACCTGAGACAAACTATGACATCACACCACAACATCAGCGGTGGCAGGAAAGTGACCACATGCCTCAGTGGCATAGCTAGCATCTTCCTGTGCTCATGGAAGAGACAGGTTGATGCAGGAGAATTGTTCCCAGTGGGGTTATTAAGCTGTGCATTTAGTCTCTAGAGAAGCAGATGAAACGTGAGTGTAGTTCTGGGATGTCTGGCTTCTGTTTTTATCTCTCTCACTGATTTTCTGAATCCTTCAAATATGGCCCTGTTTATCTGTTGAGATGCATCTGAGCTACTTGTCCTACCTGGTTGTCATGCCTGATTGTCATGCCCAGTTGTAGAGACACTTCACCAGAGAGATGAGTTTCCTTATTGTAAGACACACACGTCCCATCTGAGGAGGCATTTAAACTTGGAAGTAGTGTCTCTCTTTCTCCACAAAGCAATGTGACCTGTGTGCCTTGGCAGCCATCTGAAGATAGATCAGATGCATCTCATCCTTGGTTTTCCTGAGTGAGCACTGGCAAGAATGTCACTTGCAGATTGTTTCCCATAATGATTGTCATGAGGTCCACATTGTTCTTCAGAGCCTCGTGATTTTCCAGCTTGAAATCACATCATTAGGAAAGCTGCTCAAGATGTTTTGCTCACAATTACCTGAAGGTATTACCTGTGGCTGCAGCTCTCTCCACAGAGAGCAGCAGGCACAACTTTCCCAGGCATTGTCCTGGGGGAGGCTTTGAGAAAATCAGAGAAAAGAATGATAAACAATTCTTATCTTCACTTGCTGCACCTGTTGTTGTGAACATGTGGAAAGTGTTATGGAGATTTCTCTACCAAAGGGTAATTTCTTAATTGGCCAGTGGTGATGGTGTTTTGGATTCAATTGACCAATCTGTTCTGTCTGTATCAGACTGTCTGTAAGGGAAATGAGTTTCAGTATAGTATAGTATAGTATAGTATAGTATAGTATAGTATAGTATAGTATAGTATAGTATAGTATAGTATAGTACAATAAAGCAATTGATCAGCCTTCTGGAATCATGGAGTCAATGCTAATTATTTCCACAATGGGGATGCCATGCTACGATAATTATCACCAACAGGTCCTCATTTGGTTTTATTTTCCAGGGTGACATCTACCTCTGATAGACACCTCCTACACCCTGAAAAGGCCCAGGTCACGTTACCTCCAGCTGTGGATGAAACAGAGCTGCTCCAGAAGCTTTACCATCTCCTGGAAGCCAAGGGGTTTCAGACACGGATGGAAGGAGTGACACTCCTCCAAGACCTGTGCAAAACAAGACCCCAGCTCATCTGCACTGACATTGTCCAAGTATGTAGGCTATCTTCATTGCTCCTTTCCTTTACCTCCTTTTCTAAGCCTGTAGCAGTAAAATTAATTCAGTGTGTCTTGGCACTCCGTCCTGGCTGTTTGGGGCATGCTGGTCCCTCCTACACAGAAAAATGTAATTCAGGTCCAGGCTTCAGGACAAGTTCTTTCAGTCCAGCTGTATTTGTCTGACAGGTGCCTATTGCTGCTGTTCATCAGATGATGGCAGAATTTTCTGTTGGTGTAACTGCTGCTGTCTCCTACTCCCAGTTGTGTCAAGTGAAGGGAATCCAGCCACTGAAAGCATGGCAATTATTCTCTAGACCAAAGATGGGTGTGAACAGGGAAGAGAAGTATCAGGCTGGGTTGGCTTAAACCCAGTTGTTTTTTTAAAGAATACTTCTATATACTCTGTCTTGTCTTGCACAGGCACAACTCTGGCTACTCATTTCCATCCTCTTGGTAAAGACAGGACTCACCCTTCTTGGGAGGTCTTTTATTCTCTTTGGAAAAGGAGGAAAACAGCTAAGGACTCATCTCTGCCTTCTTCTCCCAGTAGCTGCTTTTTCCCTTTTTCTAGGAAAAGGTGCCTGATAATGTGGCTGTCAAGGGACTGAACCTGCTCTAATGAGAGCTGTACAGCACAGCACATTTTAGAAGTCTACCTGTTACTTAGAGAAATGATCTGGCTCCTGGAAGAGTTGATCAGAGCCCTGCACTTCTCCAGACACTGACTCTGAGACAAACAAAAGAAAACTTAGATCTCCTCCAGCCATAGTTTTGGCCAAATCATAATTGCCCTCAGTACTTGAGGCAAGTGTATAGAAAACCAGGCATTGTAAACATCTGCTTCCATCCAAAGCAAAGGTAGTCTTTAGCATTATTAAATGGAATTGATTTAATGATTTCTAGATGGAGAGAAATACCATAGGAACTATTGTGTCCCCCGCCAAACCTCTTAAAAACAGAAGAAAATCTTTCAACCAGCATGAGGTTGCGCCACCATTCCAGTGAGTGGCCCACAGGAAAACAGTGACATTGTGCAAGCAAGAGCTGACCTGACAGAAAGGATCACTTTCATCTCTCACAGCTGACTGCTAAATCCACTCTTCAAACAAGGACATTTGAATCCAGCTTTCATGTTGTTTGTTCTCTTCACAGATTTTTGATTATTTTGTCCTGAGACTATCAGACAGCCACAAGAGAGTGAAGCAGAAGGCGCTGGACGTGCTGGCTGAAATCACAGGCGTCCTGAAAGATGCCTTGAACCCTGTGATCATTGTTTTGGTGGAAGGAATAACAAAGAACCTGAATTCAAAGGATCCCAGGGTTCGTGCTGCAGCTGTGAAAGCACTGGAAGAATCCATTGCTCATTTGGGTAAGGCTGAGCCCTGGCAGGGACTCTCCTCAACTGCATCTCTGTCTCTCCTGCACAAGAGAACGCTGAGTGCCTTGGGAGCTGCTCTTGTCTGTGGAATGCTCCAGCTGACACCCACCAGAAGCTGTGCAGGTGCAGTCCTTATGCACCAGTCCCCCAGCAGGCTTGAATGTGATCAGCATTTCCTAAAAGTCCCAGGAGCCCTTGGCTCTGTGCTGCTTGTCTGAAGAGCAAGTCCCAGACTGCAGCTTTGCTACAGTTCAGAGGCAAAGGGGCTTTTGGAGTTTGCTTGGGCCCTCTCTGATTTTCTAAATGAAGAGCTTTGCTGTTGGCATGAAGGGACACTGGCCCATCAGAGCTTCTGCAGAGCAGCCACCTGGAAGGCTCTACATTAGAGCCATTAGCTGCCTATTTTCCACTTTTCTCCTTTGTCTTCTATGTTCAAAGGGGAACTTGTGATTCACCAAGTTCATTTCTTTATAACAAACAGGTATACCCAGCTGTCAATGATGCCTTGTTCCACGTGCTGTTCTGCATGGGGCAAGATGGCTACAGTAATTAACTCCAGAGGCAGGGACTGCCCCATATTCCTTTGCCTCATAGATTTATGTCAGCTCTGCACTGGGGAAATATGTCTGATAAAAGGAGTGTTGAAGAGGCAGGTCTTTAAGGGGAGTTTCCACTTTCTCCTCCCCAGCTGCTCTGTGAACTCACAAACTGCCTGACTCAGTGACTTGTTGTGTCCCAAGTATGGGCTTCTTCCTTTTTGCTCTGGGATGCAAAACCTTTTCACTTCAGTACATGTGACTGAACTCTTGAGGTCCCTGATGTGAAATGTTTTAACATAGCTCCTGGTACAGCAGACAAGTTTGGATTTACAAATGTGAAAGGAGAGGTTTCTTCTGGAATTTTAAACCCTGCCAAGTAGGCTGGAAAGAAAGAAGAAAAGGATTCAAAAATCAGCAGAAATTGAGTTGATTTTATAAAATGGGGTTGGCCCTGCCCTTTCCCTCCCCACTGTCCTTTCTGCTGTGACCTCAGAAAAGTGAGCAGAAACATGTGTTTCACTTGTAGATAAAGTATCACTGCTGAAACAGTTCAGCTACCAGTGGAATCAACTGAGTGGCCAGGCTCTGCTGGATGTCGCCGAGCGTATCACAGGTATGGCCTCCCCTTCTAAGCCAAGAGCTCTTCCCAGGGAGTATTTACAGGGAATGCCTGTGAGCAGACAGTAGAGTAGCTCCTCCAAATCAGGAGGTGCTGAGCTTCTCCCTCCTGCCCAATACCCATGGCAGGTGTATTTGGCAGGCTTTCCCTGGCTGCTGCAGGGCTGTGCAGCATCTCAGAAGGGAGCGGCCTCTCACTGGGGCATCTCAGAACCCACCTCCAGCAGAGGGATGGGCTGAAAATACCCCAGCTGGCTCCTCTCTGGGAAGCTCAGGGACATCTGTGATCCTTTAGGGAAAATGGTGGCAAATGCTGTTTCAGGGCTTCAGTTTGTTTTGTCCTCCAGAATTCTTGTTTGTCTCTTGGAAAGTTCTGAGGCTGAACTGTGCAGAGCCTGGGGGTCACAGCTTAGGTCAAAACTCAACAGACCTATTAGAGGCATGGGTTTAGTGCAAGGCAGCCTCTGGGGGCAGAGGGGCAGAGGCAGAGTGCTGGGGCTCCCTGCCTGTGCTGTCCAAGTGGCACTGGACTGAGCCTTTCAGGGTGTGCAAACAGTGTCTGCCTGTGTCAGCGCTGTCCAAAAGGCTACAAATGCAGCTGGAAATTGATTCCTCAGAGGAGCTTGCTATGTCAGCAGTAGTCAAGGAATGGGAAAATGATAATCTCAATATATAGCAGAGAAGATGATTGATAGCCTTGCTTTAACTGAGGCTAAATGCACTGCTGATTATGCCAACGTCTTGGAATGCAAGGTTTAATACACTTTGTGTCTTCATTAGGAATCTCAAAAGGGCATGTTCAGCAATTGTTCAGCAATTGGGAATGTCAAAGACCCTTTTAAGAGCATTTGAATAAAGTAGATCTCCAACAACAGGGAATTTAGTTTAGCAGTTCTTTTGATCTCTTTTTCAAAAAAAGGAATGAACTATAAATTAGGACTAGTTTAGAAAATGCCCATGTTCTTTCTGAGATTTAGTAGGAACAGACAGCTGTTCCTCACATTCAATAGTCACCAATTGTCTTTGGTTGCATTTAAACTCAAATGAATTCCCATTTTAAAATGGGTACCATAGCCCTTTCCTGCTTAGCAGAATTGGTTTGGGTACTTTCAGGAGCTATTTCAATGTTGATGGCTGCTGGTGTATTAACAGCATAGAGAAAATGAAATCTCTTCCACCACAGAATATTAAATGGCTACTAGATAACATTTTGCCTGATCAGAAAATAAGAATGGTTTCCAGAGCATCTCAGGTTTTGATGTCTCAGCCACATCTGCCTGTTGCAAGGAGCCTGTTGCTAGTAAATTTTTGTCTGTGTTTGATGCAGAAAATGCTCATAAAATGGGTAGAGAGCAGATTTCAGAGCCAATATGAGAAAACACTCATGTTTTGGTTAAATTTCTGTCCCCTGTGTAGCATTTTTCTCTCTCTATGCCCCTATTTCAGTGCACATTAGAAGAAAAAATGCCATTAACATTGGGAGGGGAAATGGCATTAAAATGTGGAGATGCTCTAATGCCACAGCAATGGGGTCTGGGTAATTATCTAAGGCACCCTGAGGCTAGAAACAGCTGTTTGTTGGAAGCCACAAAAGCCTTCTGCCAAAGACACCAGCTAGTCACCGATGTTTGTAATCCAACTGTCAGGCAGCATCCACCTCTGGTGGGCTGGAGTTCTGAGGTGTGTTCTAATACTGCCCTTTGCAGTGTGGCACTGAACAAAAGAAATAGCCAGATTAGACATTTGTCACTTGACATCAAAGGTACAAAAATGGAATCATCCTTTTATTAGAAAACTCTCAATTTCCTCTCTATAGTGCATTTCCAAATCTTCAGTGTGCGTTTAGACAACTTCTTAATGGAAGTAAAAGGCAATTGGACATTTCATTCATTATTTATGCAGAAAGGTATTATGAAATAATTTAGTAAAGGTACGAAGTCTGGCATAGGGACAAGACTCTAGTTGGAGAAATTAGTCCTGAGGGGTTGGTGGTTCAGTTTCCAGGATGATCAGCTGCTTTGCCCATTTCTGGCTCATGGGGCTCTGTGTGCTATTTCACTGATCTTGTCCAGAGAGGCTTGCAAGAAGCAAAAGCAGAGGTAGATCCTTGTTTGCATTGAGGTTGGTGGGTAAGAAGCTGTGTCTCTGTGCCTGCAGTGCTTGTGGAGTGGGTTTATGCCAGGAGCCCTGACGTCGTCCAGCACGATGCCCTGCCCGTGCTCTGGTCCTTCCTGGGGAACAAGGCGCTGCCTGTCCGAAGCGCCAACGTCCGCACCGTGGCCACCAAGCTTGCCTGTGCCCTCTACAAGGTGATGGGCACCCAGCTGAAGAAATGTGCTGACAGCAAGCCTCCACAAGTGCGGGATAACCTCTCCAAAATGTTGGGCTGGTGAAGGCGTTATGTTCTCCGGAAAGCTGACCAAGTGCTGAGTTGGACACCTCCGGATTTGCCTTTTTAGCTGTGCCACAAATGACAAAACACTCAGGAAGGGTGTGCATCTGCCCCGCTCTCTCCATGGCCCTTCCCAGTCATGGCGTGGGGGGCCTGAAGCAACTCCAGATGGAGGACAAGGTGAAGGGCAAGCATGGATCAGCCTCACACAGAGGTGAGGGGGGAGCTGGGCCGCTCTCAGGTGGGAGGAAGGGTCTTGTGGCAGCCCAGGGAGCCTGTGCACATTGCCAGGGAACAGCTGTGCCCTGTGTGTGCCCCCTGCAATGAACTGTGCTGCTGCCAGTGCCCCGTGGAGCTGTAGGGCTGCTGAGCTGTGGGGCAGGGAGAGGAGCAGGAGGGTGCATGTGCAGCTGAGCCATTCCTGGAGAGCACAGGGCTCTGGGCTCCCTGCTGTCCCAGGGCAGCCCAGAGGGGCCAGGGTGCTCCTGTGGTAGCTCTGTGCAAGTGGGGCAGGGTTTTGCCCTGGCCTGCTCCAGGTGTCAGCCAGCAGGGGCATGTTTCCCTGTGCATCTAATTAGAAGCTGGCAGGAAATGTGTCCATTGAAATATGGAGCTTCAGGTGCTTTAGGTTTGCATTGAGGCCTCTGTTCTATTTTGTGTCTCCATTTTGCAGATCTGACTGGTTACAGTCTTACTGAGAAGTTTTCTCTGGACAGTCATGATGTTCCCTTACCCACAAAGTCCTTGCCTCCTGTCCAGAAGAGCTCTCTTTCCTCCAAGCTCAGGAAGAAGCTGCCACCTGTCAGAAGAGTCTT
Organism: Fringilla coelebs; assembly: GCF_963513975.1. Taxonomy (NCBI): domain Eukaryota; kingdom Metazoa; phylum Chordata; class Aves; order Passeriformes; family Fringillidae; genus Fringilla; species Fringilla coelebs. The sequence goes on from NC_140037.1 coordinate 2,832,896, forward strand.
TGAAGAATAGGATTTATGTGTTAGGCTTGATAGTTAAAGATGTACATATGTTCTGATCTTTAGATGTAGTTTTGAATTAATGTGTTTTGATTCTAATTTTAAATTTTGATGACATATTTTTCATTGTGTTATGAATAAAAAGACCTGCCCAATTTTTAAAAAAGTGTCAAAGTTCAAAAGTTGGGCCAGTTGCTGCCAGGATGGAGTTCTGACTATTTCTTGTTAATAATTTCATGTTGTAATCTCCTGTTAACAGTTTCCTTTTAATTACCTGTTCTTCATAGTGCCCCCAGCCAGCCCCACCGCTGCCGGGCCGCCTGGCAGTGCTGGGGCCCAACCCCACCTTTGGGCGCGGGCCCGCCCGTGCCGGGGGTGACCCGGGAGCGGTGGAGCGCCCCGTACCCCAGCGCGGGTCCTGGCGGGGCCGGGGGAGCCCCGCGGGGGCGGCCCGGGGGTCCCAGGGGTGGGGACCAGCCCGGGGGTCCCAGGGGTGGGGACCGGCCCGGGTGGCCATGTCCCCAAGGGCAGCTGCTGGGCACCGCCCTGCTGTTTCCTGGGAGATGGCACCCCGACGGTGAAAGGACAGATTGACATGCAAACGACATCGGATCCAGCATGCCACGGGAAAGACCCCGTCACCAAAGCTGGACAAAAACCCCTAAAACAACGAGCCAATATGGAATTAAGAGATCAAAGTGGTGTCTGGATGTCAGGAGCAGGGTCCAGAGCCTGCAGAGACGCTGAGGGCCTTTGCTGCCCCTCGCCCCGGCCAGAGGACTCGGCTGGAGCCAGGGACCCTGAAGGGTAAACCAAAATAAGGAACAATGGCGATATCCCCAGTGCTCTGGTGAGGACGGAACCCCCAGCTCTGCCGCTTGGTGCACAGAGCTGCACTTTCCTCCTGCTCCGAGCCACTCCTGGGAGCAGCGGCAGGGAACCGCAGACCTGTCAGGCCTTCCCACCTGAGCTGATCACTTTTAATAAAGGCATTGAAAAGGAGAAAGATCTCCTGCCCTATTTATTTCATTTGTATATCATTTGTTTTGATGATGAAAAAAAATTAAATAAATAAATAAAATTTAAATAAACTAAGAGGAGAATGGGAGACCAGGACCTGCTAGCCTAGAGATTATGGGAGTGCAGCTCACTCAATGTGCCATTGTCTTGCCACATCCTTTCCTCACTGCACATCTCCTCTTCCTCTTTGGCCATGTTTTCTTTGTGGCATTTGTGCTGCTCTTTGTTACTTGGCATTACAACAGGGCCACCTGTTGACCTCTTTGGGGGACAATGGACCCAAAAGATCCAGTCCAGTCAAAAATTTTCTACCTAGGTGTGTTTTGTGCTCACAAAAGGCCTGAGCGAAGAAACAAAGAGAAGTGGGCCCAAATGCCAAAGCTTTGCTCCTTTGCAATCTCCCACAGATCTGGCTCACAGGCATCTTCAATCACAATTCCATAGGTAAGAAGAGGTTGTGTATTTCACTGGGAAAAGATGCACTGCTTTGGAAAAGTCACCTCTATGTATATTTACCCAGGACAGCAGTCCAGCTGTGTTGTTTGTATCTTGTTTGCAGAAGGATGAGTGCACTGGGAGGCCAGTAACAGGTTACAAGTGTTCCTCAAATCTGTACTGCAGCCTGGGTGCCATTCAGCCCAGAGCTAGGGGACCATTTGTTCCCATGGAGCAGTGCTTGCCTGTGTAATGAATTCCTGCACAGGCCCTCACTAGAAGACCTGTTCTGTGATCCTTGGGTGCAGGATATTCACCTGCCCTGGAAGAAGGGACAGAGCCACAGGCACACTTTGATCCGGGGCCCTGGTAAGTTCCAGCTCCACACATGCCTTGGCAATCAGAAGCAAAGGAACCCAGACTTTTTGTCCTGCCTGTGTCACTGCACCAGGGTCATGGGATGGGAACACACAGCCCTTGTGCTGGAGCTGAGCTGCTCTTCTCAGCACTGGTGGCCACCATCCAAGCTGGTTTTGCTTGTCCTGCTTCACTGACAGCTGGGGCCCTGGGCAGAACCCTGACAGCCTGGGCTCGCCCCCAGGGAAGGAGAAGGAGCCCCTGGAGAAGCTGTACCAGGCAGAGCTGCTGCTGCTGCTGCTGCTGCTGCTGGAGACATCGAGGACAACATCAGGGATGACAACATCAGGGATGACAACCTCTTCTTGGACCTGGCCACTGGCAGCTGAAGATCATGAACTTTGATTCGGGCACCTTCTTCAAATCCAGGCTCCACAGGGAATTTGCAGGTGAGTCCACACCCAGGGAAATGCTCCCAGATTTGTGGATTGCACAGCCTGACCGGGAACCAAAGATTCCCCCCTGTGCTGGGGTGGATGGATGCAGCTGATCCTTCAGTCGGCTGCCCAGCTGCTTTTTGGCAGGGCTGGGGGCAGGGGCCGGGGTGGGTATGAAATGGGAGTTGGCTCCTGGCTCTGCCAACAGCCCCCAGCACCCACCCTGGCCTGGGCTGGGGCTGGGGCAGTCAGCCTGACACAAACAAAACCCCATGGCAAGAGCAGAGGTGGGACTCCAGAACCTGTGCACGGCTGCCTTCCTGTGCAGGCAAGGAAGGGCTTGGGTGGCTTCTCTGCCCTGTTTGCTTTGGGATCACCTTTATTTGGAGGGGCAGTGCAGGGGGGAGGAGGGAAAGCCTGGGCTTCCCTCACCTGTGCGTGGGTTTTCCCCTTGCACATAGGGGTTGGGCCTTCCTCAAGCCCCTGAGAGAGATCAGAGCTTTTACCTTTTTTCTTGTTTTCCCTTTTTGGCTCTAATCTATTTTCAATAATTTCCTGTTTGTTTTTCCAGAGGAAGTGTTCTAGGTGGTCCAGTCTGGTTCAGGACGTGCTTGGGGCCAGCTGTGGCATGGATGGGCCGTGCCCTGGGAGAAGGCTGAGGCCATGGTTTGGGACCAGCTTTTCTTCCAGTGGGGGATGGCGTGAGGTGGGTCCCTGTCTGCTTGGCACGGTGGGATCAGAGCTTTTGGGAGATGGCAGCGAGCACAGGAGCATCCTGCTCTGGGCAGCTGCTGTGGGGCTGGATGTGCTGTGGCCGGCTGCAGGCTGGGCACATGTCCTGCCCTCCTGCTCTGTAGCAGGCACAGGGCCTGCAAGGCCTCCCTGGCTGTCAGTTGCCTACGATAAGAAATGCCTTGTCGGAGTTGATGGGAGACAAGCACATCCGATGATGATCAACAAGTCTCAACTTTATTTAGGCAATAGGCATACTTTTATAAGCATACTAATAAGGTTCATACATATTGCAAAAGTAGAGCTCATCATTGGTCCGCAGGTGGAGGTCAGCTCCACCTCTACTATCACATACTAAGGATGCTTGTGGTTTTCTGCTCTGGCTAGACCCTGTTTTCTCTATCTTGTCATTATATAACTTCTTGCTCAAGGAGACATTGTCCTTGCCCACGACCCTATTGCTTTACCAGCTGCAACTTATCATGACCCCTCTCTTCTTACCAGGCGTCCACAAAACTCTCCACACTTCCCCCGTTTTCTTTTTGGGCAAGAAGGTTTGTCTGCCATGTTTTCTGTATCATGCGACTGACCATGTTGTGAATACAGTTAAAAATGCAAGGCAAGATAAGCAAAAGCATCAGAAAAACACCTAAGATCCCTATTGCATTTGTTATAAGGTTTCTTAGCCATGGACCTATTCCTAAACTTTTGAGCCATTCATCTATTCCCAATCCTTCCTCCTGCTTCAGCTGATGTAGCCCTTGTTGTAACTCCTTTTGCCAGTTATCAATGCGATGGTGAAATGAGCAACTACTGCACCAAAGATCAGTTAACAACGACTGCTCTACCCAGAAAGTATTATTACAACCCTCACAAAATAACGCTACCCAAGCTGCACAGCGTGTGTTTTTACAATCAAGACAGTTCTGGCCCTCGGGCCCTCGGATATAAAACCCTTTTAATGCTTCCATGGCCTCGACTAAGTCCTCAAAGGTTCTGCAATGATCTGCAGTCCTGTCGACGGCCTTTGAACGTCCTTTCAGTTGTTGAAGCAGTGGTCGCAAGCTCAGCACCAACTTTTCCTCAATCTTCCTTGTGTCCTCCTCTGCCAGGTTCCCTGGTATCCGCTGCATCTAGAGCAGGTTTAGTCCATCTGGCAGGCACCCATGCTGCTCCTGTAGGGGTAGACACACAGAGATATCCCCTTCCCCAAAACATGACTTTAGCAGGATCTTGCCACTGCCCTGTCTTAGGGTCACGCTATCTTACCCATACCTCCTTCTCCTCATTAGTGACCTTGTTAGGGCTATAATGCATTCTTGCCGGTGGTTGTTCTGCTTCCCCAAATACACATAAGTGATTGATCACAGATAAGCTTTTCAAAAGCCTAGCCTGAGGATCCCCAACCTCCTCATGTTTGGCCAGATATCTTTTTAGCGTACCATTGGCCCTTTCGATTATAGCCTGTCCTGTAGGGGAGTTTGGAATCCCTGTGATGTTCTCAATTCCCCAATTTTCCAAATCCTGTCCTATTCTCCTACTGATGTAAGCAGGCTCGTTGTCTGTCTTGATCCTTCTTGGTGTTCCCATCACCGCAAAGCAGCTATATAGATGTCTCTCTACGTGGATAGCTCTTTCTCCTGCTTGTGCTGTTGCCCAAATAAACTTACTACAAGTATCAATAGTCACATGCACATACTTCAGATGCCCAAAACTAGCAACATGTATAACATCCATCTGCCAGATTTCATTTGACTGTAGGCCCCGTGGGTTTACCCCTAACCCTAGCCCACAACATCCATTGTGAAGGCTGCAAGTAGGGCACGCCCTAACTATGGCTTTCGCCTCTGCCAGGGGTATTCTGAACTCCCTATGTAGACCCTTTGCATTTTGGTGAAACATAGAGTGAGCTTCCCTGGCTAATGGCCTGACATCGGTGTACCCTGGGCTACAGTTACTAGCTTATCTGCTCTAGCATTGCCCTCACCCAAACCAATTTCCCATTTATGGCTTCTAATATGAATGACAGCATAAGCATGCTCCCTAATCTTTCTTGCCTTTTGTAACTGCACAAGTAACTCATATAGTCTCTGGTTTTGCACTTCCTTGATCAATGCATCTTCCATTCTTTCCACAATTCCAGCAAGGTACAGTGAATCTGTTACAATATTCAAAGGCCCCTTCAAATATAACATTGCCCACACTACCGCCCAAAGTTCCATGGTCTGCAAACTATCAGCTGCTTCTGCTCGTAGGATTTTGTGTTTCCACTCATCTTTTTCCTGCCATGTTATCGCAGCTGTTCTTGATTTCTTCCCAGCGTCTGTGAATGCTGTGATCGCATCTGCACTAGGGGCATTCTCTCGTTTTGGCCGAGTGATCCAGTCCCATTCCCCTCTCCAGTGTACTGGCGCTTGCCTGAGTTTCCCCGTTTCAATGGGACAGCTCGCACCCAACAGAGCCTCCTGCAGTTCCTCGCTATTATCCAAATACCACTCCAAGGAGTCCTTTTTCATCGGTATCCTAATAATAGTAGGCTCTGTGCCAGCCACTTGCAGCATCCTCTCCCGACCTTTCTTTATCAGGTCTGCTAACATTTCAACTTTTTGAACAAGAGTTTTGGTTTGTTGCAGCATGGGAGAGATCCATTCCAGCACCCATAGCTCCCCCATTTTCTCTTGTGATTGTATTAAGGCCCCAAGGAGGTATTTGGGGCCATTCCAAATTGTTAGATCAATGGGCAGTTCTGGATCTCGCCGCCGTACCTGGCCCTGTGTGACGCAGTCCGTAATTTGTTGAAGAATCTGCTGTTGACTCGGAGTAATTTGTATTGGGCGTGTTGGGTCTGTTCCTTTTAAAAGTGGATGTAATCCATCCAGCAACTCGTTCGGTATCCCAACAATTGTTTTTCGCCATTGAAGGTCGCCTAGCAACTTCTGAGCATCACTCAAGGTCGCAAGTCTTGTTTGTAGCTGTAATTTCTGGGGCGTAACAAGTTGCTCTGACAATGTCCACCCTAAATACTTCCAGGGAGCTGCTTTTTGTATCTTCTCGGGAGCTATAACAAGGTGAAACTGCGCCAATGTGTTCTGTATTTCCCCGATCTGCTGATTCGCAAATGGTTTCGGTTGGGCAAACAGTATATCGTCCATATAGTGATAGATCACCATGCTTGGCCATTTTTTGCGGAGAAGCTGTAAGGCAGAGTCAACATAAATTTGACATAGAGTAGGGCTGTTGCGCATGCCCTGTGGCAATACTGTCCATTCGAATTGCTGATCAGGTCCTTCTCTGTTGAGTGCAGGTAGTGTAAACGCAAATCGCCTCATGTCATTTGGGTGAAGCACGATGGTGAAAAAATAGTCCTTAAGGTCAATAATTAATAGAGGCCAATCTTTGGGAATCATTGCCGGGTTGGGTAACCCCGGTTGTAACGCACCCATGGGTTCCATCTGATCATTAACAGCATGTAAAGTCGTGTAACAAGCGATATTTCCCTGATTTCTTTTTATCACAAAAATTGGAGTATTCCAGGGGCTTGTGGACAACCTCAAATGCCCTTGCTCGAATTGTTCTTTTATCAAGTCATGAGAATGTTGGAGATTTTCCCTTTTTAAAGGCCACTGCTTAACCCATACTGGAGCATTGGTTTTCCAGGTGATAGGAATTGGGAAAGTCCAGGCAATGGCCATTACCCCAAAGGGTGCTCATTTGTTAACACCACTCCCAGTTGGGCCAAAATGTCTCGCCCAATGAGGCACTGCACTGTAGGTGGTAATTGGATAACTGAGAAATTAGCCGTTAGATGCTTGCCGTCTATTTTGACCGTCAGAGGCGGTGAATGACTGGCCAAGGTTAATCCTCCGACCCCGGTCACCGTGGTGGCTGCTGGCTGTAAAGGCCAATGTTGAGGTCAACAGGCAGGGCTAATAATGCTGGAATCTGCCCAAGTGTCCAGTAGGCCAGAGAATGACCGCCTTTGACCTTGATATTCCACCTCCACCTTCCTCCTAGGCCTCTCGCTGAGATCTAGGGTTAGTAGAGTGAGACCACCAGTGGATCCAAAACCACCTTCTCCCCTCATTTGCCCTTTTATTGACATTAAGCCCTTAGTTGTTTGTTCTAATGGCACCAATTGTGCAAGTCTCTGCCCTTTGTTAATTTGAACCGGCGGAAAAGGGGTGTGCACCATAATCATGATTTCTCCAGTATAATCCGCATCAATGACACCAGGCAACACAAATAGTCCAAGCATAGAGGCTGATGATCTCCCTAGCAGTAATGCACCCATCGCTCGACCTTGTATAATAACAGGTCCTTTAACTCCTGTGGGGACCTTCTGTGGGTGCGACATCATCAGGGTAACTTCTACTGCTGCTGCCAGGTCCAACCCGAGGCTCCCGCTGGTCGCAGGCAGGAGACAGGCGAGGTCGGCTGGACTGTGGCAGCTGCTTGTGTCCAGGCGCGGCCACTGCGATTTGCGCTCCCGCTGGCGTTTCCCAACCTTCGCCGACAGGCACCGATGTTATGGGTATCCGATCGGCATTTCTGGCACCACACCCCAGCAGCGTTACACTCTCGGCGAATGTGGCCCATGCCTCCGCATCGGTAGCATTTAAGGCGGCCTCCTGACGGAGTCCGCTGGCTGGCCGTGGCTGATGCTTGAAGGGGTGCAAGAGCAGCTAACACCTGATTTTGAGAGGATTTTGCCTGTTCTTGAAGACCTAGACCTAGGTGTTTAATAGCTTCCACCAAAAATGCTTGTGGCCCTGTAGGAACTTGAGCCATTCTTTCTAATGCCTCCTCTATGGACCAATTTGCTCCTAGAGTACTTAGCACACTTCTTGTCGTCAGGTTACAATTTTGAAGAGCACACTGTTTTAACAGAGGACCCCGCATATACTCTGGTACCCCCGCTCTTTCTATCGCGGCAGCAGCCTTATCTATAAATGCACCAAACGGTTCATCGCGACCCTGTTTAATGCCCATGTACACTGGCAGCCCACCAGGTTCCTTTACCCTGTCCATAGCCAATCTAACAAGCCTCATAGCTTCCCGGCATTTGTCAGGCCCTATCAAAGCCTGAGCCTGCGTGCGGAGAAAAGGTCCTAACCCTATGAGTTCGTCCACAGTTACCCCATTAAGAGGATCTCCCTGTTGCCTCTGTGTAGACACACACTCATTGACTAGTCCCTGCCAATGTGCATTAAATAGCAGCTGTTGATGTTGTATGAATATCAATTTTGCTATTCCCCTACAATCAGAGGGCAGGAGCACCTGAGTGCCCCATATATAATCCAACATCTGCTTTACTGGTTCACTAGTTACCCCAAACTGGCTAACAGTCGAACGGAGCTGTGATAACAATTTCCAATCCAGAGCAGATATCTCTGCTTGCATACCTTCCCCAGCTACCAGCTGGAAAACCACTGGGCATGCTAACTGTGTTGCCGTTTCCACTGCACTATCATCTCCTTTTTCCAGGCAGTCTTTTGCGAGCGCTGCCCAAGCCTCCCTTTGTTCTTTGGCAATGGCCTCTGCTAGGTTGCTCTCAGCCCCAGGGATCGGCTCATTACCCAAAGGGGGCATGGCAGTGGGGGCTCTTGACCCTGGCTCCTGCTCCTCTGGGATGCGGACAGCCCACAAGCTGCCCCTAGGCCGGAGCCAGAAGGCGGGGGGGGCAAAATGACTTTTGTAGTGGTGGGGGCCAGCGGAGTGGTTTGGAACCAGTCCCTCCCATAGGTCTTATTTTTATTATGAGCAGCGGATGCCTGCTCAGCTGCTTTCTTCCTGATGTTGTAAAAGCTCATTATGTATCACCCTCCAAAGCTTTCCCAGCTTTTTTGCTGTCTTATCGTCTTCTAAAGTAGCTTCCCACAATATATCCCCAAACTTACGCCATTCCGACAGCTCATGTACGGTATGCAGGTTTTGAAACAATCCCTTCACATACCCGTATGTCAATAACCCCGGCAACTCCTTTTGTAATTCTATCCCCCTAATCTGCCGTTTTTGCAGATAAGCAGTAAATAAATCATATGCTGCTTGCCTTTCCATACCTATACCATCAGCACTGTTGCAGCCCCTCAAGGTCTCGGCAGCACGTATCGGCCGGGTTCTCGCCTCTGCGGACACCCGGGGCACGGCGCGTTTTCAGCCCCTTTTTTTTATCTTCGCGCTTTTTGCCGTCCCTGCTGCTTTGGGACCCGAACCCAGTCGTCACTCTACCGTGGTGCCAGCTCTCGATCACGTCGGGCTCACCATTTGTCGGAGTCGACGGGAGACAAGCACATCCGATGATGATCAACAAGTCTCAACTTTATTTAGGCAATAGGCATACTTTTATAAGCATACTAATAAGGTTCATACATATTGCAAAAGTAGAGCTCATCATTGGTCCGCAGGTGGAGGTCAGCTCCACCTCTACTATCACATACTAAGGATGCTTGTGGTTTTCTGCTCTGGCTAGACCCTGTTTTCTCTATCTTGTCATTATATAACTTCTTGCTCAAGGAGACAGTGTCCTTGCCCACGACCCTATTGCTTTACCAGCTGCAACTTATCATGACCCCTCTCTTCTAACCAGGCATCCACAAAACTCTCCACACTTGGAGAGTGACCCAAGGAGACAATGAACTTAGACTAAAACTTACTCAGGCAAAATGAGTATATTGCGGTCGGGGGTAGTTCATACTTTCACATAAAGAGTTGCTTTGTATATAATTATAATTGAAGTCTTAACATTAGAGAGTACCTCTATTCAAAGTGATGCTGGATGGCCTTGGTCCCAGGCTTTTAATCAGTATACTGGATCCATGGGAGAACTTCCTGAGATAAAAGAGTTAAACCTATCCACTGTAGTAATTCACGGGGATCAGGTCTATGAGGAGCAGGAGTGCCAAGAATGAGAACTGTGGACACTTCAGGGAATCAGAAGAGAAGAAATCAAAGTAGCATGCCAGGTGATCAATAAGCCAGTTTATGAGAGACCAGATGCAATTAGTGTCTCAACCTCTCCTGTATACAGGTGCCAGGAAGTTTGTGACAGCCTAAGTGAATCAGACTGTTAGTGTAATTTCACCCTGATACAGCCTGCAGAAGTGGGCAATATTCCAAAGGCAGTGTGGTCTGGAGAGGATGAATGAAGAAGAACCTTCTCCACTTACAAACCATACCAAAGAAGCCACTAGTGTCACTTAGCACCAATAAAGAACAACTGGCAATTCAGAAGAAAATGCTGAGCTTTCTGAAGGGGTCAGAAGGAGGGGAATCTTCCAAATGAGTTGATGTTTCAGAAATTTTATTTAATAACAATCCTACTCTATAAACCTATACTATAACCTACTCTATAAACCAAAACTACTCAACAATCCTACTCCTAGAGTCCTACTCTACAATTCTCCTCTAAGGTGGTTATCTAGATTAAGATCTGGATTGTTACATTCTTCTTCTCCACTCCTCCTCCTCCTTCTTCTTCACTGCCTTGATGAGTGGTGCCAGAGTGGACGCTGGCATGGCTGAAGTTACAAATGGATGCTGTCCACAGGGGAAAAAAAAAGAAACAAAAAAGAACAGTGAACCATTAGTTTTTCCAAGCTCTGTCCTTCACAGAGTCAATGCTGTGAAGTCAATCCCAGGACTCCTCTGGGTCCTAAAAAGACCCAGAAAGAGGAGCAATGGGACCATCTGCTTCCCAGGCATCATGAGCAGGACCTTGCCATAACAGGCAAACATGGGCCAGAATCCCATTCATTTATTTATTGTGATGTCTTCACCTTGTTAGGATTTTTGCCCTGCCAGTGCCCTAGAAATGGTGCTTTCTGTCCCTGGGATTTCTTCCTTTCAGGAAACTCCAATGACTCACATAGGTCCCTGTCTTTGAAAGACAGGCACTGTGCTGATTGCCACAGGGACAGAAAGCAGTGTCTGCCTTTCCATGCCCTGCCCCTCCTGTGCTGGGTGGCACCTTCCTTCCCAGCAGGGCCAGCCCAGTGGCACTGGGCCCTGCACTTCCCTCTCTGCCACACAACCTGGCAGTGACCCTGGGGCAGTTCCTGTCTGCTTGAGCGTGCCAGGCAGCAGATGGGGCTGGGACAAGTCCCTCTCAGCTGTCCCTGTTTGCGTGCCAGAAACCACCAAGGGTGGGCTGGGGGCACAAACCAGGGCCCCTCAGAGGCTCAGAGGGAGCCCCCCACAGCCCCTCCTGCCCACAGCCAAATCTCTGACCCCTCAGCTGGGACTGGCTTCCTTGGCTTCCTGCACCACCATTCCATGTCTCTGTACCCTGCATTGCTCTACTTCAATTCTTTTGCCATCAGATAAAACTGAACACCCATCAAATTACAAAAGAGGACAAGAGAAACATTCAGAAAACACAGCATCTCTCCTCTCAGGAAATGCAGAGAGAGGTGGAGTTTATCAGTTTTGGGAAGAACAGGTCCAAGGGAGACTTTATTACCACTTTCCAAGTCTTCAGAGTAGCTTTGAAGAAAGTGGAGAACATCTTCTTTAACAGGGCCAGGAACAATAGAATGTGGACAAATATTATGAAACACAAAGGAGATCTAATCAGAGTAGGTCTAAGGAAGAACTTGTTTACTCAGAGCATGGTGCCACCCTGGCACAGGTTGTCCTGAGAGCTTGTAGGTCAGGCAGGAAAGGGCTCTGAGCAACCTGATCTCTGTAAAGCTGTCCCTGCTCACTGCAGGACACTTGGACCAGAGAACCTTTACAGGGCCCTGCCAGCCCAGCCCAGTCTGGGATTCCTCACTGTTTTCATTTGAACAGCACCAAGAGTGGAGGTGAGGAGGAAGGGGGCTCATCTGATGCCTTGGACTTCAGTGGAGGAGGAGCCCATCCCTCAGAGCCTGTTTCACCTGCAGCCCCTTCCCATTTTACCTGCAGGAGCTCCTTGGCAGACCAGCGCCGCGCCTCGTCTCTCTGCAGGCAGCAGCTCAGGAAGTCACGCAGCAAAGCTGAGAGGAGCTCGGGCTGCTGCAGCTGTGGGGTCCCTCCTGTGGCTATCAGGCGTTGAGCCTGCAGAAAAAGGAAACACGAGGCTCCACCTGCTGCTTTCACATCTCTAGGTGCTCTCCCAGATCCCTTTCTTTAACCTCTGTTCTTCAGTGGCAGTTTCTGCCCTGGCAGAGACCCAGAGATGACTTTCCTTTACCAACCAAAAACCCTCACGTAGCCAGCTTTTCCACCATCACCCAGATCTTGCCTTGACAGCTGATATCATTGACTGACCTAGTAAGTGGGAACTACATCAGCAAAAGCTCCTTGGCTTCTCTGAGGATTCACACCAGCTTGAGAGGCTTTTTGGAAGAGACACTTTGCTATACTAACTAATTCCAAGGATTAGTACATGAAAATCATCTCTGCAGTGCTTTTTGGTCCCTTAACCACACATGCCATAGAACATAACTCCTCAAACTTTTTGTCCTGTTCTTGAAAACAATGGGAATTGAAAGAAAAGAAAGGAAATCCATCGGTTAATCCCCAGGTAAGGAAACAAACATTTACAATCCCATACACAGACACATTAAGGTGCCTGCACAAATGTATTGGGATGAAAATGCTGGCTTGGGCACACAGGAGCCACCTGAAGCTCTGTCTCTCAGCAGTCTGAAAATTTCTGCTTCCCATTATGCAGCAAAAGAAAAATTGTCATGGTCAAAAGAAGGAGAGGTGCCATCCCTATAGTCACCCTCTGCTCATCTGGCTACTCAAGTCAATACATTAATGGTAGGCCCGTCCCAGAAAGTGCCAGGAAACTCTGGGAGGTTTTGGCAGGCTCTCCCCCTCACCAGGCTCTGGCTTGGTGACATGGAGAACTTGGCTTGGGCTAGGAGAGAAACATGCTCACTAAATGTTTCAGCAGCACTGCACAAGAAGCAGAAGAGACTCTGTGGCCTTCTCACCCTCATGCCCAGGTTTCAGGCCTGTTTCCCAGTGAGAAGAAACTCCACAGTGGGTTAGGTTTCTCTCTAAAAACCACAGCTTTAGAAACTTTGTTGGATTTGGGTTTGCTTCCTTCATATCTGGAAAGACAACAGCAGTTCCAAGATGCATGTTTCCTGGTACTGGGGCCATCTCCACTGAGAAAAGAACCAGAATCACTTACAACCCAAAGGAAAGTGTTGCCTGAGAATGGTTTTTTTTTTGCATGTGGAAAGGCTTGAGTTTCCCCCATGTGTTGCAGAGACATTTTTAGGAAGGGACCTTGGTGGAAATAGTTCCAGCAGATGGCAATGGGATTTTGTCCAATGGCACACAGAACATGGCACAGGTGAAAAAGACAGTGGGATCAGAGACTATTTGCTCCTTACCGTGCCAGCACTTTGGTTGTAGTAAGGAGGTTCTTGTTCTATCATCTCAATGCCCACAATTCCAAATGACCAGATGTCCACTTTGGGGCCATACGGTTGATGCGTCACCACTTCAGGCGCCATCCAGCAAGGAGTCCCGACTGCCAGGCACCGTCTGCTCTGCTCAGGGGTGAGCTGAGTAGAGAGGCCAAAATCAGCTGAGGAGAAAGCAAAATACTGGTTTTATTTTAATTCTCTGCAACTAGGAAACCAAGCAAAAGAATTCCCCAGTAGAAGTTTGAGAATGTGCTGTTGAATCTCCTGGCATTGGTGACTCAAAAAATCTCCCCATTTTTTTTTTACACTGACTCCAGCAGTGGCTTTTGTTCTTTGGAAACTTTAGATTGTAGCTCCCTCCCTCTGGAAGGAACACACACAGAGCAACGTCACTCTTGACTGCTTCTTCCTTGTCATACATCTGTACACATTGTACCTGTGTCACCAGCTCATAGCAGGGGTCCCTGCACTGCCACCAGCACCATTTTTGGGGAGCTGGCTGTCACTCAAAGCAGCCCCACAGCCCACATCCCTGGAATGCTGCACCTGACCAAGAATATACTGACCCAGCTTGACAGAGCCGTCGGTCCTGAGAAGGATGTTGTCGCTCTTCACATCTCGGTGGATTACTAGGTTGGAGTGGAGAAAATCCAGTCCTTGCAGGCACTGAGAGAGAGAACAGAAACAGGAGGGCAGTAAGAAGTGATGCGATTTCATCACACAAGAAAGAAAACAAAGAATCTAAAAGATTCCCTGTTCCCAGGGGAATGGGGACTAATGGCAGAACACAGATCCTTTGAGAGGAAGAGCTTGCTGCTCCAACACCTGCAGAGCAGGACCTTTCTAAGCAAAGGCACGTCAGCTTTTGAAAGAGCACCAGCACCTATTCTTGTAGACTGTCCCCTGCAAACCAGCCAGGATGACTGCTGCTGCAGGGGATGTGCTCAGAAGCAAACAGCGTTTTGGCTGCACTCTTAACTGTTTTAACTGAGGACTTTGAGAAATGAGTCTTTCATTTTCCTTGCTGTTCATTTCAAATCCTACCACCAGCACCTTTGCTTTTACAGGCAAGGAAGGAATGCAGTGAAGACAGGCAAAAGTTTAGCAAGATAGAGAACAGCAAATACAAGAGGCAGAGCGAGAGTACAACAGCAGGAGATAAGAGTGCAAGAACTGAGTAGAGTGAGTGCAGGGGCACTGGCAGGTCTTGGCATCACTTGAGATGCTTTTACTTGCCCATAGCATACCAGCAAAACAGGAACAAAGCTTGGCACATGAAATCCCTCCAGGTCTGAGCCCCTCTTTCCCAGACAATCCTGCCCTTGGGAGCACAGATGGGTTTGCTGACCTCCCGACTGATGGCTGCTATCTCATCTTCAGACAGGCAGGTCTCGCTGATGACGTCACTCAGGGCACCTCCGTCCATGAACTCCAAAACCAGCCAGAGTTCCTCACCCAGAAGGAAGCTGAAAGAAGGAAACAGGGGCGTGGAGAGGAACACGCATGGCTATATTGAATTTTTGCTTCTGGGTTTCTTGTTTCCAGGTCCCTTTGTGACTAGGACAGAATCAAAGGAATAGACCTTCCCTCTCAGTTGTGCATTGTTTGCAATCTGTGCAGTCTCAAGGAGAAAGGCACAGCTGTGAAAAAGGAGATGTCTTAGATAGGCAGCAAATGAAAAGTGCAATTTAGTAACTGCCCAGATAAAAAACCTGTCACGCATTGGTGTTTCTGGAAATAAACACCTGGTCTTCCTGGCATGCACAGCAATGGCAAAGAGGGGCAATGATCTAAGGGAAATCCACTTTAGGATGGTTCATCAGCATTTCAGAAACTTTAAAATTCAATCCCCAAAAAATGTGAAGGCAGAGAACTTCGAGGGTATTGACTTAGGAAGATACAGTGATCCAGGTTCTAAATAATTTTGGAATAATTTTCAAATTATATGTGCCAGGGAAAACTCATGCAGACAGGATGCACTCCCTTCTAATCCATTGGAGATGAATAGAGAAATAGAAATAAATAATAATTAACAGTTCTACTTTCTACCACTGACCAAAGTTAAAAACCTCTCATGTTTGCTGTATGTAAAGGCACATCCATGGGATAAGACCATTACTTCTCACCTGTCTAAATAATTCACAACACTGGGATTCCTACACCTCTTCATGATCATGATCTCATTAATGCTTACTGACTTCCCCATCCGTCCTTGAACATTTATTTTCTTTATGGCCACCTAAAATGACATTGAAAATCAATAACTTGAGAAGTTGGTTGCACAAGACCACAATGCGAGTGATGGAGCGAGTGATTTTGCAATAACACAGCTGAGCTGTGCCAAAGTGCCTTGTGATTAGGCTCTGCAGTAATTAGGGACTGACACTCCAACAGCCCATTTCTCTGCCCCCTTGGGGGCAGTTACAGGACACATGGGGCCACTGACATTTTGCCTTGTCCACTTGGTAACAGTGGTGTCTCAACTATCACCCACAAACCCCTGACCACATCCTCTGCTGCTCTTTCTAGGATTCAGAAGAAGTAATTCCATGCCTTAATACTCTGTGGATACATCTTGGGCTATGGGCAGGGCTTAGGGCTTTTAGGGACGCCTTGCAGATCTCTCCCTATGTGCAGTTCCCAAGTGTAGTACTGCAGGTGGCTAAGGAGCTGCCAGAAACTTTCAGATGTATTTGCTGGCAGCCAGAAATGAGAATTCAGGACTCTGAAGCTGTAGCCCCAAAGAGCAGTGAGGTGCCCTAAGGCACCACCTTTGTTTCAGCAATGGAGAGCGAGTGAGCGCCTCCTTCTCTGAAAGGAACCGCTGCCCTCCGTGCCTTCCTTGCGCCAGCTGAGGAGGACAAAGTCCCAAATGTATTTCATGGGCTGGCACCAGGCTGTGCTTCTGGTGCCTTTTCAGCACAGCTCTACCCAAAGCTCCAGCCACAGCTCACACCAGAGGGGAAAGCCCCTCAAGAGCAGCAGTCTGCGGGAGCTGTTGACATTTACCTCTCCTCCTGTGGAATTGTCCAGTGCTCTAACCACATGACCAAAAGTGCTAGAAACAAAACAGAAGCAGAAAAGGAGAAGCCATTTAGATCTTGCATGAAAGCCAGCCCACACAGGAGATCAATGCTGTAAATGCTTAAAACCTGCAGGATGCAGGAGGGCTCTGCCAGAAGGCAGATGATGCATTTTCCTCTCAAGTGCATGGGCACTGGGCCTGTCCCTGAAGCATTGGGGTTTACTGCCTCAGCTCATAAAGACAGTTTCTTCTTTCATCTTGGGTTTCAGTTTCTAAACTGTGCAGATTTTATCCTGACCACAGAGCATTTCCCTCAGCAAAGTCTTGGAAAGAAATGTTCCTGAGAACTGGTATCCAACAGCTATCAGGGAGTAGGTTGCTATTTCAGGCAAGCAAGATTCTTCTCCCTTCATTACTGTGGCCAGATGATTTAGAGACGTCCAGAAATGCTAAGGAAATTAACACAGAACTGTCTCACACTTGAGAGACAAAGAGACCTTCCAGGTCCTGTTCCTTGATGCAGGGCAAGACCTCGGCAGCATGGAGATGTCTCTGACAATGCCTTCTGAGCCCACTCAAAAATTCTGAGCTGCACTGAGACATGGGACAATCTATCCCCAGTGTCTCAACATCTTTGCAGCTTTCCTGACTTCATGCTGGATAGATACTCCACCAAAAAAACACCTGCCCCATGGTTGTGTAGAAGTAACTGCAGTTGGACTTACCCGCTGCCCATAGACTCCAGCTCTGTGTATTTCCTAGTGGGATTTTCCATGGGGTTCACCATTCTCTCTGAGGGAAACAAAATGCAAGATGATGACTTTAAAGCAGAGGACCCAGCTTCCAGAGATACAAAAGGCAGCCCCAGTGCCTGGAGCTCTGAGCCCTTTGTGCTCAGCTGGGTAACAACAACAACAACAACCAGGCAGACAGCTCAGAGCACAGGTGGCCAGCACAGAGACTGATTTTCTTCAGCAGCTCCTCTGGGGAGTCCTAAATGTCCCTGTGATACCAAACTCAGGAGAAACATTTGGTAGGGCTGTGCTGACACGTGCACACTCTGCACTGTCCCTCAGACAGAAATACAGCAGACGTACTCAGCAGCTCCAGGGAGTCACCCTCGGTCTCCTGTGGCTGAGCAGCAGCTGGGTCGGTGCGGGAGGTGAACAAACTGCCCCGGCTCCACTTCTCAGGTCGGGGAGCAAAGGCTCCTTTAGACAATGCTGCTGCTGCAGCAGGTTTGATGACAGAGCCCGTGGAGACCTGGGACAAGAAGTGAGTTTATGTCAGAAAGGTGGCTGGCAGAGATTACCCTGTGATCCCTTTCTGAAATGCAAGCCCGTAGGAAGGTGCTGTCAGCCACATGCAGCGCTCTTAAAATGGATTACTTGGATGTCCACTTCTCAAACTGGATGGGTCAAAACCAAAGGCTAGTTCTACTGGGGTTCATGGCCACATTCATCTTTGCTTTTCATGCATTTTCAGAAAGATGACTGCCACAATCACCATTCCACTTCCTCTCAAGGATTCCTTTCCCCCTCCAAGGGCTGCAGACACCCTTGCAGCTCCTTGTTCAAATGTTCTGCCTCCTCCCACTGTGCCCCCTTTTCTTGCAACATCTTCAGGTCATGCTCAACCTGTAGCACTTCTGGTGGGGATGGTACCTGTGGCTCATGCCCAACTTGGGCCTCTTCATTGCCAGAATTTTGCTGGAAGACTTCACAGGCTGCCTGGTGAGATGTCAACACTTGCACCTCAAATCAAACAGAACAAAGCAGTCAGACACTACAGCTTGTCCCTGTCAGCCAAGAGGCATCGACTGTGAGAAAAGGGAAAGAACAGATTGACAGGGGATACAGACAGCTTGTTTCAATCCTCCATCTGGGTCACCCTGTTCCCCTATAAAAACACCTCAAGAAACAAAGCTATTCAGCAGCCCAGGAAGTGTCCTTGAGAGCAGCTGTGATACACATTACAGCAGGATGGCACTGAGAGGCATCACCCCACTCCCTGCTGCTCTGCACTGGAAAGGCAAGAAGGGCAGAAACCACCAGTTTGGTGACTGCAGTGGCTATCCCTCTTTCACTCACTGGCTTTTCTAGAGCCTGAGAGAGGAGATTAACTTGCTCTCTGATGATTTTCATTTCTTTCTCCAGCCTCTCCACCAATGCGTTGATCCTATCTTGAGTTTTCGGCAGCTCTGCCTGCAGGCATTCCTTGATGTTCTGTGAACAAGGGAGAGGACGATTCAGGAGTGGAGTGGTTGCTATTCTTTTCCTCAACTGGTTTGGTTGATCACCCCTGTGCTGATTGAGATTCATCTTTGGAATTCTTCTCATGTCATCCTTGTTCCTCCTCCTCCTCACTGCCATGATGGCACTCTGAGCTTCGGGCAGCTCTGCTTGTGCCTCTGCCTTGATGTTCTGTACACACAAGTGCAGGGCAAGTGACTGGGAGCTGCCATCAGGTTCAGCTTTTTCTACTTGCAGCCTCCAAATCACGTTTCTTCAGCCACTTCTTTCTGCTTCCCTACCCACATCTGCTTCCAATGTAACCCTCCTGTCCCAGTGCTGGTCTCTGCAGATTCCAAGGCTCTGTGCTTCCAGTGCCTGTGGGACTCCTGGCCTCCTCAGTCCCAAGAGCTCTGGTTTATGCCCCTCTTCCTGCCCTTCCCTCTGTCACCTGCCCACTCAGGCTTACCTGGCCATTCTGCTGTGGCTCTTCCAGCTGCTGCCTGAGCTGCCCTTCCTGCTCTCTGGCTGGGAACAGCTCTCCCTGAGTCTGGCACGGCATCTCTGAGGAAGCAGGCTGCTCCTGATCTTTCTCTAGAAGGAGCTGCACAGAAAGCAAGAGAAGATGGGTTTCAACTTCCCATATGACCTTTGTGGGCCAAGACTCAAAGACTGATGGGCTCACACGTTCCCAAAGCACTGTGCTGCTGCTCTGCTGGCTCATTCTCTGCCCAAGGGGAGGCACAGATTCCAAAGGGACCCTGGCCTTACAATCAGGGGCCCTCTGGGACTGAAGCTCCAACAGCCTCTCAGGCAGCTGGCAGGGAAGGTGTGGCATTTCTCAAGGCTCTGGTGAGGGCCTCCCTCTGCTTCTGCCACGTCCTGTTTGTCTTTCAGTAGTGACTGACACCCATCCCTGTTGCACAGCTCCATCCTGACTCTGCAGGTGGTTTCCTGTGTGAGCTCACTCCTTGTGAGAGACACTTCTGGAGTTCAAGTTCCCCTCAGGCCTGCACCAGCACCTCTGCCTTCCTGACATCTACACCCTTGTTAGAAACCCTGGTCATTCAGGAGATAAGGATGCCTGCAAAGATCTTCTGATGGAGGTCACAGAGCCTCTATGGCCACCTCAGTGTATGGAGGAGGACCAAGGTGTTTCTTCTCCCTCTTTTGTCAACTGACAAGTCTGACCAGCAGTAACAGAGACTCTCCTAAGGCCCCATTAAGAAATGCACTTACACAGCCCTGGGGATGCCAGTGAAGGAAACCAAGTGTCATGTAATGCATGGTATGTATGACCAGAGTCACCAAACAGCACCTAAACATGGAATTGTTGCATCTCACTCAGACAGGCAGAAAATTAAAGAATTAACTGTGGACTTCTGAATAGAAGAGGCTAGAGGAGGAAAACAGCTGTGAAAAGAAAATACCATCATATCTGGATGGGGGAAACATCTCTGCCTGCTCAGAATTGGTCAATGGAACGTGTTTCTAATGCTTTCCTGAAAGGGATGCTTTAGGTGAGCTTTGCACCTTCAGCTGCTTTGGAGCAGAGGTGGGAAGATTCAATAATTTACAAGCTACATAGCATAGATAGATAGATAGATAGATAGATAGATAGATAGACAGACAGACTGAGAGATAGATGTCTTACAATCCCTCTTTACTGTCCTTTCTGTTGCTACACACATCCACACTTGGTAGCCATTGCCCTGATCAGCAGCAATCCTGAGATTGCTCTCCTGTTGCTTCAATAAACCACACTCTTGGGGAATCTGGAGCCTGTAGGTCCTTATGGAATGCAACCAGACCCAGAGCATTGCACTGGGAACTGCACTCTTTGTGCATCTGTGCTGGGGCAAGTTCTCCTCTTGGACTCGACCACACTGATGGTGCTGAAGTGGCTGTCATGAGAAATGCAGCCCAGCCCCTCCCAGCTCCTCTGATCTCTGAGGACCAGCTGGAATTCAAGGGCATTGATTTCCTGCTCAATTCCCAAACACCACTCATACTGATTCCCTGGGCTGCAAAAGGGCACGGGCACTGTTAGCCTGACAGTGATGTGCAAGGCCCTACTGGCTGACCTGGCACCAGAACGGCTCCTTCTGAACCAACGTCCTTGCCCTAAACTATGTGTTCTCATGCAAAAATACAGCATCCTCCAGAAGTGACACCTTGGAAAGTAAAATTCTAGCAGACCCAGTCCCAGTGCTGGAAAAGAGCAAGAAATATTGACGAAATGCACCCTAATTGATGGGGAAAAAAAATGAACAGGGCTCCTCTTCCAGGAAACCCAAAAAAAAAACCCTAAAAGAAAACCAGGGGGAAATGTCACTTATGCAGGTGGCAGAAATATTTGGATGCCGTAATGGGATGCTAAAAGTCGCAGATGAGCCTCCCATTGTCCAGGCTAAAGCTCCCTCAGCACCTCCTCACTGGCCTTGTGCTGCACCCCCTTGCCCAGCTCCCGTGCCCTTCTCTGCACTCGCTCCAGCCCCTCAATCCCTTTCTGCGGCACAGGGCCCACAGCTGCACACAGCACTCCAGCTGTGGCCGCAGCGCTGCCCAGCACAGGGCCACGCTCACTGCCCTGCTCCTGCTGCCCCTCTGCTGCTGACACAGGCCACCATGCCCTTGGCCTTCAGATACAGCATCCATCATTTCCTCTTCTACAACCACATCATCTAAGGAGATATCATAAAGTTTGAAAGGAATTGAATTGTAAGGCACTCTGACTGCATTAAAATGGGCTAACTCATCCCTGCTGGAACTCGCTCTTAGTTAAATATTCCACCCTATCTGCTGCCAGCCAGCAATGTTCTCTCTGCAAAACGCTTTAAAGAACTGAGATGGATATTAAAAAATATCCATCTATGCCTTTGTTATATTTTTTGCAGGCATTAAAAGTGATTTTCTTCTGGCTTTCCTAGCTGGCCCTCTACACTCTATTGCTACTGGCAATGCTCTCAGAATTCTCTACAATTCTGAAATACCAAGAACTTGAAATGTTCCTTTCTCACTCACCTCAGCATCAGCACCACTGAAGACTCGCTTCAGGTGACCTGTAGTGGGCAAGGGAAAATCAACCAGATGCCATCAGAAAACTGCCTGGGCTGCTGAATCCCACAGAACAAGTCAACCCAAACAGAGATGAGCAATGTCCCTCCAGGAGATACATTTCATTTACACAGCCAGCAAGAGATCAGGACAATATTCTTGGTTGTGCCTACACTTTGGCCTCTTTAGCCAGTAAATGAATACAAACATGACCAAGAAAATGCAAACTGTTCTTTAACATTCAATGCTTCTGTCCTATCAAACACAAAATATTGCTTTTAAACGTTCTCCTTCAGGTACTTTTTTTAAAACTCAGTTGCATGCAGTAATTCTCATTAACTTGCTGGAAACAGTGTCCCAGGAAAGCTTCCCAAAATCCCCCTGAGCTGTGGCACTTCTATTGTGAAACAGCAGAGCAGCAGCTCCAGGGCTCGGGAGCAGCCACTCACTGCTTTAGAGTTTGCACTTCCTTGAAAAGGAATCACTATTTTAGCACTCAGTAAAAAATCAAATTGGACCTTGGTCAAATCCTTTCATGAGAAAATGTAGAAAGAAAGAAGCTTTCCCTGTATTCTTGGAAAAACTGCAGAGATTTTAGAAGGTCCTCCAAGGAGGTCTCCCACTCTACATTTTCAAGGCTGTCTCGCTTGTCCCAGCAAACTGAGTTAATGACAGACTCTGCTGCCACAGACTCTCCCATAGGGGGAATGGAATCCCTGCAGGTTCCCTTGCAAATGCTGCCCCTGTGGCTACAGACACCCCCTTTTTAGCTGAACATCCTGACAGGAGCTTCACCAAACCAGTGGCATCCTAATGCTCTTCCTGTTTCTAAATCAGAAACTCAGTCACTAAGAAAGAGCAGGAAGACATAGAAAAGCCAGGGTAGGTTACACCCTAACCTAAGTAGAAGGGAAACCTCTACTTACGGGCAAAGTGAGTCACGTAGTAGGCGGAAAAACAAACGCCATATGCAGCAAAAGCTGCCTTAGCTAGCATATGGATCATTGCAGAAATGCTCAGCAAGTTTGCTCCAACAGCAGGAAAAATGAGGCTCCTGTCAGTGTGCACCTGCACGCTGACAAACACCTCAAGCAGGAGAATGCTCCTGCACTGAGCAAACTCTAGGGCTGCTCTGACACTCAGGCCTTCTGTGCACCAAGGCAACATTCTGATGTCACCACTGCGATGTGGCAACCATGCCCTGACATCACAAAGCAAGAGCAAGCTCTCTGCTGCTCTGTGAATTTATGCAAAGCAAAAACCAACCTTCCCTACAGCAAACACAAAACAGCCTGGAAAGTTTTTCTCTATCACATAGCAGGAGAAATTCTCCTCATGGGCCAAACCCTGTTGTTCAGGGGACCCAAGAGTAACTCCAAGAGTGCCCCAAGCACCTACAGCCTGTACCCCAACTGAGCACTCAGATGGGACACAAGGAAAGGAAAGAAGACCAAGAAAATTTCCCACAGCATTGCACATGTGAGAATCGACTCTCACTTTTAAAATTTTAAAGGTTTAGTAAACCTTAACGAGGACTCAATAAGGAATAATTACAGCACTGAGAGTTACTGTGACTAGCAGGCACATGCTCATCTACAAAAAGGATGCTCTACCTTTAATACACTTAACCACTCCAGAAGTTTTGTCAGTCAACTCTTCCTCTGCTGTCCATTGGTGGAGATTACTTTCTTGCATCTTCCTTGGAGGTCAGCTGTTCTTACACCCCGCGTCCTGGTCACAAGCCAGCCCTCCCCAAATGCCCTGACCACCAAGGCTATTACAAGGGGGAGGGGAAAGAGGACTATGGGAGGATATATTACAATACCATCGCTACACATTTGAACATCCACATCATTTCTACTTCTTAATTGTCAGAGCCAACCATTACATGACTCATCTAGAACACACAGAACCAGGAGAGAAGCCACTGTTGGCATAACAGCTGAAATCATTCCTAACAAATCTCCCCACGCATTTGCACGTTTCTTGGACATGCCCAGGTGCATGTACATCTCTGCCTTTATTCCCCTTTGGAAGCAGTCAAACTGGCAGCAGCTGCCCGCCAGCAGCAGCCGCTCCAGGCTGGCACCGCGACCGGCGGTGCCGATTTCCAGAGGCTTCTGTGTCCCAGGGGAAGCCAAGGCAGGAGCGGGTTGAACGGTGCTGGCGCTGCTGCTGCTGCTCTGTGCCAGAGAGCCCCGGCTGGGCAGGGCACGGTGCCCACTGCGCTGCGGGCTCTTTCTACTGCTGGGAAACAGCTGGAAAAGATTTCATTTTGACCTTTCTTACCATCTCATCAGAAGTCTTCAAAATCATCCATACCAAGCAGGGCCTGATCCTTGCTGCCAGCTCAGGGTTAGAGAGGAGGCAGTACTTGATTTCAGCCCTGGCTGTGTGGGGAATCCCTTCCCTAACTTCTGCACACCCAGCAATCTCACTAGTTTGTATCCATGGAACTAAGACATATTTAATACTCTGTTGAAACACACAAGCTAAATATTGCCCCAAATTTTCTGATTTACCGATTGATACTTATTGACTTATTGATACTTAAATCACTTCTCAGAATTTACTGACATGAGAATAGAAGTTTCTTGTACATCTCTGGTGGTCATTGGCACAGGTTCAGAGGAGACCCATGTACAAAACTGGGCTTGCAAGGCAAATTTATTCCATTTGTTGCAGTTGCATATAATACATACCAACCCCTGGATTCCTAAAAATCTGCTGAGCAGGAGAAGGAGATTGAGCTCGGCAGCAGGCGCAGGTAGGCAGTGCTCTTTCAGGACATCGCCTGGATCAAAACAGTGTTCATCTCATCCTTCTCACCCTTCCAGCCAAGAACCAGGCCTTTTATCTCCTGTTCAGGAATGGACTTTTCCCAGTTACAGCATCAGCTCACACATGGCTGGCGCGTGAGATGAGGCCAATGAATCCAGGTTTTAAAACAACTGGAAGAGATAAAATTTTAGCAAGATTTATTTAGGGAGAAAGATCAGAGCAGGAAGAGTAGAAATAATAAGAGATAGGTAATTTTTAGCACATAAAGTAGTAAAGGATAGGGTAATATATCACTTGCCTGTCTTTACTATGTTTAAAGAAGCAGGCTGGGATGTGGATTTCTTTGTGACAAAGAAGAGGACCGTAGCCTGCACCTGGGGCCCAAAACTTCAGCTATAGCCAGGGGGCCCAAAAGCCTGCCAAGAGGTCATAAGTAAAGAGGTCAAATCAAGGAAGACATCTTGGCCTTCATCAGAAGGAGACCATTCCCCATGTTAAAACCCACCTTTGAAGTTAAGGACTGCACAAAGGTGAAGGAACTTTGGACTCAAGTGAAATGCATTTTATTACAAAGTGGGGGAAGGCAGTGTTAGCTAATGAATATGCATTAGGCCTCTTGGCAATTATATGAACATGTAAGACTTTCTTAGATAAGTAGAGAGCTGGAGCCAGGGATTCTTGGCACATGTCTTTAGGAGACGACTCCTCGTGTGCTTGGCGCTGTAATAAACATACCACCTTCTGCCTTTAACCAGTGGCGAGTTCTATTCCACACTTCATTTGCTGACCGCGGCAGGAACGCTTCTCTGCTCCAGCGACAACAACCGGGCTGTGGACGTCCATGGGCGCTGCCAGGACATTCCTTTCCTGGAGGGACCTCCGCTCTGGGCTGTTCCTCGTGGGGGACAGACAAGGCAGTTGGGACTGTGGAGAAAGGGTCTGTGTAACTGTGTATAAAGTAACCCGTAGGCCGTACGCAGGGGAAGGGCTGTTCATAAGTCACACAGAGATGTCCTGTGCACGACGTACGCCTGTACAGGTTGGGTTTGGGTCTGGCTGCGGGCAGAAAGGATTTGCTGGGTCAATTCGGACCTGCTAGCAATTCTGGGGGTGAATTAGCAAATCCTGTTTTGTTGCTGCAATTTTTACTGTCTATTGTTACTGTGGTTGTGTTTTGAGTGTGTAAATATTTGCAAAGGATGATGTGGGTGGATGCTGCTGTTGTGTATGGTGTGTGCTGTGTTGAAACAAGTGAGCACTCTATCCCCTAATAAAGAGATTTCCCAGTGAGCTTGTGTGTGTGGACTTTCTAGTTTCACAGGTTGGTATTCCCTGTGACACCTGGTGTTTGGGTACACAGGGGGGTTGTGGGGTTTTTCTCCCATATTGTGGTCACATGTGGTCCCACATTTGGGACTGTATTCCTGTGTTTGGGGAGATTTTAGGATTTTCTTTGCAACAAGTGCAGCAATTAATGCAGAAAACTACAGTGTGGTGATTTAGGTATGTTGAACTATGGTAGTTCCTTTCTACCGCCCCCTTTCCCCAGGGTTTAAAATCTCCTGCCACAAGGTGGATGCTCTCTTTCCTCTCATGGACATCCTCTTTCCTCTCCTTTTGCACTGCGGATATGCCTGTAGATCAACTAAAAAAGGAATGTTTGCCTTGCTTTAGCCAAGTCAGCCAGTTCAGGCACCCTATGTTTGACCAATTTGAGCCCAAACAATCCCTTTGTGACCTGTTTGGTCCGTGTGCCAGTGCAGGCCAAGGAGTGGCCAATACCCAATCGTGACAAATATTGGTGTGATGCTGCCAATGAGACAAATCCCATAACCAGCTGGCATCTTTGGGCCCCTGATGTTCTTAAAGCACCTTCTGAACCTCAAAAATTGGATTTCTTGGTTCACTAGTAATGGAATTTTTTTGCTGCGTTTCACTACCAGGGAGATCCACAGGTAAATGTTACTCCCCATCATCCTGAGTACAGAAACTCAAGTTTGTGGTACAATTGTACTATCCCAGTGCACCCTAAGGGTGAAAATGCTGATGAGTAGATGACCTGGATGAGACCCCATGACAATGACCAAAAGGATATTGGCTCATTTGTGGAGATAGAGCCTGGCAGTGCATTCCCTCAAAAATTAAAGGTGGCCCATGTAGCATCAGACAACTCACTGTGATAGCACCTATTGCTAAAAAGCCATCAAGAGAAAACATAGAGAAAAAAGATTTGCCCGTCCTTATAAAGAAAACTGTCATAGCATTTTCAGACCCAAGGGCCCAGCTAAACAAGTTACATCAACTTTATTTCTATGTCAGCTTGCCTCTGGTGAGGCATTGAAACCATTGTACCAATTGGGGTGTTGGCTGAATAAAGAAGAGAGTGATACTTCCATTGCAATCAGTGACATGATGACTGATGTTAGTGCTGACAGACATGTAACCTTACAAAACAGAGCAGCAATTGATTTTCTTTTACTGGCACAATGATATGGCGTTTTAGGAATGTGAAGGATTGTGTTCCATGAAGCTGTCTGATCACCCTGAATCCATCCCCAAAAGCGTACAAAAGCTGAAAGATTTGACAGCTCAAATTCAAGAAGATGGTGGGTCATGGTTAGATGATTCGTTCCAAGGATGGAGCTCTGCACCTTGGCTAAGGGAACTTTGTAAAATAGGTCTCTATGTTTTGGGTGTTTTGGTAGTGATACTAGTAGTAATACCTTGCATACTTCAGTGTGTGCGACAAATGATGGACAAAACTGTCTAAGAACATTTTATCACACAAGAGGGAGAGGTAGGAAATGGATTCACAGAGAGTTCTCAAAATCTCAGAGAGATGCTGGATGAAGGTATAGACATGGAGGAAGGTTTTGAATTAAGACCTTAGAAGAGGGAAGACGTTTTGGAACAATGTCTTGTAATTGCTATCAGACATGACTTATCCCCTTTGAACTGACTGGACTTTCACAGCATTAAAATTGCTGTGTTGCAATACAGCAAGGCTTCATGCAAGGAAAAGGATGCTTTAAGCACGTAATAAGCAGGTACACTATAGTAAAGCTATGAAATGCAAGGTGGTTAATGAATGACACGGTTACAAAGGGTTTTTTTTCAGTTGTACCAAGAAGGGGAAAGACACAGAAAACACACAGAAAGAAACAGAAAAGAGGTGGGAAAAATTGGCATCATGCTACTTCTGGTATCCTCCTGGAGGAAAATCTCTTTGGGTTTCTCACGGTCATAGCTTTCCAATAACTAGGAAAACTGCTCAGCACCAGTACCCCAATTGTGAATGGTTTACTTGACTTGGCAAAGCTGTGACGTTCACAGTGGACACTGTCCTTGGTTCAAATCACCTGCCCTCACCTGCAGACAAAAGCACCACCTGCAGCAGAAGCTACATCAGTCAATTTTCTCAAAAAGCTGTCGTAAATTTGGGAGAGGAAGGGAAAACATATCAGACACTCTAGATTAATGACAAGACTATGAAGATCAGTTCCAAAGCAAAGGGAGGCAGCTTCTCTCTGGGACACTCGTTGTTCTCCAAGGCAGCCAGGCTGCCCTGGCTGCCCAGGACCCTGCGCTCTGCGGGCTCTGCAGAGCTGCACAGCGGGGAGGCAGCTTTGGGAACCTCAGCCCCTGGGCAGGAGTGGCTTCTTGCTCTGGAGGCCTGCCTGTGGGCAAATGCAGAGTGCTGGCCTTCTGCTCTTGGCCTGAGCCTGGCCTTGCAGGGCTAATCCTGTTCCCTGTCTCAAATGTGCTAAAGACAGACTTGTTTGTTTCCAGGTCTGCACGGCATTGATTTGCACCACAAAATACTGAAGGACTAAGGCCTGAACAACAGGCCCTGACTGAAGCCTCCACAACAGGACCTGAGCCAAAGATGCCCTACAGATGACCTCCCAGGAAAATGTTCTATGTATCTGCTCCATAACCAAGTATTACTATCAAAAGGATCGATGCATCCATTCACTGGTGAAACACATCTTTACCTTCTGGCATTAGGAAAATGGACAAGGCCACACCTGGCCTTGGCTCCTCCTTGAGCCCTGGGAAAGCTCTGGGAGAAAACCAAGAGGAGAATGAAACCAGCTGTCCCCCCAGCAGAAGCTCTGGCACATTGCTCGTCCAGCACTACCAAAGCCGGGCTACTCTCACAGCGCAGTCGGAAGCCTCGAGGCCGGCAAAGGTGGAGGCACCGCAGGATTTCCCGGTTCCCGGCCGTGGCTCTGCAGGGCTTGGCTGGGACAGCTTCCCCAGCTGATGTGCAGCCCTGGATGAAGGGGAAAGGATTGGGGTACATGGTGATGTATCCTTCTTAATCACCAGAGGCAACCTTCTGTAATAATGCTGAGGTGCATTGCTTAGCTTATCCTTTCCTGAGCCTTTTTTGCACTTTTGCATGGCAGTAAATTACACTGTTCCTTCAGCTGGTGTCTGTGTCTGCATCTCTGACCCTCCCCACCAGCAAAACAAACACACAGCCAGTTTAGCACAACACCTGCCTCTCTGCCAGCCCATCTCTTCAAAAACACCCCTGGGGGCCATCTCCACAAATGAAATTCCCACTTTGCAACTTCCTTTTCTGCAGGCTGGTGAGAAAAGGAGCCACTCCCAGCTCTGGACACCTCCGGTAATCAACTGCTTTCAGCAGTCGCAACCCTGAAATATCAACCTCCTTTCTTCACCTGCCCACGGGGAGCTCCCACCAAGAGGCCTTTTGTCCAAGGATACCCACAGGAGAGCTTGAGGAGGGAGCAGTTTGAAACACAACTGCTTCAGAGTTTAAACCTGCCTTTATCAAATGAGCACACACCCACCTGTCCCAGAAGGAAAAGCAGGCAGGAAAGAGAAGCTCCTGTCCCACAAGAGCACCCTTTGTGCTTCCTTCTGTTCCAGCTGGAGAGTGGAGGCCACGAGCTACACCTCACTTTGGGAAGGAGCCCTGGGAATTGGCCTGATCTGGGAGAGCAGCAAAAGGAATTCCCCAAATGTAGGAAAAGAATCTCTAGAAGCGATAGATGATGACAATATTTCTGCAGAAAGGCAAAAACAGAATAATTGAAGCATTTCCAAAAGTCCCCAGACTGAAATTTGTTTGCCAATACGACAACCCCAAAGTCTCTGTGGTGTGTCAGGAAGCTCGGCAAAGAATCTGCAAGGCTTGGATGAAGCACTTTGGTGTCCATCCTCCAGAGCACAAGCAGATTCCCCACATGACATCAAGGCTAAGGGTCAAAGCTTCTCCCTTCGGCTCTCCACAGCAGCTCTAGGCAGTCTCTCTCCATTGCAAGATCTGCTTTGTCAGTCTTCAGTGACAAGAGTTGACTACAGGAGGCATTTGCATGGAGCTCTCCCCGGATGGGGGGAGGAAAAAGAAGAGGTGATTCCTGAGGAAAGAAAAAGGCAACGCTGTTTGGGAAGACACCAGTGTGAGTTTGTTAAAACTCTAGGCCAGAAATCCCTTGAATAAAGCAACATCCATCCATGGGGCAGCACTTTAGCTTTGATATCAATGCTGACAAAATTGCTGCCCCTTCCTGCTGCTGAAGCTGACTCCAAATCCAGAGACATGTGCCACCTCTCCTAAAGACAGGCAGACATGATGAGATAAAACCAGCTAGTCTGCTGAAAAGGAGACCAAATGAATGTTTTCTAATCCCCCCTTTTCATCCTTTCCCCAGCCAAGACAGAGCAACGTCCTTCCTCTCTGTCTCTGATGGTGACCCAGGCACAGGATGCAGTGTGGGGACAGAGCCTCTCACTGCTCCCAGTGCCCTGCCCTGCCAGCCTTGCCCTTCCCTGTCCTGCCGTAACCTGCTGTGCCATCCCGTGCCATGCCGAGCCCGGTCAGCGGTCACGCATTTCGGGAATGACCCTCCCCTGTGGCGCCCGCCGGCGTAACGAACATACCACTTTCTAACTTTGGCTAGTTAGAGAGTCTTTGTCTGTGATTTTCAGCATTAACAATTCAGGGAGCTTTTGTTTTCCCTGACAGAAGTACAGTTGCTGCCAAGGGAAACACACCCAAAGACACAGAGTGACCCAGCCTTCCCTTTGCTTCCTTTTTCCTTCCCTCACTGCTACACAGTGCTCTCCTAGCAGGACCTCAGTGCTGCCTCACCTGAGGACCTGGAGCTGCCTCCAGGCCCTTCCAGGCTAAGTGCAGGTGGTCAGGACTCTGAGGTTTTCCTAGCTTCTCCAAGAAGGTGTTTGTTTCACCTGGACTTCTTGGGGTTTCATTGGAGGAACCAGGCACAGGCAAATTTCATCTCCACCATGAGTTCATCATTCTGCTTGTTCCCATGGAGCTTAAATGCCACCCTGAGCTCATCGTTCCTCTGGTTCCCCTAGACCATCACAACCCTTCCATGGCCTCTCGGGAGAGGAGCAGCTGCACATCTTCAGAGCAGCAGTTGCCAGCCTGCAGCCCATCAGGTAGGGCAAGGGTTTCTACCCTTGCTTTCCAAGCAGGTCCTGGTTAATGACCCTTTCAAGAGCTTTCCTGCAGTGCTCTAGCATGGGTAGATCTCAAGTGAGAATCAGGTAGAAAATGTCAAGTCACCTAGGAAGGAGGACCTCAAAAACAGAAAGATTCTCTGCCGACTTTTCCTCTCTTGCTACAGCTCTGCAGGGTGTTCTGTCATTTTCCAGACAGCCTCTCTGTAGGAGTACAAGGGCAAGGTGAAAGATACTGCCTAACAAATGGTCAGTGTTAGGTGTACTCTCCCCTTTCTTTGAATGAAGCCAGACTAGGATGGTGATAGGATATTGCAGATGTTTAAGACGGTCTGACCTGCAATTCAAGCCGTGCCATTGAAATGAGCGCTGTGTGCCCCACAACAGCTGCAGCTGCAGAATATGGCCTCACCCATAAGGCTGTTTTTGAATCAACTCACAGTACAAGTTCAGCATGCATGTTTAGAGATCTGGGCTCTTCCTGGGTGAATCCACTTTCTTTGGTCTTTTGTGATGAGAAATCAAATGTTTCCCAAATCCCAAAGCTGCTGGGAAAGGAAAATGCAAAAGGCTGTGATTATCAGGTGTTCCTGTGTGTCTGTGTGTGTGTCTATATCAGATTTACAATCGATGCTTTAATCTATGTACATGTCAATTAGGAGAAATATTTTTAAGAGGAAGAACTCACTCCTCCAATCCCCTGGGAAGTCTGAATACATTTCTGGAACTGAGGTTGCTGTGTGTTTCCCGTGATCTTTGATCCAAGGCAGCACTAGAGCTCTGCATGCCAAAGACACATCACTGAGCCTGACCAATGTGTTTGGATTCTTGCAGCCACCCCAGACACTTCAGCTCCCAGCACTCCAGCTGGCAGTGCAGGTTTGGCAGCATGGACAGCCCCCAGCTGGGAGTGGAATACTGCTGGGGAAGAGGAATTGCCACTGCTGGATCCGGACATGGTGCTTGAGACACTGGAGGAGATGTTTGCTCCCTCTGCTCAGGTAACTGCATTGGACAGGGAAGAAAGGGGCTGGACTGAGAGCTTGGGAATGTTGTTGCATGGCTGAGAAGCAAAGGCTTCTTGAATTCAGCTGGGAATGGACAGGGAAGGCTTTGCTTGGTAAAGCAAGACTTCCTAAAGAAGAGGGAATGAAACTGTCTCCCCCCCTGAGTAAGGATGAAAAGGTGTGAGCCTTTGTGGGCCAAATTTGGATGCTGGTTTTCCTGGGAAGAATCCCTGGTGCAGGGGCTTTTGTGGTGAGGAAGGGGAAGCTTTGTAGTTTCTAAGAGGCTTTGTTTGCTGGGAAAGAAGAGTGTTTGCAGAACTGGCTCTGAAAGCCGAGTGTCCCGTGAAGGGAGGAGCATGCCAGAGGTGCCTCTGTTCCAGCCGCAGATGTGGGCTGTGCCTCTTTTGGTGGGAAGGCCAAGGCAAAGCAAGGGCTGGGCTGCAGCTGCTGCTGCTGTGTGAGCCCTGCCGTGCGTGTAGGCGCTCCCAGAGCCGTGGCTGGGGCTGCGCTGGAGCTGCAGCTTTCTTGTCCTCCCAGTGAGCTGCTGCCTGCAGTGCAGTTTCCTTCTGGGAACTCCTCAGCGGGGCAAACTGGCCAGTCTTGCTGTCCATGTTGCAGAGCTCAGTCCCCTTGCTCTTGGGCATCTCTGTGGGAAGAGATGTCTGTTCCCACACTGTCCCTGCCGAGCTGCAGCCTGGATGAGATTGCTGTGCTCTGGGCTGTGGAGGGAGGAGCACAAACCTGTGCCAGGAGCTGGCAGGACTCCTCCTAAGCAGCCATTCCATGTGTTCAGTATAACCCTCACATCCAACACTGTCAGCTTTGACAGCTTTTGGACTGTGTTTGAGAAGTCAAATCTTGCTGATTGTTGAAGGGCTTTGGGGCCCAGAGTTCTTGTTAGGAACAAGAAATTAAAAGTTTGAGCGGTGGAGTTGTTGGACCAGGTGTTTTGTGTTAGTGGTGAGAAGGGTTTCTCCCTTTCTCTTTCTCTTTCTAGGGGAATATTACTGTTGCCCCTGAGTCTTCAGGAGGGGAGCCTGTGGACAGAGCTGCAGCAGAGGGAGCTTTGCCTGGCACTGAGAGCTGCAGGAACAATTCCCAGGAGCCCGAGGAGCTTGGTAAGGACAGAGCCCCCTTTGGTTTAGAGAGGTGTGAGATGGCTGCTCTGAGCCTCCCTCTGGCAGGAAGGGAGATGAGAAGGGTTGAGTTCCTGTCTGCAGGCTTGGTGCTTCCTGGTGCCTTTAGTTCAAATCCTGCCCTGGCACAACCTGCCTGAGCCCTGCCCTGCACGCTTCTCCAGAGGCTCTGACACTGAGTCCTCTGCTGGGGCAAGAGAGCAGGGAATAAACCTGACCTTGTGGCACTTGTGTCACCAAGCCGGGTGTCCCAGCTTTGTGCTGATGTCCATGGATAAGTTTGCTGCAGGGTGTCAGTGCTCTGGAAGCAACAGTGAGTGAGTCTTGAAGCAAGAGAGGAAAGCCCAGCAAAAAGTCAGTGTAGAAGTCCGAGCTTTTTGTCTCCAAGCATTAAATCAAAGTAGCGCCAGTCTGCTGATCGGTGTAGTGACATACATTAAAAATACAAGCAGCAGAAGCTTTCAGGCCAAGGAAATCATTAGCCACAAATCCAGCAGCCTAAGGAAAAACTGAAATTACCCCAAATTAAGGAAGAGCTAAAGGATAGAAAGAGCACTTTGAATCTGCATTCTTGAGCAAAGCTGGTGCAGCCTGCAGGCCTGGTAGGGAGCTCTTTCCTTCACAGCTGTGAAGCACAGAATTCACTGCTTAGAAGTTTTAAAAGTTTAATACTCATAGCATAAAAAATGACAATATTTGCTGTGCTGGGGTGATTCTGGCCAACAGCCAAAGAACACCTGATGTATAGAGACACTGTTTTCATCATACTGTTACACTGCTGAGATGCAAGCATATTCATGTGTTTCATGCATTATTCAAACATTCCTGGGAACTTTCTGATGTCTTGGGAACTCCTTTGTTAAATTTCTTCACACTCAGGCTTATCTGCATGACATCCTGGGTGTCAGGTCAATATATTTTATTTCTTCCTGTGTCTGCATCCTGCTCTTTCACATCCTCTGATAAGGGTTTAATTGTCCTCTGGTGCTCTGGTTTGTGTCACGGTTATGTTATCACTTGGACAGGTGGTTCAGTGGATGGCCTTACACTGGTTTTAGTTATACAAAAGCCTTTTTTTCTCCTTATGCTTTGCTAAGGTCTAGAACACAATACATTCATCACACGATTCTCCCCATAAGTGATACATGGATATTATATTCATGACACTACTTTTTCTATGAGCAACACAGGGCACACTTAAGCTGATAGATTCTATTTTATTAAAAAGCAGCTAAAAAAAGTTATAACTGATGCTATTTAAATACTTATAATCACCAACAGCGTGCATAAGCTAATACATAAATGGCAAAGCCAGTATTATCTAGTCATTTGTCACACAGCTGTTCCTCCCAGAGCTGGTGGTTGTTTTGGAGGAGCTGTTGCTCACTGCAGAGGGCAGGCTGTAGATGGCAGGGAACGCTGCTAGTTCATAACTCAGCTCCCAGCACCTTCAGCTTCAGCCATCGCAGTGAGGACTGAGGTCTCTCTGTCAGCACAGAGGAAGAACAAGGCTGGGCTTCTTTGTGCCAGCTGGGACTGTCTGTGTTTCAAGCTCTCGTGGGGGCCCTTTGCACTGGGAGTGCTTTGAGTTTATTGGGATATCTCCTCAAAACTTCTGAAGTTTTGAATACTTGGAAGAATTCCAGCTCTTTGAAGAGCAGGCTTCAAATTGCCAAGTGAGAGTCTGCCTTTCCAGCCATCTTTACAGTCTTTGACAGAGGGACAGTTACTTCCAAAGGGAAAGATGCACAGAGGCCAATATTGACCCAGTGTTCCCTTTGCTTCCCAGACACCCACCTGATCTGCCTTGCCAGCAGGGCTGCCCTGCCTGGGAAGAAGGATCAGAGGGAGAGCCTGTGACTATCGGGCAGGTGGAATCCCTTTGTGTATACACAGATTCAAAGATTTTGATAGTTCTGTTTCTATATCCATATAATTACATTTATATATTTAGAGAGGGGTGTCTATATGTGCATATATATACATCTCTATATTTAAATCGATATATTTCATTATAGATGGGATAGAATTATATTTGTGTGGAGGTAGTTACATTTATAGAATGGGAGATTTATATTTTTATATTTCTAGAGTAGCATTTAGATGCCTACATTTAGACGTCTGCATTTAGATGCCTACACTTAGACATCTTCATTTAGACATCTACATGTGGATGCCTACATTTACATGCCTACATTTAGATGCCTACATTTAGACGTCTACATTTAGATGCCTAAATTTAGATGCCTACATTTACATGCCTACATTTAGATGTCTACATTGATTTGCTTAGATATCGATCTAGAAATGGGCATGGTTATTTCATTAGGGGTATGTGGAAGTTTAGATGCAGAGATTGAGCTGTGTAGGCCACGGCTGCATTTTTACCTCTTTCCCCCTCGGCTGCCTTTCTCACCTCTTGCTTTTCCCCTGTGCCCCTGGGTCCCCTCTCCCTGTGCTGGCTCCGAGCTGGCGGCCGGGCCGGGCGGAGCAGCACTTCCAGCCCCGGCTGTCCCTGGAGCGCTGGGAGCTGCCGCTGGCCCCAGGCACTGTGCCCTGAGGAGCTGCTGAAGGACGGGGAGACAGAGGGGGCTGAGGGGGCTGAGGGGGCGGTGGCGCTCAAGGGACGGGGACCCTGAGCTGCTGCTGGGGCTGAGGGCTGTGGGGCAGCCGAGGCCGATGGTGGCACCGAGGGGACAAGGAAGTGGCACAGGCTGAGGGGCTGGCGGGTCTCAGGGGACAGGATGGGTCACAAGGGACTGAGGGGGGTGAGAGGACTGCGAGGGGCTGAAGAAACTGAAGGGGGCTGGGGGTTCAGCGAGAGCATGGCGGGGCTGAGGGGATGGAGGGGGCCAGCAGGGAGCACAGAGGGCTCTGGCACTGCAGCCCTGCCAGGCCTTGGAACCAATTCCAGAGCCTCCACTTTGGCCACAGCTGCAAGGAAGACCTTGAGGACAGCCGGACACTGACGGGAGACAGCAGGGAGAAGCTGAAGGCCAGCAGCAAGAGCAGGGAGCGGGGACCTGCTGCTGCCGGCCTGCTGAGAGCCCGACTGGGGCCACAGGCCCGGGCAGGCAGGGTGGGGCTGAGGGCGGCGCGGGCTGTGGCCGTGGGCACTGCCCGGCGGGGCAGGAGCGGGCCCTGCCCGTGCTGGGGCTGCTCAGCGCAGCTGCCCCGGCCGGCACAGGGGCTGTCCTTGGCCAAGGCAGCTGTGCCGGCAGGGCCCGGCAGCTGTGCCGCCTGTGCCGGGCTGCCGGGCTACGGGACGCTCCCGCCGCGGCTGCGCTCACCACAGCCTGGCCCGCTCGGCTGCTTTTTCTTTCTGACCCTCCTGCGGAGGCTCTGAGATTTCCTCCTCCCTGATGGAAGTGCAGCTGCTGCCAAGGGAAACGTCCCCATACTCACTCAGTGTTCCCTTTGCTTGCCAGATGTCCCATCTGCTGTCCCTGTCCAGGAGAGCTGCTCTGCCTGGGAGGAGGAGAGCGAGGGAGAGGCTTTGAAGATGGGGCAGCTGGGATCCCTCTGCTTGGAGCTCTGTTTAAAGATACACGGAATAGCATGTGAACGGGGATTATGAGATGGATATGTACATATGTAGCCTGCATACATTTGTAGAGGCATATTTCTCTACATATGGTATTAGATTTACGAATGTACTATGTCTATATGTATGTATAGATACCTGCATAAATAGAGGTTTGCAGTTACATATTGGTGTGTGTATATGTATCTAGTTCTTTATGTATGATGTAGTATTTGTGTTTAAATTTCCATATGTATACAGTTGTGCAGGTATCTATTTGTATTGGTGTAGTTTTCGGTATATGTCTTTTTAATTAAGTATATTGTTCTTTGATTTGGTATATATGTATTTTTATCTATTTTTCACTGTACACTGATCTATTTCTATATATGTTGTATCTACATACATATCCAGATGATAGTTGTATATGTGTGTTGATGCAGTTGTCCTGATGTTTAGATTGGTAGTGCTGTTTGTCTATTTATAAATTGGTTTTTTTTATCTATCTCCTTCTTGATTGTAATATGTAACTTTTAATCTCTGTTCATATCTGTATATTTGGTGGTTATTTATGTATTCAGTTCTATCAAATGTGTATGGAGTTGTATAGTGGTGTAATTCTATTTGTTGAGTTCTTGGTGTTAGAGAGAGATACTGATATTTTTGTGTTTATCTATGGGCTGTACACTTGTCGTAATATGTAATGAAATTAGGTTGTTAACTTTCCACTGAACTTTGTGATCAACGTGAGTGTGTGTAGAGGTTTGCAATAAATTAGGTTTTGTTCAAGGAAGTTGATATTTGTATGTTTTTCAATAGTGTGGTTTAACAATCAACTAAACTATATTTTTTTAACTTTAACTTGTATAGTTCTATGTTGTCAGTGCTGGTGTAGCAATTTGTAAGAAATGCCATTTGTCAGCTGAGATAGATGTGTTGTAATTTGTGCTACCTAAAGCCATGAGCAGATGGAAATGCTGGAGGATTTTGGCCATGAACATCTCCAGCCATGCCCAGCACATGCGCCACCTGCCCTCAGGCTGGGCAAGGGAAGCGCAGATTTGGGATGGCAGCAGAGCCACACGTTGGCTCAGAACTCGCTGCAAATGCCTGCTGGCTTAGAAAAAGATAAGGATACACATTATATATTCTGTTTATAGCAGTGCATATATTAAAATATGTATTATGTAGTATATTGTGGGAATCCTTAAAATCAGAGGGTTTTGAGAAAGCTGCTCCTCATTGAAGAGGATTTGTTGTCAAGAGGAATAAAAAAATAAAGATGACCATGGACAGTGCCATTGTCAGAGGCCCGGGCTGTTAAAAGGAGGACTGGATCGTGCCCTTCATCAGCTTCCAGCTTCAGTCGTGTCCTCTGTTTTTTCCAGGATTCCCCATGTCACTAGTGCTGAGACAGGCTGTCCTCCCATTCCTCTGTGAAATCATCCACCCCCGGAATTCCTGGGAAAGTGTTCGGGATTTTCCTTGCATTCTGAGGATGTGGGGTTTCAGGGGTCATATTCTGGGGAGGTTTGGAGTCGAACGCGTCCAGGAGATGAGAGTTTGGGGAAGCTTTACAAAACAGGGGCTGCTGTGTCTGTGCCCTGCTCCTCTTTGTTATATATGAGTGATTAATTCATGCTGTTAGTAAATATATGTATGTATAAAATATTACATTGATCCACCACATGTCCTTGAACACTCTGGCCGGGAGCAGGGTCTCATTTCTATTCAAGCACTTCCCGGAACATGCTAAAGATAACATCAAGTCTTTAGCTTATGAAAGGAGCCTTGAATGTCGATTCTTGTGACCATTCAGGAAGGCAATGCCAGGAGCTGATTACATCGGGCTTCCCCAAACACCGGTAACACCCCAATACATGTGAAAGACAGCCATACAGACATGGAGGCACGCCTTTTGCATCCCTATGGACTCGGCCATCCATGTGAAAAGAACATCCAGGAAGGACAGAAAGGACTGTAGAAGCACTGGGAGTGAATCTTTTCGTCCCTAGGTTCAAACTCTACATATGAACAAACACAAAGGACATCCTGTGTTATGCAGGCCTCGGGGAGAATATAGGGTATATAAGCGGGCAGTAGGAAGCAATCGGGGTGAACCTCCTGGGAAACGCTGGCACTCTGTCAGTCGGATCCAGGTTCACCCTGCGCCAATTTCCGGAGTTGACGCTGTCTTGGCTGTGGCGGATTTTTTTCAATTTGTAATTAATAAACCTTTGTCAAATTATTTTAATTTGGCTGCAGAGTCAATTCATTTATAACATCTTCCAAACAAGATGTGGCTGGATCTTGTTCTGAAGTTGTGCAGGCGGGGTCTACCAAGGGGGACTCTGGATCCGCTCTGCCTGGCCCAGGGGCTGCAGGGTCACCCCGGCCACTGTTTCCCCTTCCCAGGAAGTCACCCCTCTGATCAGGCTCTGGCAGGCAGTTTGCTTTGCAGCTCTGAGCACTCTTTTCATATAGATTCCTCTGCCAAGCCTCTTCCGAGATTTTTGCCACTTTTGGCTCCCCAGCCTCAGATTGCAGCAGGTCGGGGGGGCTTTGGATTTGTCTCTGCCTGCAGGGGAGTGGGCAGGGGGACGAACAGAGGTGGTGGGCGGCAGCCAGGGCTTGAGCAGGGCAGGGATGGCTCTGCCCAGAGAGAGAGATGGATGAGGTGGAGGCGGGAGAGCTCAGGAAAGTTGCTGTGGAGACACAGACAGTTCATTTAGAAGCCTTGAAGCCTGTCTCATTCTCTGCTGGGACGGAAAAGCATGCTGAGATCTCAGCTCAGACCTGAGAGGTTTCCAGCTGTATCCCTGTGGGCGGGGATAACATGTGGAACCTGTAACAGTGCATTGGAAAGCGTCACAAGTACAAATTCAGGATCTGCAGCTGGAGAGCAGCCCAATTTGTATGAATCTAAAAAGATCCAATTTAGTGAATCCAGAGGCGAGTTAGCAGGCTCGGGCTTTCTTCCTGTCACCAAGAACTTGGAGCTCTCCTCCCCAGCCCTTCCTGACAAGGCTCCTGGGAAAGTTGCTGCGGCAAAGACCCTACTGCCAAGAACTTGGAGCTTCTTGGCAGGGTTCCTGGGACAGCTGATTGCTGTAACAACACTACCTGTTGTTCTGGATCAGATACAGGAGTGATGAGAGGGAAAACCAAAACACAGCCTAAATCAGAGGTAAACCTTCCATTTCAACTACCTAGTTAGTCTAATATTAATCACAATTTAGAAAAAAAATGGATTGAAATAAACAACTCTTTGCCTTACTAGTGTGATATGGTTGTAATGGTGTAAATCCACAATATGAAACTCCTTCTCACCATGATATCAAAGAACTTAGAAGAAGAATGTAAAACATTTATTAGAATTTTATCTGTTCAGCCTCCAGCTGTAACACAGATGCTAACAGCCTGCAGTAAGCTCACCTCTCCACAACATATTGCTAATGTGCAAGTCAATGCTTTTGGAAAGCAGATTGCAGAATCACAAGAAAAGGTAAGAAAAATATTGGGAGATATTTTGGGAAGAGCTTTGGAAGAAAATTGGGGAAAAATAATAAATAAGTTTGGAAAAGCCCTTGAAGCACAGACAAAAATTTTCAAAGAATCTATTGGTACTGTAGGACTCTGAGAAAAAGTCTTGTAGCTTTGCTTGTGGTAAACCAGTGGGACAAAGTAGAAATTTTCCAGAGTAGAAATCCATTTAGATTTAGGTGAAATGTACATCTTTAAGTTAAATCTTTAGTTTGAACACCTAGCTATTTAGTCTGACTGCCTGTTCTTGCAAAAGCCTAAGCTCAGAGAAACTGCTTCAGCAAAGGACAGAGATAAGGAGAGGGAGACAGAGGGAGATAGAGAGAGACAGATACTGCTGGAGGGGGGGGAGGTAAACCTGACCTGGCATTCTTCTGATAAAGAAGAACTAGCGCCAAATGTCCTGCAAAGTTTGTAAAATGAATATGTATGAACCTTTTGTGAAATTATATGCATATGCATTTGAGAGAAGGATAAAAGGAGATTTGAAGTTCCCAGAGCTACGCGTGCCTTTTGAGGGGAGTAATCCCCACACGCGTCCAGCGCTGCAATAAACACACCGACTTTACAACTTCTATAAGTTGTGGAGTTTTTGATCTTTTCTGCAAAACATTCTGGCGAGCCAGGCAGGTGGAACCGTCTCTGCCCTGCAGGGCAGAAGGGATCAACTCACCCTCCTAGGCGCGCCCTGTGATCTTCCCAGAGGAGCTCTGCTCATCTCGGCTTGCCTCATGCGGAGACAGACAAGGACCTGCTGGCAGGCGGAAGATTCGGTATGTACTGAGAGGACCCCTGGGGATAGGTAGGCTGAATAAGGCACTCAGAGACGTCTGAGTGCTCGGCCTCATGC
Source organism: Fringilla coelebs (assembly GCF_963513975.1). NCBI lineage: Eukaryota > Metazoa > Chordata > Aves > Passeriformes > Fringillidae > Fringilla > Fringilla coelebs. The sequence goes on from NC_140037.1 coordinate 2,873,856, forward strand.
CTGTGCCTGCAGGCAGACCGGGCGATAGAGCGACTGGGAGACGGGAGTTCACTGTCCCATAGAGCGGCCGCCAGCGACCCTGGGGGTGGGTTTGAGTGGACTCGTGTGTGTGTGTGTGTGTGTGTGTGTGTGTGTGTGTGTTGTGTCTGGACTTAGTTAATGCACTGCGTGGTTCATGGTCAATGTGTGTTTGTAATTGTGCGAGTGCATGGTGTACAAAGGGAGTATATCTACAGTGCGGGGGGGATTTCTACCCACGACTGAAGGGGCTGAGTGAGGCCTGAGGCACCGGCCGGGGCAGGCTGTGCTGTGAGGCAGGGAACGCCCGGCAGAGATATAGTGGAGAAACGTGGGTGAGAACGCTCATTGAGTAAAGGTGGTGAATTGTGGTGTAGATTGTAGATTGTGCACGCTTTTACCGTGGCAAGACAAACTCAAGGGGTTCCTCTGCCCCTGTGGTTTGGACTCGACCCCTGGGAGTTTGTGAATCCTGTAAATTATTGGATAGATAGAAGAGACGAATGAGTTCATTTAGAGGGGCTTTATTGGACTTCAGCTGGTGCAATAGTCAGTCTGGACTGGGAAGAGCCTGCCGTGGAGGATTTAGCGTTCCCTGTAAGAAATGGAATAGCCGGCCTCTGCGGGCAATTGCTGAGAGCCTTTGGTGCATCGAGAGGCTGGCACGCTGCGTGGGTACTATTGCAGTGCGGAGTTTGTGAGAGACGCTGGGATTGCTGTTCTAATTAGCGTCGGGACATATGCCCCAAGTTTAAATAAAAGTTTCCTGATCAAGCTGATTCAGAAGCTAATATCTTAAAGCTGGTGTGTGGGAAGTCCCATCTGATACCTGCCACCTGGAGTTGTGTGTGGGAGCAAGACTGGGAATCTACTGTGATGCTCTGTGAAGAGAGGTTTGGGTGGGAGTGAGATAGAGCAAGGAGAAAGAGATGATGGGAACTAACCAGAGCAAGGAAGTTCCTCGAGCTAGCCCCTTGGAGTGCATCTTAGCCCACTGGAAGAAAGTCACCAGGAGGAGGGGCTCAGAAAGTAAAAAAGATCTAATCCAATATTGCACGCGCTGGTGGCCGTTATACAGGTTAGAGGACGGAGCAAAACGGCCACCACTGGAACTATAGATTATAATACCTTACTGCAGTTAATGTTGTTTTTGAGATGAGAAGGTACATGGGATGAGGTTTTGTATGCTGGTATGTTTTTTGTTTTAAGAAATCACCAAGAATGGCAAAGGGACTGTGGGATCAGACCGTCCTCAGACCCACTGGTCTTAGCCCTTGAAAAGGAAAACAAGGCCAAGAAGGGGCAAATCAAACATTATTGTTCATCATGCAGTATAGGACAATGGTGCATGAGGTCAGACAAGTTTATCATTCTGAGGAACAAGAACAAGATACATTTGAGAGGATGAAAGCTCCTCCTAGAAGGAGGGAGGTTGAAGATGAGGATGAAAGGGAAGAGGACTTCCCCAAAAAGGAGGAGGACTCAGGCTGGGAAGGCACATCCACCAGAATCCTCCGCCAACAGTCCAGTGCATCTAGAAGGCAAGCAGTGTTACAGGCCCCTCTGCGAGAGGCGGTGGGACCAGAAGGAGGGAGGTTAATGATTAAAGTGCCATTTACCACTCTTGATTTAGAGGCATGGGAAAAGATTGCTAGGAATTATCCTATCGATCCTATACTTACTGCCAAATGTCTACAATATGTTATCAAGTAACACAATCCAGTTTGGGCTGACATCCAGTTCCTACTGGATGCTTTCACTGAAATGGAAAAACAGCTGATCTTACAAAACAGCAGGGACTTTGGCAGAAGATCACTGCAAGAGCAACCAGCTAGATGTAAAAGAATATTTCCCCCTCCAAGACCCAGAATGGGATCCTAATGTATCAGCAGAGGTAAAGGAATTAGCAGATTATCAAGAGTGGATAGCAACAGGGTGGAAAGAGCTATTCCAAAAACCATAAATTAGTCTGCCTATAGTCCCTTAAGCAGGGGCCTTCGGAGACTCCATCAGAGTTCTTAGAGCATTTAAGGGATGCTATGCGTCGTCATACATCATTAGATGCGGGGTCTGAGATAGGGATGAACCAACTAGTTTATTCATTTTTGGGGCAGTCTGCTGGAGATATTAGATGTAAACTTCAGAAAATCCGGGGACCGGAAGGGAGAAATCTCAAAGTCTTGCTAGAAGAGGCCTGGAGGGTATTTAGTAACCAGGAAGAAAGATATAGACAAAGAATGAAAAAGTTGGTGGCAGCAGTAGAGGAAGAAAGGCAAAGAAAACACAACCAGGGACCACCCAGACAAGGACCACCTCGGCTGGGCAGACACCAGTGTGCAATCTGCAAAAGAACTGGTCACTGGAAAGATCAATGCCCAGAACGGAGACGAGGTGACCAACAAGTGGTTGCACACATACAAAACAACCGAGGAGGACCGAGGGATTCTGCCCCAGCGGATTCACTGGTTATAACAATGAGGCTGGGGGAAGAAGGGAAAAGGGTGGAATTTCTGGTTGATACAGGGGCCACCTATTCAGTTTTTAAAAAGGCTTTAGTACCTGTAGAAAATGATTACGCTGTAGTGCAGGGGGCAACTGGCCAGTCTGAAAGGGCATGTTTTCTCAAACCTTTGAGGAATAAATTGGGAAAGCAAAGGAGTATTCATAAATTTTTATACATGCCCAGTTCACCAAAGGCACTTTTGGCAGAGATTGATTGGAGCAGTTACAAGCAACCATTACATTCAAAAATGGAGAGGTTACTCTGGAGGTAAATGATCAAAAGTACATAGAGGTATTAAGTTTAACCTTACCAGCTAATGAAATTGAGGAGGAAATTGATGAAGAGATACTAAGTCAAGTATCTCCCAGGGTATGGGCCTCTGATGTAGCAGGGAGGGCAAAACTGCCTCCCCCATAGTAATTAAGCTCAAGGAAGGGACAAAAGCAGTGAGAATTAAGCAGTACCCCCTAAAGTAAGAAGACACGGAAGGAATCAGCCCAAGAATTGAAAATTTTCTGTGGTTCAGATTACTGAAAGAATGCCAATCTGATTTCAATACTCCCATTTTACCTGTTTGGAAATCTGATGGGTCATACCGGATAGTACAGGATTTGAGGGCTGTCAACAAAGTAACAGAAGACTTGTATCCAGTGGTAGCTAATCCATACACTTTATCAACTCCTCTAACACCTGAGCTAACCTGCTTTACCCTTTTAGACCTAAAAGATGCCTTCTTTTCCCCCCCTATCCACAAAGCCAGACAGAAAATTTTTGCATTTGAAGTGGGCGAAAAACCCAGCTCACATGGTCCATTCTCCCTCAGGGCTTCAAATGTTCCCCAAATCTTTTTGGGGGCAACTTGCAAAAGATCTGGAGTCCTAGGAAGCTCCACAGGAAGAAAGGAAGCAGTACATAGATGATCTTCTAACAGCCACTCGGAGGAGAGAAGCATGTGTAGCTTGGACAGGAAGCCTCTTGAATGTCCTAGGACTCCAAGGATACGGAGTATCAAAGCAAAAAGCACAGGTAGTGAAACAGAAAGTAATCGACCTGGGGTAAGAGGTGGGTGCTGGGCAGCAGACTTTAGGGCAGGCTCGCAAAGAAGCCATCTGCCAAACCCCAAAACCCCAGACAATACAGGAACTCCGAACCTTCTTAGGCATGGCAGGGTGCTGCCGGCTGTGGGTTTATAATTATGGACTGCTCGTCAAACCCCTCTGTGCTCCTATTGCCAATGGAAACAGAGATCTCCAGTGGACAGAGGAAGCCACACTGGCCTTTCACCAGCTAAAGAGTGCCCTCATGTCAGCTCCAGCCCTGGGACTTCCAGATGTAAGTAAACAATTCTTTCTATTTTCCCATGAAAAACAGAGAATTGCCTTGGGAATACTGGCTCATGACTTGGGTCCATACCAAAGGGCAGTTGCTTACTTCTCCAAGCAGTGAGATGCAACAGCCAAGGGATGGCCAGGTTGCCTCAGAGCTGTAGTAGCAGTCGTGCTGAATATTCAGGAATCACGCAAGTTTACCCTGGGACAGAAAATGACTGTGCTAGTGTCCCACACAGTGTCCACAGTACTGGAAGTAAAGGGTGGCCACTGGCTTTCACCACAGAGGTTCCTGAAATACCAGGCCATCACGGTAGAGCAAGATGATGTAGAGATAGTGGTGACTAATATTGTCAACCCAGCTTCAAGGAGCAGCAGTACACCACAATTGCCTGGAGACCATTGAAGCTCCCTACTCCAGCCGCCCAGATTTGAAGGACACTCCTCTGGACGATGCAGAGACCTGGTTCACTGGCGGGAGAAGCTCCGTTGCCAATGGAAAGCGACATGCTGGGTACGCAGTGACCACCTGCAGACAGGTAACAGAATCCACACCCTTACCAACAGGCACCTCTGCGCAGAAGGCCGAGATAATTGCCCTGAGCCGTGCCTTAGAAATGGCAAAAGGAAAGAGGATAAACATCTACACAGACTCGAGGGATGCATTCGGAGTCGTGCATGCACATGGAGCCATCTGGAAAGAGAGAGGACTGCTGACCTCACAGGGAAAGAACATCAAACATGCACAAGAGATAATCCAGCTGCTGGAAGCAGTTCAGCTGCCTGAAAAGGTAGCAATTATGCACATTAAGGCACACCAAAGAGTGAGCTCAGAATTGGAAGAAGGAAATGAGCTGGCAGATAGAGAGGCAAAGGAAGCAGTGAAAGGTGAGGTAACTATTGAAAGAGACCTAATTCCACATGGACAAATTTCCCTTGAAGGTAAACCAGAATATAATAAGAGAGATAGAAAATAATTGAAGATCAAGAAGAGACGTACAACCAAGAAGGGTGGGCTACCATTGAAAAGAAGCTGGTGATCCCTTCCCATTGATTGTGGTCACTGGTAAGGGAAGAACACCAAAAGGCACACTGGGGAATAGATGCCCTATACAGCTACATGATTGAAAGAATCGTTGCAAGGAATTTATATGCCACTATTAGCCAAGTGACCCGACAGTGTGAACTTTGCCTCCAGACTAACCCCAAAAACACCCCCAGGCTGAACCTCGGTCAGACTGGGAGAGGCCATGGGCCTGGACAGCAGTGGCAAATTGACTTTCCAGAACTCCCAAGGAAAGGGGATTATCGGTATTTATTGGTATTGACAGACACATTTTCAGGGTAGCCAGAAGCATTCCCCACCAGAACTGTCAATGCTCGAGAAGTGACCAGAGTATTATTACAAGAAATAATACCACGCTTCAAAGTTCCAGCCACAATACCCTCAGATAGAGGATCACATTTCATTTCCAAAATAGTGCAACAGATTAGTAGCCACCTGGGCATAGATTGAGAACTTCCCACTCCATATCACCCCCAATTAAGTGGCCAGGTGGAGAAAATGAATCATTTGATGAAGCAGAAGATTGTAAGACTCGGGCAGGAGGTTCATCTACCCCGGCCCCAAGCTCTTCCACTGGCACTACTGCGAATTCAAACTAAACCTCAGGCTAAAGAAAAGCTGAGTCCTTTGAAAATGCTTTATGGAAGACCATAAGAAATACAAAAGAGAATGTCCACCCACACTGGGGAGGTAACACTGCCCACCTACATGGTGGCTTTAAGCAAACAGCTCCGAGAAATTGAGAAATACGTAGCTGGAACTCGGAGCAAGGAGTTAGATGGGACAGTACATAACATACAGCCTAGAGATTATGTATATGTTAAGTCTCTTGCAGAGAAGACTTTGGAACCACATTGGGTGGGACCGTTCCAGGTGCTTCTCACCACCTTCACCGCAATCAAGATCAAGGAACAGAAGGCCTGGATCCATCACTCTCGAGTGAAGAAGGCCCCAGAAGCCCCCTTGGAGAGTGACCCCAGGAGACAATGAACTGAGACTAAAACTTACTCAGGCAAAATGAGTATATTGCGGGCAGGGGCAGTTCACACTTTCACTTACAGAATTGCTTTGTATATAATTATAATTGAAGTCTTAACATTAGTGAGTACCTCTATTCAAAGTGATGCTGGATGGCCTTGGTCCCAGGCTTTTAATCAGTATACTGGATCCATGGGAGAACTTCCTGAGATAAAAGAGTTAAACCTATCCACTGTAGTAATTCACGGGGATCAGGTATATGAGGAGCAGGAGTGCCAAGAATGAGAACTGTGGACACTTCAGGGAATCAGAAGAGAAGAAATCAAGGTAGCATGCCAGGTGATCAATAAGCCAGTTTATGAGAGACCAGATGCAATTAGTGTCTCAACCTCTCCTGTATACAGGTGCCAGGAAGTTTGTGACAGCCTAAGTGAATCAGACTGTTAGTGTAATTTCACCCTGATACAGGCTGTAGAAGTGGGCCATATTCCAAAGGCAGTGTGGTCTGGAGAGGATGAATGAAGAAGAACCTTCTCCACTTACAAACCACACCAAACAGACCACTAGTGTCACTTAGCACCAATAAAGAACAACTGGCAATTCAGAAGAAAATGCTGAGCTTTCTGAAGGGGTGAGAAGGAGGGGAATCTTCCAAATGAGTTGATGATTCAGAAACTTTATTTAATAACAATCCTTCTCTATAAACCTATACTATAAACCTACTCTATAAACCAAAACTACTCAACAATCCTACTCAGAGTCTTAATCTACAATTATACTCCAAGTTGGTTATCTAGATAAGATCTTCATTATTTCATTCTTCTTCTCCATTCCTCCTCCTCCTTCTTCTTCACTGCGTTGATGAGTTGTGTCAGGGTGGACGCTGGCGTGGCTGAAGTTACAAAGGGATGCTGTCCACAGGGGAAAAAAACAACAACAAAAAAACCAAAAAAGAACAGTGAACCATTAGTTTTTCCAAGCTCAGTCCTTCACAGAGTCAATCCTGGGAAGTCAATCCCAGGATTCCTCTGGGTCCTGAAAAGACCCAGAAAGAGGAGCAATGGGACCATCTGCTTCCCAGGCATCATGAGCAGGACCTTGCCATCACAGGCAAACATGGGCCAGAATCCCATTCATCTATTTTTTCTGGTTTCTTTACCTTGCAGGGATTTTTGCCCTGCCAGTGCTCTAGAAATGGTGCTTTCTGTGCCTGGGATTTCTTCCTTTCAGGAAACTCCAATGACTCACATAGGTCCCTGTCTTTGAAAGACAGGCACTCTGCTGATTGCCACAGGGACAGAAAGCAGTGTCTGCCTTTCCATGCCCTGCCCCTCCTGTGCTGGGTGGCACCTTCCTTCCCAGCAGGGCCAGCCCAGTGGCACTGGGCCCTGCAGTTCCCTCTCTGCCACACAACCTGGCAGTGACCCTGGGGCAGTTCCCGTCTGCTTGAGCGTGCCAGGCAGCAGATGGGGCTGGGACAAGTCCCTCTCAGCTGTCCCTGTTTGCGTGCCAGAAACCCCTAAGGGTGGGCTGGGGGCACAAACCAGGGCCCCTCAGAGGCTCAGAGTGAGCCCCCCACAGCCCCTCCTGCCCACAGCCAAATCTCTGACCCCTCAGCTGGGACTGGCTTCCTTGGCTTCCTGCACCACCATTCCATGTCTCTGTAGCCTGCATTGCTCTACTTCAATTCTTTTGCCATTAGGTAAAACTGAACACCCACCAAATTACAAAAGAGGACAAGAGAAACATTAAGAAAACAGAGCATCTCTCCTCTCAGGAATGCAGAGAGAGGTGGAGTTTATCAGTTTTGTGAAGAACAGGTCCAAGGGAGACTTTATTACCACTTTTCAAGTCTTCAGAGTAGCTTTGAAGAAAGTGGAGAACATCTTTTTAACAGGGCCAGTAACAATAGAATGTGGACAAATAATATGAAACCCAAAGGAGATCTAATCAGAGTAGATCTAAGGAAGAACTTGTTTACTCAGAGCATGGTGCCCCCTGGCACAGGTTGTCCTGAGAGCTTGTAGGTCAGGCAGGAAAGGGCTCTGAGCAACCTGATCTCTGTAAAGCTGTCCCTGCTCACTGCAGGACACTTGGACCAGAGAACCTTTACAGGGCCCTGCCAGCCCAGCCCAGTCTGGGATTCCTCACTGTTTTCATTTGAACAGCACCAAGAGTGGAAGTGAGGAGGAAGGGGGCTCATCTGATGCCTTGGACTTCAGTGGAGGAGGAGCCCATCCCTCAGAGCCTGTTTCACCTGCAGCCCCTTCCCATTTTACCTGCAGGAGCTCCTTGGCAGACCAGCGCCGCGCCTCGTCTCTCTGCAGGCAGCAGCTCAGGAAGTCACGCAGGCGAGATGAAAATAGGTTGGGCTGCCGCAGCTTTTGTCTCCCTCCTGTGCCTATCAGCAGTTGAGGCTGGGGAAAAAGGAAACACGAGGCTCCACCTGCTTCTTTCCCATCTCTCACTGCTCTCCCAGATCCCATTGCTTAACCTCCACTCTGCAGTGGCACTTTCTGCCCTGGCACAGACCCAGAGATGACTTTCCTTTACCAACCAAAACCCAAACCCCGATGCAGCCACAGCTTTTCCAACATTCAGCACATCTTGCCTTGGCAGCTGCTTTCACTGACTGGCCTAGTTAGTGGGAACTACATCGCCAAAAGCATGTTTCCTTCCCTGAGGATTCACACCAGGATGACAGGCTGTTTGGAAGAGAGACTTTGCAAAACTAACTCTACTTTCCAAGGATTAGTGCATTAAAGCTATCTGTGCAGTGCTTCTTGGTCCCTTAAGCACAGTTGCCATAAAACAAAACTCATCAAGCTTTTGGCTTTGTTCTTGAAAATAGTGGTAATTGGAAGGAAAGAAAGTAAATCCACCAGCTATTCCTCAGGGAAGGAAACAAACATTTAAATCTCAAATTCCAGACAGACGCATTACGATGCACACAGAAATGTACTGGAATGAAAATGCTTGGGCACACCGGAGCCACCTGCAGCTCTGTCTCTCAGCAGTCTGAAAATTTCAGCTTCCCTTAAGCGGCAAAAGAAAAACTTTTCATGGTCCCATCAGAAGGAGAGGTTCCATCCCTATGGTCATCCTCTGCTCATCTGGCTACTCAAGTCAATACATTCATGGTAGGCCCATCCCAGAAAGTGCCAGGAAACAAATGGGAGGTTTTGGCTGGCTCTCCCCCTCACCAGGCTCTGCCTTGGTGATGTGGAAAACGTGGCTTGGGCTACGCTAGAAACGCGGTCACTGAGGGGTTCAGCAGCACTGCACAAGAGGCAGAAGAAACTTTGTGGCCTTTACACCCTCATGCCCAGGTTTCAGGCATGTCTCCCAGTGAGAAGAAACTGCACAAAGGGGTTAAGTTCCTCTCTAAAACCCAGAGCTTTAGGAACTTTGTTGGGTTTGTGCTTCTTTTCTTCATTTCTGGAAATGTAACACCAGTTCTGAGAGGCTTGTGTTGTGGTTTCAGGGGCATCTTCACAGACAGACAAGTGGCAACAACTTGAAACCCAAAGCAAAGTGTTGCCTGAGAAGAGTTGGGGAGGGTTTGCCTGTGCTAAGGCTTGAGCTGTCTGGCAACCCCCTCCGGGATGTGTAGAAACATCCAGCTGCTCCCCGGAACTCAGCCCCTCTGGGCACACGGGCCTCTGGAAACACCTGACGATTCCAGCCTTTCTCCTGCTCAAGAGCAGCTAAGCTGAGCTCCAGTTTCCTCAGCAAAGCCAAGGATGCTCACTTCCATACAGCTGACAGTGTTCATGGAGCTCAGCAGGTCTTTCTGATAGTCCTCAGGCCAAGGAATTACAGTGCAGATTGGCAAGACATCGGCTGAACATTATCCAATGTGGTTCATGCGGAACCAAGCTCCAACGTGCTGGCAAGCCAGAGGGAGAGAGCTCATTCTGCTTTTGCAAGATGGTGTTTAGAAACATAAGACACAGACTTGGAACTATTCAAACCTCAACAAAGATAGACAAAAATAACAATGGCAAGAGGCCTTGGAGTCTCCATAAAAATGCCCACCACTATAAAGAGAACTCAGTGCTCATGGCACTGAAAGAGATGACCAAAGAGACTTTGCTATTATCCTCTCCAACCCAAAGGAGAATTTCAAAGCCTGAAATAGATATGCACTCCCCTTGAGTACAAATAATTGATGTGCCTTTCTTTACTTTTCCCACCCCACCAGAGTCACAATGGGGGTTTTATCCTGTCCCTCTGCAGCTGTGCTCAGCCACTGGACATGGAGGGGAGAGGGAGTCCTCAGTGTCATTAGAACTATGCAGGCCAGGGATGGCCCTGCTCCTGTGCTAAAGGAGCACAGCACCGGTGTCAACTGCCCACCTTGGATCCCAGCCCAGGCACCTGGCTGCAAGCTCATCCACTTGTTGAAGTACCAAGAAACAGCCAAACAGGGTTTGGTGGATAATTCGAACTGCAGTCAGAGAAAAACACATCCTAAACTCATCCAGGCCACCCACACATATGTCTGAACAATGTACAGATGACTTGAAAGCCTGAAAGTTTCCAAGACCCACAGGATTTGGAAAAGATTCTGCAGTGCAGAGGAGAAGGGCTGTGTTTAAAAAATGAAAAAGCAAGCAGAAGTGCTTGGGCATTGCTTCTGGGTTTTTTTTTTCTTTTTTTCTTTCTCTTTTACTTTTCGTTTGCTTTTTCTTTTATGTTTGCTTTTGCTTTTTCCTTTTTTCTTACTTTTCCTGTAAAATTTAAACTCGGAAGGTCTAGCCTCCATTTCTCAGGATATTATCACATGTCTAACCTTTCCACTGAAAAATTCTTGTCCTTCAGAAACAGAGCTCCAAGATTGTTCAGAAAACAAGTGAGAAATGTCAGGCATGGCTGGAGGCCAAAATGGCAGGTTTCTGAACTGCCACTTCCCTTCTGATGCAACCAAAACTAGAGCAGATGCTGATGTGCTGCAGGGACATTTGTAGAAGGGGACCTTGGTGGAAGTGGTGCCAGCAGATGGCAATGGGACTTTGTCCAATGGAACACAGAACATGGAACAGGTGCAAAAGACAGCGGGATCAGGGAGTATTTGCACCTTACCAAGACAGGAGTTCCATTCCAGTAAGGAACTTCTCCTTCCACCATTTCAGTGCCCACGATCCCAAAGGCCCAGATGTCCACTTTGGGGCCATAGGGTTGACCTGTCAGCACTTCAGGCGCCATCCACCAAAAAGTGCTGGCCACGGAGCTCCATCTGCTCTGCTCAGGGGTGAGCTGAGCAGAGAGGCCAAAGTCAGCTGTGGAGAAAACAACAAGCCATGAAAGCCAGCTCCAATTAGGAAAACAAGCCAAAGAATTCCCCCCTCTCAGGCTAAGAATGTGCTGTTGAATCTCCTGGAGAACTGTCCATGCTCAGTTTCCTTGGGGCTTTAGCCAAGGAAGTATGGAATTGGCCACTTCCAAAACATCCCAGGTTTTTTAACGCTGCTCACAGCAGTGGACTGTATTCCCCTGAAGCTTTCAATTGTAGCTCCGTCTCTCTGGAAGGGACCCACACAGAGCAACACCACTCTTGACTGCTTGTGGTTCCTTATACCTCTGTGCATGTTGCAACCGTGTCACCACTCACAGTGGGTGCAACTGCACTGCCACCAGCACCATTTTTGGGGAGCTGGCAGTCACTCAAAGCAGCCCCACAGCCCACATCCCTGGAATGCTGCACCTGACCAAGAATATACTGACCCAGCTTGACAGAGCCATCGGTCCTGAGGAGGATGTTGCAGCTCTTCACATTTTGGTGGATGACATGGTTGGAGTGGAGAAAATCCAGTCCTCGCAGGCACTGAGAGAGAGAACAGAAACAGGAGGGAAAAAATAGTGATGTGATTTCATTACACAAGAAAGGAAACAAAGAACCTAAAAGATTCCCTGTTCCCAGGGGAAGGGAGAGTAATGGCAGAACACAGTGCCACTGAGAGCAAGAGCTGGCTGCTCCAACACTTGCAGAGCAGGACCTTTCTAAGCAAAGGCATGTCAGCTTTTGAAAGAGCACCAGCACCTGCTCTTGTAGACTGTCCCCTGCAAGCCAGCCAGGAAGACTCCTGCTGCAGTGGATGTACTATCTCCATGCAGAAGACAAAGAAGGGGTTTTGACAAGACAGAAAAAGTCCCTCCCTTTGGTGTGAAGCAAATCACTTTTGGGTGGGAGGCTGCATGACAAAGGTTTTATTGCTGGCCTCAGCACAGGCTTGGAAGTATCACATCAGTCACCTTCCTGAAGCAAAGAGCATTTAGGCTGCACTACGATCCTTTTCAGCTGAGGACTGTGAGAAACGAGTCTCTCTTTTTTCTTTGCTGCTTGTTTCAAATCCTGACACCAGCACCTTTGCTTTCACAGGCAAGGAATGCAGTCAAGGCAGGCTCCAGGCAAATGTTTAGAAAGGCAAGGTGGAAAACAGCAAATACAAATACATGAGGAAGAGCAAGAATACAACAGCAGGAGATAAGAGTACTGGCACTGAGTACAGGGAGTGCTGGGCCACTGGAGGGCCTTTCACTTGAGATGCTTTTACTTGCCCATAGCATAGCAGCAACACAGAAACAAAGCTTGGCACAGGAAATCACTCCAGGTCTGAGCCCCTGTATCCCAGACAATCCTGCCCAAGCCCTTGGCAGCACAGATGGCATTGCTGACCTCCTGACTGATGGCTGCCATCTCATCTTCAGACAGGTAGGTCTTGCTGATGACATCCCTCAGAGTGCCTCCGTCCATGAACTCCATAACCAGCCAGAATTGCTTACCCACAAGGAAGCTGAAAGGAGGAAATAAAGGTGTGGAAAAGAACGTGCATGGCCATGTTGCTGTTTGGAAAAGAAAGAGATTGATCCTTGTTTTCAGGTCCCTTTGAGACAAGGCCAGAAAAAAAAGAATAGACCTTCTCTCTCAGCTGTGCATTGTTTGCAATCTGTGCAGTCTCAAGGAGAAAGGCACAGCTGTGAAAAAGGAGATGTCTTAGATGGCCAGCAAGTGAAAAAGTGCAGTTTAGTAACAGCCCAGATAAAAAACCTGTCACAAATGGAGTTTCTGGAAATTAGCACCTAGTTTTCCTGGTATGCACAGCAATGGAAAACAGTGGCAAGGGTCCAAGGAAAATCCTTGTTAGTTTACCTGGACTTCAGAAGACACTTGAAAAAACTCAAGCCCCAGAAAAAAGTGCTGGCTGTGAATGTAGAGGCAATTGATTGAGTAAGGTATGACTGATTGGAGTTTTTGAACAATTTTCAAATACCATGTGCCAGGGAAGACTCATGTAGACAAAATGCAATCTCTTCCCATCCACTGGAGATGAAAAGAGCAATAATAACTGGCCAATAATTACAGCTCTGTTTTCTGCCTCTGACCAAAGTCAGCTTTTACCGTGCATGTTTGCAATATATGAACAAACATTCATGGAACAAAAGCAAAACTCACCTGTCTAAACAGTTGACCAGGTTGGGATTCCTATTCATTTTCATGACCATCAGTTCATTGATTTTGAGTTCCCTCTTCCTCAGTGGTTGAAGATTTATTTTCTTTATAGCCACCTAAAATGACATTGAAAATCAATAACTTGAGAAGTTGGTTGCACAAGACCACAATGCGAGTGATGGAGCGAGTGATTTTGCAATAACACAGCTGAGCTGTGCCAAACTGCCTTGTGATTAGGCTCTGCAGTAATTAGGGACTGACATTGCAACAGCCCATTTCTCTGCCCCCTTGGGGGCAGTTACAGGACATGTGGGGCCACCGACGTTTTGCCTTGTCCACTTGGTAACAGTGGTGTCTCAACTATCACCCACAAACCCCTGACCACATCTTCTGCTGCTCTTTCTAGGATTCAGAAGAAGTAATTCCATGCCTTAATACTCTGTGGATACATCTTGTGCTATGGGCAGGGCTTAGTGCTTTTAGGGACGCCTTGCAGATCTCTCCCTACGTGCAGTTCCCAAGTGTAGTACTGCAGGTGGCTAAGGAGCTGCCAGAGTATTTGCTGGCAGCCAGAAATGAGAATTCAGGACTCTGAAGCTGTAGCCCCAAAGAGCAGTGAGGTGCCCTAAGGCACCACCTTTGTTTCAGCAATGGACAGCTAGTGAGCGCCTCCTTCTCTGAAAGGAACCGCTGCCCTCCGTGCCTTCCTTGCGCCAGCTGAGGAGGACAAAGTCCCAAATGTATTTCATGGGCTGGCACCAGGCTGTGCTTCTGGTGCCTTTTCAGCACAGCTCTACCCAAAGCTCCAGCCGCAGCTCACACCAGAGGGGAAAGCCCCTCAAGAGCAGCAGTCTGCAGGAGCTGTTGACATTTACCTCTCCTCCTGTGGAATTGTCGCGTGCTCTAACCACATGACCAAAAGTGCTAGAAACAAAACAGAAGCAGAAAAGGAGAAGCCATTGAGATCTTGCATGAAAGCCAGCCCACACAGGAGATCAATGCTGTAAATGCTTAAAACCTGCAGGATGCAGGAGGGCTCTGCCAGAAGGCAGATGATGCATTTTCCTCTCAAGTGCATGGGCACTGGGCCTGTCCCTGAAGCATTGGGGTTGACTGCCTCAACTCCTAAAGACAGCTTCTTCTTTCATCTTGGGTTTCAGTTTCTAAACTGTGCAGTTTTTATCCTGACCACAGAGCATTTCCCTCAGCAAAGTCTTGGAAAGAAATGTTCCTGAGAACTGTTATCTCACAGCTATCAGGCAGTAGGTTGCTATTTCAGGCAAGCAAGATTCTTCTCCCTTCATTACTGTGGCCAGATGATTTAGAGATGTCCAGAAATGCTAAGGAAATTAACACAGAACTGTCTCACACTTGAGAGACAAAGAGACCTTCCAGGTCCTGTTCCTTGATGCAGGCAAGACCTCGGCAGCATGGAGATGTCTCTGACAATGCCTTCTGAGCCCACTCAAAAATTCTGAGCTGCACTGAGACATGGGACAATCTATCCCCAGTCTCTCAACATCTTTGCAGCTTTCCTAACTTCATGCTGGATAGATACTGCACCAAAAAAACACCTGGCCCACGGTTGTGTAGAAGTAACTGTAGTTGGACTCACCTGTTGCCCATATACTCCAGCTCAGTGTATTTCCTAGTGGGATTTTCCATGGAGTTCACCATTCTCTCTGAGGGAAACAAAATGCAAGATGCTGACTTTAAAGCAGAGGACCCAGCTTCCAGGAGATACAAAAGGCAGCCCCAGTGCCTGGAGCTCTGAGCCCTTTGTGCTCGGCTGGGTAACAACAACAACAACCAGGCAGACAGCTCAGAGCACAGGTGGCCAGCACAGAGACTGATTTTCTTCAGCAGCTCCTCTGGGGAGTCCTAAATGTCCCTGTGATACCAAACTCAGGAGAAACATTTGGTAGGGCTGTGCTGACACGTGCACACACTGCACTGTCCCTCAGACAGAAATACAGCAGACGTACTCAGCAGCTCCAGGGAGTCACCCTCGGTCTCCTGTGGCTGAGCAGCAGCTGGGTCAGCGCGGGAGGTGAACAAACTGCCCCGGCTCCACTTCTCAGGTCGGGGAGCAAAGGCTCCTTTAGACAATGCTGCTGCTGCAGCAGGTTTGATGACAGAGCCCGTGGAGACCTGGGACAAGAAATGAGTTTATGTCAGAAAGGTGGCTGGCAGAGATTACCCTGAGATCCCTTTCTTAAATGCAAGCCCATAGGAAGGTGCTGTCAGCCACATGCAGCGCTCTTAAAATGGATTACTTGGATGTCCACTTCTCAAACTGGATGGGTCAAAACCAAAGGCTAGTTCTACTGGGGTTCATGGCCACATTCATCTTTGCTTTTCATGCATTTTCAGAAAGATGACTGCCACAATCACCATTCCACTTCCTCTCAAGGATTCCTTTCCCCCTCCAAGGGCTGCAGACACCCTTGCAGCTCCTTGTTCAAATGTTCTGCCTCCTCCCACTGTGCCCCCTTTTCTTGCAACATCTTCAGGTCATGCTCAACCTGTAGCACTTCTGGTGGGGATGGTACCTGTGCCTCATGCCCAACTTGGGCCTCTTCATTGCCAGAATTTTTCTGGAAGACTTCACAGGCTGCCTGGTGAGATGTCAACACTTGCACCTCAAATCAAACAGAACAAAGCAGTCAGACACTACAGCTTGTCCCTGTCAGCCAAGAGGCATCGACTGTGAGAAAAGGGAAAGAACAGATTGACAGGGGATACAGACAGCTTGTTTCAATCCTCCATCTGGGTCACCCTGTTCCCCTGTAAAAACACCTCAAGAAACAAAGCTATTCAGCAGCCCAGGAAGTGTCCTTGAGAGCAGCTGTGATATACACTACAGCAGGATGGCACTGAGAGGCATCACCCCACTCCCTGCTGCTCTGCACTGGAAAGGCAAGAAGGGTAGAAACCACCAGTTTGGTGACTGCAGTGGCTATCCCTCTTTCACTGACTGGCTTTTCTAGAGCCTGAGAGAGGAGATTAACTTTCTCTCTGATGATTTTCATTTCTTTCTCCAGCCTCTCCACCAAAGCGTTGATCCTATCTTGAGTTTTCGGCAGCTCTCCCTGCAGGCATTCCTTGATGTTCTGTGAACAAGGGAGAGGACTATTCAGGAGTGGAATGGTTGCTATTCTTTTCCTCAACTGGTTTGGTTGATCACCCCTGTGCTGATTGAGATTCATCTTTGGAATTCTTCTCATGTCATCCTTGTTCCTCCTCCTCCTCACTGCCATGATGGCACTCTGAGCTTCAGGCAGCTCTGCTTGTGCCTCTGCCTTGATGTTCTGTACACACAAGTGCAGGGCAAGTGACTGGGAGCTGCCATCAGGTTCAGCTTTTTCTACTTGCAGCCTCCAAATCACGTTTCTTCAGCCACTTCTTTCTGCTTCCCTACCCACATCTGCTTCCAATGTAACCCTCCTGTCCCAGTGCTGGTCTCTGCAGATTCCAAGGCTCTGTGCTTCCAGTGCCTGTGGGACTCTTGGCCTCCTCAGTGCCAAGAGCTCTGGTTTATGCCCCTCTTCCTGCCCTTCCCTCTGTCACCTGCCCACTCAGGCTTACCTGGCCATTCTGCTGTGGCTCTTCCAGCTGCTGCCTGAGCTGCCCTTCCTGCTCTCGGGCTGGGAACAGCTCTCCCTGAGTCTGGCACGGCATCTCTGATGGAGCAGGCTGCTCCTGATCTTTCTCTAGAAGGAGCTGCACAGAAAGCAAGAGAAGATGGGTTTCAACTTCCCATATGACCTTTGTGGGCCATGACTCAAAGACTGATGGGCTCACACGTTCCCAAAGCACTGTGCTGCTGCTCTGCTGGCTCATTCTCTGCCCAAGGGGAGGCACAGATTCCAAAGGGACCCTGGCCCTACAATCAGGGGCCCTCTGGGACTGAAGCTCCAACAGCCTCTCAGGCAGCTGGCAGGGAAGGTGTGGCATTTCTCAAGGCTCTGGTGAGGGCCTCCCTCTGCTTCTGCCACGTCCTGTTTGTCTTTCAGTAGTGACTGACACCCAGCCCTGTTGCACAGCTCCATCCTGACTCTGCAGGTGGTTTCCTGTGTGAGCTCACTCCTTGTGAGAGACACTTCTGGAGTTCAAGTTCCCCTCAGGCCTGCACCAGCACCTCTGCCTTCCTGACATCTACACCCTTGTTAGAAACCCTGGTAATTCAGGAGATAAGGATGCATGCAAAGATCTTCTGATGGAGGTCACAGAGCCTCTATGGCCACCTCAGTGTATGGAGGAGGACCAAGGTGTTTCTTCTCCCTCTTTTGTCAACTGACAAGTCTGACCAGCAGTAACAGAGACTCTCCTAAGGCCCCATGAACAAATGCACTTACACAGCCCTGGGGATGCCAGTGAAGGAAACCAAGTGTCATGTAATGCATGGCATGTATGACCAGAGTCACCAAACAGCACCTAAACATGGAATTGTTCCATCTCACTCAGACAGGCAGAAAATTAGAAGAGGCTAGAGGAGGAAAACAGCTGTGAAAAGAAAATACCATCATATCTGGATGGGGGAAACATCTCTGCCTGCTCAGAATTGGTCAATGGAACGTGTTTCCAATGCTTTCCTGAAAGAGATGCTTTAGGTGAGCTTTGCACCTTCAGCTGCTTTGGAGCAGAGGTGGGAAGATTCAATATTGTAAATGTTACATAGCATAGATAGATAGATAGATAGATAGATAGATAGATAGATAGATAGATAGATAGATAGATAGACAGAGAGATGGATCTCACTCTTACAATCCCTCTTTACTGTCCTTTCTGTTGCTACACACATCCACACTTGGTAGCCATTGCCCTGATCAGCAGCAATCCTGAGATTGCTCTCCTGTTGCTTCAATAAACCACACTCTTGGGGAATCTGGAGCCTGGAGGTCCTTATGGAATGCAACCAGACCCAGAGCATTGCACTGGGAACTGCACTCTTTGTGCATCTGTGCTGGGGCAAGTTCTCCTCTTGGACTCGACCACACTGATGGTGCTGAAGTGGCTGTCATGAGAAATGCAGCCCAGCCCCTCCCAGCTCCTCTGATCTCTGAGGACCAGCTGGAATTCAAGGGCATTGATTTCCTGCTCAATTCCCAAACACCACGCATACTGATTCCCTGGGCTGCAAAAGGGCACGGGCACTGTTAGCCTGACAGTGATGTGCAAGGCCCTACTGGCTGGCCTGGCACCAGAACGGCTCCTTCTGAACCAACGTCCTTGCCCTAAACTATGTGTTCTCATGCAAAAATACAGCATCCTCCAGAAGTGACACCTTGGAAGTTAAAATTCTAGCAGACCCAGTCCCAGTGCTGGAAAAGAGCAAGAAATATTGACGAAATGCACCCTAATTGATGGGGGAAAAAAAATGAACAGGGCTCCTCTTCCAGGAAACCCAAAAAAAACCCCAAAAGAAAACCAGGGGGAAATGTCACTTATGCTGGTGGCAGAAATATTTGGATGCAGTAATGGGATGCTAAAAGTCGCAGATGAGCCTCCCATTGTCCAGGCTAAAGCTCCCTCAGCACCTCCTCACTGGCCTTGTGCTGCACCCCCTTGCCCAGCTCCCGTGCCCTTCTCTGCACTCGCTCCAGCCCCTCAATCCCTTTCTGCGGCACAGGGGCCACAGCTGCACACAGCACTCCAGCTGTGGCCGCAGCGCTGCCCAGCACAGGGCCACGCTCACTGCCCTGCTCCTGCTGCCCCTCTGCTGTTGACACAGGCCATCATGCCCTTGGCCTTCTTGGCCACCTGGCCACACGCTGCCTCCTCTTCAGCTGCTCAGGATTGCCAGCCCTGTGTCCTTTTGGCCCATGCAGCTCCCCAGCCACAAAGGTGCCCATCTAACTTCAGATACAGCATGCCCCATTTCTAGATGGCCTTTTCCTCTTCCGAGCAACACAAGACAGAGGTCAAAGACTTGCAGCTTCACCCCCAGTCCAGGCTTCAAAACAGCAGACTACAAAGCTGACGACTACACAAAATATGCATCAACAGAAACTCGCTGCTTCTGCTGTTTCCCTCACAAGAAGGCTGCACAACTCCGCACTTTGTTTCTTTCACCGCACGGGACAAGAATGGCCCCCCACAGCTGCATGGACAACACAATCCTCCCCTTGCAGCTTTTCAGAAGCCTAAAGACACCAGGCCCAAAAGAGACTGTACAAGCAAAGAACTAGTCTAGGAAACTTCAGACTGGTGTCACAAGCCCAACCCACCTTTCCAAAAAGGGAAAACAAACAAACCAAGCCCTGGCACCTCCAGCATTTCGACTTGTGCCCTGGGCCATAGCACTGCAGAAGCCGAGAGATAGAGCTTCTCTTAGCCAAGCAGCCAGATGCTCTCCCAGAGGCACCAGCCCTTTGGTGCCTCAACATGACAGCTCAAAGGGCAAGTTCTGCGGGCGTTGCCTGGAGAAAATCACGAGGTCCTGGCAGGACTCCAGCACTCAGAATCCTCATCCAGCAACAGCAAAGTGCTGGCTGCTCCAAACCTTCCAGCTCTGCCTTGCACTAAAGACAGCACCACACACAACTGGCACTTACAGATTCAGAGGGCTCTGGTGTGACCACTGATGCAGGCTGGCGCTCATCCACCTCAGTTTGTTCCTGTCTGGCCTCTTTGCCAGGAGCAGCAGGAGCCAGGGGAGAGACGGCTCTTGGTTCTGTCATCTGTGACGAGAAAGAAGCGTGAGGGAAAGGCTGTTACCTATCATTTAGAACCTCTTTTCCAACAGATGTACAACTACATATTCTAAGGAGAAATCATAAACTTTGTTGGCAATGGGATTCTAAGTCACAGCCACCAAATTAAAATGGGCCAATTCTACAGAACTCTAGATGGATATGAAGTTGATTTTCCTCCCTGGCTGCTATCAGTAAGTAGGTTGTCTTGGCAGAATGGAGCTTTTACTTCTTGGAAGCTCTCAAATGGAAAACTAGGAAAGCCACATCAACGCCTTTGCTGCTACTGCTGCTGCAGATGTGGAAAACTCAAACTGGATCAGGATCCCATTCCACAAGTGGAATAGGGCAGGAAACGTTTAGCAGAAGCACCCTTGCTTGCAGGAAGTGGAGGAGAAGGAACAGGCCTTCTCCTCCTAGCAAACCAACAGACCAATGAGCCAACAGACCATAAGATGGAAGTGTCACCCAGTCCAGTGTCTAAAGCACTTGGATGCAGTGATGGGATCTTTGGTGCTGAACGAGCCCTTGTACTCAGCACTGTCACGCAGGCATTCATGGAAGTCTGCCTGAAGGTGGCTCAAGAGCCTCCCATTGTCCAGGCTAAAGCTCCCTCAGCACCTCCTCACTGGCCTTGTGCTGCACCCCCGTGCCCAGCTCCCGTGCCCTTCTCTGCAGTCGCTCCAGCCCCTCAATCCCTTTCTGCGGCACAGGGGCCACAGCTGCACACAGCACTCCAGCTGTGGCCGCAGCGCTGCCCAGCACAGGGCCACGCTCACTGCCCTGCTCCTGCTGCCCCTCTGCTGCTGACACAGGCCACCATGCCCTTGGCCTTCAGATACAGCTTCCATCATTTCCTGTTCTACAACCACATCATCTAAGGAGATATCATAAAGTTTGAAAGGAATTGAATTGTAAGGCACTCTGACTGCATTAAAATGGGCCAACTCATCCCTACAAGAACTCACTCTTAGTTAAATATTCCACCCTATCTGCTGTCAGCAAGCAATGTTCTCTCTGCAAAACGCTTTAAAGAACTGAGATGGATATTAAAAAATATCCATCTATGCCTTTGTTATATTTTTTGCAGGCATTAAAAGTGATTTTCTTCTGGCTTTCCTAGCTGGCCCTCTACACTCTATTGCTACTGGCAATGCTCTCAGAATTCTCTACAATTCTGAAATACCAAGAACTTGAAATGTTCCTTTCTCACTAACCTTAGCATCGGCACCGCTGAAGACACGCTTCAGGTGACCTGTAGTGGGCAAGGGAAAATCAACCAGATGCCATCAGAAAACTGCCTGGGCTGCTGAATCCCACAGAACCAGTCAACCCAAACACAGATGAGCAATGTCCCTCCAGGAGACACATTTCATTTACACAGCCAGCAAGAGATCAGGACAATATTCTTGGTTGTGCCTACACTTTGGCCTCTTTAGCCAGTAAATGAATACAAACATGACCAAGAAAATGCAAACTGTTCTTTAACATTCAATGCTTCTGTTCTACCAAACACATAATACTGCTTTTAAACCTTCTCCTTCAGGTACTTTTTTTAAAACTCAGTTGCATGCAGTAATTCTCATTAACTTCCTGGAAACAGTGTCCCATGGAAGCTTCCCAAAATCCCCCTGAGCTGTGGCACTTCTATTGTGAAACAGCAGAGCAGCAGCTCCAGGGCTTGGGAGAAGACACTCACTGCTTTAGAGTTTGCACTTCCTTGAAAAGGAATCACTATTTTAGCACTCAGTAAAAGGTCAAGTTGGACCTTGGTCAAATCCTTTCATGAGAAAATGTAGAAAGAAAGAAGCTTTCCCTGAATTCTTGGAAAAACTGCAGAGTTTTTAGAAGGTCTCCCACTCTACATTTTCAAAGCTGTCTCGCTTTTCCAGAAAACTGAGTTAATGACAGACTCTGCTGCCACAGACTCTCCCATAGGGGGAATGGAATCCCTGCCGGTTCCCTTGCAAATGCTGCCCCTGTAGCTACAGACACCCACTTTGTAGCTGAACATCCTGACAGGAGCCTCACCAATCCAGTGGCATCCTAATGCTCTTTCTGTTTCTAAATCAGAAACTCAGTCACTAAGAAAGAGCAGGAAGACATACAAAAGCCAGGGTAGGTTACACCCTAACCTAAGTAGAAGGGAAACCTCTACTTACGGGCAAAGTGAGTCACGTAGTAGGCGGAAAAACAAACGCCATATGCAACAAAAGCTGCCGTAGCCAAAGGATGAATCATTTTCACACGGCTGAGAAGGTTTGCTCCAAAAGTGAGAAAAACAAAGCTCCTGTCAGTGTGCAGCTGCACTCTGAGGAAGCTCTCGGGCTGCTCTGACACTCAGGCCTTCCCGTGCGCCAAGGCAACCTTCTGATGTCACCACGACGACGTGGCAACCGTGCCCTCACGTCACAAAGCAAACGCTCTATGATGCTCTGTGAATTTATGCAAAGCAAAAACCAACCTTCCCTACAGCAAACACAAAACAGCCTGGCAAGTTGTTCTCTATCACATAGCAGGACAAATTCTCCTCATGGGCCAAACCCTGTTGTTCAGGGGACCCAAGAGTAACTCCAAGAGTGCCCCAAGCACCTACAGCCTGTACCCCAACTGAGCACTCAGATGGGACACAAGAAAAGGAAAGAAGACCAAGAAAATTGACCAAAATATTGCACATGTGAGAATCGACTCTCACTTTTAAAATTGTAAAGGTGTAGGAAACCTTAACGAGGACTCAATGAGGAAAGATTGTAGCACTGGGAGTCTCTGTGACTAGCAGGCACATGCTCATCTACAAAAAGGATGCTCTCCCTTTTATACCCTTAACCACTCCAGAAGTTTTGTCAGTCAACTCTTTCTCTGCTGTCCATTGGTGGAGATTACTTTCTTGCATCTTCCTTGGAGGTCAGCTGTTCTTACACCCCGCCTCCTGGTCACAAGCCAGCCCTCCCCAAATGCCCTGACCACCAAGGCTATTACAAGGGGGAGGGGAAAGAGGACTATGGGAGGATATATTACAATACCATCGCTACGCATTTGAACATCCACATCATTTCTACTTCTTAATTGTCAGAGCCAACCATTACATTACTCATCTAGAACACACAGAACCAGGAGAGAAGCCACTGTTGGCATAACAGCTGAAATCATTCCTAACAAATCTCCCCACGCATTTGCACGTTTCTTGGATATGCCCAGGGCTGCGGTGCATGTACATCTCTGCCTTTGTTCCCCTTTGGAAGCAGTCAAAGTGGCAGCAGCTGCCCACCAGCAGCAGCCGCTCCAGGCTGGCACCGCGACCGGCGGTGCCGATTTCCAGAGGCTTCTGTGTCCCAGGGGAAGCCAAGGCAGGAGCGGGTTGAACGGTGCTGGCGCTGCTGCTGCTGCTCTGTGCCAGAGAGCCCCGGCTGGGCAGGGCACGGTGCCCACTGCGCTGCGGGCTCTTTCTACTGCTGGGAAACAGCTGGAAAAGATTTCATTTTGACCTTTCTTACCATCTCAGCAGAAGTTTTCAAAATCATCCATACCAAGCAGGGCCTGATCCCTGCTGCCAGCTGAGGGTTAGAAAGGAGGGAGTACTTGATTTCAGCCCTGGCTGTGTGGGGAATCCCTTCCCTAACACCTGCACACCCAGCAATCTCACTAGTTTGTATCCATGGAACTAAGACATATTCAATACTCTGTTGAAACACAAAGGCTAAATATTGCCCCAAATTTTCTGATTTACTGATTGATACTCATTGACTTACTGATACTTAAATTACTTCTCAGAATTTACTGAGATAAGAATCGGAGTTTCGTGTGCATCCCTGGTGGTCATTGTCACAGTTCAGAAGAAGACCCATGCACAAAATAACCCAGGACAAAACTGGGCTTGCAAGGCAAATTTATTCTATTACTTTCAGTAGCAAATAATACATACCAACCCTTGGATTCCTAAAAATCTGCTGAGCAGGAGAAGGAGATGGAGCTCAGCAACAGGAGTAGGTAGGCAGTGCTCTTCCAGGACATCTCCTGGATCAAAATGGTGTGCATCTCATCCTTCTCACCCTTCCAGCCAAGAACCAGGCCTTTTATCTCCTGTTCAGGAATGGAGTTTTCCCAGTTACAGCATCAGCTCACACATGACTAGCTCATGAGATGAGGCCAATGAATCAAGGACTTAAAAAAACTGGAAGAGATAAAATTTTAGCAAGATTTATTTAGGGAGAAAGAGCATAGCAGGAAGAATAGAAATAATAAGGGAAAGGTAATTTTTAGCAAGTAAAGTAGTTAGGCTAGGGTAATATATCACTTGCCTGTCTTTACTATGTTTAAGGAAGTAGGATGGGATGTGGATTTCTTTGTGACAAAGAAGAGGACCGTAGCCTGCACCTGGGGCCCAAAACTTCAGCTATAGCCAAGGAGTCTGAAAGCCTACCAAGAAGTCATAAGTAAAGAGGTCAAATCCAGGAAGACATCTTGGCCTTCATCAGAAGGAGACCATTCCCCACGTAAAAACCCACCAACCCCTTTGAAGTTAAGGACTGCACAAAGGTGAAGGAACTTTGGACTCAATTGAAATACATTTTAATCCAAAGTGGGGGAAGGCAGTGTTAGCTAATGAATATGCATTAGTCCTCTTGCGAATTATATGAACATGTAAGACTTTCTTAGATAAGTAGAGAGCTGGAGCCAGGGATTCTTGGCACATGTCTTTAGGAGACGACTCCTCCTGTGCCCGGCGCTGTAATAAACATACCACCTTCTACCTTTAACCAGTGGCGAGTTCTATTCCACACTTCATTTGCTGACCGCGGCAGGAACGCTTCTCTGCTCCAGCGACAACAGCCGGGCTGTGGACGTCCATGGGCGCTGCCAGGACATTCCTTTCCTGGAGGGACCTTCGCTCTGGGCTGTTCCTCGTGGGGGACAGACAAGGCTGCTGGGACTGTGGAGAAAGGGTCTGTGTAACTGTGTATAAAGTAACCCGTAGGGCGTACCCAGGGGAAGGGCTGTTCATAAGTCACACAGAGATGTCCTGTGCAGGACGTACGCCTGTACAGCTTGGGTTTGGGTCTGGCTGCTGGCAGAAAGGATTTGCTGGGTCAATAAGGACCTGCTAGCAATTCTGGGGGTGAATTAGCAAATCCTGTTTTGTTGCTGCAATTTTTACTCTCTGTTGTTACTGTGGTTGTGTTTTGAGTGTAAAAGTATGTGCAAAGGATGATGTGGGTGGATGCTGCTGTTGTGTATGGTGTGTGCTGTGTTGAAAAAAAGAGATTTCCCGGTGAGCTTGTGTGTGTGGACTTTCTAGTTGCAGAGGTCAGTATTCCCTGTGACACCTGGTGTTTGGGGACACAAGGGGGGTTTGTGGGGTTTCTCTCCCATATTGTGGTCACATGTTGTCCCACATTTGGGACTGTATTGCTGTGTTTGGGGAGATTTTAGGATTTTCTTTGCAACAAGTGCAGCAATTAATGCAAAAAACTACAGTATAGTTATTTATGTATGTTGAACTAGGGTAGTTTCTTTCTACCGCCCCCCTTCCCCCAGGGTTTAAAACCTCCTGCCACAAGGTGGACGCTCTCTTTCTTCTCGTGGACATCCTCTTTCGTCTCCTTTTGCACTGCGGATATGCCTGTAGATCAACTAAAAAAGGAATGTTTGCCTTGCTTTAGCCACGTCAGCCAGCTCAGGACTCCTATGTTTGACCAATTTGAGCCCAAACAAACCCTTTGTGACCTGTTTGGTCCGTGTGCCAGTGACAGCCAAGGAGTGGCCAATACCCAATCGTGACAAATATTGGTGTGAGGCTGCCAGCGAGACCAATCCCATAACCAGCTGGCATCTTTGGGCCCCTGATGTTCTTAAAGCACCTTCTGAACCTCAAGAATTGGAATTCTTGCTTCACTGCTCATGGAATTTTGTGCTGCATTTCAGTACCAGGGAGATCCGCAGGTAAATGTTACTCCCCATCATCCTGAGTACAGAAACTCAAGTTTGTGGTGCAATTGTACTACCCCAGTGCCCCCTAAAGGTGAAAATGCTGACGAGTGGATAACGTAGATGAGACCCCACGACAATGACCAAAAGGATATTGGCTCATTTGTGGAGATAGAGCCTGGCAGGGCATTCCCTCAAAAATTAAAGGTGGCCCATGTAGTATCAGACAATTCACTGTGATAACACCTATTGCTAAAAAGCCATCAAGAGAAAATATAGAGTAAAAGGATTTGCCCATCATTATAAAGAAAACTGTCATAGCAATTTCAGACCCAAGGGCCCGGCTAAACGAGTTACATCAACTTTATTTCTACGTCAGCTTGCCTCTGGTGAGGCATTGAAACCATTGTACCAATTGGAGTGTTGGCTGAATAAAGAAGAGAGTGATACTTCCATTGCAACCTGTGATATGATGACTGATGTTAGTGCTGACAGACATGCAACCTTACAGAACAGAGCAGCAATTGATTTTCTTTTACTGGCACCAGGACATGGTTTTTAAGGAATGTGAAGGATTGTGTTCCATGAAGCTGTCTGATCACCCTGAATCCATCCCCAAAAGCGTACAAAAGCTGAAAGATTTGACAGCTCAAATTCAAGAAGATGGTGGGTCATGGTTAGATGATTTGTTCCAAGGATGGAGCTCTGCACCTTGGCTAAGGGAACTTTGTAAAATAGGTCTCTATGTTTTGGGTGTTTTGGTAGTGATACTAGTAGTAATACCTTGCTTACTTCAGTGTGTGCGACAAATGATGGACAGAACTGTCAAAGAACTTGTTTTCACACAAGAGGGAGAGGTAGGAAATGGATTCACAGAGAGTTCTCAAAATCTCAGAGAGATTCTGGAATAACGAATAGACATGGAGGAAGGTTTTGAATTAAGACCTTAGAAGAGGGAAGACATTTTGGAACAATGTCTTGTAATTGCTATCAGACATGACTTATGCCCTTTGAACTGACTGGACTTTCACAGCATTAAAATTGCTGTGTTGCAATACAGCAAGGCTTAATGCAAGGAAAAGGATGCTTTAAGTGAGTAATAAGCAGGTACACTATAGTAAAGCTATGAAATGCAAGGTGGTTAATGAATGACACAGTTACAAAGGTTTTTTTTCAGTTGTACCGAGAAGGGGAAAGACACAGAAAACACACAGAAAGAAACAGAAAAGAGGTGGGAAAAATTGGCATCATGCTACTTCTGGTATCCTCCTGGAGGAAAATCTCTTTGGGTTTCTCAAGGTCGTAGCTTTCCAATAACTAGGAAAACTGCTCAGCACCAGTACCCCAATTGGGAATGGTTTACTTGACTTGGCAAAGCTGTGACGTTCACAGTGGACTCTGTCCTTGGTTCAAATCACCTGCCCTCACCTGCAGACAAAAGCACCACCTGCAGCAGAAGCTACATCAGTCAATTTTCTCAAAAAGCTGTCGTAAATTTGGGAGAGGAAAGGAAAACAGACACTCTGGATTAATGACAAGACTCTGAGGATCAGTTCCAAAGCAAAGGGCAGCAGCTTCTTTCTGGGACACTCCTTGTGCTCAACGGCAGCCGGGCTGCCCTGGCTGCCCAGGACCCTGCGCTCTGCGGGCTCTGCAGAGCTGCACAGCGGGGAGGCAGCTTTGGGAACCTCAGCCCCTGGGCAGGAGTGGCTTCTTGCTCTGGAGGCCTGCCTGTGGGCAAATGCAGGGTGCTGGCCTTCTGCTCTTGGCCCTAGCCTGGCTTTGCAGGGCTAATCCAGTACCCTGTCTCAAATGTGCTCAGGACAGACTTGCTTGTTTCCAGCTCTGCACGGCATTGATTTGCATCACAAAATACTGAAGGACTAAGGCTTGAACAACAGGCCCTGACTGAAGGCTCAACCACAGGACCTGTGCCAAAGCTGCCCTACAGATGACCTCTCCAACCAAATGTTCTATGTATCTGCCTCCTTAACCAAGTATTACTATCAAAAGGATCGATGCATCCATTCACTGGTGAAACACGTCTTTACCTTCTGGCATTAGGAAAATGGACAAGGCCACACCTGGCCTTGGCTCCTCCTTGAGCCCTGGGAAAGCTCAGGGAGAAAACCAAGAGGAGAATGAAACCAGCTGTCCCCCCAGCAGAAGCTCTGGCACATTGCTCGTCCAGCACTATCAAAGCCGGGCTACTCTCACAGCGCAGTCGGAAGCCTCGAGGCCGGCAAAGGTGAAGGCACCGCAGGATTTCCCGGTTCCCGGCCGTGGCTCTGCAGGGCTTGGCTGGGACAGCTTCCCCAGCTGATGTGCAGCCCTGGATGAAGGGGAAAGGATTGGGGTACATGGTGATGTATCCTTCTTAATCACCAGAGGCAACCTTCTGTAATAATGCTGAGGTGCATTGCTTAGCTTATCCTTTCCTGAGCCTTTTTTGCACTTTTGCATTACAGTAAATTACACTGTTCCTTCAGCTGGTGTCTGTGTCTGCATCTCTGACCCTCCCCACCAGCAAAACAAACACACAGCCAGTCTAGCACAACACCTGCCTCTCTGCCAGCCCATCTCAAGGCAAACACCCCTGGGGGCCATCTCCACAAATGAAATTCCCACTTTGCAACTTCCTTTTCTTCAGGCAGGTGAGAAAAGGAGCCACTCCCAGCTCTGGACACCTCCGGTAATCAACTGCTTTCAGCAGTCACAACCCTGAAATATCAACCTCCTTTCTTCACCTGCCCACGGGGAGCACCCACCAAGAGGCCTTTTGTCCAAGGATACCCACAGGAGAGCTTGAGGAGGGAGCAGTTTGAAACACAACTGCTTCAGAGTTTAAACCTGCCTTTATCAAATGAGCACACACCCACCTGTCCAAGGGGAAAGCAGGCAGGAAAGAGAAGCTCTTCTCCCACAAGAGCACCCTCTGTGCTTCCTTCTCTTCCAGTTGGAGAGTGGAGGCCACGAGCTACACCTCACTTTGGGAAGGAGCCCTGGGAATTGGCCTGATCAGTGAGAGCAGCAAAAGGAATTCCCCAAATGTAGGAAAAGAACCTCTGGAAGCGATAGATGATGACAATATTTCTGCAGAAAGGCAAAAAAAGAATAATTGAAGCATTTCCAAAAGTCCCCAGACTGAAATTTGTTTGCCAATACGACAACCCCAAAGTCTCTGTGGTGTGTCAGGAAGCTCGGCAAAGAATCTGCAAGGCTTGGATGAAGCACTTTGGTGTCCGTCCCCCAGAGCACAAGCAGATCCCAAACAAGACATCAAGGCTAAGGGTCAAAGCTTCTCCCTTCAGCTCTCTACAGCAGCTCTAGGCAGTCTCTCTCCATTGCAAGATCTGCTTTGTCAGTCTACAGTGACAATAGTTGGCTGCAGGAGGCATTTGCATGGAACTCGCCCTGGATGGGGGGAGGAAAAAGAAGAGGTGATTCCTGAGGAAAGAAAAAGGCAACGCTGTTTGGGAAGACACCAGTGTGTGGTTGCTAAAACTCTAGGACAGAAATCCCTTGAATAAAGCAACATCCATCCATCCATGGGGCAGCACTTTAGCTTTGATATCAATGCTGACAAAATTGCTGCCCCTTCCTGCTGCTGAAGCTGACTCCAAATGACGAGAAATGTGCCAACTCTGTGCAGTCCAGGCAGACATGATGAGATAAAACCAGCTAGTCTGCTGAAAAGGAGACCAAATGAATGTTTTCTAATCCCCCCTTTGCATCCTTTCCCCAGCCAAGACAGAGCAACGTCCTTCCCCTCTGTCTCTGATGGTGACCCAGGCACAGGATGCAGTGTGGGGACAGAGCCTCTCACTGCTCCCAGTGCCCTGCCCTGCCCTGCCCTGCCCTGCCAGCCTTGCCCTTCCCTGTCCTGCCGTAACCTGCTGTGCCATCCCGTGCCGTGCCGAGCCCGGTCAGCGGTCACGCATTTCGGGAATGACCCTCCCCTGTGGCGCCCGCCGGCGTAACGAACATACCACTTTCTAACTTTGGCTAGTTAGAGAGTCTTTGTCTGTGATTTTCAGCTTTAACAATTCAGGGAGCTTTTGTTTTCCCTGACAGAAGTACAGTTGCTGCCAAGGGAAACACACCCAAAGACACAGAGTGACCCAGCCTTCCCTGTGCTTCCTTTTTCCTTCCCTCACTACTACACAGTGCTCTCCTAGCAGGACCTAAGTGCTGCCTCACCTGAGGATCTGGAGCTGCCTCCAGGCCCTTCCAGGCTAAGTGCAGGTGCTCAGGACTCTAAGGTTTTCCTAGCTTCTCCCAAGAAGGTGTTTGCCTCACCTGGACTTCTTGGGGTTTCACTGGAGGAACCAGGCACAGGCAAATTTCATCTCCACCGTGAGTTCATCATTCTGCTTGTTCCCATGGAGCTTAAATGCCACCCTGAGCTCATCGTTCCTCTGGTTCCTGTAGACCATCACAACCCTTCCATGGCCTCTCGGGAGAGGAGCAGCTGCACATCTTCAGAGCAGCAGTTGCCAGCCTGCAGCCCATCAGGTAGGGCAAGGGTTTCTACCCTGGCTTTCCATGCAGGTCCTGGTTAATGACCCTTTCAAGAGCTTTCCTGCACTGCTCTACAATGGGTAGACCTCAAGTGAGAATCTCGTAGAAAATGTCAAGTCGCCTAGGAAGGGGGACCTTGAAAACAGAAAGATTCTCTGCCGGCTTTTCCTCTCTTGCTGAAGATTTGCAGGGTGTTCTGGAATTTTCCAGATAGCCTCTCTGTAGGAGTACAAGGGCAAGGTGAAAGATACTGCCTAACAAGTGGTCAGTGTTAGGTGTACTCTCCCCTTTCTTTGAATGAAGCCAGACTAGGATGGTGATAGGATATTGCAGATGTTTAAGTCTGTCTGCCCTGCAATTCAAGCCGTGCCATTGAAATGAGCGCTGTGTGCCCCACAACAGCTGCAGCTGCAGAATATGGCCTCACCCATAAGGCTGTTTTTGAATAAATTCACAGTACAAGTTCAGCATGCATGTTTGCAGATCTGGGCTCTTCCTGGGTGAATCCAATTTCTTGGGCCTTTGTGATAAGAAATCAAATGTTTGCCAAATCCCAAAGCTGCTGGGAAGGGAAAATGCAAAAGGCTGTGATTATAAGGTGTTCCTGTGTGTCTGTGTTTGTGTCTATATCAGATTTACAATCGATGCTTTAATCTCTGTACATGTATATTAGGAGAAATATTTTTAGGAGGAAGAACTCACTCCTCCAATCCCCTGGGAAGTCTGAATACATTTCTGGAACTGAGGTTGCTGTGTGCTTCCTGTGATCTTCGATCCAAGGCAGCACTAGAGCTCTGCATCCCAAAGACACATCACTGAACCTGACCAATGTGTTTGGATTCTTGCAGCCACCCCAGCCACTTCAGCCCCCAGCACTCCAGCTGGCAGTGCAGGTTTGGCAGCATGGACAGCCCCCAGCTGGGAGTGGAATACTGCTGGGGAAGAGGAATTGCCACTGCTGGATCCGGACATGGTGCTTGAAACGCTGGAGGAGATGTTTGCTCCCTCTGCTCAAGTAACTGCATTGGACAGGGAAGAAAGAGGCTGGACTGAGAGCTTGTGAATGTTGTTGCATGGCTGAGAAGCAAAGGCTTCTTGAAGTCAGCTGGGAATGGACAGGGAAGGCTTTGCTTGGTAAAGCAAGACTTCCTAAGGAAGAGGGAATGAAACTGTCTCCCCCCCGTTAGTAAGGATGAAAAGGTGTGAGCCTTTGTTGGCCAAGTTTGGATGCTGGTTTTCCTGGGAAGAATCCCTGGTGCAGGGGCTTTTGTGGTGAGGAAGGGGAAGCTTTGTAGGTTCTAAGAGGCTTTGTTTGCTGGGAAAGAAGAGAAGAGTGTTTGCAGAAGTGGCTCTGAAAGCCGAGTGTCCCGTGAAGGGAGGAGCATGCCAGAGGTGCCTCTGTTCCAGCTGCAGATGTGGGCTGTGCCTCTTTTGGTGGGAAGGCCAAGGCAAAGCAAGGGCTGGGCTGCAGCTGCTGCTGCTGTGTGAGCCCTGCCGTGCGTGTAGGCGCTCCCAGAGCCGTGGCTGGGGCTGGGCTGGAGCTGCAGCTTTCTTGTCCTCCCAGTGAGCTGCTGCCTGCAGTGCAGTTTCCTTCTGGGAACTCCTCAGCTGGGCAAACTGGCCAGTCTTGCTGTCCATGTTGCAGAGCTCAGTCCCCTTGCTCTTGGGCATCTCTGTGGGAAGAGATGTGTGTTCCCACACTGTCCCTGCCGAGCTGCAGCCTGGATGAGATTACTGTGCTCTGGGCTATGAAGGGAGGAGCACAAACCTGTGCCAGGAGCTGGCAGGACTCGTCCTTAGCAGCCATTCCATGTGTTCAGTGTAACCCTCACATCCAACACTGTCAGCTTTGGCAGCTTTTGGACTGTGTTTGAGAAGTCAAATCTTGCTGATTGTTGAAGGGCTTTGGGGCCCAGAGTTCTTGTTAGGAACAAGACATTAAAAGTTTGAGCCGTGGAGTTGTTGGACCAGATGTTTTGTGTAAGTGGTGAGAAGGGTTTCTCCCTTTCTCTTTCTCTTTCTAGGGGAATATTACTGTTGCCCCTTTGTGTTCAGGAGGGGAGCCTGTGGACAGAGCTGCAGCAGAGGGAGCTTTGCCTGGCACTGAGAGCTGCAGGAACAATTCCCAGGAGCCCGAGGAGCTTGGTAAGGACAGAGCCCCCTTTGGTTTAGAGAGGTGTGAGATGGCTGCTCTGAGCCTGCCTCTGGCAGGAAGGGAGATGAGAAGGGTTTTGTTCCTGTCTGCAGGCTTGGTGCTTCCTGGTGCCTTTAGTTCAAATCCTGCCCTGGCACCACCTGCCTGAGCCCTGCCCTCCACGCTTCTCCAGAGGCTCTGACACTGAGTCCTCTGCTGGGGCAAGAGAGCAGGGAATAAACCTGACCTTGTGGCACTTGTGTCACCAAGCTGGGTGTCCCAGCTTTGTGCTGATGTCCATGGCTAAGTTTGCTGCAGGGTGTCAGTGCTCTGGAGGCAACACTGAGTGACTCTTGAAGCAAGAGAGGAAAGCCCAGCAAAAAGTCAGTGTAGAAGTCTGAGCTTTTTGTCTCCAAGCATTAAATCAATGTAGTGCTAGTCTCATGATCGGTGTAGTGAGATACATTAAAAATACAAGCAGCAGAAGCTGTGAGGCCAAGGAAATCATTAGTCACAAATCCAGCAGCTCAAGGAAAAACTGAAATTACCCCAAATAAAGGAAGAGCTAAAGGAGAGAGAGAGCACTTTGGATCTGCATTCTTGAGCAAAGCTGGTGCAGCCTGCAGACCTGGTAGGGAGCTCTTTCCTTCACAGCTGTGAAGCACAGAATTCACTGCTTACAAGTTTTAAAAGTTTAATACTCATAGGATAAAAAATGACAATATTTGCTTTGCTGGGGTGCTCCTGGCCAACAGCCAAAGAACACCTGATGTATAGAGACACTGTTTTCATCATACTGTTACACTGCTGAGATGCAAGCATATTCACGTGTTTCAAACAATCCATGGTTCTTTCTGATGTTTCAGGAACTCCTTTGTTAAATTTCTTCGCACTCAGGCTTGTCTGCATGACATCGTGGGTGGCAGGTTAATATAGTTTATTTCTTCCTGTGTCTCCATCCTGCTCTTTCACATCCTCTGATAAGGGTTTAGTATGTCCTCCTTAAATTTAACATGGTGTTCTTTAATTGACCTCTGGTGCTCTGGTTTCTGTCAGGGTTATCTCATCACTTGGACAGGGGGTTCAGTGGATGGCCTTACACTGTTTTTAGTTTTTTTCTCCTTATGCTTTGCTAAGGTCTAGAACACAATACATTCATCACACGATTGTCCCCATAAGTGATACATAGATATTATATTCATGACACTACTTTTTCTATGAGCAACACAGTGCACACTTAAGGTGATAGATTCCATTTTATTAAAAAGCAGCTAAAAAAGGTTATAACTGATGCTATTTCTAAATACCTATAACGACTAACAGCGTGCATAAGCTAATACATAAATGGCAAAGCCAATATTATCTGGTCATTTGTCACACAGCTGTTCCTCCCAGAGCTGG
This sequence comes from Fringilla coelebs, assembly GCF_963513975.1. NCBI lineage: Eukaryota > Metazoa > Chordata > Aves > Passeriformes > Fringillidae > Fringilla > Fringilla coelebs. The sequence goes on from NC_140037.1 coordinate 2,907,878, forward strand.
TGGTTGTTTTGGAGGAGCTGTTGCTCACTGCAGAGGGCAGGCTGTAGATGGCAGGGAACGCTGCTAGTTCATAACTCAGCTCCCAGCACCTTCAGCTTCAGCCACTGCAGTGAGGACTGAGGTCTCTCTGTCAGCACAGAGGAAGAACAAGGCTGGGCTTCTTTGTGCCAGCTGGGACTGTCTGTGTTCCAAGCTCTCCTGGGGGCCCTTTGCACTGGGAGTGCTTTGAGTTTATTGGGATATCTCCTCAAAACTTCAGGAGTTTTGAACACTTGGAAGAATTCCAGCTCTTTGAAGAGCAGGCTTCACACTGCCAAGTGAGAGTCTGCCTTTCCAGCCATCTTTACAGTCTTTGATAGAGGGACAGTTACTTCCAAAGGGAAAGATGCACAGAGGCCAATATTGACCCAGTGTTCCCTTTGCTTCCCAGACACCCACCTGATCTGCCTTGTCAGCAGGGCTGCCCTGCCTGGGAAGGAGGATCAGAGGGAGAGCCTGTGACCATCGGGCAGGTGGAATCCCTTTGTGTATACACAGATTCATAGATTTTGACAGTTCTGTTTCTATATCCATATAGTTACATTTATAGATTTATAGAGGGGTGTCTATATGTGCATATATATACATCTTTATATTTAAATTGATATATTTCATTATAGATGGGATAGAATTATATTTTTATGGAGACAGTTACATTTCTAGATTGGGAAATTTATATTTTTATATTTCCAGAGTAGTATTTAGATGCCTACATTTAGATGTCTGCATTTAGATGCCTACACTTAGACAACTTCATTTAGACGTCTACATTTGCATGCCTACATTTGCATGCCTACATTTGCATGCCTACATTTACATGCGAACATTTAGATGCCTACATTTAGATGCCTAAATTTAGATGCCTACATTTACATGCCTACATTTAGATGCTACATTTAGACGTCTACATTTAGATGCCTAAATTTAGATGCCTACATTTACATGCCTACATTTAGATGTCTACATTGATTTGCTTAGATATCGATCTAGAAATGGGCATGGTTATTTCATTAGGGGTATGTGGAAGTTTAGATGCAGAGATTGAGCTGTGTAGGCCCGGGCTGGATTTTTACCTCTTTCCCCCTCGGCTGCCTTTCTCACCTCTTGCTTTTCCCCTGTGCCCCTGGGTCCCCTCTCCCTGTGCTGGCTCCGAGCTGGCGGCCGGGCCGGGCGGAGCAGCACTTCCAGCCCCGGCTGTCCCTGGAGCGCTGGGAGCTGCCGCTGGCCCCAGGCACTGTCCCCTGAGGAGCTGCTGAAGGACGGGGAGACAGAGGGGGCTGAGGGGGCTGAGGGGGCGGTGGCGCTCAAGGGACGGGGACCCTGAGCTGCTGCTGGGGCTGAGGGCTGTGGGGCAGCCGAGGCCGAGGGTGGCACCGAGGGGACAGGGAAGTGGCACAGGCTGAGGGGCTGGTGGGTCTCAGGGGACAGGATGGGTCACAAGGGACTGAGGGGGGTGAGACGCCTGCGAGGGGCTGAAGAAACTGAAGGGGGCTGGGGGTTCAGCGAGAGCATGGCGGGGCTGAGGGGATGGAGGGGGCCAGCAGGGAGCACAGAGGGCTCTGGCACTGCAGCCCTGCCAGGCCTTGGAACCAATTCCAGAGCCTCCACTTTGGCCACAGCTGCAAGGAAGACCTTGAGGACAGCCGGACACTGACGGGAGACAGCAGGGAGAAGCTGAAGGGCAGCAGCAAGAGCAGGGAGCGGGGACCTGCTGCTGCCGGCCTGCAGAGAGCCCGGCTGGGGCCACAGGCCCGGGCAGGCAGGGTGGGGCTGAGGGCGGCGCGGGCTGTGGCCGTGGGCACTGCCCGGCGGGGCAGGAGCGGGCCCTGCCCGTGCTGGGGCTGCTCAGCGCAGCTGCCCCGGCCGGCACAGGGGCTGTCCTTGGCCAAGGCAGCTGTGCCGGCAGGGCCCGGCAGCTGTGCCGCCTGTGCCGGGCTGCCGGGGCTGCGGGACGCTCCCGCCGCGGCTGCGCTCACCACAGCCTGGCCCGCTCGGCTGCTTTTTCTTTCTGACCCTCCTGCGGAGGCTCTGAGATTTCCTCCTCCCTGATGGAAGTGCAGCTGCTGCCAAGGGAAACGTCCCCATACTCACTCAGTGTTCCCTTTGCTTGCCAGATGTCCCATCTGCTGTCCCTGTCCAGGAGAGCTGCTCTGCCTGGGAGGAGGAGAGCGAGGGAGAGGCTTTGAAGATGGGGCAGCTGGGATCCCTCTGCTTGGAGCTCTGTTTAAAGATACACGGAATAGCATGTGAACGGGGATTATGAGATGGATATGTACATATGTAGCCTGCTCTTTGTACAGGCATATTTCTATACATACGGTATTAGATTTACGAATGTACTATGTCTATATGTATGTATAGATACCTGCATACATAGAGGTTTGCAGTTACATATTGGTGTGTATATGTATCTAGTTCTTTATGTATGTTGTAATGTTTGTGTTTAGATTTCCATATATATACAGTTGTGCAGGTATCTATTTGCATTGGTGTAGTTTTCTGTATATGTCTTTTTAAATAAGTATATTTTTCTTTGTTTTGGTATATATGTATTTTTATATATTTTTCACTGTACATGGATCTATTTCTATATATGTTATATCTACATACATATCCAGATGATAGTTGTATATTTGTATCGATGCAGTTGTCCTGATGTTTAGATTGGTAGTGCTGTTTGTCTATTTATAAATTGGTTTGTTTTATCTCCTTCTTGATTGTAATATGTACCTTTTAATCTCTATTCATATCTGTATATTTTGGTGGTTATTTATGTATTCAGTTCTTTCAAATGTATTCAGTTCTTTCAATTTTGGTGGTTATTTATGTATTCAGTTCTTTCAAATGGAGTTGTATAGTGGTGTAATTCTATTTGTTGAGTTCTTGGTGTTAGAGAGAGATACTGATATTTTTGGGTTTATCTATGGGCTGAACCCTTGTCGCAATATATAATGAAATAGGGTTGTTAACTTTCCACTGAACTTTGTGATCAACGTGAGTGTGTTTAGAGGTTTGCAATAAATTAGGTTTTGTTCAAGGAAGTTGATATTTGTATGTTTTTCAGTAGTGTGGTTTAACAATCAACTAAACTATATTTTTTAACTTTAACTGATATTTTATAGTTCTATGTTGTCAGTGCTGGTGTAGCAATTTGTAAGAAATGCCATTTGTCAGCTGAGAAAGATGTGTTGTAATTTGTGCTACCCAAAGCCATGAGCAGATGGAAATGCTGGAGGATTTTGGCCATGAACATCTCCAGCCATGCCCAGCACATGCCCCACCTGCACTCAGGCTGGGCAAGGGAAGCGCAGATTTGGGATGGCAGCAGAGCCACACGTTGGCTCAGAACTCGCTGCAAAGGCCTGCTGGCTCAGAAAAAGATAAGGATACACATTATCTATTCTGTTTATAGAAGTACATATATTAAAATATGTATTATGTAGTATATTGTGGGAATTCTTAAAATTCTAAAAAATTCTAAAAATTCTTAAAATTCTAAAAAAGGGTTTTGGGAAAGCTGCTCCTCATTGAAGAGGATTTGTTGCCTAGAGGAATAAAAAAATAAAAAAGAAGACCATGGACAGTGCCATTGCCAGAGGCCCGGGCTGTTAAAAGGAGGACTGGATCGTGCCCTTCATCAGCTTCCAGCTTCAGTCGTGTCCTCTGTTTTTTCCAGGATTCCCCATGTCACTAGTGCTGAGACAGGCTGTCCTCCCATTCCTCTGTGAAATCATCCACCCCCGGAATTCCTGGGAAAGTGTTCGGGATTTTCCCTTAATTCTGAGGATGTGGGGGTTCAGGGGTCATATTCTGGGGAGGTTTGGAGTCAAACGCGTCCAGGAGATGAGAGTTTGGGGAAGCTTTACAAAACAGGGGCTGCTGTGTCTGTGCCCTGCTCCTCTTTGTTATATATGAGTGATTAATTCATGCTGTTAGTAAATATATGTATGTATAAAATATTACATTGATCCACCACATGTCCTTGAACACTCCAGCCGGGAGCAGGGTCTCATTTCTATTCAAGCAGTTTTCAGAACATGTTAAAGATAACATCAAGTCTTTAGCTTATGAAAGGAGCCTCCAGGGCCTTGAATGTTGATTCTCTGGACCATTCATGGAGGCACGCCTTTTGCATCCCTATGGACTCGGCCATTCCTGTGAAAAGAACATCCAGGAAGGACAGAGAGGACTGTAGAAGCACTGGGAGTGAATCTTTGCATCCCTAGGTTCAAACTCTACATATGAACAAACACAAAGGACATCCTGTGTTATGCAGGCCTCGGGGAGAATATAGGTTATATAAGCGGGCAGTAGGAAGCAATCGGGGTGAACCTCCGGGGAAACGCTGGCACTCTGTCAGTCGGATCCAGGTTCACCCAGCGCCAATTTCCAGAGTTGATGCTGTCTTGGCTGTGGCGGATTTTTTTCAATTTGTAATTAATAAACCTTTGTCAAATTTTTTTTAATTTGGCTGCAGAGTCAATTCATTAATAACATCTTCCAAACAAGATGTGGCTGGATCTTGTTCTGAAGTTGTGCAGGCAGGGTCTGCCAAGGGGGACTCTGGATCCGCCCTGCCTGGCCCAGGGGCTGCAGGGTCACCCCGGCCACTGTTTCCCTTCCCAGGAAGTCACCCCTCTGATCGGGCTCTGGCAGGCAGTTTGCTTTGCAGCTCTGAGCACTCTTTTCATATAGATTCCTCTGCCGAGCCTCTTTCGAGATTTTTGCCACTTTTGGCTCCCCAGCCTCAGATTGCAGCAGGTCGGGGGGCTTTGGATTTGTCTCTGCCTGCAGGGGAGTGGGCAGGGGGACGAACAGAGGTGGTGGGCGGCAGCCAGGGCTTGAGCAGGGCAGGGATGGCTCTGCCCAGAGAGAGAGATGGATGAGGTGAAGGCAGGAGAGCTCAGGAAAGTTGCTGTGGAGACACAGACAGTTCATTTAGAAGCCTTGAAGCCTGTCTCATTCTCTACTGGGAGGGAAAAGCATGCTGAGATCTCAGCTCAGACCTGAGAGGTTTCCAGCTGTATCCCTGTGGGCGGGGATACCATGTGGAACCTGTAACAGTCCATTGGAAAGCGTCACAAGTACAAATCCAGAATCTGCAGCTGGAGAGCAGCCCAATTTGTATGAATCTAAAAAGATCCAATTTAGTGAATCCAGACGCAAGTTAGCAGGCTCTGGCTTTCTTCCTGTCACCCAGAACTTGGAGCTCTCCTCCCCAGCCCTTCCTGACAAGGCTCCTGGGAAAGTTGCTGCGGCAAAGACCCTACTGCCAAGAACTTGGAGTATCTTGGCAGAGTTCCTGGGACAGCTGATTGCTGTAACAACACTACCTGTTCCTCTGCATCAGATACAGGAGTATCTGATGAGAGGGAAAACCAAAACACAGCCTAAATCAGAGGTAAACCTTCCATTTCAACTACCTAGTTAGTCTAATATTAATCACAATTTAGAAAAAAAATGGATTGAAATAAACAACTCTTTGCCTTACTAGTGTGATATGGTTGTAATGGTGTAAATCCACAATATGAAACTCCTTCTCACCATGATATCAAAGAACTTAGAAGAAGAATGTAAAACATTTATTAGAATTTTATCTGTTCAGCCTCCTGCTGTAACACAGATGCTAACAGCCTGCAGTAAGCTCACCTCTCCACAACATATTGCTAATGTGCAAGTCAATGCTTTTGGAAAGCAGTTTGCAGAATCACAAGAAAAGGTAGGAAAAATATTGGGAGAAAACTTGGGAAAAGCTTTAGAAGAAAATTGGGGACAAATAATTAAAAAGTTTGGAAAAGCCCTTGAAGCACAGACAAAAATTTTCAAAGAATCTATTGGTACTGTAGGACTCTGATAAAAAGGCTTGTTGCTTTGCTTGTGGTAAACCAGTGGGACAAAGTAGAAATTTTCCAGAGTAGAAATCCATTTAGATTGAGGTGAAATGTACATCTTTAAGTTAAGTCTTTAGTTTGAACACCTAGCTATTCAGTCTGACTGCCTGTTCTTGCAAAAGCCTAAGCTCAGAGAAACTGCTGCAGCAAAGGACAGAGATAAGGAGAGGGAGACAGAGGGAGATAGAGAGAGACAGAAGGTGCTGGAGGTTGGGGGAGGTCAACCTGACCTAGCATTTTTCTGATAAAGAAGAACTAGCGCCAAATGTACTGCAAAGTTTGTAACATGAATCTGTATGAACCTTTTGTGAAATTATATACATATGCATTTGAGAGAAGGATAAAAGGAGATTTGAAGTTCCCAGAGGTACGTATGCCTTTTGAGGGGAGTAATCCCCACACGCGTCCAGCGCTGCAATAAAGATACCGACTTTACAACTTTCATAAGTTGTGGAGTTTTTAAACTTTTCTGCAAAACATTCTGGCGAGCCAGGCAGGTGGAGCCGTCTCTGCCCTGCAGGGCAGAAGGGATCAACTCACCCTCCTAGGCGCACCCCGTGATCTTCCCAGAGGAGCTCTGCTCATCTCGGCTTGCCTCCTGCGGAGACAGACAAGGACCTGCTGGCAGGCGGAAGATTCGGTATGTACTGAGAGGACCCCCGGGGATAGGTAGGCTGAATAAGGCACTCAGAGACGTCTGAGTGCTCGGCCTCGTGCCTGTGCCTGCAGGCAGACCGGGCGATAGAGCGACTGGGAGACGGGAGTTCACTGTCCCATAGAGCGGCTGCCAGCGACCCTGGGGGTGGGTTCGAGTGGACTCGTGTGTGTGTGTGTGTGTGGGGGTGTGTGTGTGTGTGTGTGTGTGTGTGTTGTGTCTGGACTTAGTTAATGCACTGCGTGGTTCATGGTCAATGTGTGTTTGTAATCGTGCGAGTGCATGGTGTACAAAGGGAGTATATCTACAGTGCGGGGGGGATTTCTACCCACGACTGAAGGGGCTGAGTGAGGCCTGAGGCACCGGCCGGGGCAGGCTGTGCTGTGAGGCAGGGAACGCCCGGCAGAGATAGAGTGGAGAAGCGTGGGTGAGAACGTTCATTGAGTAAAGGTGGTGAATTGTGGTGTAGATTGTAGATTGTGCACGCTTTTACCGTGGCAAGACAAACTCAAGGGGTTCCTCTGCCCCAGTGGTTTGGACTCGACCCCTGGGAGTTTGTGAATCCTGTAAATTATTGGATAGATAGAAGAGACGAATGAGTTCATTTAGAGGGGCTTTTTTGGACTCCAGCTGGTGCAATAGTCAGTCTGGACTGGGAAGAGCCTGCCGTGGAGGATTTAGCGTTCCCTGTAAGAAATGGAATAGCCGGCCTCTGCGGGCAATTGCTGAGAGCCTTTGGTGCATCGAGAGGCTGGCACGCTGCGTGGGTACTATTGCAGTGCGGAGTTTGTGAGAGACGCTGGGATTGCTGTTCTAATTAGCGTCGGGGCATATGCCCCAAGTGTAAATCAAAGTTTCCTGATCAAGCTGATTCAGAAGCTAAGATCTTAAAGCTGGTGTGTGGGAAGTCCCGTCTGATACCTGCCACCTGGAGTTGTGTGTGGGAGGAAGACTGGGAATCTACTGTGATGCTCTGTGAAGAGAGGTTTGGGTGGGAGTGAGATAGAGCAAGGAGAAAGAGATGATGGGAACTAACCAGAGCAAGGAAGTTTCTCGAGCTAGCCCCTTGGAGTGCATCTTAGCCCACTGGAAGAAAGTCACCAGGAGGAGGGGCTCAGAAAGTAAAAAAGATCTAATCCAATATTGCACGTGCCGGTGGCCGTTATACAGGTTAGAGGATGGAGCAAAGTGGCCACCACTGGAACTTTAGATGATAATACCTTACTGCAGTTAATGTTGTTTTTAAGATGAGAAGGTACATGGGATGAGGTTTTGTATGCTGGTATGTTTTTTGTTTTAAGAAATCACCAAGAATGGCAAAGGGACCGTGGGATCAGACCATCCTCAGACCCACTGGTCTTAGCCCTTGAAAAGGAAAACAAGGCCAAGAAGGGGCAAATCAAACATTAATGTTCATCATGCAGTATAGGACAATGGTGCATGAGGTCAGACAAGTTTATCATTCTGAGGAACAAGAACATGATACATTTGAGAGGATGAAAGCTCCTCCTAGAAGGAGGGAGGTTGAAGATGAGGATGAAAGGGAAGAGGACTTCCCCAAAAAGGAGGAGGACTCAGGCTGGGAAGGCACATCCACCAGAATCCCCCCCAAACAGTCCAGTGCATCTAGAAGGCAAGCAGTGTTACAGGCCCCTCTGCAAGAGGCAGTGGGACCAGAAGGAGGGAGGTTAATGATTAAAGTGCCATTTACCACTCTTGATTTAGAGGCATGGGAAAAGATTGCTAGGAATTATTGTATCGATCCAATACTTACTGCCAAATGTCTACAATATGTTATCAAGTAACACAATCCAGTTTGGGCTGACATCCAGTTCCTACTGGATGCTTTCACTGAAATGGAAAAACAGCTGATCTTAAAAACAGCAGGGACTTTGGCAGAAGATCACTGCAAGAGCAACCAGCTAGATGTAAAAGAATATTTCCCCCTCCAAGACCCAGAATGGGATCCTAATGTATCAGCAGAGGTAAAGGAATTAGCAGATTATCAAGAGTGGATAGCAACAGGGGTGGAAAGAGCTATTCCAAAAACCATAAATTAGTCTGCCTATAGTCCCTTAAGCAGGGGCCTTCGGAGACTCCATCAGAGTTTTTAGAGCGTTTAAGGGATGCTATGCGTTGTCATACATCAATAGATCCGGGGTCTGAGATAGGGATGAACCAACTAGTTTATTCATTTTTGGGGCAGTCTGCTGGAGATATTAGATGGAAACTTCAGAAAATCCAGGGACCAGAAGGGAGAAATCTCAAAGTCTTGCTAGAAGAGGCCTGGAGGGTATTTAGTAACCAGGAAGAAAGATATAGACAAAGAATGAAAAAGTTGGTGGCAGCAGTAGAGGAAGAAAGGCAAAGAAAACGCAACCAGGGACCACCCAGACAAGGACCACCTCGGCTGGGCAGACACCAGTGTGCAATCTGCAAAAGAACTGGTCACTGGAAAGATCAATTCCCAGAACAGAGACGAGGTGACCAACAAGTGGCTGCACACGTACAAAACAACTGAGGAGGACTGAGGGATTCTGCCCCAGCGGATCCACTGGTTATAACAATGAGGCTGGGGGAAGAAGGGAAAAGGGTGGAATTTCTGGTTGATACAGGGGCCACCTATTCAGTTTTTAAAAAGGCTTTAGTACCTGTAGAAAATGATTACGTTGTAGTGCAGGGGGCAACTGGCCAGTCTGAAAGGGCATATTTTTGCAAACCTTTGAGGTATAAATTGGGAAAGCAAAGGAGTATTCATAAATTTTTATACATGCCCAGTTCATCAAAGGCACTTTTGGCAGAGATTGATTGGAGCAGTTACAAGCAACCATTACATTCAAAAATGGAGAGGTTACTCTGGAGGTAAATGATCAGAAGTACATAGAGGTATTAAGTTCAACCTTAACAGCTAATGAAATTGAGGAGGACATTAATAAAGAGATACTAAGTCAAGTATCTCCCAGGGTATGGGCCTCTGATGTAGCAGGGAGGGCAAAACTGCCTCCCCTATAGTAATTAAGCTCAAGGAAGAAACAAAAGCAGTGAGAATTAAGCAGTACCCCCTAAAGTAAGAAGACACGGAAGGAATCAGCCCAAGAATTGAAAATTTTCCGCTGTTTGGATTACTGAAAGAATGTCAATCTGATTTCAATACTCCCATTTTACCTGTTTGGAAATCTGATGGGTCATACCGGATAGTACAGGATTTGAAGGCTGTCAATAAAGTAACAGAAGACTTGTATCCAGTGGTAGCTAATCCATACACTTTATCAACTCCTCTAACACCTGAGCTAACCTGCTTTACCCTTTTAGACCTAAAAGATGCCTTCTTTTGCCTCCCTATCAACACAGCCAGCCAGAAAATTTTTGCATTTGAATAGGAAAGCCCTAAAAGTGGGCGAAAAACCCAGCTCACATGGCCCGTTCTCCCTCAGGGCTTCAAATGCTCCCCAACTCTGTTTGGGGGGCAACTTGCAAAAGATCTGGAGTCCTAGGAAGCTCTACAGGAAGAAAGGAAGCAGTACGTAGATGATCTTCTAACAGCCACTCGGGGGAGAGAAGCATGTGTAGCTTGGACAGGAAGCCTCTTGAATGTCCTAGGACTCCAAGGATACAGAGTATCAAAGCAAAAAGCACAGGTAGTGAAAGAGAAAGCAATCGACCTGGGGTACGAGGTGGGTGCTGGGCAGCAGACTTTAGGGCAGGCTCGCAAAGAAGCCATCTGCCAAACCCCAAAACCCCAGACAATAAAGGAACCCCGAACCTTCTTAGGCATGGCAGGGTGCTGCCGGCTGTGGGTTTATAATTATGGACTGCTCGTCAAACCCCTCTGTGCTCCTATTGCCAATGGAAACAGAGATCTCCAGTGGGCAGAGGAAGCCACGCGGGCCTTTCACCAGCTAAAGAGTGCCCTCATGTCAGCTCCAGCCCTGGGACTTCCAGATGTAAGTAAACAATTCTTTCTATTTTCCCATGAAAAACAGAGAATTGCCTTGGGAATACTGGCTCAGGACTTGGGTCCATACCAAAGGGCAGTTGCTTACTTCTCCAAGCAGCGAGATGCAACAGCCAAAGGATGGCCAGGTTGCCTCAGAGCTGTAGTAGCAGTCGTGCTGAATATTCAGGAGGCACGCAAGTTTACCCTGGGACAGAAAATGACTGTACTAGTGTCCCACACAGTGTCCGCAGTACTGGAAGTAAAGGGTGGCCACTGGGTTTCACCACAGAGGTTCCTTAAATACCAGGCCATCATGGCAGAGCAAGATGATGTAGAGATAGTGATGACTAATATTGTAAACCCAGCTTCAAGGAGAAGCTGTACACCACAATTTGCCTGGAGACCACTGAAGCTCCCTACTCCAGCCGCCCAGATTTGAAGGACACTCCTCTGGACGATGCAGAGACCTGGTTCACTGGCGGGAGCAGCTCCGTTGCCAGTGGAAAGCGACATGCTGGGTACACAGTGACCACCTGCAGAGAGGTAACAGAATCCGCACCCTTACCAACAGGCACCTCTGCGCAGAAGGCCGAGATAATTGCCCTGAGCCGTGCCTTAGAAATGGCAAAAGGAAAGAGGATAAACATCTACACAGACTCGAGGGATGCATTTGGAGTCGTGCATGCAATGGAGCCATCTGGAAAGAGAGAGGACTGCTGACCTCACAGGGAAAGAACATCAAACATGCACAAGAGATAATCCAGCTGCTGGAAGCAGTTCAGCTGCCTGAAAAGGTAGCAATTATGCATATTAAGGCACACCAAAGAGTGAGCTCAGAATTGGAAGAAGGAAATGAGCTGGCAGATAGAGAGGCAAAGGAAGCAGTGAAAGGTGAGGTAACTATTGAAGGAGGCCTAATTTCAGATGGACAAATTTCCCTTGAAGGTAAACCAGAATATAATAAGAGAGATAGAAAATAATTGAAGATCAAGAAGAGACGTACAACCAAGAAGGGTGGGCTACCATTGAAAAGAAGCTGGTGATCCCTTCCCATTTATTGTGGTCACTGGTAAGGGAAGAACACCAAAAGGCACACTGGGCAATAGATGCCCTATACAGCTACATGATTGAAAGAATCGTTGCAAGGAATTTATATGCCACTATTAGCTAAGTGGCCCAACAGTGTGAACTTTGCCTCCAGACTGACCCCAAAAACACCCCCAGGCTGAACCTCAGTCAGATTGGGAGAGGCCATGGGCCTGGACAGCAGTGGGAAATTGACTTTTCAGAACTCCCAAGGAAAGGGGATTGTCGGTATTTATTGGTATTGACAGACACATTTTCAGGGTGGCCAGAAGCATTCCCCACCAGAACTGTCAATGCTCGAGAAGTGACCAGAGTATTATTACAAGAAATAATACCACGCTTCAAAGTTCCAGCCACAATACCCTCAGATAGAGGATCACATTTCATTTCCAAAATAGTGCAACAGATTAGTAGCCACCTGGGCATAGATTGAGAACTTCCCACTCCATATCGCCCCCAATTAAGTGGCCAGGTGGAGAAAATGAATCATTTGATGAAGCAGAAGATTGTAAGACTCAGGCAGGAGGTTAATCTACCCCGGCCCCAAGCTCTTCCACTGGCACTACTGTGAATTCAAACTAAACCTCAGGCTAAAGAAAAGCTGAGTCCTTTGAAAATGCTTTATGGAAGACCATAAGAAATACAAAAGAGAATGTCCACCCACACTGGGGAGGTAACACTGGCCACCTACATGGTGGCTTTAAGCAAACAGCTCAGAGAAATTGAGAAATACGTAGCTGAAACTCAGAGCAAGGAGTTAGATGAGCCAGTACATAACATATAGCCTAGAGATGATGCATATGTGAAGTCTCTTGCAGAGAAGACTTTGGAACCACATTGGGAGGGACCGTTCCAGGTGCTTCTCAGCACCTTCACCGCAATCAAGATCAAGGAACAGAAGGCCTGGATCCATCACTCTCGAGTGAAGAAGGCCCCAGAAGCCCCCTTGGAGAGTGACCCAAGGAGACAATGAACTGAGACTAAAACTTACTCAGGCAAAATGAGTATATTGCGGTATATTGCGGTCAGGGGTAGTTCATACTTTCACTTAAAGAGTTGCTTTGTATATAATTATAATTGAAGTCTTAACATTAGAGAGTACCTCTATTCAAAGTGATGCTGGATGGCCTTGGTCCCAGGCTTTTAATCAGTATACTGGATCCATGGGAGAACTTCCTGAGATAAAAGAGTTAAACCTATCCACTGTAGTAATTCACGGGGATCAGGTATATGAGGAGCAGGAGTGCCAAGAATGAGAACTGTGGACACTTCAGGGAATCAGAAGAGAGGAAATCAAGGTAGCATGCCAGGTGATCAATAAGCCGGTTGATGAGAGACCAGATGCAATTAGTGTCTCAGCCTCTCCTGTATACAGGCGCCAGGAAGTTTTTGACAGCCTAAGTGAATCAGACTGTTAGTGTAATTTCACCCTGATACAGCCTGTAGAAGTGGGCCATATTCCAAAGGCAGTGTGGTCTGGAGAGGATGAATGAAGAAGAACCTTCTCCACTTACAAATCACACCAAACAGACCACTAGTGTCACTTAGCACCAATAAAGAACAACTGGCAATTCAGAAGAAAATGCTGAGCTTTCTGAAGGGGTCAGAAGGAGGGGAATCTTCCAAATGAGTTGATGATTCAGAAACTTTATTTAATAACAATCCTTCTCTATAAACCTATACTATAAACCTACTCTATAAACCAAAACTACTCAACAATCCTACTCTAAAGTCTTAATCTACAATTATACTCTAAGTTGGTTATCTAGATAAGATCTTCATTGTTTCATTCTTCTTCTACATTCCTCCTTCTTCTTCACTGCGTTGATGAGTTGTGTCAGGGTGGATGCTGGCGTGGCTGAAGTTACAAATGGATGCTGTCCACAGGGGAAAAAAAACAACAACAAAAAAACCAAAAAAGAACAGTGAACCATTAGTTTTTCCAAGCTCAGTCCTTAACAGAGTCAATCCCACGATTCCTCTGGGTCCTGAAAAGACCCAGAAAGAGGAGCAATGGGACCATCTGCTTCCCAGGCGTCATGAGCAGGACCTTGCCATCACAGGCAAACATGGGCCAGAATCCCATTCATTTGTTTATTGTGATGTCTTCACCTTGCAGGGATTTTTGCCCTGCCAGTGCTCTAGAAATGGTGCTTTCTGTCCCTGGGATTTCTTCCTTTCAGGAAACTCCAATGACTCACATAGGTCCCTGTCTTTGAAAGACAGGCACTGTGCTGATTTCCACAGGGACAGAAAGCAGTGTCTGCCTTTCCATGCCCTGCCCCTCCTGTGCTGGGTGGCACCTTCCTTCCCAGCAGGGCCAGCCCAGTGGCACTGGGCCCTGCAGTTCCCTCTCTGCCACACAACCTGGCAGTGACCCTGGGGCAGTTCCCGTCTGCTTGAGCGTGCCAGGCAGCAGATGGGGCTGGGACAAGTCCCTCTCAGCTGTCCCTGTTTGCGTGCCAGAAACCCCTAAGGGTGGGCTGGGGGCACAAACCAGGGCCCCTCAGAGGCTCAGAGGGAGCCCCCCACAGCCCCTCCTGCCCACAGCCAAATCTCTGACCCCTCAGCTGGGACTGGCTTCCTTGGCTTCCTGCACCACCATTCCATGTCTCTGTAGCCTGCATTGCTCTACTTCAATTCTTTTGCCATTAGGTAAAACTGAACACCCACCAAATTACAAAAGAGGACAAGAGAAACATTCAGAAAACACAGCGTCTCTCCTCTCAGGAATGCAGAGAGGTGGAGTTAATCAGTTTTGTGAAGAACAGGTCCAAGGGAGACTTTATTACCACTTTCCAAGTGTTCAGAGTAGCTTTGAAGAAAGTGGAGAACATCTTTAACAGGGCCAGTAACAATAGAATGTGGACAAATAATATGAAACACAAAGGAGATCTAATCAGAGTAGATCTAAGGAAGAACTTGTTTACTCAGAGCATGGTGCCACCCTGGCACAGGTTGTCCCGAGAGCTTGTAGGTCAGGCAGGAAAGGGCTCTGAGCAACCTGATCTCTGTAAAACCATCCCTGCTCACTGCAGAACACTTGGACCAGAGAACCTTTACAGGGCCCTGCCAGCCCAGCCCAGTCTGGGATTCCTCACTGTTTTCATTTGAACAGCACCAAGAGTGGAAGTGAGGAGGAAGGGGGCTCATCTGATGCCTTGGACTTCAGTGGAGGAGGAGCCCATCCCTCAGAGCCTGTTTCACCTGCAGCCCCTTCCCATTTTACCTGCAGGAGCTCCTTGGCAGACCAGCGCCGCGCCTCGTCTCTCTGCAGGCAGCAGCTCAGGAAGTCACGCAGGCGAGATGAAAATAGGTTGGGCTGCCGCAGCTTTTGTCTCCCTCCTGTGCCTATCAGCAGTTGAGGCTGGGGAAAAAGGAAACAGCAGGCTCCACCTGCTTCTTCCCCATCTCTCACTGCTCTCCCAGATCCCATTGCTTAAGCTCCATTCTGCAGTGGCACTTTCTGCCCTGGCACAGACCCAGAGATGACTTTCATTTACCAACCAAAAACCCAAACCCCGATGCAGCCACAGCTTTTCCAACATTCAGCACACCTTGCCTTGGCAGCTGCTTTCACTGACTGGCCTAAATAGTGGGAACTACATCGCCAAAAGCATGTTTCCTTCCTTGAGGATTCACACCAGGATGACAGGCTGTTTGGAAGAGAGACTTTGCAAAACTAACTCTACTTTCCAAGGATTAGTGCATTAAAGGTATCTGTGCAGTGCTTCTTGGTCCCTTAAGCACAGTTGCCATAAAACAAAACTCATCAAGCTTTTGGCTTTGTTCTTGAAAATAGTGGTAACTGGAAGGAAAGAAAGGAAATCCACCAGCTATTCCTCAGGGAAGGAAACAAACATTTAAATCTCAAATTCCAGACAGACGCATTACGATGCACACAGAAATGTACTGGAATGAAAATGCTTGGGCACACCGGAGCCACCTGCAGCTCTGTCTCTCAGCAGTCTGAAAATTTCAGCTTCCCTTAAGCGGCAAAAGAAAAACTTTTCATGGTCCCATCAGAAGGAGAGGTTCCATCCCTATGGTCATCCTCTGCTCATCTGGCTACTCAAGTCAATACATTCATGGTAGGCCCATCCCAGAAAGTGCCAGGAAACAAATGGGAGGTTTTGGCTGGCTCTCCCCCTCACCAGGCTCTGCCTTGCTGATGTGGAGAACGTGGCTTGGGCTACGCAAGAAACGCGGTCACTGAGGGGTTCAGCAGCACTGCACAAGAGGCAGAAGAAACTTTGTGGCCTTTACACCCTCATGCCCAGGTTTCAGGCATGTCTCCCAGGGAGAAGAAACTGCAGAAAGGGGTTAAGTTCCTCTCTAAAACCCAGAGCTTTAGGAACTTTGTTGGGTTTGTGCTTCTTTTCTTCATTTCTGGAAATGTAACACCAGTTCTGAGAGGCTTGTGTTGTGGTTTTAGGGGCATCTTCCCAGACAGACAAGTGGGAACAACTTGAAACCCAAAGGAAAGTGTTGCCTGAGAAGAGTTGGGGAGGGTTTGCCTGTGCTAAGGCTTGAGCTGTCTGGCAACCCCCTCCGTGATGTGCAGAAACATCCAGCTGCTCTAACGCGCTGGCAATCCAGAGGGAGAGAGCTCAGTCTGCTTTTGCAAGATGGTGTTTAGAAACATAAGAGGCAGACTTGGAACTATTCAAACCTCAACAAAGATAGACAAAAATAACAATGGCAAGAGGCCTTGGAGTCTCCATAAAAATGCCCACCACTATCATGAGAACTCAGTGCTCATGGCACTGAAAGAGATGACCAAAGAGACTTTGCTATTATCCTCTTCAACCCAAAGGAGAATTTCAAGGCCTGAAATAGATATGCGCTCCCCTTGAGTACAAATAATTGATGTGGCTTTCTTTACTTTTCCCACCCCACCAGAGTCACAAAGGGGGTTTTATCCTGTCCCTCTGCAGCTGTGCTCAGCCATTGGACATGGAGGGGAGAGGGAGTCCTCAGTGTCATTAGAACTCTGCAGGCCAGGGATGGCCCTGCTCCTGTGCTAAAGGAGCACAGCACCCGTGTCAACTCCCCACGTTGGATCCCAGCCCAGGCACATGGCTGCAAGCTCATCAACTTGTTAAAGTACCAAGAAACAGCCAAGGGTTTGGTGGATAATTCAAACTGCAGTCGGAGAAAAACACATCCTAAACTCATCCAGGCCACCCACACATATGTCTGAACAATGTACAGATGACTTGAAAGCCTGAAAGTTTCCAAGACCCACAGGATTTGGAAAAGATGCTGCAGTGCGGAGGAGAAGGGCTGTGTTTAAAAAGTGAAAAAGCAAGCAGAAGTGCTTGGGCATTGCTTCTGGGTTTTTTTTCTCTTTTTCTTTCTCTTTTACTTTTCGTTTGCTTTTTCTTTTATGTTTGCTTTTGCTTTTTCCTTTTTTCTTACTTTTCCTGTAAAATTTAAACTGGGAAGGTCTAGCCTCCATTTCTCAGGATATTATCACATGTCTAACCTTTCCACCGAAAAATTCTTGTCCTTCAGAAACAGAGCTCCAAGATTGTTCAGAAAACAAGTGAGAAATGTCAGGCATGGCTGGAGGCCAAAATGGCAGGTTTCTGAACCACTTCCCTTCTGATGCAACCAAAACTAGAGCAGATGCTGATGTGCTGCAGGGACATTTGTAGAAGGGGACCTTGGTGGAAGTGGTGCCAGCAGATGGCAATGGGACTTTGTCCAATGGAACACAGAACATGGGACAGGTGCAAAAGACAGCGGGATCAGGGAGTATTTGCACCTTACCGAGACAGGAGTTCCATTCCAGTAAGGAACTTCTCCTTCCACCATTTCAGTGCCCACGATCCCAAAGGCCCAGATGTCCACTTTGGGGCCATAGGGTTGACCTGTCAGCACTTCAGGCGCCATCCACCAAAAAGTGCTGGCCACGGAGCTCCATCTGCTCTGCTCAGGGGTGAGCTGAGCAGAGAGGCCAAAGTCAGCTGTGGAGAAAACAACAAACCATGAAAGCCAGCTCCAATTAGGAAACCAAGCCAAAGAATTCCCCCCTCTCAGGCTTAGAAGGTGCTGTTGAATCTCCTGGAGAACTGTCCACGCTCAGTTTCCATTGGGCTTTAGCCAAGGAAGTATGGAATTGGCCACTTCCAAAACATCCCAGGTTTTTTAATGCTGCTCACAGCAGTGGACTGTATTCCCCTGAAGCTTTCAATTGTAGCTCCATCCCTCTGGAAGGGACCCACACAGAGCAACACCACTCTTGACTGCTTGTGGTTCCTTATACCTCTGTGCATGTTGCAACCCTGTCACCAGGTCACAGTGGGTGCCCCTGCACTGCCACCAGCACCATTTTTGGGGAGCTGGCTGTCACTCAAAGCAGCCCCACAGCCCACATCCCTGGAATGCTGCACCTGACCAAGAATATACTGACCCAGCTTGACAGAGCCGTCGGTTCTGAGGAGGATGTTGCAGCTCTTCACATCTCTGTGGATGACATGGTTGGAGTGGAGAAAATCCAGTCCTTGCAGGCACTGAGAGAGAGAACAGAAACAGGAGGGAAAAAATAGTGATGTGATTTCATTACACAAGAAAGGAAACAAAGAACCTAAAAGATTCCCTGTTCCCAGGGGTAGGGAGAGTAATGGCAGAACACAGTGCCACTGAGAGCAAGAGCTGGCTGCTCCAACACTTGCAGAGCAGGACCTTTCTAAGCAAAGGCATGTCAGCTTTTGAAAGAGCACCAGCACCTGCTCTTGTAGACTGTTCCCTGCAAGCCAGCCAGGATGTCTCCTGCTGCAGTGGACCTACTATCGCCATGCAGAAGACAAAGGAGGGGTTTTGACAAGAAAGAAAAGGTCCCTCCCTTTGGTGTGAAGCAAATCACTTTTGGGTGGGAGGCTGCATGACAAAGGTTTTATTGCTGGCCTCAGCACAGGCTTGGAAGTATCACATCAGTCACCTTCCTGAAGCAAAGAGCATTTAGGCTGCACTACGATCCTTTTCAGCTGAGGACTGTGAGAAACGAGTCTCTCTTTTTTCTTTGCTGCTTGTTTCAAATCCTGACACCAGCACCTTTGCTTTCACAGGCAAGGAATGCAGTCAAGGCAGGCTCCAGGCAAATGTTTAGAGAGGCAAGGTGGAGAACAGCAAATACAAATACATGAGGCAGAGCAAGAATACAACAGCAGGAGATAAGAGTACTGGCACTGAGTACAGGGAGTGCTGGGCCACTGGAGGGCCTTTCACTTGAGATGCTTTTACTTGCCCATAGCATAGCAGCAACACAGAAACAAAGCTTGGCACAGGAAATCCCTCCAGGTCTGAGCCCCTGTTTCCCAGACAATCCTGCCCAAGCCCTTGGCAGCACAGATGGCATTGCTGACCTCCTGACTGATGGCTGCCATCTCATCTTCAGACAGGTAGGTCTTGCTGATGACATCCCTCAGAGTGCCTCCGTCCATGAACTCCATAACCAGCCAGAACTGCTTACCCACAAGGAAGCTGAAAGGAGGAAATAAAGGTGTGGAAAAGAACGTGCATGGCCATGTTGCTGTTTGGAAAAGAAAGGGATTGATCCTTGTTTTCAGGTCCCTTTGAGACAAGACCAGGAAAAAAAGAATAGACCTTCCCTCTCAGCTGTGCATTGTTTGCAATCTGTGCAGTCTCAAGGAGAAAGGCACAGCTGTGAAAAAGGAGATGTCTTAGATGGACAGCAAGCAAAAAAGTGCAGTTTAGTAACAGCCCAGATAAAAAACCTGTCACAAGTGGAGTTTCTGGAAATTAGCACCTAGTCTTCCTGGCATGCACAGCAATGGAAAACAGGGGCAACAGTCCAAGGAAAATCCTTGTAAGTTTACCTGGACTTAAGAAGACACTTAAAAAAACTCAAGCCCCAGAAAAAAGTGCTGGCTGTAAATGTAGAGGCAATTGATTGAGTAAGGTATGACTGATTGGAGTTTTTGAACAATTTTCAAATACCATGTGCCAGGGAAGACTCATGCAGACAAAATGCAATCTCTTCCCATCCACTGGAGATGAAAAGAGCAATAATAACTGGCCAATAATTACAGCTCTGTTTTTTGCCACTGACCAAAGTCAGCTTTTACCTGGCATGTTTGCAATATATGAACAAACATTCATGGAACAAAAGCAAAACTCACCTGTCTAAACAGTTGACCAGGTTGGGATTCCTATTCATTTTCATGACCATCAGTTCATTGATTTTGAGTTCCTTCTTCCTCAGTCGGTGAAGATTTATTTTCTTTATGGCCACCTAAAATGACATTGAAAATCAATAACTTGAGAAGTTGGTTGCACAAGACCACAATGCGAGTGATGGAGCTGGTGATTTTGCAATGACACAGCTGAGCTGTGCCAAACTGCCTTGTGATTAGGCACTGCAGAAATTAGGGACTGACATTCCAACAGCCCATTTCTCTGCCCCCTTGGGGGCAGTTAAAGAACACATAGGGCCACTGACATTTTGCCTTGTCCACTTGGTAACAGTGGTGTCTCAACTATCACCCACAAACCCCTGGCCACACCCTCTGCTGCTCTTTCTAGGATTCAGAAGAAGTAATTCCATGCCTTAATACTCTGTGGATACATCTTGGGCTATGGGCAGGGCTTAGGGCTTTTAGGGACGCCTTGCAGATCTCTCCCTACGTGCAGTTCCCAAGTGCAGCACTGCAGGTGGCTAAGCAGCTGCCAGAAACTTTCAGATGTATTTGCTGGCAACCAGAAATGAGAATTCAGGACTCTGAAGCTGTAGCCCCAAAGAACAGTGAGGTGCCCTAAGGCACCACCTTTGTTTCAGCAATGGAGAGCAAGTGAGCGCCTCCTTCTCTGAAAGGAACCGCTGCCCTCCGTGCCTTCCTTCTGCCAGCTGAGGAGGACAAAGTCCCAAATGTATTTCATGGGCTGGCACCAGGCTGTGCTTCTGGTGCCTTTTCAGCACAGCTCTACCCAAAGCTCCAGCCACAGCTCACACCAGAGGGGAAAGCCCCTCAAGAGCAGCAGAGTCTGCAGGAGCTGTTGACATTTACCTCTCCTCCTGTGGAATTGTCGCGTGCTCTAACCACATGACCAAAAGTGCTAGAAACAAAACAGAAGCAGAAAAGGAGAAGCCACTTAGATCTTGCATGAAAGCCAGCCCACACAGGAGATCAATGCTGTAAATGCTTAAAACTTGCAGGATGCAGGAGGGCTCTGCCAGAAGGCAGATGATGCATTTTCCTCTCAAGTGCATGGGCACTGGGTCTGTCCCTGAAGCATTGGGGTTTACTGCCTCAACTCCTAAAGACAGCTTCTTCTTTCATCTTGGGTTTCAATTTCCAAACTGTGCAGTTTTTATCCTGACCACAGAGCATTTCCCTCAGCAAAGTCTTGGAAAGAAATGTTCCTAAGAACTGTTATCTCACAGCTATCAGGGAGTTGGTTGCTATTTCAGGCGAGCAAGATTCTTCTCCCTTCATTACTGTGGCCAGATGATTTAGAGACGTCCAGAAATGCTAAGGAAATTAACACAGAACTGTCTCACACTTGAGAGACAAGGAGATCTTCCAGCTCCTGTTTCTTGATGCAGGGCAAGACCTCGGCAGCATGGAGATGTCTCTGACAATGCCTTCTGAGCCCACTCACAAATTCTGAGCTGCACTGAGACATGGGACAATCCATCCCCACTGTCTCAACATGTTTGCCGCTGGCCTGACTTCATGCTGGATAGATACTCCACCGAAAAAACACCTGCCCCATGGTTGTGTAGAAGTAACTGCAGTTGGACTCACCTGTTGCCCATATACTCCAGCTCAGTGTATTTCCTAGTGGGATTTTCCATGGGGTTCACCATTCTCTCTGAGGGAAACAAAATGCAAGATGATGACTTTAAAGCAGAGGTCCCAGCTTCCAGGAGATACAAAAGGCAGCCCCAGTGCCTGGAGCTCTGAGCCCTTTGTGGTCGGCTGGGTAACAACAACAACAACCAGGCAGACAGCTCAGAGCACAGGTGGCCAGCACAGAGACTGATTTTCTTCAGCAGCTCCTCTGGGGAGTCCTAAATGTCCCTGTGATACCAAACTCAGCAGAAACATTTGGTAGGGCTGTGCTGACACGTGCACACACTGCACTGTCCCTCAGACAGAAATACAGCAGACGTACTCAGCAGCTCCAGGGAGTCACCCTCGGTCTCCTGTGGCTGAGCAGCAGCTGGGTCAGCGCGGGAGGTGAACAAACTGCCCCGGCTCCACTTCTCAGGTTGGGGAGCAAAGGCTCCTTTAGACAATGCTGCTGCTGCAGGAGGTTTGGTGACAGAGCCCGTGGAGACCTGGGACAAGAAGTGAGTTTATGTCAGAAAGGTGGCTGGCAGAGATTACCCTGAGATCCCTTTCTTAAATGCAAGCCCGTATGAAGGTGCTGTCAGCCACATGCAGCGCTCTTAAAACGGATTACTTGGATGTCCACTTCTCAAACTGGATGGGTCAAAACCAAAGGCTAGTTCTACTGGGGTTCATGGCCACATTCATCTTTGCTTTTCATGGATTTTCAGAAAGATGACTGCCACAATCACCATTCCACTTCCTCTCAAGGATTCCTTTCCCCCTCCAAGGGCTGCAGACACCCTTGCAGCTCCTTGTTCAAATGTTCTGCCTCCTCCCACTGTGCCCCCTTTTCTTGCAACATCTTCAGGTCATGCTCAACCTGTAGCACTTCTGGTGGGGATGGTACCTGTGCCTCATGCCCAACTTGGGCCTCTTCATTGCCAGAATTTGGCTGGAAGACTTCACAGGCTGCCTGGCGAGATGTCAACACTTGCACCTCAAATCAAACAGAACAAAGCAGTCAGACACTACAGCTTGTCCCTGTCAGCCAAGAGGCATAGACTGTGAGAAAAGGGAAAGAACAGATTGACAGGGGATACAGACAGCTTGTTTCAATCCTCCATCTGGGTCATCCTGTTCTCCTGTAAAAACACCTCAAGAAACAAAGCTATTCAGCAGCCCAGGAAGTGTCCTTGAGAGCAGCTGTGATACACACTACAGCAGGATGGCACTGAGAGGCATCACCCCACTCCCTGCTGCTCTGCACTGGAAAGGCAAGAAGGGCAGAAACCACCAGTTTGGTGACTGCAGTGGCTATCCCTCTTTCACTCACTGGCTTTTCTAGAGCCTGAGAGAGGAGATTAACTTTCTCTCTGATGATTTTCATTTCTTTCTCCAGCCTCTTCTCCAATGCCTTGATCCTAGCTTGAGTTTTTGGCAGCTCTCCCTGCAGGCATTCCTTGATGTTCTGTGAACAAGGGAGAGGACGATTCAGGAGTGGAGTGGTTGCTATTCTTTTCCTCAACTGGTTTGGTTGATCACCCCTGTGCTGATTGAGATTCATCTTTGGAATTCTTCTCATGTCTTCCTTGTTCCTCCTCCTCCTCACTGCCATGATGGCACTCTGAGCTTCAGGCAGCTCTGCTTGTGCCTCTGCCTTGATGTTCTGTACACACAAGTGCAGGGCAAGTGACTGGGAGCTGCCATCAGGCTCAGCTTTTTCTTCTTGCAGCCTCCAAATCACGTTTCTTCAGCCACTTCTTTCTGCTTCCCTACCCACATCTGCTTCCAATGTAACCCTCCTGTCCCAGTGCTGGTCTCTGCAGATTCCAAGGCTCTGTGCTTCCAGTGCCTGTGGGACTCCTGGCCTCCTCAGTGCCAAGAGCTCTGGTTTATGCCCCTCTTCCTGCCCTTCCCTCTGTCACCTGCCCACTCAGGCTTACCTGGCCATTCTGCTGTGGCTCTTCCAGCTGTTGCCTGAGCTGCCCTTCCTGCTCTCGGGCTGGGAACAGCTCTCCCTGAGTCTGGCACGGCATCTCTGATGGAGCAGGCTGCTCCTGATCTTTCTCTAGAAGGAGCTGCACAGAAAGCAAGAGAAGATGGGTTTCAACTTCCCATATGACCTTTGTGGACCAAGACTCAAAGACTGATGGGCTCACACGTTCCCAAAGCACTGTGCTGCTGCTCTGCTGGCTCATTCTCTGCCCAAGGGGAGGCACAGATTCCAAAGGGACCCTGGCCCTACAATCAGGGGCCCTCTGGGACTGAAGCTCCAACAGCCTCTCAGGCAGCTGGCAGGGAAGGTGTGGCATTTCTCAGGGTTCTGGTGAGGGCCTCCCTCTGCTTCTGCCACGTCCTGTTTGTCTTTCAGTAGTGACTGACACCCAGCCCTGTTGCACAGCCCCATCCTGACTCTGCAGGTGGTTTCCTGTGTGAGCTCACTCCTTGTGAGAGACACTTCTGGAGTTCAAGTTCCCCTCAGGCCTGCACCAGCACCTCTGCCTTCCTGACATCTACACCCTTGTTAGAAACCCTGGTCATTCAGGAGATAAGGATGCCTGCAAAGATCTTCTGATGGAGGTCACAGAGCCTCTATGGCCACCTCAGTGTATGGAGGAGGACCAAGGTGTTTCTTCTCCCTCTTTTGTCAACTGACAATTCTGACCAGCAGTAACAGAGACTCTCCTAAGGCCCCATGAACAAATGCACTTACACAGCCCTGGGGATGCCAGTGAAGGAAACCAAGTGTCATGTAATGCATGGCATGTATGACCAGAGTCACCAAACATGGAATTGTTCCATCTCACTCAGACAGGCAGAAAATTAAAGAATTAACTGTGGACTTCTGAATAGAAGAGGCTGGAGGAGGAAAACAGCTGTGAAAAGAAAATACCATCATATCTGGATGGGGGAAACATCTCTGCCTGGTCACAATTGGTCAATGGAACGTGTCTGTAATGCTTTCCTGAAAGAGATGCTTTAGCTGAGCTTTGC
Organism: Fringilla coelebs; assembly: GCF_963513975.1. Lineage (NCBI taxonomy): Eukaryota > Metazoa > Chordata > Aves > Passeriformes > Fringillidae > Fringilla > Fringilla coelebs. The sequence continues at coordinate 2,932,283 of NC_140037.1, forward strand.
ACCTTCAGCTGCTTTGGAGCAGAGGTGGGAAGATTCAATAATGTACATGCTACATAGCATAGATAGATAGATAGATAGATAGATAGATAGATAGATAGATAGATAGACAGAGAGATGGATCTCACTCTTACAATCCCTCTTTACTGTCCTTTCTGTTGCTGCACACATCCACACTTGGTAGCCATTGCCCTGATCAGCAGCAATCCTGAGATTGCTCTCCTGTTGCTTCAATAAACCACACTCTTGGGGAATCTGGAGCCTGTAGGTCCTTACGGAATGCAACCAGACCCAGAGCATTGCACTGAGAACTGCACTCTTTGTGCATCTGTGCTGGGGCAAGTTCTCCTCTTGGACTCGACCACACTGATGGTGCTGAAGTGGCTGTCATGAGAAATGCAGCCCAGCCCCTCCCAGCTCCTCTGATCTCTGAGGACCAGCTGGAATTCAAGGGCATTGATTTCCTGCTCAATTCCCAAACACCACGCATACTGATTAGCTGGGCTGCAAAAGGGCACGGGCACTGTTAGCCTGACAGTGATGTGCACGGCCCTGCTGGCTGGCCTGGCACCAGTACGGCTCCTTCTGAACCAACTTCCTTGCCCCAAAACTATGTGTTCTCATGCAAAAATACAGCATCCTCCAGAAGTGACACCTTGGAAAGTAAAATTCAAGTAGACCCAGTCCCAGCACTGGAAAAAAGCAGGAAATATTGACAAAAAGCACCCTAATTCATGGGAAAAAAAAAATGAACAGGGATCCTCTGCCAGGAAACACAAAAAAAACCCAAAAGAAACCAGGGGGAAAGTTCACTTACGCAGGTGGCAAAAATATTTGGATGCAGTAATGGGATGCTAAAAGTCGCAGATGAGCCTCCCATTGTCCAGGCTAAATCTCCCTCAGCACCTCCTCACTGGCCTTGTGCTCCACCCCCTTGCCCAGCTCCTGTGCCCTTCTCTGCACTCGCTCCAGCCCCTCAATCCCTTTCTGCGGCACAGGGCCCACAGCTGCACACAGCACTCCAGCTGTGGCCGCAGCGCTGCCCAGCACAGGGCCACGCTCACTGCCCTGCTCCTGCTGCCCCTCTGCTGCTGACACAGGCCACCATGCCCTTGGCCTTCTTGGCCACCTGGCCACACGCTGCCTCCTCTTCAGCTGCTCAGGATTGCCAGCGCTGTGTCCTTTTGGCCCATGCAGCTCCCCAGCCACAAAGGTGCCCATCTAACTTCAGATACAGCATGCACCATTTCTAGATGGCCTTTTCCTCTTTTGAGCAACCCAAGACAGAGGTCAAAGACTTGCAGCTTCACCCCCACTCCAGGCTTCAAAACAGCAGACTACAAAGCTGACGACTACACAAAATATGCATCAACAGAAACTCGCTGCTTCTGCTGTTTCCCTCACAAGAAGGCTGCACAACTCCACACTTTGTTTCTTTCACCACATGGGACAAGAATGGCCCCCCACAGCTGCATGGACAACACAATCCTCCCCTTGCAGCTTATCAAAAGCCAAAAGACACCTGGCCCAAAAGAGACTGTACAAGCAAAGAACTAGTCTAGGAAACTTCAGACTGGTTTCACAAGCCCAACCCACCTTTCCAAAAAGGGAAAACAAACAAACCAAGCCCTGGCACCTCCAGCATTTCCGCTTGTGCACTTGGCCATAGCACTGCAGAAGCCAAGAGATAGAGCTTCTCTTAGCCAAGCAGCCAGATGCTCTCCCAGAGGCACCAGCCCTTTGGTGCCTCAACATGACAGCTCAAAGGGCAAGTTCTGCTGGCGTTGCCTGGAGAAAATCACGAGGTCCTGGTAGGACTCCAGCACTCAGCATCCTCAGCCAGCAACAGCAAAGTGCTGTCTGCTCTGAACCTTCCAGCTCTGCCTTGCACTAAAGACAGCACCACACACAACGGGCACTTACAGATTCAGAGGGTTCTGGTGTGACCACTGATGCAGGCTGGTGCTCATCCACCTCAGTTTGCTCCTGTCTGGCCTCTTTGCCAGGAGCAGCAGGAGCCAGGGGAGAGACGGCTCTTGGTTCTGTCATCTGTGACAAGAAAGAAGCATGAGGGAAAGGCTGTTACCTATCATTTAGAACCTCCTTTCCAACAGATGTACAACTACATATTCTAAGGAGAAATCATAAACTTTGTTGGCAATGGGATTCCAAGTTACAGCCACCAAATTAAAATGGGCCAATTCTACAGAACTCCAGATGGATATGAAGTTGATTTTCCTCCCTGGCTGCTATCAGTAAGTAGGTTGTCTTGGCAGAATGGAGCTTTTACTTCTTGGAAGCTCTCAAATGGAAAACTAGGAAAGCCACATCAACGCCTTTGCTGCTACTTCTGCTGCAGATGTGGAAAACTCAAACTGGATCAGGATCCCATTCCACAAGTGGAAAAGGGCAGGAAACGTTGAGCAGAAGCAGCCTTGCTTGCAGGAAGTGGAGGAAAATGAACAGGCCTTTTCCTCCTAGCAAACCAACAGACCAATGAGCCAACAGACCATAAGATGGAAGTGTCACCCAGTCCAGTGTCTAAAGCACTTGGATGCAGTGACGGGATCTTTGGTGCTGAACGAGCCCTTGAACTCAGCACTGTCACGCAGGCATTAATGGAAGTCTGCCTGAAGGTCGCTCAAGAGCCTCCCATTGTCCAGGCTAAAGCTCCCTCAGCACCTCCTCACTGGCCTTGTGCTGCACCCCCTTGCCCAGCTCCCGTGCCCTTCTCTGCACTCGCTCCAGCCCCTCAATCCCTTTCTGCGGCACAGGGCCCACAGCTGCACACAGCACTCCAGCTGTGGCCGCAGCGCTGCCCAGCACAGGGCCACGCTCACTGCCCTGCTCCTGCTGCCCCTCTGCTGCTGACACAGGCCACCATGCCCTTGGCCTTCAGATACAGCATCCATCATTTCCTGTTCTACAACCACATCATCTAAGGAGATATCATAAAGTTTGAAAGGAATTGAATTGTAAGGCACTCTGCATTAAAATGGGCTAACTCATCCCTACAAGAACTCGCTCTTAGTTAAATATTCCACCCTATCTGCTGTCAGCAAGCAATGTTCTCTCTGCAAAATTCTTTAAAGCACTGAGATGGATATTAAAAAATATCCATCTATGCCTTTGTTATATTTTTTGCAGGCATTAAAAGTGATTTTCTTCTGGCTTTCCTAGCTGGCCCTCTACACTCTATTGCTACTGGCAATGCTCTCAGAATTCTCTACAATTCTGAAATACCAAGAACTTGAAATGTTCCTTTCTCACTCACCTCAGCATCAGCACCGCTGAAGACTCGCTTCAGGTGACCTGTAGTGGGCAAGGGAAAATCAACCAGATGCCGTTAGAAAACTGCCTGGGCTGCTGAATCCCACAGAACCAGTCAACCCAAACAGAGATGAGCAATGTCCCTCCAGGAGACACATTTCATTTACACAGCCAGCAAGAGATCAGGACAATATTCTTGGTTGTGCCTACACTTTGGCCTCTTTAGCCAGTAAATGAATACAAACATGACCAAGAAAATGCAAACTGTTCTTTAACATTCAATGCTTCTGTTCTACGAAACACAAAATACTGCTTTTAAACCTTCTCCTTCAGGTACTTTTTTTAAAAATCAGTTGCATGCAGTAATTCTTATTACTTGCTGGAAACAGTGTCCCAGGAAAGCTTCCCAAAATCCCCCTGAGCTGTGGCACTTCTATTGGGAAACAGCAGAGCAGCAGCTCCAGGGCTCAGGAGCAGACACTCACTGCTTTAGAGTTTGCACTTCCTTGCAAAAGGAATCACTATTTTAGCACTCAGTAAAAAATCAAGTTGGACCTTGGTCAAATCCTTTCATGAGAAAATGTAGAAAGAAAGAACCGTTCTCTGAATTCTGGGAACAACTGCAGAGTTTTTAGAAGGTCCTCCAAGAAGGTCTCCCACTCTACATTTTCAAGGCTGTCTCCCTTGTCCCAGCAAAATGAGTTAATGACAGACTCTGCTGCCACAGACTCTCCCATAGGGGGAATGGAATCCCTGCAGGTTCCCTTGCAAATGCTGCCCCTGTGGCTACAGACACCCCCTTTTTAGCTGAACATCCTGACAGGAGCTTCACCAAACCAGTGGCATCCTAATGCTCTTCCTGTTTCTAAATCAGAAACTCAGTCACTAAGAAAGAGCAGGAAGACATACAAAAGCCAGGGTAGGTTACACCCTAACCAAAGTAGAAGGGAAACCTCTACTTACGGGCAAAGTGAGTCACGTAGTAGGCGGAAAAACAAACGCCATATGCAGCAAAAGCTGCCTTAGCTAGCATATGGATCATTGCAGAAATGCTCAGCAAGTTTGCTCCAACAGCAGGAAAAATGAGGCTCCTGTCAGTGTGCACCTGCACGCTGACAAACACCTCAAGCAGGAGAATGCTCCTCCACTGAGCAAACTCTAGGGCTGCTCTGACACTCAGGCCTTCTGTGCACCAAGGCAACATTCTGATGTCACCACTGCGATGTGGCAACCGTGCTCTGACATCACAAAGCAAGAGCAAGCTCTCTGCTGCTCTGTGAATTTATGCAAAGCAAAAATCAACTTTCACTAAGGTTGGTTGCTTTCCCTAAGCAAACACAAAACAGCCTGGGAAAATTTCCTCTGTCACAAAGCAGCACAAATTGTCCTCATGGGCCAAACCCTGTTGTTCAGGGGACCCAAGAGTAACTCCAAGAGTGCCCCAAGCACCTACAGCCTGTACCCCAACTGAGCACTCAGATGGGACACAAGCAAAGGAAAGCAGAGCAAGAAAATTTCCCACAGCATTGCACGTGTGAGAATCGACTCTCACTTTTAAAATTTTAAAGCTTTAGTAAACCTTAACGAGGACTCAATAAGGAAAGATTGCAGCACTGGGAGTCTCCGTGTCTGTGAGTCACATGCTGATCTCCAAAGAGATGCTGTGCCTTTTATACCCTTAGCCACTCCAAAAGTTTTTTCAGTCAACTATTTCTCTGCTTTCCATTGGTGGAGATTACTTTCTTGCATCTTCCTTGGAGGTCAGCTGTTCTTACACCCTACCTCCTGGTCACAAGCCAGCCCTCCCCAAATGCCCTGACCACCAAGGCTATTACAGGGTGGAGGGGAAAGAGGACTATGGGAGGAGATATTACAATACCATCACCACACATTTGAACATCCACATCATTTCTACTTCTTAATTGTCACAGCCAACCATTACATTACTCATCTAGAACACACAGAACCAGGAGAGAAGCTACTGTTGGCATAACAGCTGAAATCATTCCTAACAAATCTCCCCACGCATTTGCACGTTTCTTGGACATGCCCAGGGCTGCGGTGCATGTACATCTCTGCCTTTATTCCCCTTTGGAAGCAGTCAAACTGGCAGCAGCCGCCCACCAGCAGCAGCCGCTCCAGGCTGGCACCGTGACCGGCGGTGCCGATTTCCAGAGGCTTCTGTGTCCCAGGGGAAGCCAAGGCAGGAGCGGGTTGAACGGTGCTGGCGCTGCTGCTGCTGCTCTGTGCCAGAGAGCCCCGGCTGGGCAGGGCACGGTGCCCACTGCGCTGCGGGCTCTTTCTCCTGCCAGAGCTGGGTACACCTGGGAACAAGGCAGGACGACTTGTGGGGAAACCAAGGGGTTTGTGGGGCTGCACTGCTCTGCACACACCCAGGACACCTGCAGCACAGAATTTTAACCCTCAAACACGTAAAACCAGAGGGAAACAGCTGGAAAAGATTTCAGTTTGACCTTTCTTACCATCTCATCAGAAGTCTTCACAATCATCCATACCAAGCAGGGCCTGATCCCTGCTGCCAGCTCAGGGTTAGAGAGGAGGCAGTACTTGATTTCAGCCCTGGCTGTATGGGGAATCCCTTCCCTAACACCTGCACACCCAGCAATCTCACTTACTAGTTTGTATCCATGGAACTAAGACATATTCAATACTTTGCTGAAACGCACAGGCTAAATATATCCCCAAATTTTCCGATTTACTGTTTGATACTTATTGACCTATTGATACTTAAATCACTTCTAAGAATTTACTGACATAAGAATAGGAGTTTCCTGTACATCCCTGGGGGTCATTGTCACAGTTCAGAAGAAGACCCATGCACAAAATAACCCAGGACAAAACTGCGCTTGCAAGGCAAATTTATTCTATTACTTTCAGTAGCAAATAATACATACCAACCCTTGGATTCCTAAAAATCTGCTGAGCAGGACAAGGAGATGGAGCTCAGCAACAGGAGGAGGTAGGCAGTGCTCTTCCAGGACATCCCCTGGATCAAAACGGTGTTCATCTCATTCTCCTCACCCTTCCAGCCAAGAACCAGGCCTTTTATCTCCTGTTTAGGAATGGAGTTTGCCCAGTTACAGCATCAGCTCACACATGGCCGGCGCGTGAGATGAGGCCAATGAATCAAGGATTTAAAACAACTGGAAGAGATAAAATTTTAGCAAGATTTAGTTAGGCACTGCTCTCCTGGCTTTCATGAGGTCCCTCCCTCTGTGACACACCGCAGCCCTGGTTCCGTGAGGGTCTCTTGGGTTCCATGGTACGCGCCTTTTTCACATCTGAGCCTTGCTTCCCTGGCTTCCATGGACTGACAGTGGCCGTCTGCATTCCATGGGGCCCAGCTAGATCAGAGCCTGCCTTTCATCAGGTTCTGATACCTGTTCTGCCAGCTGACAGGGGAGATTTAAAGAACACAGAAACCGATGGAAGGAATGGCCTTATTTTACTGTGAGTGTTAAGGCAACACAAAAGTAAAATGGTACACCCAATAAAATCATGTTCTTGGCTTTAGCAACAAGCAAAAAGAAGCAAGGTAATGCACCTAATCATTATTATAGGAGAGAAAGGAGAGGGATTGAGAAAGGATCAACCCCAATTGCCTGAACACCATCATCCAGAGTCTGCAGTGGCTGGGGAGTGGCTGGGACTGTGTGCAGAAAAGGCCCTGGGGGTGTCTGCAGCCCAGCAAAAGGAACAAAGTTTCAGTAGTGGCCTCGCTAGGGAGCACCAAAATCGATTCTTTTCCATTGGCGGGTGTCCTAGGAGCCCCAGAGGAGAGCCCGGGGGGCACGGAATGGAGAGCGGGGATGTGCAGGAGCCGCGAGCAACGAGAGAGGCCGGGCTGAAGGTGCGGGGCGGGCACGGGCTGGGAGGGGGCCCAGCCCGGGGGTCCCGCAGAGCCTCCCTGCTCCAGAGCCGCAGCTGCGAGAGCGGGGCAGCTGCCGGGATCGGTGTGCCAGGGACGGGCCGCAGGTGGGGGTTCCGAGGGGCTCGGCCGGAGCAGCTTTTTGTCCCGGTGCACTGGGGGCATTGCCGCGGGGCTGGGGTCCCGGGGAAGGCGCAGCAGGACAGGGTGGCAGTGGTTGGTTTGTGGATTTGTTGTTGGGATGTTTTGTTGGCGGCCCCGGGCGGGCTGTGGGAGCCGGGAGCGGCCGGCCGGGCCCGGAGGAGCCCCTCGGGCCGGGAGCCCCCGGGCAGAGCTCTGTGCTCGGGGCCGAGGCCCGGGCGGCCCGGGGAGCGCTCGGCAGTCCGTGGGCCCCCGGCGCAGGCGGGTCCGTGTGGCCGGGCCGGCCCAGCCGTGTCCGCAGCGGGCTCCGAGGGGAGCGGCCCGGCCCGGCCGTGGCCGTGCGGGGCCTGGCGGGGCTCGGGGGGTCGGGCCGGGCAAAGGCTGAGGGAGAGCGGGGGAAGCGCTGGCACGGAGGCCCCGGGCTCCCTGTGCCCTCCTGGCCACGCAGCCGGGCTCGGGGGCCGCCTCGCTCTGTGAAATACAAAGCTGTGTTTCGTGTGTGGTACAAAAATGCAATGTGTGTATTTGTGATTGCGATATGTGTGGACAGCATCCATGGGACGGCTGAAAATTCTAATAATAACTGAGGAAAGTAAAGCATGGAAGAAGGCCTCTGAACCTGGCCTTTGTTTGCAATTAACCTGGATTGATTTAGGAGCATTTGAATTACAGCATTCAGGATGTTGCTCTTTGCTTGTAGTCAGGCCTTAAAGACTGCTGCAATAATAACCTTTTGAAGTATCATTTTAAAATATTGTTTGTATCCTTGAAACTATAGTTTTGGAATATATAGAAAGGAAATATGCTTATCTCACTCCTTAACAAAACTGAGAAAAACAGCTTGAGAAAGGAAGATGGACATCATCTCAAGGATTTCCAACTTCACCAAGGGGAGCTGATCATCACTGCTGTGAGATTTATAGTCATTGTAAAAACAAGGGGAACCCACATCTGGGGAGCTGGACTTCACCAGATGGGATTCGTCATTGTTCTTGCGGAAACTGGACCAACATCTCGGAGGCTGCCACAACCATCTAGGAGTCCTCCTTTTTTGGGACGCATCCTGAGAAAAACTAAGTCACAATAGTGTATAGAATTGTGATGTAAACAAGTAGAAATAGAAACTGCTGAGAGAGCTTCTGAGTACCCCTATAAATAGCTGTAAGGCCAAATATGGGTGTGCAGTTGGAGGGAAAACTGCCTCCACTGCTCCACTGTACCCAGTGCTGTTTTGCTCATACTTTACCATAATTAATTAATAAATTGATTGTTGCTTGAATATTGGCCTAGACAAGCTTCTCATTTATAACAGCTCAAAGCCAGTGAAGCAATATGCAGAATAAATAGACTCCACAACCTGGTGTAGTTATGAAGTGGGTATGGATTGTCAGCGCCTGGCACAAGTAAGATAGCTCTTGTGAGAAATTGTGTCCCGAGCCCTGGTCTGGGCCACATCTTTATTCACCAAGGTGTTCCATATACATGACATTACCTTTTCATGCATATTCAATCCCTGGCCCTGCCTGTCCTCGTCTTGCATGATAATTAGATCCACGCCCTTTTGAGCATGCATTGTTCAGTGGTCTCATGGGAGTCTTTGGGTGGTCTCTGAGGCTGAAGGATGAGGTCTTCCTCATGGCTGAATTTTTGAATATTTCTTCTGTGCGTGTGTGCTTTGGTCCCTTGGTGCTTATCTGTCTGTCAATTTTGATCAGCCTGGAGACAGAGGAGCCCCTTTATCTGGGTTTCTCAAACTCCTTGGTCTTCTCCTGGTATTGTTCTTAATGGCAGGAAGCTTCAGAAATTTGCATTTTCCTATGCCCCTTGTACCACGGCAGAGGTTTTTTAAGTAAAAGGTTAAAATTGAACACATAATTCTACAAGCTAAAATATAAATGCTTAATTCATATTGCTAAATTAAGCGAACCCCCAAAAGCTCCATTTCAACAGCTCTGGCTGCAGGTGTCCCCGGGGGTCCCTGGGCAGGAGCCTCGGGGGCTGCCGGAGCTCTGTGCCCGGGGCTGGGCACGGCTGCCGAGGCAGCGGAGGATGCAGGGTCCCCCCGTGCTGGATCTGGCTCTGCCTTGGCCAGGGGCTGCACTGTCAGCCTAGAGTGACATGGGGATCGCCCTGCACTGGCAGGGCTGGCAGGGAAACTGGCAGTGGGGGAGCAGAAACAGGCAGTACTGGAGCTGGGGATGCTCCAGAAGCCTGGACATGTTGGGAGCATGGACAGGGGGGACCCATGGATGCCCCAGGACCCTGAAACAGGAACTGTGGACAGTGCTGAGCCCTGGGACACCTGGGATGCCAAAGTGGTGAGCCCAGAGAAGGGGAACCTGCGGGATTGCCAGGAGCCCCAGCAGCCCAGAGAGGGGGAGCACCAATACAAACTTGACCCGCAGTGACCCAGACAGGGGGTACCTCAATGAGCCCAGAGTGGAGAGACCAGAGAGGGGAAACTCAGGGTTGGGTGTTTTTCCTGAATCTTGGTCATTTGTGTATTTTGGGGATTGAATCTTGGTGTTTTGGAGGTTTATATGGGCGGCAGATTGCCAGTGACTTCCAGAGATGGACTTGGGCAGGAGGAACCCCTTAAGCCAATGTGCTCATATATTGTATTTTTCCCCAAACCAGGATTTCTCTTTCCCAAACCTTGGCTGGATGGGGAAGGAGGCTGTGAGGAAGATGTCCCGGGACACCCGGGCAGGTGAGGTGGGAGTCAGTGCCCCTTTGCCCCTCTCTTCTGATCCATCTCCCAGCCCAGCATGGCCCCTGGCTGCAGGACAATCCTGCTGCCGGTGCTGTCCTGCCGGGGACACATTGGGAGGATCTCCTTTCCCTTCCCTCTGGCATGGAGGGAAATCCCATCCTTGCCTTGTCCTTTCTCCCCCAGACAAAGAGCTGAGGATGGAGACCAGGAAGGACAGATCCCCACGGCAGCAGCACCTCATGGAAGAGGCTGTTTTGAGCAACTCCACAGCACAGGAATTGAACAGGGAGGAAAATATCCGGAGATTCCACATAAGGTAGGGCTGCAAATGCAGCCCAGGGTGCTCTGAGGAGGAAAGAGCCACCCTGTGCCAGGGAGGTGGACAGAGCTTCAGCCAGAGCTCAGAGCTGGTGATCTGTGGAGCAGCTTTAAGATTGGGAGAATCTCTGCAAGTGCTTGGAGTTTGGGAAGAGCTTCAGGCAGAGCAACAACCTGATCTGCCACCAAATGATCCACACTTCGGAATGGCCCTACGAGTGCAGGGAGTGTGGGAAGGGCTTGAGCTGCAGCTCCAACCTCATCATCCACCAAATGATCCACACTGGGGACAGGCCCTACCAGTGTCCTGAGAGTCAGAAGAGGTTTCAGACCAGCTCCACTCTCCTCCTGCACCAGCGGATTCACAGGGAGGAGAGACCCTCCTGCTGCCCCGACTGCAAGAAGGGCTTCAAGCAGAACGCCACCCTCGTCATCCACTGGGGCATCCACACTGGGGAGAGGCCCTGTGAGTGTCCCCAGTGTAGGAAAAGCTTCTCAGTCAGCTCTAACTTCAGCAATCACCAACAGAGGCACCCGTAAGGGAAGCCCTCCAAGTGCCCCAGCTGCAGGAAGAGCTTCGTGCACTGCTCCAACTCCATCCTCCATTGGAGGACCCACGTTGGTCAAAGCCCTTCAGACTCACATTCCCAGTGATCTGAGTTGGGAGGACACTTGGCTACTTATCCTTTTGATTTGGCCCTAATTTTCTTTTGAGTTATCTTCATCCCTTAAACCAGACAAAACTGGGGGAAAAAACAAATTCATTGAAGGCATCTAAAGTCTCACTTTTTTTTTACAAGTGTTAGAGGAGAATCTGGGATTCAGAGAGATACTTGGGGGGGTTTGGGGGTATTTGATATAATGGTCTCCATTTCTTGGCACTCAAAGAGATGAGAGGGTTCAATCTGTCACCTCAAAACCACTCAATGCCACTGGAAACTCCTCAATCCCAGCCCAAAATGCCTCAATTCCACAACCCTTCAGGGTGGAATGGGGTTGGAAGGGGATTGGGTGCAGTGCGCTGCTCACCAGGAGGGGTGAGATGGGCATGGGGTGGGGCAGGATGGGTGGGATGGGGTTTGTGTGGTTTGAAATGGGGGAAATAGGTCTTGGGAAAGGGGGTCTTGATGTCCAGCAGGGCTGGGATGGTTGGGGTTGGGACTGAGGAGGTGGAGTGGTGTTTGGAACAAGACGGCCAAAGTTTGGTTGGGATGATGAAAGGAGGGGGAGCCCGTTACTGAATGAGTTTTTGGATATGGAAACGATGACAAATCCCACGGCCCTGGAGCTCAGAGCAGCTGAGATGGTGCTGGGGTCAAGGCTGACTGTGGGTCTCTCCTTCCCTCTGACTCTTCCCCTGATTTCCTCTTCTCAAAATCCACTCCTTCTCTGGGCAAACTGTTCCAGGAGGGTCTTTTCTCTGAATCCCTACCTAAACCATTTGGATCTCTTTCCATTTGGATCCATTCTCCCTTGTCCTGTCCCTGCCTGCCCTTGTACAAAGTTCCTGTCCAGCTTTCTTGTAGGTTGCCCTCAGGTACTGGAAGGCCAGGGCTGGATCAAGTCCAAGTCTCTTTCCCAGGCTGAAGGAGCCGAGCTGTGTCAGCCATTCCTTGCAGGAGAGGAGCTGCAGCCCTCACATCATCTCGGTGTCCCTCCTGGGCACCTGCTGCAGCGTGTCCACGTCCTTGCCGTCCGTGCTGGGGAGCCCGGCAGAGGCGGACGCAGCACTGCAGGTGCAGGGTCAGCGGCGGGGAGGAGACACGGCCCTGACAGTGGCAGCGTTTTCTCCTCTGAGAGCACCTCTGAGCTGAGTGAGCTAGTGAAGGCTGTGGAGCAAATGAGACCTGGGAGTGAGGGAAAGGCTGGCTGGGAAGGTGTCAGATAAAGCCTGTGTGGGCATTTCTCTTTCCAAGGGGCTCCTGGAGAGACAAAGGAGACTAGAAGGATGCCTCGTCCCACAACATTTCCTGGGATATGCTTTCCTGATGGTCTTGACAATGTCAACGGTCTCAGGTTATTGGGAGGACTCTATGATCTTAAAGGTGTTTTCCAATGGAAACAGTTGTGCAATTCTAAAACTCCATTCCTGCTTTTGAAGGATGCAGTCCCAAATAGACCCACATTTGTGCTTTAAAGGAATTTAGCATCTACCTTTCCTTGAATCAGTCTTTAAATGCCCTTGAAACACTTGAATTCCTTGATCCTAAGCTGTGTTTGAATTGAGGTGCTTTTGCACAGACTGGTTGGACCATGGGATAAATGCAGGCAATTCATCCACAATGGCACTTGTTTCATCTGCTTTTCTTCTTCCTTTCCCTATGGGTGGGAGTATTTGGGAGTATTTGTCTTGTAATTTGAGTTCTGGCTCAGACTTGCTTATGCATGTGCTGTAAAATCTTATCTACTGAAAAATGCTTGCAGACTGGTGGGAATTGCTAGAGACAAGGCTTACAAACCAGTCCCCAGTAGGATTAGCCCAGTGTCCCTGCTTGAATCCAGATAGGCTTGTATTAAAAAGAGCAAAGTATTCTAACTCACTTGCCCCCACCCCCACCCCCTTTATATTTTTTTTGTAGCTCTTGGGGCAGTCCTGTGTGCCATTCCAACTCTTTGTTATCAAATGTGTGAAGGCATGATGCTGCTGTAGCAGCAGCCTGAGTTCGGTGTGAACAAGTCCAAAGCACTGGGTCCCACAGCAGTAGGCACAGTGAGAGACTCGCCTCTGCTGCCATGGCCATGCAGCCATGGGGAGAGCAGCTGCTGGGGCTTCCCCCATTCTGCCAAGAGCAGTCTGCCTCCAGCATGTGGCCTGTATGGCCATGATTTTGCCAGAGTGTGGAAAATGCAACGTTTGAAGGTATTTTGATGGTGTCTGACATCACCTGACTGGAGCAGTTTGGTAGGCAGGACGCCCTGTGGGCAGGGCCATGGCAGGGATGGGCAGCTGGCACTGGCACTGGCAGTGCTATTTTCCCCAGCAGGCTCCTGATCCAGCTGTGGGGGAGGGCACCAGCAGCTGTATCAGCCCAGCGAGCAGCAGCACATGGAGGAGACCCTCATCTGCAAAGAGCCGTCACCCCCTTTGCTCCCCCCATGGCAGCACAAGATGATTCTGCCTCAGGTGCAGGGCTGCAGCAGACTGGAGACTCCTTCAGCCAGGCCCTGTTGCAATCTCCTTGCTGCAGCTGTGCCTGGAGGATGTTGGCCTGCAGTGGCACTGCCGATGCCCAGGAATGCTGCTGGGCTCAGAGAGGCAGAGTGTGTACAAAAGCTGCACTCAAAGCGCTGACCGCGAGACCCCGGAGCCACTGGCAAGGGCAGCAGCTCTTCTTCATTCTGTGCAGGTGAGAGCCCAGCCTTGGAGCCTGACCCTGGCGACAGGGAAATGCTCTGAGAATAGTTTTGAATTTTCAGGGACAGTCCAAATGAGAATTGTTTTCAGGCAGGTGTTGCAATGTTGGGTTTGGGTGTGTCTGCACGAAAGAAAGTGAGAATAAACCCCTGCCACAGCAAAGGAGAACTCTGCATAGCAAATTTACATCCTACAGATACACTGATCATATCAGCCCCCTGAATACTGGGGGCATCTAATGCAGAGTGCAAAGCTTTTTGAAAAGATAGGAGAGAGGAGACTTGAAGAAATGATTTTGCGGATGCAGAAAAAGGGATCAGACTCATGGGTCCCATGGCTCAGGCTTAGTTCTGCCAAATCAAGCCTGATTAGTTTTATGTCTCTGTTGGAGAGTATCTCGAATAACCTGCCTGTTGTGCTATTTCCATTAAGAAAATTTTGAATTGTCAGGAAGTGCCATATCAGAAATGTTTTGAGGCAGATCATGTTTATGTTGGGTTTGGGTGTCTGTGCAATAAAGAAAGCAGGGAATAAATCCTTGGAACAATGAAGTGGAGCAAAAGTGGAACATTTGGATGGTCAATTTGTTCCCTACAGCTATTGGCCAACCGAATTGTGGGCTCATCTACTGGGGAATGCAAAGCTTCTTTTACTTCCACCGCCTGGTGCCATTGTTTGTGCCCCACCACTTGGTTTGATGTGTAGAGAAATAAACAAAATCCCACACCAACAAGCTGCAACCCAGAACTGAGTGGGAATGACAGAAATAAAGGCCTTGAAAAGTAGCTTTGGAAAGGGTCTCCTTCCTAGACAGTGTGAAACGCTCAGGCCTGGCCTGGCTGGGCTTTGGGCTGGCTGCCCTTGGGAAGGGAAGGGAAAGGGATGGAGTTGGGGTGGGGTTTTGCAGCCATGGAAACGAGAGAACCACAGGTGAGCATGTCACAAAGGGGCAGCCCCACGCTGGGGTGGTGCAGGCTGTGGTTGACACGGCCACAGCGGCAGCAGACGCGTCTGGCTCTGCCTCTCTGTGCCGACCGCTGGCGACTGGAGTCACCCGACCTTGTTCAGAGGCTGGGACCAAGCTCCTGTCGCTGTCTGCTCTGAGAGCGTTCCCAAATCCAAACCCAGACTCTTCTGCCAGGCAGAAGCATGGGTTCAAACATGGACTTTACTGGAAAAGGAAAGACCCCTGAAGGAAAAGGTGCGGGTAGAAAGGAGCTGAAAGGCCGGAGCCAAATGGAAAATAATCCCCCCAGATTTCAGAGAAAACTGGTTTGTGGTAGTCAGTGCTGGCTCTGTGTCAGACTAGGTGGCTGATCCCGCAAGCTACAGATGATCCTGCAAGGACACACATGGCATCAAAACATTCTATCATTAGTTTACTCTGCTTTTTCTTTTTTGACAGTAGCCAAATCACAGTAGCCACAGTAGCCACAGATTGGACATGGTCATGAGATGCAAGTCCTGTTGCTTTCTTTGCCATCAATGTCTGGTCTCACTACAGATAAATTTCCCTTTCTTCCTCTGCTTACTGATTGGGTCCAACCCTGAAGACGGTATTACAGTGCTGTAGAAACACCAGAAAGGCCTGCCAGCTTGCTGAGAGGTCTTTGTGGTTTCCAGAATTAGCAGTCACAGCTGTGTGGGTCTTTCCTGGGGATTCACAGAAGGCCAGCCTCAGGAAGGAATCTTTTTCCCCCTCTTATCATTGGAGCCTTCCACCTTTCCATTCAGATATGCTAATTCAATATTGTTCCTAGGAATTAAATGCAGCCTAGTTCCATGAAAAATAAAAACAGGGACATTTTCTAAAGAATGAAGAATTATTCCCCTTGAGTGCCACACTTATTAGATGTGTTAATGGTAAATGTGGGAGTTTGCATAACTCAATTCTTCCCTTGTGAGCATGGCTCAGCCTCACACAGAGGTGAGGGGGGAGCTGGGCCAATCTCTGTTGGGAGGAAGGGTCTTGTGGCAGCCCAGGGAGCCTGTGCACATTGCCAGGGAACAGCTGTGCCCTGCGTGTGCCCCCTGCAATGAGCTGTGCTGCTGCCAGTGCCCCGTGGAGCTGTAGGGCTGCTGAGCTGTGGGGCAGGGAGAGGAGCAGGAGGGTGCATGTGCAGCTGAGCCATTCCTGGAGAGCACAGGGCTCTGGGCTCCCTGCTGTCCCAGGGCAGCCCAGAGGGGCCAGGGTGCTCCTGTGGTAGCTCTGTGCAAGTGGGGCAGGGTTTTCCCCTGGCCTGCTCCAAGTGTCTGCTAGCAGGGGCATGTTTCCCTGTGCATCTAATTAGAAGTTGGCAGGAAATGTGTCCCATGAAAAATATAACTTCAGATGCTTTAGGTTTGCATTGAGGCCTCTGTTCTATTTTGTGTCTCCACTTTGCAGGCCTGACAGGCTACCCTCTTGCCAAGAGGTTTTCCCTGGCAACTCCCTCTATGCTCCTTCCCTCCAAGCCGTTGCCTCCCATCCTGAAGAGCTCTCCTTCTTCCATGCCGAGTCAGATACCCAGGGGAGAGAAGGAGAAAGGGAAAAATGGCAGCAGCTGGTATGAGTACAGGGTGAAAAAAGAGGAGCTGATTTCAGAGGGAAAAGGATCTAAGGTAAGGAGACCAAACAAAGACCTGTGTGGTGAATTTTCAGTTTATGTGCTGTAGGCAGAGCTCTGGGACCTTTTCCCTGACAGGAACTGACCCTCTCACTGACCTGGCTTTGGTCGTGATTTGGCTCTTTAGCTGGGCCAGAAATGATGGGATATGAAGGAAGGGTGTGCATCTGCCCCTGCTGCCTCCAGCTCCATTCCTGGCCATGGCATGGGGGCCCTGGAGCAACTTGGGCCAGCAGAGAGCTGGCAGAGAGCAGCAGGGCAGGGAGCTCTGCTGAACTTCCTAAATGCCAGTGAGCCAGAGATGATGGATGTGTGGGAGCTGGAGAGCAGCAAGCATCCTGAGAGCTCAGCAGCCTCTGTGCTCAAAGGCTGCTGGGGAAGTGTAGGAGGGAAGGGCAGCAGCAGAAGAAAGGAGGGGCCTGAGAAAAGCAGGTTTTGACATCCTGCAGAATGGCTTTGTGGGGACTTGGCTGGAGATCAAGTCTGGCTGTTGGGTACCTTAAGGGCAGGCAGAGAATAGTGATCTAAAGCCACTGCCATGCCATCCACAAGGCCAGTGGAGGCAGTGGCACCCCGGAACATCTTGATGTCAAACACATGGGTGCCAGCTGGGAATGTATCCACACTTAGAGAAAAGTGAGCATGAGGGCAGAGGTGGCAAATGTGGGACAAGCTCTCTCCCTCACCTCCTCCTTTTTCATTCCCCATCCTGGGCCAAGCTGCCCCATCAGTTTGACTTTTCCTGCCAGGTCCCAGTTGAGGGCATATCTAAATGTCTTTAGGCATGAGTGGAGGCAAGGCTGGATTCTTGATCTGAGCACTGTGTTCTACTCTTTCCAGACTTCCTTGCTGTATTCCATTGGTGGGGAAATGAAGAAGGGGTCATTGGGACTGCCTTTGATCCCCCCCATACGCAGGGCAGTCAGTCCCCCTCTTGGCAGTGCTGCAGGGTCCCTGCCAAGCTCTCCAGAGCTGGAATTCCAGGAGTGCCAAGAGTTGAGGTAAGCCAAGGTGTCTGCTGCTGCAGTGTGCTGTTCACCTCACTCCTCCCATCTCGTGTGATTATTTTGCCCAGTCAGGTGTCCCATGTATTTGGGCAAACTTCTGCGTATTCACCATTTTGGCCACCTATAAGGATTTAGGACTATGTCATACCCAAAGGCTTTTGATCAGATCCTTCTTCTTGAGAAAACAAAGTGGTGTAATATTCTAAGGAGACAGCAGTGCTCTGACCACATGTAGCACAAGACTGTCACCAGTGTAAGGCACGAGCAGGCAAAGTCAAGCTTTGGCAGCAGTACAAAAGTAGCTGCCCTCCTTACAGACTCGTGCCTCAGCTCAGCAGCTCTTGCTGCTTCAGAGAGGCTGTAGGAGCCACTTGGCTCCAAAAGGAGAGGCAGCAGAATGGGAAGTTCTGATGCAAGCTGAAGAATGACTGCTGTGTTTCAGCCAGAGCTTGGCCAGCTCTGTGTGACTGCAGCAATGGCAAACTTAAGGACAATTAATCAGCTTTGCATCTTGTTGGGTTTGTGTGTTGCATTTCCCCCTTCATCACAGTGACCGTGATTAAAAGCTTTGCCTCCTTTCATTGTATGCCCTTTCCCTCCCTTCTCTTCTACCTCCTCATATGTTCTTTTGTCCTCCATTTTCTCCAGGCCAAGACCCAGCATCAGAAGCAAAGAGACTTCTGAAGATGCAGGTAGGTAGAGGGCATGTCTGTCCTAGAATGACATTGTATTCTTGACTCAGAGGTGACATTTGGAGAGCTTGGTTAAAAGCCATTCTTTTTAAGATTTCTTTAAATTCATTTCTATTTCTTGATGGGCTCTGAGGACTTTCCCGGAGCCCAGCCCCTGCGAGTGTGCTCAATTGGTGCAGTGAAAATTCCTCCACTTTGCAGGCAGGAATAGCTTCATTTCCACCAAGTCTTTCCAGCCATGTCCCTCTTCGCTGCTTCCCTCCAAGCCATTGCCTCCCATCCAGCAGAGCTCCCCTTCCTCTAAGACAAATGAAATGTACAGCATGGAGAAAAAGAACAAAAGAAATGGCCCTGGCTATGATGATGAGAGAAGAAGAAACCAGGAGCAGAGTTCAGAAGGGAAAAGTTATAAGGTAAGGAGGCCAAGCTAAGACCTGTTCAGTGGATTTTCAGTTTATTTGTTGTTGGCAGAGCTTGGAGACCTTTTCCTGTGCTGTGAGCCCAGGGAAACAGCTGAGTCAAGGAAGAGCTCAGCTGGACACTGCTGCTTCAGGCTGTCTCTGCAATGGGTGTGTAGTGGAAAGTTCATATCCTCAGCGTGGATCAATAGCAGGAGAGGTCTTTGAATGGTTTCTGGGCTCTGTCATGGTTCCTCCTGTGTCTTATGGCTGAGAAAACACCAACAAGCAGTCAGAGCAGCTATAGTTTTCCACTCTGGAGAAGCTGTCCTTCTAGACTGAGTAAACTATGGGTATCTGTGAGCCATCACTATGTCTTGGTGGTGTTTTCTGTCAGCTGTGTCTGCTTAGGAAGCAAAAAGGTGTTGGTTGGAAAAGGCAGTCCTGCAAAGTCAGTTCCAGGTTGGCTCAGCTTTTGAGTTGTACAGCCATGCCCTCTGCACAGTTGTCTCTGCTGCTATTTCTAGAGTTCATCAGCTTCTGGGCAGCTGTGTGCTCTGGCATGGCTTTGTCCAGAGGGCAGGGAAGGGAGGTGGCCATGGGGAGAGCAGCCCAGAGCCCAGAGCCACGACTGCCTTGGCAGCAGGGTCAGGACCAGCAGTTGTTTTGGGTTTGCAGTGGGGTGCAGGAGGAGGCAGATGAACAACAGCTTTGGTAGACAGAATGTCCAATCCAAGGCTTGGGTACTTGATTTCAGCCTTGCAGAGAAAGGGCCCAGTGTAGCCCTGACAGGAACTGACCCTCTCACTGAAGTTTGAACAGGTCCTGATTTGGCTCTTTAGCTGGGCCAGAAATGATGGGATATGAAGGAAGGGTGTGCATCTGCCCCTGCTGCCTCCAGCTCCATTCCTGGCCATGGCATGGGGGCCCTGGAGCAACTTGGGCCGGCAGAGAGCTGTCAGAGAGCAGCAGGGCAGGGAGCTCTGCTGAACTTCCTAAATGCCAGGGAGCCAGAGATGATGGATGTGTGGGAGCTGGAGAGCAGCAAGCATCCTGAGAGCTCAGCAGCCTCTGTGCTCAAAGGCTGCTGGGGAAGTGTAGGAGGGAAGGGCAGCAGCAGAAGAAAGGAGGGGCCTGAGAAAAGCAGGTTTTGACATCCTGCAGAATGGCTTTGTGGGGACTTGGCTGGAGATCAAGTCTGGCTGTTGGGTACCTTAAGGGCAGGCAGAGAATAGTGATCTAAAGCCACTGCCATGCCATCCACAAGGCCAGTGGAGGCAGTGGCACCCCGGAACATCTTGATGTCAAACACATGGGTGCCAGCTGGGAATGTATCCACACTTAGAGAAAAGTGAGCATGAGGGCAGAGGTGGCAAATGTGGGACAAGCTCTCTCCCTCACCTCCTCCTTTTTCATTCCCCATCCTGGGCCAAGCTGCCCCATCAGTTTGACTTTTCCTGCCAGGTCCCAGTTGAGGGCATATCTAAATGTCTTTAGGCATGAGTGGAGGCAAGGCTGGATTCTTGATCTGAGCACTGTGTTCTACTCTTTCCAGACTTCCTTGCTGTATTCCATTGGTGGGGAAATGAAGAAGGGGTCATTGGGACTGCCTTTGATCCCCCCCATACGCAGGGCAGTCAGTCCCCCTCTTGGCTGTGCTGCAGGGTCCCTGCCAAGCTCTCCAGAGCTGGAATTCCAGGAGTGCCAAGAGTTGAGGTAAGCCAAGGTGTCTGCTGCTGCAGTGTGCTGTTCACCTCACTCCTCCCATCTCGTGTGATTATTTTGCCCAGTCAGGTGTCCCATGTATTTGGGCAAACTTCTGCGTATTCACCATTTTGGCCACCTATAAGGATTTAGGACTATGTCATACCCAAAGGCTTTTGATCAGATCCTTCTTCTTGAGAAAACAAAGTGGTGTAATATTCTAAGGAGACAGCAGTGCTCTGACCACATGTAGCACAAGACTGTCACCAGTGTAAGGCACGAGCAGGCAAAGTCAAGCTTTGGCAGCAGTACAAAAGTAGCTGCCCTCCTTACAGACTCGTGCCTCAGCTCAGCAGCTCTTGCTGCTTCAGAGAGGCTGTAGAAGCCACTTGGCTCCAAAAGGAGAGGCAGCAGAATGGGAAGTTCTGATGCAAGCTGAAGAATGACTGCTGTGTTTCAGCCAGAGCTTGGCCAGCTCTGTGTGACTGCAGCAATGGCAAACTTAAGGACAATTAATCAGCTTTGCATCTTGTTGGGTTTGTGTGTTGCATTTCCCCCTTCATCACAGTGACCGTGATTAAAAGCTTTGCGTCCTTTCATGGTATGCCCTTTCCCTCCCTTCTCTTTCTACCTCCTCATATGTTCTTTTGTCCTCCATTTTCTCCAGGCCAAGACCCAGCATCAGAAGCAAAGAGACTTCTGAAGATGCAGGTAGGTAGAGGGCATGTCTGTCCTAGAATGACATTGTATTCTTGACTCAGAGGTGACATTTGGAGAGCTTGGTTAAAAGCCATTCTTTTTAAGATTTCTTTAAATTCATTTCTATTTCTTGATGGGCTCTGAGGACTTTCCCGGAGCCCAGCCCCTGCGAGTGTGCTCAATTGGTGCAGTGAAAATTCCTCCACTTTGCAGGCAGGAATAGCTTCATTTCCACCAAGTCTTTCCAGCCATGTCCCTCTTCGCTGCTTCCCTCCAAGCCATTGCCTCCCATCCAGCAGAGCTCCCCTTCCTCTAAGACAAATGAAATGTACAGCATGGAGAAAGAGAACAAAAGAAATGGCCCTGGCTATGATGATGAGAGAAGAAGAAACCAGGAGCAGAGTTCAGAAGGGAAAAGTTATAAGGTAAGGAGGCCAAGCTAAGACCTGTTCAGTGGATTTTCAGTTTATTTGTTGTTGGCAGAGCTTGGAGACCTTTTCCTGTGCTGTGAGCCCAGGGAAGCAGCTGAGTCAAGGAAGAGCTCAGCTGGACACTGCTGCTTCAGGCTGTCTCTGCAATGGGTGTGTAGTGGAAAGTTCATATCCTCAGCGTGGATCAATAGCAGGAGAGGTCTTTGAATGGTTTCTGGGCTCTGTCATGGTTCCTCCTGTGTCTTATGGCTGAGAAAACACCAACAAGCAGTCAGAGCAGCTATAGTTTTCCACTCTGGAGAAGCTGTCCTTCTAGACTGAGTAAACTATGGGTATCTGTGAGCCATCACTATGTCTTGGTGGTGTTTTCTGTCAGCTGTGTCTGCTTAGGAAGCAAAAAGGTGTTGGTTGGAAAAGGCAGTCCTGCAAAGTCAGTTCCAGGTTGGCTCAGCTTTTGAGTTGTACAGCCATGCTCTCTGCACAGTTGTCTCTGCTGCTATTTCTAGAGTTCATCAGCTTCTGGGCAGCTGTGTGCTCTGGCATGGCTTTGTCCAGAGGGAAGGGAAGGGAGGTGGCCATGGGGAGAGCAGCCCAAAGCCCAGAGCCACGACTGCCTTGGCAGCAGGGTCAGGACCAGCAGTTGTTTTGGGTTTGCAGTGGGGTGCAGGAGGAGGCAGATGAACAACAGCTTTGGTAGACAGAATGTCCAATCCAAGGCTTGGGTACTTGATTTCAGCCTTGCAGAGAAAGGGCCCAGTGTAGCCCTGACAGGAACTGACCCTCTCACTGAAGTTTGAACAGGTCCTGATTTGGCTCTTTAGCTGGGCCAGAAATGATGGGATATGAAGGAAGGGTGTGCATCTGCCCCTGCTGCCTCCAGCTCCATTCCTGGCCATGGCATGGGGGCCCTGGAGCAACTTGGGCCGGCAGAGAGCTGTCAGAGAGCAGCAGGGCAGGGAGCTCTGTTGAACTTCCTAAATGCCAGTGAGCCAGAGATGATGGATGTGTGGGAGCTGGAGAGCAGCCAGCGTGCTGAGAGCTCAGCAGCCCCTGTGCTCAAAGGCTGCTGGGGAAGTGTAGGAGGGAAGGGCAGCAGCAGAAGAAAGGAGGGGCCTGAGAAAAGCAGGTTTTGACATCCTGCAGAATGGTTTTGTGGGGACTTGGCTGGAGATCAAGTCTGGCAGTTGGGTGCCTAATGACACCAAGAGAACAGTGATCTAAAGCCACTGCCATGCCATCCACAAGGCCAGTGGAGGCAGTGGCACCCTGGAACATCTTGATGTCAAACACATGGAGGCCAAATGGGAATGCAGCCACATTTGCAGGAAAGTGAGCATGAGAAGAGAGGTGGCAAATGTGGGACATGGTCTCTCCCTCACCACTTCCCTTTCCTAGGTGAAGTTTCCCTGTCCTGGTCCAAGCTGCTCCATCACTTTGGCTTTTCCTGGCAGGTTGCAGTCAAATGCATGGCTAAATGTCTTGAGGCATGAATGGAGGCAAGGCTGGATGCTTGATCTGAGCACTGTGTTCTTCTCTTTCAAGGGTTCTCTGCTGTATTCCATTGGTGGGGGTATGAAGAAGAGGTCATTGGGACTGCCTTTGATCCCCCCCATATGCAAGGCAGGCAGTCCCCCTCTTGGCAGTGCTGCAGGGTCCCTGCCAAGCTCTCCAGAGCTGGAATTCCAGGAGTGCCAGGAGATGAGGTAAGCCAAGGTGTCTGTTACTCCAGTGTGCTGTTCACCTCTCTCTTCCCTTCTTGTGAGGTTCTTTTGCCTAGTCAGGTGTCCCATGTATTTAGGCAAACTTCTTTGTATTCACCATTTTACCCATCAATGAGGATCCAGCACAATATCAAAGGCAACAGCAATGTTCCCAGAGCAGAGGTGGTGGTGGGGAAGAGGAGGCAGGGCTTCAAAGCACCTCAGGATGGGTCCTCTGCTGGACTTGGCTATTGATTCCCTCTGTAATTGTTGTGGTGACATTTGGGATCTGTGCTGCATGGGATAGGGACCTGCAGCTCTTTCAATGCTGTTATCCTTGACTGTCAAATTCTGCAACCAGGAGAATATGCTTGGGCAAATATTGGCTCCTGGGGAGGTGTGTGCAAATTGAGGTGCTGCTTCTGTAAACATCAGGTGTAACTTCACTGTGCCTTGGGCTCCACAGTGAAATGAGTTGCCGGATAAATTTTGCAGTATAGATGTAAAATCTAAAGTATAATCCAATTGATGTTTAATATTTTGAGCTGGGCTTAAGATCAAAGAGGGCAAGGTGCTAGAGAAGAGGAATAGGACTGTACCTGATGGAAAAATACTGGCTTGGATATGGAAGAGAAAATGTAGCTATTACACTTATCCAAGTGCTGACAATAAAGAGGGAGTCACAGAGGGATCATGCCAATTGCAAATCTTCAGTGGGGCTTTTAAGGTGTGATCTGAATATCCTTCCCTAGCAGCTGAGTTGGAAACAGCCTTTGTTTTCTGGAAAGAACCAGCAGGTGTAATATCATTCTCAGGAGACAGCAGTGCTCTGACCACATGTAGCACAAGACTGTCACCAGTGTAAGGCACGAGCAGGCAAAGTCAAGCTTTGGCAGCAGTACAAAAGTAGCTGCCCTCCTTACAGACTCGTGCCTCAGCTCAGCAGCTCTTGCTGCTTCAGAGAGGCTGTAGGAGCCACTTGGCTCCAAAAGGAGAGGCAGCAGAATTGGGGAGTTCTGATGCAAGTTGAAGAATGACTGCTGTGTTTCAGCCAGAGCTTGGCCAGCTCTGTGTGACTGCAGCAATGGCAAACTTAAAGACAGTTAATCAGCTTTGCATCTTGTTGGGTTTGTGTGTTGCATTTCCCCCTTCATCACAGTGACCATGTTTAAAAGCTTTGCCTCCTTTCATTGTATGCCCTTTCCCTCCCTTCTCTTTCTACCTCCTCATATGTTCTTTTGTCCTCCATTTTCTCCAGGCCAAGACCCAGCATCAGAAGCAAAGAGACTTCTGAAGATGCAGGTAGGTAGAGGGCATGTCTGTCCTAAAATGACATTGTATTCTTGACTCAGAGGTGACATTTGGAGAGCTTGGTTAAAACCAATTATTTTTAAAATTTCTTTAAATTTGTTTCAATTCTTTGGTGGGCTCAGTGGACTCTCCCAGAGCCCAGCCCCTGCGAGTGTGCTCAGTTGGTGCAGTGAAAATTCCTCCAGTGTGAAGTGTTGAGTGGTACCTGGGGGCCCCTGAAATGCAGTGCTGGAAGAAGATACCTTCCTCTCCATCCTGCTCATTCTTTTTTTCTCCCTGCAGCCTTTTTTGTGTCACAATTAGTAGGGAAAAAGAAGGCATTTAGCATGAAATGAGAGATGTTCCCACTCCTTCCTCCTGCTTTTGAAGCAGAAAACCTTTCCTTGGGGCAGTTTCTGAGCTGAACCCTTTGAGATCTGAAAGAGATTCATGGACATTGCCTGGTTTGGTATTGGCAGAAATATGGAAACCTCCTATGATAGAAAGTCCTTTTGAATTTTCCTATGAAGGAGAAGAAGGCTTCCAAATAGATGCAGCCTAGGCAGGGTGTGAGTTTGCCATCCTCTGACAGCACAAGCCCAAAGCCACCTATGGCAGGTTCAATCTCTTGCCCGGCTCTCTCTGCCTGTGTCAGTGTTGCAGGCTGAGGCTGGGGGAGGAGATGCCTTCTGCCTTGTCCCTGTGCCTGCCTTGCCTGACCCCTGAGAAGTGGAATTGTGCCAGACAAAATGCAGTCTCTGGTGCATCTGGGTCAGCCAATGCTTTCAAGCTGAAAGCCTCATTGACACTGTTGTTGTTCCTTTGCCATCTCTGGGTGTGTAATGATAGGAGAGATGAGACTTGAAGAAGTCTCTGATGCAGAACAAGGGATCAGATGCCCTGGTCCCTTTGGGGATCAGGGTTAGTTCTGCCAAATCCTGGCTATGGCCCCTTTGGAATGACTCCTTACTTGCTGATGTGCCTCTGGAATGCTTAATGCAGCTAGCCAGTAGTATTGCTCAGTAAGTAAGGTGGCATTTTTGCTGGATCAGTTCTGGACTAGAAATGACCTATCTCATTAAACCTTACCTGTGTCACTTTTATTACTGAGCCCAGCATTCTACAGGGTGAAGGAATCCAGGTTTAAGACACTCATCCTGCTTGGCTACCATCTGATTTTATTCTCTGTGCAGCCATGTAAAGAACTAGTTCTCTTAATTCCAACTGCTCTGTTGGAGAGTATTTCAAAATGACCTACCCTCTGCTATTTCCATTAGGGGTATTTTGGATTGACAGTATTAGCCAAGATCAGAAATGTTTTGAGGCAGGTCATGTTTATGTTGGGTTTGGGTGTCTCTGCTGAAAAGACAGCAGGGAATAAACCCCTGGAAGAAGTAAGTAGAGCAAAAGTGTAACTTCTGGATGTGCACTTTGTTCCCTACAAAGACAGGCTCCCAGAATACTGGGCACATCTAGTGGAGAAAGCAAAGCTTCTTTTGCATCTAAAACCTGGTGGCATTGTTTGTGTCCCAGCACTTCTTTTGTTGTAAAGAGTAATATAAAAATCCCAAAAATGCAAAACCTGATCTAGATTTGAGCGGGACGTACAGAAACAAAGGCCTTGAAAACTACTTTTGGAAACAATTCCTTCCTTGACAGTGTCATATTCTAGAGAGCACTGTGAATTCCCAACTGTTTGGAAGGAAAGGGATCCTGTAGTAGTGGAGAGGCAAGGGGCACCACAGGAAATAGTAGAGCCCTTCTCTCTTGGCTTGCCAGCTCCGTATTGTTCAGAGAAATTAAACTGATGCTCATTTCATGAAAAATAAAAAACCAAGCAATCTTTTCAGTAACTAAAATACACTTTGAATTCCTCAGCCATTAGATGGGTTGATTGTAAAGGCGTGAGTTCAATTAACTCATTTCTTCTCTTGCTCCTGAATGTCAGCTTCTTCTGAGCCTAGAGCAAAAACCCAGAGGAAGAAGGGCAAGAGCTCTTGGTGCAAGATAGGAGCTGGGATGCCTCTGTTCCCAAGGAAACTGGCTGACCTGTTCGGTTTGGAGACTGATGTGCCGAACCCCGGCCTTGGGAATGGAGGTCTGGGCTCCCGGCCGGCTCAGGGGGCCTTGGCCCAGGAGCCCCAGGAGGATGGCTCAGCCTCACACAGAGGTAAGCAGGGAGCTGGGCCAATCTCAGGTGGGAGGAAGGGTCTTGTGGCAGCCCAGGGAGCCTGTGCACATTGCCAGGGAACAGCTGTGCCCTGCGTGTGTCCCCTGCAATGAGCTGTGCTGCTGCCAGTGCCCCGTGGAGCTGTAGGGCTGCTGAGCTGTGGGGCAGGGAGAGGAGCAGGAGGGTGCATGTGCAGCTGAGCCATTCCTGGAGAGCACAGGGCTCTGGGCTCCCTGCTGTCCCAGGGCAGCCCAGAGGGGCCAGGGTGCTCCTGTGGTAGCTCTGTGCAAGTGGGGCAGGGTTTTGCCCTGGCCTGCCTCAAGTGTTTGGCAGCAGGTGCATGTTTCCCTGTGCAGCTGTTTAGACATTTCCAGGAAATGTGTCACAAGAAATATGGAGCTTCAGATGCTTTAGATTGCTTTGCTGCCACTGTTCTATTTTGTGTGTCCATTTTGCAGGCCTGACTGACAGCAATAGTGCCAAGGAGGTTACCTTGGGATCTGTAGTTTCCCTGCCAACATCCCAAATGCTTTTACCTTCCGAGGCCCCTCTTTCACAGAGCTGCTATCTAAGTCTCCTTTTTTAATATTATGCTGACCATTCTGCAGGGGCAAAAAATCCTGATTTAACACACTGGTTTTTTTCTACTGCGTTGCCACTTAATTTATCCTCTGTGAAGCTGTTCTATAGAATTCCAGCTAGAAAATCAGCCTTTAGTCAGGCTAGCCTGAAAGGGGCCCAATCTCATACAGTTTAGAATGAAAATCCTTGGGGAAAATGAAATAACTAGTGTCAAGAACACAGTTAACATTTGGTTAACACTCCTGCACTTTTGCAATGCTCAGATTTTCTTTGAATATCCTCTAATATGTTCCAACAAAGAGAAGACAATCTTGATCTAAGTGCATACAGGTATTAGACCCTGGGACTTCTGGGAACCAAAAGAAAATGTTTACTACAATCAGCATGAATAAGGGCAGATAAGAATCTCTGTCAAGGGCAATCTCCATCTCTGCCCCTCTCTATCAGACACAGAGGCTCTCCAGCATGCAGGGGCTGAGGCTTTCCTCATGCAGCAGGTTTCAGTCTGCTGGCCACCAGAGTCATGTCATGTGTGCTGCCAGTAGCCCATGCCTTGGGAGAGGGTCTAGGCATTGTACCTTGCTGCTCTCAGTCCCAATCACTGTGTCTTAGGAGAGCTCTGCAGTCTGGAACCTGTCTTGCCTGTTGCCCAGCATTGTGTTTTTGGGGGCTTGAAGTCTGCCAGAGATTCACACAAACCTTTGCTTCCATTCCCAGGCCTCCCACTGAGCCAGGCCAAGAAGATGGATCATCCCAGCACTGCTGGTCTTACAAGGGACAAAGAGCTGAGGGATGGCTTTGGAAAGGTAAGGGATAAGGACAGGGATGAGCAGACATCCTTTCCAGTGGCTGTTTAGTGCTTGGCCCAAAATGTCACTGAAAATCATCATCTTCCCCTCCTGGCTGATGGGGATTCTCCAGGGAATGTATTTGACAACTACAGGGCAATTGCTTGGCCATTTCCAGTGGTGCCATGGTCTTGGTTTGGAGACGGTGCTAAGGTCATGCCAGAAGCAATCTTGATGTGCAAAGGCTGTTTTAGAGAAGTTCTGAAAGACAGAGCAAGCTACACATCAGTGAACGTGGGCAAAGTGCACCCTCGGAAGCAGAGAAGCAAAGATTCTACTGTTGAGTGTAACCAAGGCTGCAAAATCAAATGGGAGAGTTTGATTTTTCTTGGTTATTGTTGTGGCTGTATCTCACAGCCCTCTCATTCTCAAGTTTTCTGCTCATGAACATCAGTGTTTGTGCAACTTGTTTTCACAAGTCTCCTCCTATTGGTCTCATGGTCTCAGAGACCAAGTCCTTCAAAGTCCTTCAGAAGCCAGGAAGTGAGAAACAGCTGCAATTCCTGGCCATGAGTGTTAAGCAACAGCTCATTACCCCTCCTTGCAGGGTATTGCACATGGTTTTATTCTCCTGCCATGGCCTGTAGGAACTGAACTGCCTGCTCACTGGCCATGTCAGCTCTTCCTCTGT
This sequence comes from Fringilla coelebs, assembly GCF_963513975.1. Lineage (NCBI taxonomy): Eukaryota > Metazoa > Chordata > Aves > Passeriformes > Fringillidae > Fringilla > Fringilla coelebs. The sequence goes on from NC_140037.1 coordinate 2,960,724, forward strand.
CTTGGAGCACTCCTATGATTTTCATGCTTCAAGCAGAGCTTCCTGACATAGGTTGCAGTTGCAGCAGTGGAAAGTTTGTGGCACTACAGCGTTCCACCTCACTGTGTGTAATTGCCAAGGTGAGGACTGGAGACATTCCTCTGAAACCATTGGAATGTGGATGGAGCTGCATTGAAGCCTATGGCACTGTGTGGACTCTGTGCTCCTGGTGAGATGTTGTGTGTGGTTTGTGTGTCTCTGCTCACAGTCTGTGATGTATTTCCATTGCACCTAGATCCGTGATGCCTTGTGCATGTTGGCCCAAAAGAACTTAGGGCAGGAGGACGCAGAGCTTTTGGAGAGAGAGATGAAGAAAAGGAGACAAAGGGAAACATCCTTGCAGCTTATTCCTGAGAGAGTGGAGCCTGGGGATGCAGCTGAAGCAAGTAAGTGGTGGCTGCACTTGGGGTGGTCCTTTTTGACCACTTGCTTGCCTTTTGCACAGTGTTGCAATCAGACTGGAGAGCTGTTCAGCTTGCATCTGAGTGGAAGCTTGCTTGGGATTTAATTCTGTTTCCCAAAGAAACATAGAGAGGCATGAAGTGTCTTGCCCATGGCCTCACTGAGTCAGTAACAGAATATCCGCTTTCCCCCTTCACCTCTAAAGTTTTTCAGAGTAGAAAATTTTGTCTTGCAAAGTACACTGGAGCTTCAGACTCTCTCCTGGAGAGCAGCCTCCAGGGAAGGGGAGTCCAAAAGAATGCTTTTCAACCAGGCTGCAACCTGGAAGAAGCAAAATTCAGCTCCTTCTGATGAAAACACCAGAGATCCTTCCCCTGCCACTCCCTGCTGAGGAGCTGGCACTGTAGAGCTGTGCTGAAGCCACAGCCAGGGCTTCTGTTGTAGCCCCAGGAGCAAGCAGTGTTCCCACTGAATCCCGGCTGAGGGGCTCTGCCTGCAGGGCTGTGAGCACTGCCCGAGGGTGGCAGTGGGGCCCTGAGGAGGCAGCACTCAGCCCAAGGGCATCACACAAGGTTATCTGCACTTTCCTTTGGGAACTGCCCCTGCCAGCCTCTGGAACAGGAAAACAAAAGCAAAGCACTACTGGCTTTTCCTTGTATCTTAGGGAAAGCATCACTGCAATTTGGTTTGAAGCTAGAATAGGGTAAATTTAGATTAGATATAAGTGGGTTTTTTTTCTGAATTTTATAATGAAGTGGATGAAAAGCTGGAAGGGTTTGCCCAGAGAAGCTGTTGTTGGTCTGTCCTTGAAGGTGTTCAAGGCCAGTTTGCATGGGGCTCTGAGGAACCCGATCAGGATGCAGATGTCCCTGCTCACAGGGGTTGGACTAGATGGTGCTTAAAGGTGCCTTCCAACCCAAACTCTTCTAGGATTCTGTGATTCTGTGTTCACAGTCCCATGTTAGTGTGCCATTGTTATACTTGAAGTTCTTTGGATAACAAAGAGATGTTACCCAGCTCCAGCACATTTTCTGGCCCTTTCCATCATCACCAACACTCTCCACTTACAAGCTCCTCTTTTTTGTCCATGCAGCCTTTATCCTACCACCTGTTGATGGCACAGCTTCTAGAGTGCAGAGAAAACACCCTGGTAGCGCCTTGAAGGAGAAGGTCTTGAGAAAGCAGGACAACGTGCCCTTACTGCCTAATAAGCCCATGGTGCATGGGGATGGCAGCTTCCCACACAGCTCCTCAGGTAAGCCAGCTCCGTGGCAGCTTTTTCCACACAGGTTTTTCCTTGCACAAGGAGCACAAACTGCCTCCTGCCTCAGCCAGCACAGCTGGGATCTTGGTTCCATAGTCTGTCCTGAGAATGACCAGCAAATCTACTTTTGAGTTACTCCAGCTTGGTAGTAGGGGAGCAGTTGGTTCTTAGAGATGCATTGGAAAGCTGAACTGAATAAAGTAATGGTAAAGGCCTAAGCTCTGGCTTTTGCCCATCCTGTGAGTCCAAACTACAGCACTGGTGCCAGGAGGCAGCTGGGACTGCAGGGAGGAGCTGCAGGGCACTCTGCCAGGCTGTGCTGACCGTGCACCTACAGGAACCACCACAATCAGTTGTTCCCTCACCATCTGGGCCCTCTGCCTGTGCTGCTGTCCAGTTCTGCAGCCAGCTGTTCTGCTATCCAGCAAGGGCTGTCTCTGCAGGGCAGTCAGTGGCTTGGTGCAGTCGTGCTGCTGCTGCTCCCAGAAGTGCCCGATGGCTCCTGGCTGCCACCATCCCACAGCCTGCAGTGCCAAGAGGGAACAAGCAGTGCCTCCTGTGTCACCCAGCAAATACAGCACCCCTGTGCAGCAGATGACAGCCAGGAGGGGCTGCCTGCTGCTCCCAGGCTGTTTGCTGCCTGCAGCAAATAGACAGCAGATAGTCCCCAGTGGCTCTTGTCTCTCCTTTGTGGGCAGCCTGCCTGTGCTGTGATCCCAAGAATGGTGAGATAAGAAGGAGGGAGCTAGGAATGATACTTGAATGCTCTTTTCTAGTGATGCTACTTCCATGTTCAGAATTGACCAGAACTAGCCTGGCATGGCTCTCCTTTCATAGTGAATCTAGATGTGTATGTCTGCATACTTCTGCAGTGACATCACTGGTGTCAGAGCCTGGGGTATCTCAGTGACATCCAGATTAGCTCCCTTCTGAATATTTTTGATGTTATAATTCCTCCATACTTTGTGAGAGCATGCACCTATGGCACTTGGGAGCTGGCGCTGCAGGGGCAATTGTCAGGTTTAGGCTGGAGCTGGGCCCAGCTGGGGGAGGCTGGGAGCAAGCAAGGAGCCCCAGGAGCCAGAGAGCAGGGAAGGCGCTGAGCCAGTGGCAGCGTGTGCCCCAGGGAGCCCTGGCTGGGAGATGGGGCTGCAGGCCGCTCCATGGCGGGGCCTTGCCCGGGGCTGCAGCGCCCATGGCCGACCCTCTCCTCACAGTGACCTCGCAGACAGCCACTGCTGCCAAGCGCCGAGAGGAGCCGCTCCGTGGGAACGGGCAGAAGGACAGAGCCTCTTCAGACCCACAGCAGTCCTTGCAGGAGGCACTCTCCATGCTGGGCAGCGATGACTGGTAAGAAAGGCCCTGTTCACTCTGTGTCCCTCTGGGCATTAGGGCAGGTCAGAAGCGTGTCTTGCTCGTGCCTCTGAGCCCCCAGAGCCCAGAGGGCCAAAGGGCACTGGTGAAACCACTGCAGAGCAGGGAGAGGATGAAGATCTGAGAGCAGCCTTTTCTTGGCCTTGCTCTGCAGCAGTGCTCCAGCTGCAGCAGGTCCGTGCTGTTTCCTCGCTTTGCCTGCTGCTCCATGGAGCTGCAAAGGAAACCTTGAGGGAAGAGAGAAAGCTCTGGGAGGAGATGATTTGCTGGCTGAAGGCAGAAGCAGGATGGCAGAAGTTTTGAGTGTAGAGATTTGGCTGCCTTGGGCCACTGGCCCAGTGGGAATGAGTAAGATTCCTCTCTGCTCCCACTGCTGACAGCAATGGCAGGTGACAGGGTCTCCCTGTGACCTCCTGCATGGGAGTCCCAGAAGCAGCTCTGGGGAGTTCCTTTTTCTGAGAAATGGAATAAGTTGTGCTTTCCCTCAGCCTGTCATTACTCCTGAAGGGCTGATGGCAGAAGAGAAGGAAAAAGAAAAAAAATCCTCTAGGAATCTTGCACTTTTGGAATTCAACTTTTTCCTTCTCACTGCTTCATATGGGCATGAGATTTTTTTGTCAATACTCCCAATGTGTCCCAAATTTATACACAGGCAGAAGGAGGCCCAAAGGTGATAACCCTACAAACATTAGGTGATATTGGTTCTCTTTTTGATGTCTTTTTGATCACTCCCTGCTGGCTGCTTCATTCACACAGGGCTAAGGGCTCCATTCACGCTGGGATAAACAGGAAAAATCTGCCACGATGCATCTCCTTGTGCAGTCACCTTTGTTTTGCCCTTTCTCTAGTGCTTTCTCTTCCCTATTTCTCTTTGGTGCCCTGTGAGGTGCAGAGAGCTTCTGCAGGTGTGGGGGTCTGGATGACACTCAGGGGTGCCCGTGGGATCGGCCACCAGCCCTGTGCTGCAGCCCTGATGCCTCCCATCCCTTCCTGTAGCTGAGAGCCTGCACAAAGCAAGTGCTCAGAGACAGAGTTGTTTGCACCTTTTAAATAACATGTTGCTGTTGTAGGGGTTGTTTTAGGCAGGGGGTTTTGGGGAAAAGCCACAGTTTCAACAGTTCTTGCCCAGGGGTGGAATCTCCTGAGACATCCTGCTGCTTTTTTGGGGAATGTGTGAGGTGGAGTGGAGGGGGTGACAGAGAGGCTGAGATCGTAGAGTGGAAACTCAGCTCCAGAGTGGCAGTGCAGACTCTCCCTGCTGAACTGCCTGCTGGGGCTGACAAAGAAGGAAAATGTCCCAGTAACAGCCCGATGGGACTGTGTCTCAGGGACGGGTACAGGGAGGTGACAAGAAACAGCAGCATGGCCCGGTCTCACAGCTTCTAGGAAGCAGTGACACAGGAGCCTCATGTGCCAGAGATTTCAGAAAGACTGTCTTCTTAAATGGCCACTGAAACCCTACTCTTTGCCTCTTGGGTTTGTCTATGCTTTTGACTGCCACAGCATCCTGGGGCAATGTGTTCCATGATTTCATTAAGTACTCCTTGAAAAGCACCTCCCATTATTCAACTGAGCTGCCAGCCTGGTAATGGCAGAGGGTGCTGCCTTGGTGGAGAGAAAAATCACTCTTCTGCCTTTCAGGGAGCTGAAGGAGAAGGGACTCTTCAGCATCAAACACCTGGCTGGGTCCCATTCAGAGGTCCTGCTTTGCAGACTCCATGAGATTTGCTTGGCAGTTACCAGTGAGGTGAGCACATTGTTCTGAATTGTCCCCCACACTTCACACACGGTGTGTAGAGTAGGTATGTGCTTGTTCATCTCCATGTGTGCTCAGGGACTGCCTTCATTTCTGGTTTTAGACCTCCTATTTCTAATGTCTGTCAGCTGTCTGTAGGATCTGTGGGTCCATGTAGCTGTATTTACTGGCAGGTCGGGTATCTGACACTCAGCTTTGAGCGTGGTGCCTTTATAATGCAATGTGCAAATGCACAAACTGAGACACTAATGACGTGACTTGCAGAGTCCCCATCTCTGCCCAAGCTGTAATTCAACACTGCAGATTAGTCTGTAGACCTGAGCCTGTGTTTTCTGTATCCTGGCTGAGTGCTTCAATTGCTGGTGTTGCTTTCTGGAACAGGAGCACCTGACTCTTTTATCTTTAGGACTGGGGTCTTTATGATTTGAAAGCAGCTCTTGCTTTAATTTTCTAGTAAAAGGGCCTAAAATCAAAGCTGTGGACATTTTAGAAGGGTTAAGTAGAACACTTTGGTGAAATTTCTTTTTTCTTAGTCCTGCAGTAAGCAGGTCTGAGGCCAGAAATTGGTGCCAGAATAAGTGCCTTCCTGTGCTTGTGCTCTCTGGCTCTTGTACTTTTATGCTCCTCTGGACACAGTGGGACGTGTTGTCATTGCCTGGGACTTTTGTTGAAGGCAACTGGTTTTCTTTTCAAGGTGATTCTTATGTTTCCCCTTATGACTTCCCCAGGTGACCAACCTCCGTTCCAAGGTGTCCTACTCTGCAATTGTCACTCTGGGAGAGCTCTTTGTGACCTTGAAGAAGGACATGGACTCTGAGGTGGATGAGGTTGCTCGGGTCCTTCTCCAGATGGTGTCCAGCTCCCCAGAATTTGTTCAGAAAGCAGCCAGTCAGAGCCTGGGGATCATGGCAGAGAATGTGACTCCTGCACGAGCAATGACTGCCCTCATGGACATGGGAGTCAAGTAGGTTCTTCTGCTTTTAGTGATATTCTTCCCCTTCTAGTGTGTGGGAGGGAGAAGGGATGAGAGAGAGAATGGGAATGGTGGGAGGGAAGGGTCCTGTATCCTGCATCTTCTGTGGACTCAGTGACTTGATTCTCCCATCAACCTCATTTCTTTCCTCTTGTCACCTATTTCTGCCCTCCTGCAGCCTGTTAGTGTTTAGAATCACAGAACTGTAGAATATGGGGTGTAGAAGGGGCCCATCAGGACCACCGAGCCCAGCTCCTGGCCTTGCACAGAACAGCCCAAGGGTCACACCAAGGGCCTGAGATTGTTGTCCAAATGCTTCTTCAACTCTGTCACAGACTTGGTGCTGTGACCACTGCCCTGGGGAGCCTGTTCCAGTGCCCAAACACCCTCTGGGTGAAAGACCTTTTTCCTGATATCCAAACTAAACCTCCTCTGACTCAGCTTGCTGCTGCTTCCTGGAGTTCTCTCGGTCTGTCAGATTTTCCTAGATGTGGTGAATGGAGGGGGGAAGTGAAAGTACCTGCAAAGGCTGAGGATAGAACCTTGTGCTTTTGTGGGAAGAAGGACAATTGCAATTGCAGCTGTGAGCAGTGTTTGATATTTCACAGGGCTAACCACAGAGGCCCTGGGAAAACCGTGTCTCCTCATGATGCCATTAACCTGAGACATGAGGAGGGTCCTTGCTGGGGCATGGAGCACATGGGGGACAATCTGCTGGGTGTGGCACAGCCTGCACATAAGGTGCAGCTCTTGCCAAAAGGAGTCTTGTATGACTGTCCTGGCCATTGAAACTCTACATTCTATTCAAACTGATGTTTCATGTTAGCCTTGAGATGATGAATCACTTGACAGGCACCTTCACAGGCCGTGTGCCATGGGACAGCTGAAGCAAATGGTGCCCTAAGTGTTGGTTCTGGGCCTGAGAGTTCCCAAGAGACACTCTCTAGAATAGGAGAACCTGGCTAAACTGCCTGCCACCCTTTCCTCAGCTTTGGAATTGGGTAAAACATTCAGATGTATCCCTTGCCAAGCCACACAGAAGAAACAGGCTGCATTGCTGGATCTTCTGCAACTTCATGGCCCACACCGTGTTTTTCCGGCATTTGTTTTTTTCCAAAGGTCTGCAGATTTGGGGATAAATGGATGGAAAGAGACTCAGTCCTGCTGCAGCTCTGTGGAGTGGGTGCCCTCTGATGGTTCAGCATGAATTGTTCTTAATTTCTAAATTATGCATATGTCATCTATTTCTTTAATCTTTCTCAGAGTAAATACTGTGAAAGAAACTGAGTATCAGACAGTGCAGGGAGACTGAATTCCTCCCTCTTCCTTGCAGACAGCCCTTCTGTACAATGCTAACTTTTGTTTACCTGAGGACAGAACCTTCTACAGGTGTCTAAAGCTGCAGGGAGAGGCCAGGCCTCCTTCCCCCAGCAAGGCCAGGGAGCAGGCTCTGGCCAAGGCCTGTGCTGCTGCTGCTCCTTCTCCCTGTGCCCAGGGTTTGCTCTCTCCTTCCCAGGAGCTGCCACGCCCAGGTGCGGAAGTGTGCGGCCGAACTCCTCCTGTCCCTGACGGAGAGAATTGGAGTCACCAAGCTCGCAGGCACACCCAGGGCTGAGAGGCTGGCACATGTGGCAGGGAAGCTTGCTCAGGACTGTCACAAGGACACAAGGTAATGTTCTTCATTTCACCTCCTAAAACAGGAAACCCATTTTGTGTCTGGCTAGAAAGGTGAAACCACAAAAGAGTGGAAACTAAAGGAAATATGAGGTGACCTCACAGTGTGAATAAGGGTCATAGAATCATGGAATATGCTGAGTTGGAAGGGACCCATCAGGGCCATTGAGTCCATCTCCTGGCCATGTGCAGTGACCCCAAGAGTCACTCCATGTGCTTGAGAGCATTGTCCAAATGCTTCTTGAGCTCTGTCAGCTTTGGTGCTGTGACCACTGCTCTGGGTTGCCTGGGCAAATGGCTGTACTGGGTAACCTGAGGTTGGCCAGCAAAAAGGAGCATTGCCAACTTTCTCCTGTGGCTTGAAGGATTCTTTACTGAGATCAAAAGAGCTCAGATGAGCCAGTCCAACAGTTTTGTTTGACCTTAGGTGCACAACACAAAGCCAAAGTGTTGGCTAATGTTTATCACTGAGGAATCCCAAACACCCATTTCTCATTAACTTCAGACTTTCCTAGAAATATTTGAGGGGTCTTTAGCCAGCATATTCAGTCTTTCTGAACCTGTTCTGCAGATTTCTAGAATGCTGTTATCTGTGGCTCAGTGAGCTCCACATTCCTTCTTGAAGAAAACTGTGGTTTCCTAGTGGCAAAATCAACCCAAACCACCAAAATCCCCTTCCTTTGGTGATTAAATTCCCATTAATAGCTGCCAAGAACGCCAGAGCAACTAAGTACCCATGTGCATACATATAGTATAGAATAATCAAGAGGATGCATGAGGTGTTTTTTCCTGGCTTCCCTGCCAGTTAAAGAAAGGCAAATTATTGTGCAATGGCAGCAAGACACTGCTAATAGGCTCTGACAACAAAGCAGATGTGTTTTGCTTGTTCCCTGGGATCCTTTGATGCCACAGAAGCACACTTGCAGTTTCAGAGTGAAATGGTATTTTTCTGTTGCCCCACATTCTCCTCTTGCCTCTTGTGTTCAGCTGACAGCACTGTGTGGTGTCAAGTGGAGGTAAATCTCCCTTTTTGCTGAGTAGGTGATGCCTTCTCGTGCAAGGATTGCACCTGATGAGTTTAAGGTAACAGCCTCTTCTGTTAACACTCTTCCTTTGTTTGTTCACTTTTCTTTCATTTCCTTCCTTCCTTCCTTCCTTCCTTCCTTCCTTCCTTCCTTCCTTCCTTCCTTCCTTCCTTCCTTCCTTCCTTCCTTCCTTCCTTCCTTCCTTCCTTCCTTCCTTCCTTCCTTCCTTCCTTCCTTCCTTCCTTCCTTCCTTCCTTCCTTCCTTCCTTCCTTCCTTCCTTCCTTCCTTCCTTCCTTCCTTCCTTCCTTCCTTCCTTCCTTCCTTCCTTCCTTCCTTCCTTCCTTCCTTCCTTCCTTCCTTCCTTCCTTCCTTCCTTCCTTCCTTCCTTCCTTCCTTCCTTCCTTCCTTCCTTCCTTCCTTCCTTCCTTCCTTCCTTCCTTCCTTCCTTCCTTCCTTCCTTCCTTCCTTCCTTCCTTCCTTCCTTCCTTCCTTCCTTCCTTCCTTCCTTCCTTCCTTCCTTCCTTCCTTCCTTCCTTCCTTCCTTCCTTCCTTCCTTCCTTCCTTCCTTCCTTCCTTCCTTCCTTCCTTCCTTCCTTCCTTCCTTCCTTCCTTCCTTCCTTCCTTCCTTCCTTCCTTCCTTCCTTCCTTCCTTCCTTCCTTCCTTCCTTCCTTCCTTCCTTCCTTCCTTCCTTCCTTCCTTCCTTCCTTCCTTCCTTCCTTCCCTCCCTCCCTCCCTCCCTCCCTCCCTCCCTCCTTCCCTCCCTCCCTCCCTCCCTCCCTCCCTCCCTCCCTCCCTCCCTCCCTCCCTCCCTCCCTCCCTCCCTCCCTCCCTCCCTCCCTCCTTAGGCATTATGGACAGGAGATGGTGAAGATGTTGCTCACTGATCAACAATTTAAAATGCTTCTGGAACAATCTCTTTCCACCTTTGACCTGGAAGATATCCTGACAAGAATTAAGAGGAAAGTAAGTGCTTGGCAGGAGAAATGTCTCCTTTGTGCAAGTATTGCCACTGCTAATAGGCGAGCAAAACATACCCAATGTGTCTTTAGCTCATTCCTCTTCTGCTGAATCATTTTGCTCTCAGGAATGAGCTGTTAATCCACAGCCTGTTCATCTGCAGACCACAAAGGAACTGATATTATTAGGGAAAAAGTGGGGTTTTGAATATTTTCAATATCGGCCACAAAGAGGAAAGGGAAAGAGGAGAAAATGGGATTGCATTTAAGCGTAAGCCCCCACCATGCTCTTCCTGCTCTGCCCCCAGTAAAGCATTTAATTGACAATAGTGCTTCTGAAGATAACAGAGTCTTTGCAAAAGACACTGGAAGTAGGAGTACCAAGAAAATTTCCAGATTTACAAAAGATGTCCAAGTCAATCCTAGTTACTACAATTACTGTCTGTCTTTTGGGAATACTGCCCTGCTGTCAAGCCCTGTGGAGCTGGAAGAAGCTTGGTGAATTCAGCAGCATCCAGTGGAAAATCCTTTCTTTGTTTGGGGGGGGGGAGGATTTTATTTTTTTTATCAACATTTTACAAGGCAGCATGCCTTTGTGCAGGCACAGGGAGAGTGAGCGTTGAAACAAATCGACTTCCAACACAATGGGCCAACCCCCAAAGAGTCCAATTTTTTCTGTTGCTTCCTTCACAAACACTCACTGCCTACCAGTTTGCATTATTCCCATTTATGCTCAGGACTAATGAATTTGGGATTTTAGACTGCTGCTCAGTCTGGTAGCACCCATAACCTGCCCTGGGCTTTTGAAAACAAAGAGTTGGCATCACTGAATCTCTGGTCTGTTTCCTTCTGTATGTTAGGAACTGTTTCCCTAAGCCTTGGTAGCAGTGATCCTGGTTCTAACTTGTGTTTTAAAGAGGGAATTTCCTATTTTATATTCTAAAGATTGATGGGGTTTCTCTATGTCCTTGTAGGGGATGGAGAACCAGAAGGCTGAAAGCCCATCTGTCAAGGAGCCAGTGCAGGAGAGGAACGATGGCTCCAAGAAGCCCCAGGCCACATTGCCTTCTAGCAAACGGTACTGAGCAGTTTTGTTGGCTGTGACAAAGCACATGGCAAGCTTCACATGTCTCTTCCTCAGTAAAATCTTTCTGGAAGGGATGACCAGTGCCAGAGATGGTTTCCTTTCCCTACAAATGCTCTAGGATAAAAAATGTCTACTTCTGCATTGTGTTGAACACAAGTTCTCTGGAGGGGTTTCCACAAAAATTGAGAGACAAAAAGACATCTGTTGGTTGCAGCTCAGATGATCCTGTACAGTGGCAAGGGCAGTGTTGTGGAGGCTAGGAGAGGGCCAGTTCTCTGCTGCCTTACTTGGGACAAGTAAATTCAACCAGGGCTTTTTTTGTCATCTGAGTGGAGGCTTTTTCAGATGGATGTTTTGATGAGAAGTCTCAGTCTAGAAGCAAGATGCCCATCCACAAAGTTGCAGTTCTCATCCACGTGGTTTGGCCTGGCTGAATCATGGTTTTCTTACCCTCAAATTGTACCAAGTTTGAGTAGTAAGTAGCAAGGCAATTCCTGAACAACTTCTGTTAACAGGTGGACTCAATGTGGACTTTTTGTCTTGACATTCCTGTCCTTCATATGATTTTCTTGATGGACAGCATGTTTGGTTTATTTTGTGCTGCAATCAGCATTTAGGACAGGAATTTGCTCCTTGCTGTCTCTTCATGGCAGTTGCAGAGCTACTTGTACCTGTTCTCCTCTGATAACAGAGGGGATTTATTTAGCCCTGTCATGGTCAGCATATTGGAATAATTACCAATATTGCCGGATGGGACGTGTCTGGGCTTGACTGGCCTCTGCCTCTTGACCAAAAGGTGGCAGCTGCGGTGTTTTCACCTCTGAGACACCTTTGGCTATGCTGGATGCTGCAGCTGGGTGCTAGAGACAGGTCCAGACATGCAGGGGCTCCGGTTTACCTCTGTTGGAGAAGCTTTGAGGCGAGGTGAAGGAAAAGGAGTCGGGATCTGCTACAGGGTTTCGATGCAGAGCTTTATTCCGGCCCACATGCCTCTGAATCCCGTAACAGCTCTAACAGAACCTCCCGAACCACGTGGTTGCTGGCTCTTTAAACCCCAGGGAGAGGGGCAGGGAAGGGGTAGGGATCCCACCAGGCAGGTGCAGGGCGGGCAGGTCCCAGGTGAAAGGGACACCTGGATGGGCCAATGGCCCCCAGGGATGCAGAGCATCTCTTGAACTCTGCCAATCACTCGACGCCCTTCTGGAATGCCAGGATTGACAGGGAGCACTCAGCAGGGGTCAGGGTGGAGGAAAGGAGAGGTGATTGGCACCTGGGAAAGGACCAGGATACCTGAGACAAACTATGACATCACACCACAACATCAGCGGTGGCAGGAAAGTGACCACATGCCTCAGTAGCATTGCTAGCATCTTCCTGTGCTCATGGAAGAGACAGGTTGATCCAGGAGAATTGTTCCCAGTGGGGTTATTAGGCTGTGCATCTAGTCTCTAGAGAAGCAAATGAAATGTGAGTGTAGTTCTGGGATGTCTGGCTTCTGTTTTCATCTCTCTTACTAATTTTTTGAATCCTTCAAATATGGCCCTGTTTATCTGTTGAGATGCATCTGAGCTACTTGTCATGCCTGGTTGTCATGCCTGATTGTCATGCCCAGTTGTAGAGACACTTCACCAGAGCTATGAGTTTCCTTATTGTAAGACACACACGTCCCATCTGAGGAGGCATTTAAACTTGGAAGTAGTGTCTCTCTTTCTCCACAAAGCAATGTGACCTGTGTGCCTTGGCAGCCATCTGAAGATAGATCAGATGCATCTCATCCTTGGTTTTCCTGAGTGAGCACTGGCAAGAATGTCACTTGCAGATTGTTTCCCATAATGATTGTCATGAGGTCCACATTGTTCTTCAGAGCCTCGTGATTTTCCAGCTTGAAATCACATCATTAGGAAAGCTGCTCAAGATGTTTTGCTCACAATTACCTGAAGGTATTACCTGTGGCTGCAGCTCTCTCCACAGAGAGCAGCAGGCACAACTTTCCCAGGCATTGTCCTGGGGGAGGCTTTGAGAAATCAGAGAAAAGAATGATAAACAATTCTTATCTTCACTTGCTGCACCTGTTATTGTGAACATGTGGAAAGTGTTATGGAGATTTGTCTACCAAAGGGTAATTTCTTAATTGGCCAGTGGTGATGGTGTTTTGGATCCAATTGACCAATCTGTTCTGTCTGTATCAGACTGTCTGTAAGGGAAATGAGTTTCAGTATAGTATAGTATAGTATAGTATAGTATAGTATAGTATAGTATAGTATAGTATAGTATAGTACAATAAAGCAATTGATCAGCCTTCTGGAATCATGGAGTCAATGCTAATTATTTCCACAATGGGGATTCCATGCTACGATAATTATCACCAACAGGTCCTCATTTGGTTTTATTTTCCAGGGTGACATCTACCTCTGATGGACACCTCCTATACCCTGAAAAGGCCCAGGTCACGTTACCTCCAGCTGTGGATGAAACAGAGCTGCTCCAGAAGCTTTACCATCTCCTGGAAGCCAAGGGGTTTCAGACACGGATGGAAGGAGTGGCACTCCTCCAAGACCTGTGCAAAACAAGACCCCAGCTCATCTGCACTGACATTGTCCAAGTATGTAGGGTATCTTCATTGCTCCTTTCCTTTACCTCCTTTTCTAAGCCTGTAGCAGTAAAGTTAATTCAGTGTGTCTTGGCACTCCATCCTGGCTGTTTGGGGCATGCTGGTCCCTCCTACACAGAAAAATGTAATTCAGGTCCAGGCTTCAGGACAAGTTCTTTCAGTCCAGCTGTATTTGTCTGACAGGTGCCTATTGCTGCTGTTCATCAGATGATGGCAGAATTTTCTGTTGGTGTAACTGCTGCTGTCTCCTACTCCCAGTTGTGTCAAGTGAAGGGAATCCAGCCACTGAAAGCATGGCAATTATTCTCTAGACCAAAGATGGGTGTGAACAGGGAAGAGAAGTATCAGGCTGGGTTGGCTTAAACCCAGTTGTTTTTTTAAAGAATACTTCTATATACTCTGTCTTGTCTTGCACAGGCACAACTCTGGCTACTCATTTCCATCCTCTTGGTAAAGACAGGACTCACCCTTCTTGGGAGGTCTTTTATTCTCTTTGGAAAAGGAGGAAAACAGCTAAGGACTCATCTCTGCCTTCTTCTCCCAGTAGCTGCTTTTTCCCTTTTTCTAGGAAAAGGTGCCTGATAATGTGGCTGTCAAGGGACTGAACCTGCTCTAATGAGAGCTGTACAGCACAGCACATTTTAGAAGTCTACCTGTTACTTAGAGAAATGATCTGGCTCCTGGAAGAGTTGATCAGAGCCCTGCACTTCTCCAGACACTGACTCTGAGACAAACAAAAGAAAACTTAGATCTCCTCCAGCCATAGTTTTGGCCAAATCATAATTGCCCTCAGTACTTGAGGCAAGTGTATAGAAAACCAGGCATTGTAAACATCTGCTTCCATCCAAAGCAAAGGTAGTCTTTAGCATTATTAAATGGAATTGATTTAATGATTTCTAGATGGAGAGAAATACCATAGGAACTATTGTGTCCCCCGCCAAACCTCTTAAAAACAGAAGAAAATCTTTCAACCAGCATGAGGTTGCGCCACCATTCCAGTGAGTGGCCCACAGGAAAACAGTGACATTGTGCAAGCAAGAGCTGACCTGACAGAAAGGATCACTTTCATCTCTCACAGCTGACTGCTAAATCCACTCTTCAAACAAGGACATTTGAATCCAGCTTTCATGTTGTTTGTTCTCTTCACAGATTTTTGATTATTTTGTCCTGAGACTATCAGACAGCCACAAGAGAGTGAAGCAGAAGGCGCTGGACGTGCTGGCTGAAATCACAGGCGTCCTGAAAGATGCCTTGAACCCTGTGATCATTGCTTTGGTGGAAGGAATAACAAAGAACCTGAATTCAAAGGATCCCAGGGTTCGTGCTGCAGCTGTGAAAGCACTGGAAGAATCCATTGCTCATTTGGGTAAGGCTGAGCCCTGGCAGGGACTCTCCTCAACTGCGTCTCTGTCTCTCCTGCACAAGAGAACGCTGAGTGCCTTGGGAGCTGCTCTTGTCTGTGGAATGCTCCAGCTGACACCCACCAGAAGCTGTGCAGGTGCAGTCCTTATGCACCAGTCCCCCAGCAGGCTTGAATGTGATCAGCATTTCCTAAAAGTCCCAGGAGCCCTTGGCTCTGTGCTGCTTGTCTGAAGAGCAAGTCCCAGACTACAGCTTTGCTACAGTTCAGAGGCAAAGGGTCTTTTGGAGTTTGCTTGGGCCCTCTCTGATTTTCTAAATGAAGAGCTTTGCTGTTGGCATGAAGGGACACTGGCCCATCAGAGCTTCTGCAGAGCAGCCACCTGGAAGGCTCTACATTAGAGCCATTAGCTGCCTATTTTCCACTTTTCTCCTTTGTCTTCTATGTTCAAAGGGGAACTTGTGATTCACCAAGTTCATTTCTTTATAACAAACAGGTATACCCAGCTGTCAATGATGCCTTGTTCCACGTGCTGTTCTGCATGGGGCAAGATGGCTACAGTAATTAACTCCAGAGGCAGGGACTGCCCCATATTCCTTTGCCTCATAGATTTATGTCAGCTCTGCACTGGGGAAATATGTCTGATAAAAGGAGTGTTGAAGAGGCAGGTCTTTAAGGGGAGTTTCCACTTTCTCCTCCCCAGCTGCTCTGTGAACTCACAAACTGCCTGACTCAGTGACTTGTTGTGCCCCAAGTATGGGCTTCTTCCTTTTTGCTCTGGGATGCAAAACCTTTTCACTTCAGTACATGTGACTGAACTCTTGAGGTCCCTGATGTGAAATGTTTTAACATAGCTCCTGGTACAGCAGACAAGTTTGGATTTACAAATGTGAAAGGAGAGGTTTCTTCTGGAATTTTAAATCCTACCAAGTTGGCTGGAAGGAAAGAAGAAAGGGATTCAAAAATCAGCAGAAATTGAGTTGATTTTATAAAATGGGGTTGGCCCTGCCCTTTCCCTCCCCACTGTCCTTTCTGCTATGACCTCAGAAAAGTGAGCGGAAACATGTGTTTCCCTTGTAGATAAAGTATCACTGCTGAAACAGTTCAGCTACCAATGGAATCAACTGAGTGGCCAGGCTCTGCTGGATGTCGCCGAGCGTATCACAGGTATGGCCTCCCCTTCTAAGCCAAGAGCTCTTCCCAGGGAGTATTTACAGGGAATGCCTGTGAACAGACAGTAGAGTAGCTCCTCCAAATCAGGAGGTGCTGAGCTTCTCCCTCCTGCCCAACACCCATGGCAGGTGTATTTGGCAGGCTTTCCCTGGCTGCTGCAGGGCTGTGCAGCATCTCAGAAGGGAGCGGCCTCTCACTGGGGCATCTCAGAACCCACCTCCAGCAGAGGGATGGGCTGAACATACCCCAGCTGGCTCCTCTCTGGGAAGCTCAGGGACATCTGTGATCCTTTAGGGAAAATGGTGGCAAATGCTGTTTCAGGGCTTCAGTTTGTTTTGTCCTCCAGAATTCTTGTTTGTCTCTTGGAAAGTTCTGAGGCTGAACTGTGCAGAGCCTGGGGGTCACAGCTTAGGTCAAAACTCAACAGACCTATTAGAGGCATGGGTTTAGTGCAAGGCAGCCTCTGGGGGCAGAGGGGCAGAGGCAGAGTGCTGGGGCTCCCTGCCTGTGCTGTCCAAGTAGCACTGGACTGAGCCTTTCAGGGTGTGCAAACAGTGTCTGCCTGTGTCAGCGCTGTCCAAAAGGCTACAAATGCAGCTGGAAATTGATTCCTCAGAGGAGCTTGCTATGTCAGCAGTAGTCAAGGAATGGGAAAATGATAATCTCAATATATAGCAGAGAAGATGATTGATAGCCTTGCTTTAACTGGGGCTAAATCCACTGCTGATTATGCCAACATCTTTGAATGCAAGGTTTAATACACTTTGTGTCTTCTTTAGGAATCTCAAAAGGGCATGTTCAGCAATTGGGAATGTCAAAGGCCCTTTTAAGAGCATTTGAATAAAGTAAATCTCCAACAACAGGGAATTTAGTTTAGCAGATCTTTTGATCTCTTTTTCAAAAAAAGGAATTAACTATAAATTGGGACTACTTTAGAAAATGCAGATGTTCTCTCTGAGATTTAGTAGGAACAGACAGCTGTTCCTCACATTCAATAGTCACCAATTGTCTTTAGTTGCATTTAAACTCAAATGAATTCCCATTTTTAAATGGGTACCATAGCCCTTTCCTGCTTAGCAGAATTGGTTTTGGGCAGGAGCTGTTTCAATGTTGATGGCTGCTGGTGGATTAACAGCATAGAGAAAATGAAGTCTCTTCCACCACAGAATATTAAATGGCTACTAGATAACATTTTGCCTGATCAGAAAATAAGAATGGTCTCCAGAGCATCTCAGGTTTTGATGTCTCAGCCACATCAGCCTGTTGCAAGGAGCCTGTTGATAGTAATTTTTTTTCTGTGTTTGATACAGTTCAATTCATAAAATGGGCAGAGAGCAGATTTCAGAGCCAATATAAGAAAACATTCATGTTTTGGTTAAATTTCAGTCCCCTGTGCAGCATTTTTCTCTCTCTATGCCCCTATTTCAGTGCACATTAGAAGAAAAAATGCCATTAACATTGGGAGGGGAAATGGCATGAAAATGTGGAGATGCTCTAATGCCACAGCAATGGGGTCTGGGTAATTATCTAAGGCACCCTGAGGCTAGAAACAGCTGTTTGTTGGAAGCCACAAAAGCCTTCTGCCAAAGACACCAGCTAGTCACCGATGTTTGTAATCCAACTGTCAGGCAGCATCCACCTCTGGTGGGCTGGAGTTCTGAGGTGTGTTCTAATACTGCCCTTTGCAGTGTGGCACTGAGCAAAGGGAAGAGTCAGATTAGACATTTGTCACTTGACATCAAAGGTACAAAAATGGAATCATCCTTTTATTAGAAAACTCTCAATTTCCTCTCTATAGTGCATTTCCAAATCTTCAGTGTGCGTTTAGACAACTTCTTAATGGAAGTAAAAGGCAATTGGACATTTCATTCATTATTTATGCAGAAAGGTATTATGAAATAATTTAGTAAAGGTACGAAGTCTGGCATAGGGACAAGACTCTAGTTGGAGAAATTAGTCCTGAGGGGTTGGTGGTTCAGTTTCCAGGATGATCAGCTGCTTTGCCCGTTTCTGGATCATGGGGCTCTGTGTGCTATTTCACTGATCTTGGCCAGAGAGGCTTGCAAGAAGCAAAAGCAGAGGTAGATCCTTGTTTGCATTGAGGTTGGTGGGTAAGAAGCTGTGTCTCTGTGCCTGCAGTGCTTGTGGAGTGGGTTTATGCCAGGAGCCCTGACGTCGTCCAGCACGATGCCCTGCCCGTGCTCTGGTCCTTCCTGGGGAACAAGGCGCTGCCTGTGCGAAGCGCCAACGTCCGCACCGTGGCCACCAAGCTTGCCTGTGCCCTCTACAAGGTGATGGGCACCCAGCTGAAGAAATGTGCTGACAGCAAGCCTCCACAAGTGCGGGATACCCTCTCCAAAATGTTGGGCTGGTGAAGGCGT
Source organism: Fringilla coelebs (assembly GCF_963513975.1). Taxonomy (NCBI): domain Eukaryota; kingdom Metazoa; phylum Chordata; class Aves; order Passeriformes; family Fringillidae; genus Fringilla; species Fringilla coelebs. The sequence goes on from NC_140037.1 coordinate 2,978,801, forward strand.
TATGTTCTCCGGAAAGCTGACCAAGTGCTGAGTTGGACACCTCCGGATTTGCCTTTTTAGCTGTGCCACAAATGACAAAACACTCAGGAAGGGTGTGCATCTGCCCCGCTCTCTCCATCGCCCTTCCCAGTCATGGCGTGGGGGGCCTGAAGCAACTCCAGATGGAGGACAAGGTGAAGGGCAAGCATGGATCAGCCTCACACTGAGGTGAGGGGGGAGCTGGGCCAATCTCAGGTGGGAGGAAGGGTCTTGTGGCAGCCCAGGGAGCCTGTGCACATTGCCAGGGAACAGCTGTGCCCTGCGTGTGCCCCCTGCAATGAACTGTGCTGCTGCCAGTGCCCCGTGGAGCTGTAGGGCTGCTGAGCTGTGCGGCAGGGAGAGGAGCAGGAGGGTGCCTGTGCAGCTGAGCCATTCCTGGAGAGCACAGGGCTCTGGGCTCCCTTCTGTCCCAGGGCAGCCCAGAGGGGCCAGGGTGCTCCTGTGGTAGCTCTGTGCAAGTGGGGCAGGGTTTTCCCCTGGCCTGCTCCAAGTGTCAGCCAGCAGGGGCATGTTTCCCTGTGCATCTAATTAGAAGCTGGCAGGAAATGTGTCCATTGAAATATGGAGCTTCAGGTGCTTTAGGTTTGCATTGAGGCCTCTGTTCTATTTTGTGTCTCCATTTTGCAGATCTGACTGGTTACAGTCTTACTGAGAAGTTTTCTCTGGACAGTCATGATGTTCCCTTACCCACAAAGTCCTTGCCTCCTGTCCAGAAGAACTCTCTTTCCTCCAAGCTCAGGAAGAAGCGGCCACCTGTCAGAAGAGTCTTTGAAGAATAGGATTTATGTGTTAGGCTTGATAGTTAAAGATGTACATATGTTCTGATCTTTAGATGTAGTTTTGAATTAATGTGTTTTGATTCTAATTTTAAATTTTGATGACATATTTTTCATTGTGTTATGAATAAAAAGACCTGCCCAATTTTTAAAAAAGTGTCAAAGTTCAAAAGTTGGGCCAGTTGCTGCCAGGATGGAGTTCTGACTATTTCTTGTTAATAATTTCATGTTGTAATCTCCTGTTAACAGTTTCCTTTTAATTACCTGTTCTTCATAGTGCCCCAAGCCAGCCCCACCGCTGCCGGGCCGCCTGGCAGTGCTGGGGCCCAACCCCACCTTTGGGCGCGGGCCCGCCCGTGCTGGGGGTGACCCGGGAGCGGTGGAGCGCCCCGTACCCCAGCGCGGGTCCTGGCGGGGCCGGGGGAGCCCCGCGGGGGCGGCCCGGGGGTCCCAGGGGTGGGGACCGGCCCGGGGGTCCCAGGGGTGGGGACCGGCCCGGGGGTCCCAGGGGTGGGGACCGGCCCGGGTGGCCATGTCCCCAAGGGCAGCTGCTGGGCACCGCCCTGCTGTTTCCTGGGAGATGGCACCCCGACGGTGAAAGGACAGATTGACATGCAAACGACATCGGATCCAGCATGCCACGGGAAAGACCTCGTCACCAAAGCTGGACAAAAACCCCTAAAACAACGAGCCAATATGGAATTAAGAGATCAAAGTGGTGTCTGGATGTCAGGAGCAGGGTCCAGAGCCTGCAGAGACGCTGAGGGACTTTGTTGCCCCTCGCCCCGGCCAGAGGACTCGGCTGGAGCCAGGGACCCTGAAGGGTAAACCAAAATAAGGAACAATGGCGATATCCCCAGTGCTCTGGTGAGGACGGAACCCCCAGCTCTGCCGCTTGGTGCACAGAGCTGCACTTTCCTCCTGCTCCGAGCCACTCCTGGGAGCAGCGGCAGGGAACCGCAGACCTGTCAGGCCTTCCCACCTGAGCTGATCACTTTTAATAAAGGCATTGAAAAGGAGAAAGATCTCCTGCCCTATTTATTTCATTTGTATATATTTTGTTTTGATGATGAAAAAAAAGTAAATAAATAAATAAAATTTAAATAAACTAAGAGGAGAATGGGAGACCAGGACCTGTTAGCCTAGAGATTATGGGAGTGAAGCTCACTCAATGTGCCGTTGTCTTGCCACATCCTTTCCTCACTGCACATCTCCTCTTCCTCTTTGGCCATGTTTTCTTTGTGGCATTTGTGCTGCTCTTTGTTACTCGGCATTACAGCGGGGCCACCTGTTGACCTCTTTGGGGGACAATGGACCCAAAAGATCCAGTCCAGTCAAAAGTTTTCTACCTAGGTGTGTTCTGTGCTCACAAAAGGCCTGAGTGAAGAAACAAAGAGAAGTGTGCCCAAATGCCAAAGCTTTGTTCCTTTGCAATCTCCCACAGATCTGGCTCACAGGTGTCTTCAATCACAATTCTATAGGTAAGAAGAGGTTGTGTATTTCACTGGGAAAAGATGCACTGCTTTGGAAAAGTCACCTGTATGTATATTTACCCAGGACAGCAGTCCAGCTGTGTTGTTTGTACCTTGTTTGCAGAAGGATGAGTGCACTGGGAGGCCAATAACAAGTGACAAGGGTTCCTCAAATCTGTACTGCAGCCTGGGTGCCATTCAGCCCAGAGCTAGGGGACCATTTGTTCCCATGGAGCAGTGCTTGCCTGTGTAATGAATTCCTGCCCAGCTGGAAGAAGCAATTCTGGATTCAGCTCCAGCTCTTGGTGGGCTGCATGATCATTGACAATGCTGCCCTTCCAGAAATTATTCTACAGATTCCTTTCATAGTCATTTGGAGCTTTTAAGCTTCACATTTCAATTTGCTTTGCCTTAGGGAAAAACACTTCTGGGCCCAGTGCAAACTGTAACCTTTTGACAGCAAAGTCCTCATGGTTGCCAGCGTCTGCTCCTTCAAGCTATTCAGATCTCAGGGCTTTTTGTTTCAAAGCAGCCGCTGTACCGGCTCTAGGGAAGAACAGGAAATGGGAACCAGCGACTGCCAGCATTGCAGGGGTGTGGGGGAAAACCGAGAGTGTCTGCATCAAAAGATGAATGGGAATAGTGTAATTGCCAAAGCCAACGCTTCATGAGGATAGCAGGATCAGTTCTTTACTGCATGCTTGCCTGAAGATCACTTGGGACCTCCATTCTGTATCTCATACAGAAAAGGAGCTCTTAAAAATACAGTGCTACGTAAAAGCACATTGGGATGTAGCTCTGTAGTGGTTCACAATGAAGCAGACTGCCTGCTTTGTCACTGCCAGTCCTGGTGACCCTGCAAGGGACCATAGTGTATCCCATGCCTGTTTTGCCTCCAAGCAAAGCTTGGTTTTGCTTATTAGTGTGGAGTAAATTCAAGAGTAATAAAAAGGACAATTAAACTGGCCACTTTGGAGGATATGCGCATGCTTTCACATCAGTCCTGTACCTCATGCTCCCAAGGCTTGTTATTCATCATGAAATATTTTAATAAAAACTCTCAGCTCTCATGTTACATCTGAATAAAATTGCATGAGATCATCAAGAATTCTGCTGACAGGAGCAAGACAAGAGCCTTCCAACACTCACTTGCAGCTGTCCTGGATTTCTGCAGCCCTTTGTGAAAAGCTGCCGTAGACCGAGTGTTTGGAGTTGGTTTGGGCCATTATGAAAGATATGTGGAAAAGTGTGCAGGGCTCTCCTGGCAGAAAACTGTTTGTCTGTGCCTGAGCCCTGCCCTGCATGGTTCTCCAGAGGCTCTGACACTGAGTCCTCTGCTGGGGCAAGAGAGCAGGGAATAAACCTGACCTTGTGGCACTTGTGTCACCAAGCCGGGTGTCCCAGCTTTGTGCTGATGTCCATGGATAAGTTTGCTGCAGGGTGTCAGTGCTCTGGAGGCAACACTGAGTGACTCTTGAAGCAAGAGAGGAAAGCCCCAGCAAAAAGTCAGTGTAGAAGTCCGAGCTTTTTGTCTCCAAGCATTAAATCAATGTAGTGCCAGTCTGCTGATCAGTGTAGTGAGATACATTAAAAATACAAGCAGCAGAAGCTCTGAGGCCAAGGAAATCATTAGTCACAAATCCAGCAGCTCAAGGAAAAACTGAAATTACCCCAAATTAGGGAGAGCTAAAGAGAGAGAGAGAGCACTTTGGATCTGCATTCTTGAGCAAAGCTGGTTCAGCCTGCAGGCCTGGTAGGGAGCTCTTTCTTTCACAGCTGTGAAGCACAGAATTCACTGCTTAGAAGTTTTAAAAGTTTAATACTCATAGGATAAAAAATGACAATATTTGCTGTGCTGGGGTGCTCCTGGCCAAAAGCCAAAGAACACCTGATGTATAGAGACACTGTTTTCATCATACTGTTACACTGCTGAGATGCAAGCATATTCATGTGTTTCATGCATTATTCAAACATTCCTGGGAACTTTCTGATGTTTTGGGAACTCCTTTGTTAAATTTCTTCACACTCAGGCTCCATCCTGCTCTTTCACATCCTCTGATAAGGGTTTAGTATGTCCTCCTTAAATTGAACATAGTGTTGTCTAATTGTCCTCTGGTGCTCTGGTTTGTGTCAGGGTTATCTTATCACTTGGACAGGTGGTTCAGTGGATGGCCTTACACTGCTTTTAGTTATACAAAAGCCTTTTTTTCTCCTTATGCTTTGCTAAGGTCTAGAACACAATACATTCATCACACGATTGTCCCCATATGTGATACATAGATATTTTATTCATGACACTACTTTTTCTATGAGCAACACAGTGCACACTTAAGCTGATAGATTCTATTTTATTAAAAAGCAGCTAAAAAAGGTTATAACTGATGCTATTTCTAAATACTTATAATCACTAACAACGTGCATAGCTAATATATAAATGGCAAAGCCAATATTATCTGGTCATTTGTCACACAGCTGTTCCTCCCAGAGCTGGTGGTTGTTTTGGAGGAGCTGTTGCTCACTGCAGAGGGCAGGCTGTAGATGGCAGGGAACGCTGCTAGTTCATAACTCAGCTGCCAGCACCTGCAGCTTCAGCCATCGCAGTGAGGACTGAGGTCTCTCTGTCAGCACAGAGGAAGAACAAGGCTGGGCTTCTTTGTGCCAGCTGGGACTGTCTGTGTTCCAAGCTCTCGTGGGGGCCCTTTGCACTGGGAGTGCTTTGAGTTTATTGGGATATCTCCTCAAAACTTCTGAAGTTTTGAACACTTGGAAGAATTCCAGCTCTTTGAAGAGCAGGCTTCAAATTGCCAAGTGAGAGTCTGCCTTTCCAGCCATCTTTACAGTCTTTGACAGAGGGACAGTTACTTCCAAAGGGAAAGATGCACAGAGGCCAATATTGACCCAGTGTTCCCTTTGCTTCCCAGACATCCACCTGATCTGCCTTGCCAGCAGGGCTGCCCTGCATGGGAAGAAGGATCAGAGGGAGAGCCTGTGACCATCGGGCAGGTGGAATCCCTTTGTGTATACACAGATTCAAAGGTTTTGATAGTTCTGTTTCTATATCCATATAATTACATTTATATATTTAGAGAGGGGTGTCTATATGTGCATATATATACATCTCTATATTTAAATCGATATATTTCATTATAGATGGGATAGAATTATATTTGTGTGGAGGTAGTTACATTTCTAGATTGGGAGATTTATATTTTTATATTTCCAGAGTAGCATTTAGATGCCTACATTTAGACGTCTGCATTTAGATGCCTGCACTTAGACATCTTCATTTAGACGTCTACATGTGGATGCCTACATTTGCATGCCTACATTTAGATGTCTACATTGATTTGCTTAGATATCGATCTAGAAATGGGCATGGTTATTTCATTAGGGGTGTGTGGAAGTTTAGATGCAGAGATTGAGCTGTGTAGGCCTCGGCTGCATTTTTACCTCTTTCCCCCTCGGCTGCCTTTCCCACCTCTTGCTTTTCCCCCTGTGCCCCTGGGTCCCCTCTCCCTGTGCTGGCTCCGAGCTGGCGGCCGGGCCGGGCGGAGCAGCACTTCCAGCCCCGGCTGTCCCTGGAGCGCTGGGAGCTGCCGCTGGCCCCAGGCACTGTCCCCTGAGGAGCTGCTGGAGGACGGGGAGACAGAGGGGGCTGAGGGGGCTGAGGGGGCGGTGGCGCTCAAGGGACGGGGACCCTGAGCTGCTGCTGGGGCTGAGGGCTGTGGGGCAGCCGAGGCCGATGGTGGCACCGAGGGGACAGGGAAGTGGCACAGGCTGAGGGGCTGACGGGTCTCAGGGGACAGGATGGGTCACAAGGGACTGAGGGGGGTGAGAGGACTGCGAGGGGCTGAAGAAACTGAAGGGGGCTGGGGGTTCAGCGAGAGCATGGCGGGGCTGAGGGGATGGAGGGGGCCAGCAGGGAGCACAGAGGGCTCTGGCACTGCAGCCCTGCCAGGCCTTGGAACCAATTCCAGAGCCTCCACTTTGGCCACAGCTGCAGGGAAGACCTTGAGGACAGCCGGACACTGACGGGAGCCGGCAGGGAGAAGCTGAAGGGCAGCAGCAAGAGCAGGGAGCGGGGACCTGCTGCTGCCGGCCTGGAGAGAGCCCGGCTGGGGCCACAGGCCCGGGCAGGCAGGGTGGGGCTGAGGGCGGCGCGGGCTGTGGCCGTGGGCACTGCCCGGCGGGGCAGGAGCGGGCCCTGCCCGTGCTGGGGCTGCTCAGCGCAGCTGCCCCGGCCGGCACAGGGGCTGTCCTTGGCCAAGGCAGCTGTGCCGGCAGGGCCCGGCAGCTGTGCCGCCTGTGCCGGGCTGCCGGGGCTGCGGGACGCTCCCGCCGCGGCTGTGCTCACCACAGCCTGGCCCGCTCGGCTGCTTTTTCTTTCTGACCCTCCTGGGGAGGCTCTGAGATTTCCTCCTCCCTGATGGAAGTGCAGCTGCTGCCAAGGGAAACGTCCCCATACTCACTCAGTGTTCCCTTTGCTTGCCAGATGTCCCATCTGCTGTCCCTGTCCAGGAGAGCTGCTCTGCCTGGGAGGAGGAGAGCGAGGGAGAGGCTTTGAAGATGGGGCAGCTGGGATCCCTCTGCTTGGAGCTCTGTTTAAAGATACACGGAATAGCATGTGAACGGGATTATGAGATGGATATGTACATATGTAGCCTGCTCTTTGTACAGGCATATTTCTATACATATGGTATTCGAGTTACGAATGTACTATGTCTATATGTATGTATAGATACCTGCATACATAGAGGTTTGCAGTTACATATTCGTGTGTGTATGTATCTAGTTCTTTCTGTATGTTGTAATATTTGTCTTTAGATTTCCATATGTATACAGTTGAGCAGGTATCTATTTGTATTGGTGTAGTTTTCAGTATATGTCTTTTTAAATAAGTACATTGTTCTTTGTTTTGGTATATATGTATTTTTATCTATTTTTCACTGTACACTGATCTATTTCTATATATGTTATATCTACATACATATCCAGATGATAGTTGTATATTTGTATCGATGCAGTTGTCCTGAGATTGGTAGTGCTGTTTGTCTGTTTATAAATTGGTTTGTTTTATCTATCTCCTTCTTGATTGTAATATGTAACTTTTAATCTCTATTCATGTCTGTATATTTTGGTGGTTATTTATGTATTCAGTTCTATCAAATGTCTATGGAGTTGTATAGTGGTGTAATTCTATTTGTTGAGTTCTTGGTGTTAGAAAGAGATACTGATATTTTTGGGTTTATCTATGGGCTGTACACTTGTCATAATATGTAATGAAATGAAGTTGTTAACTTTCCACTGAACTTTGTGATCAACGTGAGTGTGTGTAGAGGTTTGCAATAAATTAGGTTTTGTTCAATGAAGTTGATATTTGTATGTTTTTAAAAAGTGTGGTTTAACAATCAACTGAACTATATTTCTTTAATTTTAACTGATACTTGTATAGTTCTATGTTGTCTGTGCTGGTGTAGCAATTTGTAAGAAATGCCATTTGTCAGCTGAGATAGATGTGTTGTATTTTGTGCTACCCAAAGCCATGAGCAGATGGAAATGCTGGAGGATTTTGGCCATGAACATCTCCAGCCATGCCCAGCACATGCCCCACCTGCACTCAGGCTGGGCAAGGGAAGCGCAGATTTGGGATGGCAGCAGAGCCACACGTTGGCTCAGAACTCGCTGCAAAGGCCTGCTGGCTTAGAAAAAGATAAGGATACACATTATATATTCTGTTTATAGCAGTGCATATATTAAATAGGTATTATGTAGTATATTGTGGGAATCCTTAAAATCAGAGGGGTTTGGGAAAGCTGCTCCTCATTGAAGAGGATTTGTTGCCTAGAGGAATAAAAAAATAAAAAAGAAGACCATGGACAGTGCCATTGCCAGAGGCCCGGGCTGTTAAAAGGAGGACTGGATCGTGCCCCTCATCAGCTTCCAGCATCAGTCGTGTCCTCTGTTTTTTCCAGGATTCCCCATGTCACTAGTGCTGAGACAGGCTGTGCTCCCATTCCTCCATTAAATCATCCACCCCCGGAATTCCTGGGAAAGTGTTGGGGATTTTCCTTGCATTCTGAGGATGTGGGGGTTCAGGGGTCATATTCTGGGAGGTTTGGAGTCGAACGCGTCCAGGAGATGAGAGTTTGGGGAAGCTTTGCAAAACAGGGGCTGCTGTGTCTGTGCCCTGCTCCTCTTTGTTATATATGAGTGAATAATTCATGCTGCTGGTAAATATATGTATGTATAAAATATTACATTGATCCACCACATGTCCTTGAACACTCCAGCTGGGAGCAGGGTCTCATTTCTATTCAAGCAGTTCCCGGAACATGCTAAAGATAACATCAAGTCTTTAGCTTATGAAAGGAGCCTCTGGGGCCTTGAATGTCGATTCTCTCGACCATTCATGAAGGTGACACCAGGAGCTGATTACATCGGGCTTCCCCAAACACCAGAAACACCCCAATACATGTGAAAGACAGCCATACAGACATGGAGGCACGCCTTTTGCATCCGTATGGACTAGGCCATCCATGTGAAAAGAACATCCAGGAAGGACAGAGAGGACTGTAGAAGCACTGGGAGTGAATCTTTGCGTCCCTAGGTTCAAACTCTACATATGAACAAACACAAAGGACATCCTGTGTTATGCAGGCCTCGGGGAGAATATAGGGTATATAAGCGGGCAGTAGGAAGCAATCGGGGTGAACCTCCGGGGAAATGCTGGCACTCTGTCAGTCGGATCCAGGTTCACCTAGCGCCAATTTCCGGAGTTGACGCTGTCTTGGCTGTGGCGGATTTTTTTCAATTTGTAATTAATAAATCTTTGTCAAACTTTTTTAATTTGGCTGTGGAGTCAATTCATTTATAACAGTTTGGTGACAACCCGACGTGATCTGATATTGGGGTTCGGGAAACCCTTTTCCCGCCTGGAGGGCGCCCCACTGAATTCAGTGGCCCGAGCGGGAATCGAATTCCGACACCAATCGGATCCACAAAAGAGCCGCAAAAAGTCACGGATTGAAATTGGAGCCGCGCTCTGCAAAAAGCCACAGCTAGGGGAGATAAAAAGGGCCCGATTCTCGACTCGGAAGGATCTAGAGAGATCTCCGAGATTTGAGGGATTTTCATCCGTAAAACCTCAACGTGCACAAAGAGACCTGCGCAAGAAAAAGAACCGTAAGTACTGCGTGGTTGGGTGGAGCGTGATCGGAAGTGTGTGTGAGACGTGACATTGTCATGAGGTGAGTGTGGACCCCGAGGCTGCATTTCCACCATCCCATGAGGGACGTGGTCAGGCAAGGGGGAAGTGGAAGTCTTGGTTCGAAACACACGAGACCCGGGGCTCGGGGAAGAGTCTAGGGGGAAAGCCGGTCACGTCTGGGATCAGGAGGGGAGCGGCAGACCTGGGAGGGAGTTCCAGGAACCTGTCCAGCTTCTGAAACCAGGAGAAAAACAGGTAGGAGGATGCTAGGGGAACAGCCTACGGGTCAGCAGGGCGGTTCGCTGCTTGATCCGGTCAGGCTGGCGGCTTTTCACAAGCCAGAGAATCTGACATCTGAGGAAAACACAGGACTTGAAACTACTGTCCCAGCCGAGCAAAAAAAGGTAAGAAAGGTTACCACTTTCTTTGAGAAAATGAGATTGGGGAAGAGCAGACAGCAGAAGAAAGTTCAGGGAAAACCCTCCCAGGGCGCCGAGAAGATCTTACCAGAAATCCCGGGAGATAGTCCACTGGGATGGATGCTGAGGCACTGGGACGAAAACCCACAAAGGGTGGGAAAATCCAAGGACAAAATGATCCGTTTTTGCATGGAAAAATGGGGAGGGAAGGCGATCGGGAGGTACGTGGTCTGGCCGATCTTCGGCACGTTTGAGAACTGGAAGTGTGAGTCTTTGTTTGACCACGTGACCGGCAGTAGCCCGACAGATCCAGAGGAACTTGAATACGCAGATATGTGGAGGCATGTTTACACTGGTCTATATCCAGTGAAAACTCGCCGATGGGCAACAAAAGCGGGGAACGAGTGGGAACCGCTGGAAAATCTTCCACCCCCCTACCTCATTGCCCTGCAACAACCTGACCAGGGGCAGGCACAAGCAGCAGGGGGGTGACAATCCGGGGCGGGGGCTTCACTAGTCCAAGCGAGTGCTCGCCACCGACACCAGGTCACGCGGTGGCATCCGCTCCCCCACCAAGTCAAGGGGCAGGGGGCCAAGCAATGCCGCAGGAGTCACCAAAGAGTGAAGAGGAAAAAGTAGACATAGATGCCCTCAGAGATGCGTCTCCCCCAGCACATCGCACTAGGCGACGGACTAGGAGATCGACGGTGGAGGAGAGCGGAGAGGAAGGGGAAAAACCGGAATCTACCCGTTACGGGAAGTTCCGACTGCCCCGGGGGTGATGGGATACGTACACACCCCAATTAATCCCGGTGATGTGAGGGCATTCAGGAAGGAAATGGAGAAATTGATGGATGATCCCCTGGGGGTGGCAGAAAGATTGGATGACTTTTTGGAAACCAGCATTTATATGTTTGAGGATCTTTGGGCGATTTTAAGGTTGTTGTTTAACAACAAGGAGAGGGACATGATCCTGACCACCGCAATCAAGGACTGGGAGAGGAGGAACCCGAATGGGGGAGCTGGAGAGGAGCAGTGGCCAAACCAAAAGCTGTCCTGGGAAGCCCAGACGGAAGAAGGGAGGCAAAGAATGATAAATCTTAGAAATATGATTATCCAAGGTATCAGGGAAGCGGAACCAAAAGGGCAGAACATGAGCAAGGTGCTCAGGGAGTGTCAGGGGAAAGATGAGACCCCCACGGAGGGGCTGGAAAGACTCCAGAAAGGGTTGAGAATGTACTCCAGCATGGATCCAGATTCCCCAGTGGGAATAGTGTTGTTAAAAACACAATTCATGGCAAGATCATGGGAGGACATTCGGAAAAAGCTTGAAAAGATAGACGGGTGGCAAGAGCAGGGATGGCAGGAATTGTTGCGAGAGGCTCAGAAAGTTTACACGTGCCGAGATGAAGAGAAGCAGAAAATCCAAGCAAAGGTCCTGGTGGCAGCGGTGAGAGAGGCTCAGAAGCAGGAGTGGGGAAACGACACGGCAAAGAAAATGCCGGCAAAGAAGCCAGGTCCATCGCAGGAAAAGGGCTCAAGCGAACATAAGCAGAATTTTGAGTGTTATTACTGCGAGCAGAAGGGGCACATTAAACGAAATTGCCCCAACAAAGCCAAAGACCAGGAGATGTTTCAAGAAGATTAGAGGTGCCAGGGGCTTTTCATTTTGGGGTCCGGAACATCTAGAGAGCCCTTGAAAAAACTGAAAGTGGGACCCTACAAAGAGGAATTATGGTTTATGGTAGATTCAGCAGCGGAATGGACAACAGTGTTACGGGTACCCAAGGGGTGTTCTCTGAGTGGAGATGCCATGGTGGTATCTGGGGCAAAGGGGGATCCTTTCAAGGTTCCAATCATAAAAAACGTAGAAATAAATACGGGGAATCAAAAACATACAGGCAACGTCCTGTTAGCCCAGGGTGCTGAGTTCAATTTATTAGGGAGAGATATGATGGTCGCCCTGGGAGTGGGGTTGGCGATTGACAAATCCCAAATCAAAGTCTTTACAGCCTCACGGGGCTGGATGAGGAGAAAATAGATCCGAAGGTGTGGTATGTCCCTGGGGAAGCGGGGAGGTTGGAAATAGAACCTATTGGAGTGGAAACTGAAAGACCAGAAGACCCCATAAGGGTCAAGCAATACCCCCTCTCCATGGAAGGAAGGAGGGGTTTGAAATCAGTGATCGATGAATTATTGAAAAAGGGAACATTGGAACCGTGCATGTCGAGACACAACACCCCAATTTTAGCAGCCAGGAAGCACAATCCCTTCCCATTGATTGTGGTCAGTGGTTAGAGAAGAACACCAAAAGGCACACTGGGGAATAGATGCCCTATACAGCTACATGATTGAAAGAATCGTTGCAAGGAATTTATATGCCACTATTAGCCAAGTGACCCAACAGTGTGATCTTTGCCTCCAGACTGACCCCAAAAACACCCCCAGGCTGAATCTCAGTCAGACTGGGAGAGGCCATGGGCCTGGACAGCAGTGGCAAATTGACTTTTCAGAACTCCCAAGGAAAGGGGATTGTCGGTATTTATTGGTATTGAGAGACACATTTTCAGGGTGGCCAGAAGCATTCCCCACAGGAACTGTCAATGCTCGAGAAGTGACCAGAGTATTATTACAAGAAATAATACCATGCTTCAGAGTTCCAGCCACAATATCCTCGGATGGAGGATCACATTTCATTTCCAAAATAGTGCAACAGATTAGTAGCCACCTGGGCATAGATTGAGAACTTCCCACTCCATATCGCCCCCAATTAAGTGGCCAGGTGGAGAAAATGAATCATTTGATGAAGCAGCAGATTGTAAGACTCGGGCAGGAGGTTCATCTACCCCGGCCCCAAGCTCTTCCACTGGCACTACTGCGAATTCAAACTAAACCTCGGGCTAAAGGAAAGCTGAGTCCTTTTAAAATGCTTTATGGAAGACCATAAGAAATACAAAAGATAATGTCCACCCACACTGGGGAGGTAACACTGGCCACCTACATGGTGGCTTTAAGCAAACAGCTCCGAGAAATTGAGAAATACGTAGCTGGAACTTGGAGCTAGGAGTTAGATGGGCCAGTACCTAACATACAGCCTAGAGATTATGTATATGTGAAGTCTCTTGCAGAGAAGACTTTGGAACCACATTGGGAGGGACGTTCCAGGTGCTTCTCAGCGCCTTCACCGCAATCAAGATCAAGGAACAGAAGGCCTGGATCCATCACTCTTGAGTGAAAAAGGCTCCAGAAGCCCCCTTGGAGAGTGACCCCAGGAGACAATGAACTGAGACTAAAACTTACTCAGGCAAAATGAGTATATTGCGGTCAGGGGTAGTTCATACTTTCACTTACAGAATTGCTTTGTATATAATTATAATTGAAGTCTTAACATTAGCGAGTACCTCTATTTAAAGTGATGCTGGATGGCCTTGGTCTCAGGCTTTTAATCAGTATACTGGATCCATGGGAGAACTTCCTGAGATGAAAGAGTTAAACCTATCCACTGTAGTAATTCACGGGGATCAGGTCTATGAGGAGCAGGAGTGCCAAGAATGAGAACTGTGGACACTTCAGGGAATCAGAAGAGAAGAAATCAAGGTAGCATGCCAGGTGATCAATAAGCCGGTTGATGAGAGACCAGATGCAATTAGTGTCTCAACCTCTCCTGTATACAGGTGCCAGGAAGTTTGTGACAGCCTAAGTGAATCAGACTGTTAGTGTAATTTCACCCTGATACAGCCTGTAGAAGTGGGCCATATTCCAAAGGCAGTGTGGTCTGGAGAGGATGAATGAAGAAGAACCTTCTCCACTTACAAACCATACCAAAGAAGTCACTAGTGTCACTTAGCACCAATAAACAACAACTGGCAATTCAGAAGAAAATGCTGAGCTTTCTGAAGGGGTCAGAAGGAGGGGAATCTTCCAAATGAGTTGATGTTTCAGGTACTTTATTTATTAACAATCCTACTCATTAAACCTATATTATAAACCTACTCTATAAACCAAAACTACTCGACAATCCTACTCTAAAGTCTTACTCTACAATTCTACTCTAAGCTGGTTATTGAGATAAGATCTTCACTGTTTCATTCTTCTTCTCCACTCCTCCTCCTTCTTCTTTACTGCCTTGATGAGTGGTGCCAGAGTAGACGCTGGCATGGCTGAACTTACAAATGGATGCTGTCCACAGGGGAAAAAAAAGAAACAAAAAGCAAAAAAGAACAGTGAACCATTAGTTTCCAAGCTCAGTCCTTCACAGAGTCAATCATGTAAAGGATTCCTCAGGGTCCTGAAAAGACCCAGAAAGAGGAGCAATGGGACCATCTGCTTCCCAGGCATCTTGAGCAGCACCTTGCCATCACAGGCAAACATGGGCCAGAATCCCATTCATTTGTTTATTGTGATGTCTTCACCTTGCAGGGATTTTTGCCCTGTCAGTGCTCTAGAAATGGTGCTTTCTGTCCCTGGGATTTCTTCCCTTCAGGAAACTCCAATGACTCACATAGGTCCCTGTCTTTGAAAGACAGGCACTGTGCTGATTGCCACAGGGACAGAAAGCAGTGTCTGCCTTTCCATGCCCTGCCCCTCCTGTGCTGGGTGGCACCTTCCTTCCCAGCAGGGCCAGCCCAGTGGCACTGGGCCCTGCAGTTCCCTCTCTGCCACACAACCTGGCAGTGACCCTGGGGCAGTTCCCGTCTGCTTGAGCGTGCCAGGCAGCAGATGGGGCTGGGACAAGTCCCTCTCAGCTGTCCCTGTTTGCGTGCCAGAAACCCCTAAGGGTGGGCTGGGGGCACAAACCAGGGCCCCTCAGAGGCTCAGAGTGAGCCCCCCACAGCCCCTCCTGCCCACAGCCAAATCTCTGACCCCTCAGCTGGGACTGGCTTCCTTGGCTTCCTGCACCACCATTCCATGTCTCTGTACCCTGCATTGCTCTACTTCAATTCTTTTGCCATTAGATAAAACTGAACACCCATCAAATTACAAAAGAGGACAAGAGAAACATTCAGAAAACAAACCCTCTCTCCTCTCAGGAATGCAGAGAGAGGTGGAGTTTATCAGTTTTGTGAAGAACAGGTCCAAGGGAGACTTTATTACCACTTTCCAAGACTTCAGAGTAGCTTTGAAGAAAGTGGAGAACATCTTTTTAACAGGGCCAGTAACAATAGAATGTGGACAAATAATATGAAACACAAAGGAGATCTAATCAGAGTAGGTCTAAGGAAGAACTTGTTTACTCAGAGCATGGTGCCACCCTGGCACAGGTTGTCCTGAGAGCTTGTAGGTCAGGCAGGAAAGGGCTCTGAGCAACCTGATCTCTGTAAAGCTGTCCCTGCTCACTGCAGGACACTTGGACCAGAGAACCTTTACAGGGCCCTGCCAGCCCAGCCCAGTCTGGGATTCCTCACTGTTTTCATTTGAACAGCACCAAGAGTGAAGGTGAGGAGGAAGGGGGCTCATCTGATGCCTTGGACTTCAGTGGAGGAGGAGCCCATCCCTCAGAGCCTGTTTCACCTGCAGCCCCTTCCCATTTTACCTGCAGGAGCTCCTTGGCAGACCAGCGCCGTGCCTCGTCTCTCTGCAGGCAGCAGCTCAGGAAGTCACGCAGCAAAGCTGAGAGGAGCTCGGGCTGCTGCAGCTGTGGGGTCCCTCCTGTGGCTATCAGGCGTTGAGCCTGCAAAAAAAGGAAACACGAGGCTCCACCTGCTGCTTTCACATCTCTAGGTGCTCTCCCAGATATCCCTTTCTTTAACCTCTGTTCTTCAGTGGCAGTTTCTGCCCCGGCAGAGACCCAGAGATGACTTTCCTTTACCAACCAAAAACCCAAACCCTCACGTAGCCACAGCTTTTCCAGCATCACCCAGATCTTGCCTTGACAGCTGATATCATTGACTGACCTAGTTAGTATAAACTACATCAGCAAAAGGTACTTGGCTTCTCTGAGGATTCACACCAGCTTGAGAGGCTTTTTGGAAGAGACACTTTGCTATACTAACTAATTCCAAGGATTAGTACATGAAAATCATCTCTGCAGTGCTTTTTGGTCCCTTAACCACACGTGCCATAGAACATAACTCCTCAAACTTTTTGTCCTGTTCTTGAAAACAATGGGAATTGAAAGAAAAGAAAGGAAATACATCGGTTAATCCCCAGGTAAGGAAACAAACATTTACAATCCCATACACAGACACATTAAGGTGCCTGCACAAATGTATTGGGATGAAAATGCCAGCTTGGGCACACAGGAGCCACCTGCAGCTCTGTCTCTCAGCAGTCTGAAAATTTCTGCTTCCCATTATGCAGCAAAAGAAAAATTGTCATGGTCAAAAGAAGGAGAGGTGCCATCCCTATAGTCACCCTCTGCTCATCTGGCTACTCAAGTCAATACATTAATGGTAGGCCCGTCCCAGAAAGTGCCAGGAAACACTGGGAGGTTTTGGCAGGCTCTCCCCCTCACCAGGCTCTGGCTTGGTGACCTGGAGAACTTGGCTTGGGCTAGGAGAGAAACATGCTCACTAAATGTTTCAGCAGCACTGCACAAGAAGCAGAAGAGACTCTGTGGCCTTCCCACCCTCATGCCCAGGTTTCAGGCCTGTTTCCCAGTGAGAAGAAACTGCACAGTGGGTTAGGTTTCTCTCTAAAAACCACAGCTTTAGAAACTTTGTTGGGTTTGGGTTTGTTTCCTTCATATCTGGAAAGATAACAGCAGTTCCAAGATGCATGTTTCCTGGTACTGGGGCCATCTCCACTGAGAAAAGAACCGGAATCACTTACAACCCAAAGGAAAGTGTTGCCTGAGAATGGTTTTTTTTTGCATGTGGAAAGGCTTGAGTTCCCCCATGTGTTGCAGAGACATTTTTAGGAAGGGACCTTGGTGGAAATAGTTCCAGCAGATGGCAATGGGATTTTGTCCAATGGCACACAGAACATGGCACAGGTGAGAAAGACAGCGGGATCAGAGACTATTTGCTCCTTACCGTGCCAGCACTTTCGTTGTAGTAAGGAGGTTCTTGTTCTATCATTTCAATGCCCACAATTCCAAAAGACCAGATGTCCACTTTGGGGCCATACGGTTGACGCGTCACCACTTCAGGCGCCATCCAGCAAGGAGTCCCGACTGCCAGGCACCGTCTGCTCTGCTCAGGGGTGAGCTGAGTAGAGAGGCCAAAATCAGCTGAGGAGAAAGCAAAATACTGGTTTTATTTTAATTCTGTGCAACTAGGAAACCAAGCAAAAGAATTCCCCAGTAGAAGTTTGAGAATGTGCTGTTGAATCTCCTGGCATTGGTGACTCAAAACATCTCCCCATTTTTTTTTTACACTGACTCCAGCAGTGGCTTTTGTTCTTTGGAAACTTTAGATTGTAGCTCCCTCCCTTTGGAAGGAACACACACAGAGCAACGCCACTCTTGACTGCTTCTTCCTTGTCATACATCTGTACACATTGTACCTGTGTCACCAGCTCATAGCAGGGGTCCCTGCACTGCCACCAGCACCATTTTTGGGGAGCTGGTAGTCACTCAAAGCAGCCCCACAGCTCACATCCCTGGAATGCTGCACCTGACCAAGAATATACTGACCCAGCTTGACAGAGCCGTCGGTCCTGAGAAGGATGTTGTCGCTCTTCACATCTCGGTGGATTACTAGGTTGGAGTGGAGAAAATCCAGTCCTTGCAGGCACTGAGAGAGAGAACAGAAACAGGAGGCAGTAAGAAGGGATGCGATTTCATCACACAAGAAAGAAAACAAAGAATCTAAAAGATTCCCTGTTCCCAGGGGAATGGGGACTAATGGCAGAACACAGATCCTTTGAGAGGAAGAGCTTGCTGCTCCAACACCTGCAGAGCAGGACCTTTCTAAGCAAAGGCATGTCAGCTTTTGAAAGAGCACCAGCACCTGTTCTTGTAGACTGTCCCCTGCAAACCAGCCAGGATGACTGCTGCTGCAGGGGATGTGCTCAGAAGCAAACAGCGTTTTGGCTGCACTCCTAACTGTTTTAACTGAGGACTTTGAGAAATGAGTCTCTCATTTTTCCTTGCTGTTCATTTCAAATCCTACCACCAGCACCTTTGCTTTTACAGGCAAGGAATGCAGTGAAGACAGGCAAAAGTTTAGCAAGATAGAGAACAGCAAATACAAGAGGCAGAGCGAGAGTACAACAGCAGGAGATAAGAGTGCAAGAACTGAGTAGAGTGAGTGCAGGGGCACTGGCAGGTCTTTCACTTGAGATGCTTTTACTTGCCCATAGCATAGCAGCAAAACAGGAACAAAGCTTGGCACATGAAATCCCTCCAGGTCTGAGCCCCTGTTTCCCAGACAATCCTGCCCTTGGCAGCACAGATGGGTTTGCTGACCTCCCGACTGATGGCTGCTATCTCATCTTCAGACAGGCAGGTCTCGCTGATGACGTCACTCAGGGCACCTCCGTCCATGAACTCCAAAACCAGCCAGAGTTCCTCACCCAGAAGGAAGCTGAAAGAAGGAAACAGGGGCGTGGAGAGGAACACGCATGGCTATATTGAATTTTTGCTTCTGGGTTTCTTGTTTCCAGGTCCCTTTGTGACTAGGACAGAATCAAAGGAATAGACCTTCCCTCTCAGCTGTGCATTGTTTGCAATCTGTGCAGTCTCAAGGAGAAAGGCACAGCTGTGAAAAAGGAGATGTCTTAGATGGCCAGCAAGTGAAAAGTGCAATTTAGTAACTGCCCAGATAAAAAACCTGTCACGCATGGTGTTTCTGGAAATAAACACCTTGTCTTCCTGGCATGCACAGCAATGGCAAAGAGGGGCAATGATCTAAGGGAAATCCACTTTAGGATGGTTCATCTGCATTTAAGAAACTTTAAAATTCAATCCCCAAAAAAGGTGAAGGCAGAGAACTTCGAGGGTATTGACTTAGGAAGATACAGTGATCCAGGTTCTAAATAATTTTGGAATAATTTTCAAACTATATGTGCCAGGGAAAACTCATGCAGACAAGATGCACTCCCTTCTAATCCATTGGAGATGAATAGAGAAATATATATAAATAATAATTAACAGTTCTACTTTCTACAACTGACCAAAGTTAAAAACCTCTCATGTTTGCTGTATGTAAAGGCACATCCATGGGATAAGACCATTACCTCTCACCTGTCTAAATAATTCACAACACTGGGATTCCTACACCTCTTCATGATCATGATCTCATTAATGCTTACTGACTTCCCCATCCGTCCTTGAACATTTATTTTCTTTATGGCCACCTAAAATGACATTGAAAATCAATAACTTGAGAAGTTGCTTGCACAAGACCACAATGCGAGTGATGGAGCGAGTGATTTTGCAATAACACAGCTGAGCTGTGCCAAACTGCCTTGTGATTAGGCACTGCAGAAATTAGGGACTGACACTCCAACAGCCCATTTCTCTGCCCCCTTGGGGGCAGTTACAGGACACATGGGGCCATTTTGCCTTGTTCACTTGGTAACAGTGGTGTCTCAACTATCACCCACAAACCCCTGACCACATCCTCTGCTGCTCTTTCTAGGATTCAGAAGAAGTAATTCCATGCCTTAATACTCTGTGGATACATCTTGGGCTATGGGCAGGGCTTAGGGCTTTTAGGGATGCCTTGCAGATCTCTCCCTACGTGCAGTTCCCAAGTGTAGTACTGCAGGTGGCTAAGGAGCTGCCAGGAACTTTCAGATGTATTTGCTGGCAGCCAGAAATGAGAATTCAGGACTCTGAAGCTGTAGCCCCAAAGAGCAGTGAGGTGCCCTAAGGCACCACCTTTGTTTCAGCAATGGAGAGCGAGTGAGCGCCTCCTTCTCTGAAAGGAACCGCTGCCCTCCGTGCCTTCCTTGCGCCAGCTGAGGAGGACAAAGTCCCAAATGTATTTCATGGGCTGGCACCAGGCTGTGCTTCTGGTGCCTTTTCAGCACAGCTCTACCCAAAGCTCCAGCCACAGCTCACACCAGAGGGGAAAGCCCCTCAAGAGCAGCAGTCTGCAGGAGCTGTTGACATTTACCTCTCCTCCTGTGGAATTGTCCAGTGCTCTAACCACATGACCAAAAGTGCTAGAAACAAAACAGAAGCAGAAAAGGAGAAGCCATTTAGATCTTGCATGAAAGCCAGCCCACACAGGAGATCAATGCTGTAAATGCTTAAAACCTGCAGGATGCAGGAGGGCTCTGCCAGAAGGCAGATGATGCATTTTCCTCTCAAGTTCATGGGCACTGGGCCTGTCCCTGAAGCATTGGGGTTTACTGCCTCAGCTCCTAAAGACAGCTTCTTCTTTCATCTTGGGTTTCAGTTTCTAAACTGTGCAGATTTTATCCTGACCACAGAGCATTTCCCTCAGCAAAGTCTTGGAAAGAAATGTTCCTGAGAACTGGTATCCAACAGCTATCAGGGAGTAGGTTGCTATTTCAGGCAAGCAAGTTTCTTCTCCCTTCATTACTGTGGCCAGATGATTTAGAGACGTCCAGAAATGCTAAGGAAATTAACACAGAACTGTCTCACACTTGAGAGACAAAGAGACCTTCCAGGTCCTGTTCCTTGATGCAGGGCAAGACCTCAGCAGCATGGAGATGTCTCTGACAATGCCTTCTGAGCCCACTCACAAATTCTGAGCTGCACTGAGACATGTAACAATCTATCCCCAGTGTCTCAACATCTTTGCAGCTTTCCTGACTTCATGCTGGATAGATACTCCACCAAAAAAACACCTGGCCCATGGTTGTGTGGAAGTAACTGCAGTTGGACTTACCCGCTGCCCATAGACTCCAGCTCTGTGTATTTCCTACTGGGATTTTCCATGGGGTTCACCATTCTCTCTGAGGGAAACAAAATGCAAGATGATGACTTTAAAGCAGAGGTCCCAGCTTCCAGAGATACAAAAGGCAGCCCCAGTGCCTGGAGCTCTGAGCCCTTTGTGCTCGGCTGGGTAACAACAACAACAACAACCAGGCAGACAGCTCAGAGCACAGGTGGCCAGCACAGAGACTGATTTTCTTCAGCAGCTCCTCTGGGGAGTCCTAAATGTCCCTGTGATACCAAACTCAGGAGAGACATTTGGAAGGGCTGTGCTGACACGTGCACACACTGCACTGTCCCTCAGACAGAAATACAGCAGACGTACTCAGCAGCTCCAGGGAGTCACCCTCGGTCTCCTGTGGCTGAGCAGCAGCTGGGTCGGCGCGAGAGGTGAACAAACTGCCCCGGCTCCACTTCTCAGGTCGGGGAGCAAAGGCTCCTTTAGACAATGCTGCTGCTGCAGGAGGTTTGATGACAGAGCCCGTGGAGACCTGGGACAAGAAGTGAGTTTATGTCGGAAAGGTGGCTGGCAGAGATTACCCTGAGATCCCTTTCTGAAATGCAAGCCCATAGGAAGGTGCTGTCAGCCACATGCCGCGCTCTTAAAATGGATTACTTGGATGTCCACTTCTCAAACTGGATGGGTCAAAACCAAAGGCTAGTTCTACTGGGGTTCATGGCCACATTCATCTTTGCTTTTCATGCATTTTCAGAAAGATGACTGCCACAATCACCATTCCACTTCCTCTCAAGGATTCCTTTCCCCCTCCAAGGGCTGCAGACACCCTTGCAGCTCCTTGTTCAAATGTTCTGCCTCCTCCCACTGTGCCCCCTTTTCTTGCAACATCTTCAGGTCCTGCTCAACCTGTAGCACTTCTAGTGGGGATGGTACCTGTGCCTCATGCCTAACTTGGGCCTCTTCATTGCCAGAATTTTGCTGGAAGACTTCACAGGCTGCCTGGTGACATGTCAACACTTGCACCTCAAATCAAACAGAACAAAGCAGTCAGACACTACAGCTTGTCCCTGTCAGCCAAGAGGCATAGACTGTGAGAAAAGGGAAAGAACAGATTGACAGGGGATACAGACAGCTTGTTTCAATCCTCCATCTGGGTCACCCTGTTCCCCTATAAAAACACCTCAAGAAACAAAGCTATTCAGCAGCCCAGGAAGTGTCCTTGAGAGCAGCTGTGATACACATTACAGCAGGATGGCACTGAGAGGCATCACCCCACTCCCTGCTGCTCTGCACTGGAAAGGCAAGAAGGGCAGAAACCACCAGTTTGGTGACTGCAGTGGCTATCCCTCTTTCACTCACTGGCTTTTCTAGAGCCTGAGAGAGGAGATTAACTTGCTCTCTGATGATTTTCATTTCTTTCTCCAGCCTCTCCACCAATGCGTTGATCCTATCTTGAGTTTTCGGCAGCTCTGCCTGCAGGCATTCCTTGATGTTCTGTGAAAAAGGGAGAGGACGGTTCAGGAGTGGAGTGGTTGCTATTCTTTTCCTCAACTGGTTTGGTTGATCACCCCTGTGCTGATTGAGATTCATCTTTGGAATTCTTCTCATGTCATCCTTGTTCCTCCTCCTCCTCACTGCCATGATGGCACTCTGAGCTTCGGGCAGCTCTGCTTGTGCCTCTGCCTTGATGTTCTGTACACACAAGTGCAGGGCAAGTGACTGGGAGCTGCCATCAGGCTCAGCTTTTTCTACTTGCAGCCTCCAAATCACATTTCTTCAGCCACTTCTTTCTGCTTCCCTACCCACATCTGCTTCCAATGTAACCCTCCTGTCCCAGTGCTGGTCTCTGCAGATTCCAAGGCTCTGTGCTTCCAGTGCCTGTGGGACTCCTGGCCTCCTCAGTCCCAAGAGCTCTGGTTTATGCCCCTCTTCCTGCCCTTCCCTCCGTCACCTGCCCACTCAGGCTTACCTGGCCATTCTGCTGTGGCTCTTCCAGCTGCTGCCTGAGCTGCCCTTCCTGCTCTCTGGCTGGGAACAGCTCTCCCTGAGTCTGGCACGGCATCTCTGAGGAAGCAGGCTGCTCCTGATCTTTCTCTAGAAGGAGCTGCACAGAAAGCAAGAGAAGATGGGTTTCAACTTCCCATATGACCTTTGTGGGCCAAGACTCAAAGACTGATGGGCTCACACGTTCCCAAAGCACTGTGCTGCTGCTCTGCTGGCTCATTCTCTGCCCAAGGGGAGGCACAGATTCCAAAGGGACCCTGGCCCTACAATCAGGGGCCCTCTGGGACTGAAGCTCCAACAGCCTCTCAGGCAGCTGGCAGGGAAGGTGTGGCATTTCTCAAGGCTCTGGTGAGGGCCTCCCTCTGCTTCTGCCACGTCCTGTTTGTCTTTCAGTAGTGACTGACACCCAGCCCTGTTGCACAGCTCCATCCTGACTCTGCAGGTGGTTTCCTGTGTGAGCTCCCTCCTTGTGAGAGACACTTCTGGAGTTCAAGTTCCCCTCAGGCCTGCACCAGCACCTCTGCCTTCCTCACATCTACACCCTTGTTAGAAACCCTGGTCATTCAGGAGATAAGGATGCCTGCAAAGATCTTCTGATGGAGGTCACAGAGCCTCTATGGCCACCTCAGTGTATGGAAGAGGACCAAGGTGTTTCTTCTCCCTCTTTTGTCAACTGACAAGTCTGACCAGCAGTAACAGAGACTCTCCTAAGGCCCCATGAACAAATGCACTTACACAGCCCTGGGGATGCCAGTGAAGGAAACCAATTGTCATGTAATGCATGGTATGTATGACCAGAGTCACCAAACAGCACCTAAACATGGAATTGCTGCATCTCACTCAGACAGGCAGAAAATTAAAGAATTAACTGTGGACTTCTGAATAGAAGAGGCTAGAGGAGGAAAACAGCTGTGAAAAGAAAATACCATCATATCTGGATGGGGGAAACATCTCTGCCTGCTCAGAATTGGTCAATGGAACGTGTTTCTAATGCTTTCCTGAAAGGGATGCTTTAGGTGAGCTTTGCACCTTCAGCTGCTTTGGAGCAGAGGTGGGAAGATTCAATAATTTACAAGCTACATAGCATAGATAGATAGATAGATAGATAGATAGATAGATAGACAGACTGAGAGATAGATGTCTTACAATCTCTCTTTACTGTCCTTTCTGTTGCTACACACATCCACACTTGGTAGCCATTGCCCTGATCAGCAGCAATCCTGAGATTGCTCTCCTGTTGCTTCAATAAACCACACTCTTGGGGAATCTGGAGCCTGTAGGTCCTTATGGAATGCAACCAGACCCAGAGCATTGCACTGGGAACTGCACTCTTTGTGCATCTGTGCTGGGGCAAGTTCTCCTCTTGGACTCGACCACACTGATGGTGCGGAAGTGGCTGTCATGAGAAATGCAGCCCAGCCCCTCCCAGCTCCTCTGATCTCTGAGGACCAGCTGGAATTCAAGGGCACTGATTTCCTGCTCAATTCCCAAACACCACGCATACTGATTCCCTGGGCTGCAAAAGGGCACAGGCACTGTTAGCCTGACAGTGATGTGCAAGGCCCTACTGGCTGGCCTGGCACCAGAACGGCTCCTTCTGAACCAACGTCCTTGCCCTAAACTATGTGTTCTCATGCAAAAATACAGCATCCTCCAGAAGTGACACCTTGGAAAGTAAAATTCTAGCAGACCCAGTCCCAGTGCTGGAAAAGAGCAAGAAATATTGACGAAATGCACCCTAATTGATGGGGGAAAAAAATGAACAGGGCTCCTCTTCCAGGAAACCCAAAAAAAAAACCCTAAAAGAAAACCAGGGGGAAATGTCACTTATGCAGGTGGCAGAAATATTTGGATGCAGTAATGGGATGCTAAAAGTCGCAGATGAGCCTCCCATTGTCCAGGCTAAAGCTCCCTCAGCACCTCCTCACTGGCCTTGTGCTCCACCCCCTTGCCCAGCTCCCGTGCCCTTCTCTGCACTCGCTCCAGCCCCTCAATCCCTTTCTGCGGCACAGGGGCCACAGCTGCACACAGCACTCCAGCTGTGGCCGCAGCGCTGCCCAGCACAGGGCCACGCTCACTGCCCTGCTCCTGCTGCCCCTCTGCTGCTGACACAGGCCACCATGCCCTTGGCCTTCTTGGCCACCTGGCCACACGCTGCCTCCTCTTCAGCTGCTCAGGATTGCCAGCCCTGTGTCCTTTTGGCCCATGCAGCTCCCCAGCCACAAAGGTGCCCATCTAACTTCAGATACAGCATGCACCATTTCTAGATGGCCTTTTCCTCTCCCGAGCAACACAAGACAGAGGTCAAAGACTTGAGCTTCACCCCCACTCCAGGCTTCAAAACAGCAGACTACAAAGCTGACGACTGCACAAAATATGCATCAACAGAAACTCGCTGCTTCTGCTGTTTCCCTCACAATAAGGCTGCACAACTCCACACTTTGTTTCTTTCACCGCACGGGACAAGAATGGCCCCCCACAGCTGCATGGACAACACAATCCTCCCCTTGCAGCTTATCAAAAGCCAAAAGACACCTGGCCCAAAAGAGACTGTACAAGCAAAGAACTAGTCTAGGAAACTTCAGACTGGTTTCACAAGCCCAACCCACCTTTCCAAAAATGGAAAACAAACAAACCAAGCCCTGGCACCTCCAGCATTTCCATGTGTGCCCTTGGCCATAGCACTGCAGTAGCCCAGAGATAGAGCTTCTCTTAGCCAAGCAGCCAGATGCTCTCCCAGAGGCACCAGCCCTTTGGTGCCTCAACATGACAGCTCAAAGGGCAAGTTCTGCTGGCGTTGCCTGGAGAAAATCACGAGGTCCTGGCAGGACTCCAGCACTCAGCATCCTCAGCCAGCAATAGCAAAGTGCTGGCTGCTCCGAACCTTCCAGCACTGCCTTGCACTAAAGACAGCACCACACACAACTGGCACTTACAGATTCAGAGGGTTCTGGTGTGACCACTGACGCAGGCTGGCGCTCATCCACCTCAGTTTGCTCCTGTCTGGCTTCTTTGCCAGGAGCAGCAGGAGCCAGGGGAGAGACGGCTCTTGGTTCTGTCATCTGTGACAAGAAAGAAGCATGAGGGAAAGGCTGTTACCTATCATTTAGAACCTCCTTTCCAACAGATGTAAAACTACATACTCTAAGGAGAAATCATAAACTTTGTTGGCAATGGGATTCTAAGTCACAGCCACCAAATTAAAATGGGCCAATTCTACAGAACTCTAGGTGGATATGAAGTTGATTTTCCTCCCTGACTGCTATCAGTAAGTAGGTTGTCTTGGCAGAATGGAGCTTTTACTTCTTGGAAGCTCTCAAACGGAAAACTAGGAAAGCCACATCAACGCCTTTGCTGCTACTGCTGCTGCAGATGTGGAAAACTCAAACTGGATCAGGATCCCGTTCCACAAGTGGAAAAGGGCAGGAAACGTTTAGCAGAAGCACCCTTGCTTGCAGGAAGTGGAGGAAAATGAACAGGCCTTCTCATCCTAGCAAGCCAACAGACCAATGAGCCAACAGACCATAAGATGGAAGTGTCACCCAGTCCAGTGTCTAAAGCACTTGGATGCAGTGACGGGATCTTTGGTGCTGAACGAGCTCTTGTACTCATCACTGTCACGCAGGCATTCATGGAAGTCTGCCTGAAGGTGGCTCAAGAGCCTCCCATTGTCCAGGCTAAAGCTCCCTCAGCACCTCCTCACTGGCCTTGTGCTGCACCCCCTTGCCCAGCTCCCGTGCCCTTCTCTGCACTCGCTCCAGCCCCTCAATCCCTTTCTGCGGCACAGGGCCCACAGCTGCACACAGCACTCCAGCTGTGGCCACAGCGCTGCCCAGCACAGGGCCACGCTCACTGCCCTGCTCCTGCTGCCCCTCTGCTGCTGACACAGGCCACCATGCCCTTGGCCTTCAGATACAGCATCCATCATTTCCTGTTCTACAACCACATCATCTAAGGAGATATCATAAAGTTTGAAAGGAATTGAATTGTAAAGCACTCTGACTGCATTAAAATGGGCTAACTCATCCCTACTGGAACTCACTCTTAGTTAAATATTCCACCCTATCTGCTGTCAGCAAGCAATGTTCTCTCTGCAAAACTCTTTAAAGCACTGAGATGGATATTAAAAAAATATCCATCTATGCCTTTGTTATATTTTTTGCAGGCATTAAAAGTGATTTTCTTCTGGCTTTCCTAGCTGGCCCTCTACACTCTATTGCTACTGGCAATGCTCTCAGAATTCTCTACAATTCTGAAATACCAAGAACTTGAAATGTTCCTTTCTCACTCACCTCAGCATCAGCACCACTGAAGACTCGCTTCAGGTGACCTGTAGTGGGCAAGGGAAAATCAACCAGATGCCATCAGAAAACTGCCTGGGCTGCTGAATCCCACAGAACAAGTCAACCCAAACAGAGATGAGCAATGTCCCTCCAGGAGACACATTTCATTTACACAGCCAGCAAGAGATCAGGACAATATTCTTGGTTGTGCCGACACTTTGGCCTCTTTAGCCAGTAAATGAATACCAACATGACCAAGAAAATGCAAACTGTTCTTTAACATTCAATGCTTCTGTCCTATCAAACACAAAATATTGCTTTTAAAAGTTCTCCTTCAGGTACTTTTTTTAAAACTCAGTTGCATGCAGTAATTCTCATTAACTTGCTGGAAACAGTGTCCCAGGAAAGCTTCCCAAAATCCCCCTGAGCTGTGGCACTTCTATTGTGAAACAGCAGAGCAGCAGCTCCAGGGCTCGGGAGCAGACACTCACTGCTTTAGAATTTGCACTTCCTTGCAAAAGGAATCACTATTTTAGCACTCAGTAAAAAATCAAATTGGACCTTGGTCAAATCCTTTCATGAGAAAATGTAGAAAGAAAGAAGCTTTCCCTGAATTCTTGGAAAAACTGCAGAGTTTTTAGAAGGTCCTCCAAGGAGGTCTCCCACTCTACATTTTCAAGGCTGTCTCGCTTGTCCCAGCAAACTGAGTTAATGACAGACTCTGCTGCCACAGACTCTCCCATAGGGAGAATGGAATCCCTGCAGGTTCCCTTGCAAATGCTGCCCCTGTGGCTACAGACACCCCCTTTTTAGCTGAACATCCTGACAGGAGCTTCACCAAACCAGTGGCATCCTAATGCTCTTTCTGTTTCTAAATCAGAAACTCAGTCACTAAGAAAGAGCAGGAAGACATAGAAAAGCCAGGGTAGGTTACACCCTAACCTAAGTAGAAGGGAAACCTCTACTTACGGGCAAAGTGAGTCACGTAGTAGGCGGAAAAACAAACGCCATATGCAGCAAAAGCTGCCTTAGCTAGCATATGGATCATTGCAGAAATGCTCAGCAAGTTTGCTCCAACAGCAGGAAAAATGAGGCTCCTGTCAGTGTGCACCTGCACGCTGACAAACACCTCAAGCAGGAGAATGCTCCTGCACTGAGCAAACTCTAGGGCTGCTCTGACACTCAGGCCTTCTGTGCACCAAGGCAACCTTCTGATGTCACCACTGCGATGTGGCAACCGTGCTCTGACCTCACAAAGCAAGAGCGAGCTCTCTGCTGCTCTGTGAATTTATGCAAAGCAAAAACCAACCTTCCCTACAGCAAACACAAAACAGCCTAGAAAGTTTTTCTCTATCACATAGCAGGAGAAATTCTCCTCATGGGCCAAACCCTGTTGTTCAGGGGACCCAAGAGTAACTCCAAGAGTGCCCCAAGCACCTACAGCCTGTACCCCAACTGAGCACTCAGATGGGACACAAGCAAAGGAAAGCAGACCAAGAAAATTTCCCACAGCATTGCACATGTGAGAATCGACTCTCACTTTTAAAATTTTAAAGCTTTAGTAAACCTTAACGAGGACTCAATAAGGAATAATTACAGCACTGAGAGTTACTGTGACTAGCAGGCACATGCTCATCTACAAAAAGGATGCTCTACCTTTTATACCCTTAACCACTCCAGAAGTTTTGTCAGTCAACTCTTCCTCTGCTGTCCATTGGTGGAGATTACTTTCTTGCATCTTCCTCGGAGGTCAGCTGTTCTTACACCCCGCCTCCTGGTCACAAGCCAGCCCTCCCCAAATGCCCTGACCACCAAGGCTATTACAAGGGGGAGGGGAAAGAGGACTATGGGAGGATATATTACAATACCATCGCTACACATTTGAACATCCACATCAATTCTACTTCTTAATTGTCAGAGCCAACCATTACATTACTCATCTAGAACACACAGAACCAGGAGAGAAGCCACTGTTGGCATAACAGCTGAAATCATTCCTAACAAATCTCCCCACGCATTTGCACGTTTCTTGGACATGCCCAGGGCTGCGGTGCATGTACATCTCTGCCTTTGTTCCCCTTTGGAAGCAGTCAAACTGGCAGCAGCTGCCCGCCAGCAGCAGCCGCTCCAGGCTGGCACCGCGACCGGCGGTGCCGATTTCCAGAGGCTTCTGTGTCCCAGGGGAAGCCAAGGCAGGAGCGGGTTGAACGGTGCTGGCGCTGCTGCTGCTGCTCTGTGCCAGAGAGCCCCGGCTGGGCCGGGCACGGTGCCCACTGCGCTGCGGGCTCTTTCTACTGCTGGGAAACAGCTGGAAAAGATTTCATTTTGACCTTTCTTACCATCTCATGAGAAGTCTTCAAAATCATCCATACCAAGCAGGGCCTGATCCCTGCTGCCAGCTGAGGGTTAGAGAGGAGGCAGTACTTGATTTCAGCCCTGGCTGTGTGGGGAATCCCTTCCCTAACTTCTGCACACCCAGCAATCTCACTAGTTTGTATCCATGGAACTAAGACATATTTAATACTCTGTTGAAACACACAAGCTAAATATTGCCCCAAATTTTCTGATTTACCGATTGATACTTATTGACTTATTGATACTTAAATCACTTCTCAGAATTTACTGACATGAGAATAGAAGTTTCTTGTACATCCCTGGTGGTCATTGGCACAGGTTCAGAGGAGACCCATGTACAAAACTGGGCTTGCAAGGCAAATTTATTCCATTTGTTGCAGTTGCATATAATACATACCAACCCCTGGATTCCTAAAAATCTGCTGAGCAGGAGAAGGAGATTGAGCTCGGCAGCAGGCGCAGGTAGGCAGTGCTCTTTCAGGACATCCCCTGGATCAAAACAGTGTTCATCTCATCCTTCTCACCCTTCCAGCCAAGAACCAGGCCTTTTATCTCCTGTTCAGGAATGGACTTTTCCCAGTTACAGCATCAGCTCACACATGGCCGGCGCGTGAGATGAGGCCAATGAATCCAGGTTTTAAAACAACTGGAAGAGATAAAATTTTAGCAAGATTTATTTAGGGAGAAAGATCATAGCAGGAAGAGTAGAAATAATAAGAGATAGGTAATTTTTAGCACATAAAGTAGTAAAGGATAGGGTAATATATCACTTGCCTGTCTTTACTATGTTTAAAGAAGCAGGCTGGGATGTGGATTTCTTTGTGACAAAGAAGAGGACCGTAGCCTGCACCTGGGGCCCAAAACTTCAGCTATAGCCAGGGGGCCCAAAAGCCTGCCAAGAGGTCATAAGTAAAGAGGTCAAATCAAGGAAGACATCTTGGCCTTCATCAGAAGGAGACCATTCCCCACGTTAAAACCCACCAACCCCTTTGAAGTTAAGGACTGCACAAAGGTGAAGGAACTTTGGACTCAAGTAAAATGCATTTTATTACAAAGTGGGGGAAGGCAGTGTTAGCTAATGAATATGCATTAGGCCTCTTGGCAATTATATGAACATGTAAGACTTTCTTAGATAAGTAGAGAGCTGGAGCCAGGCATTCTTGGCACATGTCTTTAGGAGACGACTCCTCGTGTGCCTGGCGCTGTAATAAACATACCACCTTCTACCTTTAACCAGTGGCGAGTTCTATTCCACACTTCATTTGCTGACCGCGGCAGGAACGCTTCTCTGCTCCAGCGACAACAACCGGGCTGTGGACGTCCATGGGCGCTGCCAGGACATTCCTTTCCTGGAGGGACCTCCGCTCTGGGCTGTTCCTCGTGGGGGACAGACAAGGCTGTTGGGACTGTGGAGAAAGGGTGTGTGTAACTGTGTATAAAGTAACCCGTAGGGCGTACGCAGGGGAAGGGCTGTTCATAAGTCACACAGAGATGTCCTGTGCACGACATACGCCTGTACAGCTTGGGTTTGGGTCTGGCTGCTGGCAGAAAGGATTTGCTGGGTCAATAAGGACCTGCTAGCAATTCTGGGGGTGAATTAGCAAATCCTGTTTTGTCGCTGCAATTTTTACTGTCTATTGTTACTGTGGTTGTGTTTTGAGTGTGTAAATATTTGCAAAGGATGATGTGGGTGGATGCTGCTGTTGTGTATGGTGTGTGCTGTGTTGAAACAAGTGAGCACTCTATCCTCTAATAAAGAGATTTCCCAGTGAGCTTGTGTGTGTGGACTTTCTAGTTTCACAGGTTGGTATTCCCTGTGACACCTGGTGTTTGGGGACACAAGAGGGGTTGTGGGGTTTTTCTCCCATATTGTGGTCACATGTGGTCCCACATTTGGGACTGCATTGCTGTGTTTGGGGAGATTTTAGGATTTTCTTTGCAACAAGTGCAGCAATTAATGCAAAAAACTACAGTAGAGTTATTTATGTATGTTGAACTAGGGTAGTTCCTTTCTACCGCCCCCCCTCCCCCAGGGTTTAAAATCTCCTGCCACAAGGTGGATGCTCTCTTTCCTCTCGTGGACATCCTCTTTCCTCTCCTTTTGCACTGCGGATATGCCTGTAGATCAACTAAAAAAGGAATGTTTGCCTTGCTTTAGCCAAGTCAGCCAGCTCAGGCGCCCTATGTTTGACCAATTTGAGCCCAGACAAACCCTTTGTGACCTGTTTGGTCGGTGTGCCAGTGCCAGCCAAGGAGTGGCCAATACCCAATCGTGACAAATATTGGTGTGAGGCTGCCAGTGAGACCAATCCCATAACCAGCTGGCATCTTTGGGCCCCTAATGTTCTTAAAGCACCTTCTGAACCTCAAGAATTGGAATTCTTGCTTCACTGCTCATGGAATTTTGTGCTACATTTCAGTACCAGGGAGATCCGCAGGTAAATGTTACTCCCCATCATCCTGAGTACAGAAACTCAACTTTGTGGTACAATTGTACTATCCCAGTGCACCCTAAGGGTGAAAATGCTGATGAGTAGATGACCTGGATGAGACCCCACGACAATGACCAAAAGGATATTGGCTCATTTGTGGAGATAGAGCCTGGCAGGGCATTCCCTCAAAAATTAAAGGTGGCCCATGTAGCATCAGACAACTCACTGTGATAGCACCTATTGCTAAAAAGCCATCAAGAGAAAACATAGAGAAAAAAGATTTGCACATCATTATAAAGAAAACTGTCATAGCAATTTCAGACCCAAGGGCCCGGCTAAACGAGTTACATCAACTTTATTTCTACGTCAGCTTGCCTCTGGTGAGGCATTGAAACCATTGTACCGATTGGGGTGTTGGCTGAATAAAGAAGAGAGTGATACTTCCATTGCAATCAGTGACATGATGACTGATGTTAGTGCTGACAGACATGCAACCTTACAGAACAGAGCAGCAATTGATTTTCTTTTACTGGCACCAGGACATGGTTTTTAAGGAATGTGAAGGATTGTGTTCCATGAAGCTGTCTGATCACCCTGAATCCATCCCCAAAAGCGTACAAAAGCTGAAAGATTTGACAGCTCAAATTCAAGAAGATGGTGGGTCATGGTTAGATGATTTGTTCCAAGGATGGAACTTTGCACCTTGGCTAAGGGAACTTTGTAAAATAGGTCTCAATGTATTAGGTGTTTTGGTAGTGATACTAGTAGTAATACCTTGCTTACTTCAGTGTGTGCGACAAATGATGGACAGAACTGTCAAAGAACTTTTTTTCACACAAGAGGGAGAGGTAGGAAATGGATTCACAGAGAGTTCTCAAAATCTCAGAGAGATGCTGCATAAAGGTATAGACATGGAGGAAGGTTTTGAATTAAGACCTTAGAAGAGGGAAGACGTTTTGGAACAATGTCTTGTAATTGCTATCAGACATGACTTATCCCCTTTGAACTGACTGGACTTTCACAGCATTAAAATTGCTGTGTTGCAATACAGCAAGGCTTCATGCAAGGAAAAGGATGCTTTAAGTAGGTAATAAGCAGGTACACTATAGTAAAGCTATGAAACGCAAGGTGGTTAATGAATGACACAGTTACAAAGGTTTTTTTTTAGTTGTACCGAGAAGGGGAAAGACACAGAAAACACACAGAAAGAAACAGAAAAGAGGTGGGAAAAATTGGCATCATGCTACTTCTGGTATCCTCCTGGAGGAAAATCTCCTTGGGTTTCTAAAGGTCGTAGCTTTCCAATAACTAGGAAAACTGCTCAGCACCAGTACCCCAATTGTGAATGGTTTACTTGACTTGGCAAAGCTGTGACGTTCACAGTGGACACTGTCCTTGGTTCAAATCACCTGCCCTCACCTGCAGACAAAAGCACCACCTGCAGCAGAATCTACATCAGTCAATTTTCTCAAAAAGCTGTCGTAAATTTGGGAGAGGAAAGGAAAACATATCAGACACTCTGGATTAATGACAGGACTCTGAGGGTCAGTTCCAAAGCAAAGGGCAGCAGCTTCTCTCTGGGACACTCCTTGTGCTCCAAGGCAGCCGGGCTGCCCTGGCTGCCCAGGACCCTGCGCTCTGCGGGCTCTGCAGAGCTGCACAGCGGGGAGGCAGCTTTGGGAACCTCAGCCCCTGGGCAGGAGTGGCTTCTTGCTCTGGAGGCCTGCCTGTGGGCATATGCAGGGTGCTGGCCTTCTGCTCTTGTCCCTAGCCTGGCTTTGCAGGGCTAATCCTGTACCCTCTCTCAAATGTGCTCAGGACAGACTTGCTTGTTTCCAGCTCCGCATGGCATTGATTTGCAGCACAAAATACTGAAGGACTAAGGCCTGAACAACAGACCCTGACTGAAGCATCAACCACAACACCTGAGCCAAAGCTGCCCTACAGATGACCTCTCCAACCAAATGTTCTATGTATCTGCCTCCTTAACCAAGTATTACTATCAAAAGGATCGATGCATCCATTCACTGGTGAAACACATCTTTACCTTCTGGCATTAGGAAAATGGACAAGGCCACACCTGGCCTTGGCTCCTCCTTGAGCCCTGGGAAAGCTCACAGTAAAAAGCAAGAGAAGAATGAAACCAGCTGTGCCCCCAGCAGAAGCTCTGGCACATTGCTCGTCCAGCACTATCAAAGCCGGGCTACTCTCACAGCGCAGTCGGAAGCCTCGAGGCCGGCAAAGGTGGAGGCACCGCAGGATTTCCCGGTTCCCGGCCGTGGCTCTGCAGGGCTTGGCTGGGACAGCTTCCCCAGCTGATGTGCAGCCCTGGATGAAGGGGAAAGGATTGGGGTACATGGTGATGTATCCTTCTTAATCACCAGAGGCAACCTTTTGTCATGATGCTGAGGTGCACTGCTTAGCTTACCCTTTCCTGAGCCTTTTTTGCAATTTTGCATTACATTAAATTACACTGTTCCTTCTGCTGGTGTCTGTGTCTGCATCTTTGACCCTCCCCACCAGCAAAACAAACACACAGCCAGTTTAGCACAACACCTGCCTCTCTGCCAGCCCATCTCTAGGCAAACACCCCTGGGGCCATCTCCACAAATGAAATTCCCACTTTGCAACTTCCTTTTCTGCAGCCTGGTGAGAAAAGGAGCCACTCCCAGCTCTGGACACCTCCGGTAATCAACTGCTTTCAGCAGTCACAACCCTGAAATATCAACCTCCTTTCTTAACCTGCCCACGGGGAGCTCCCACCAAGAGGCCTTTTGTCCAAGGATACCCACAGGAGAGCTTGAGGAGGGAGCAGTTTGAAACACAACTGCTTCAGAGTTTAAACCTGCCTTTATCAAATGGGCACACACCCACCTGTCCCAAGGGGAAGGCAGGAAGGAAAGAGAAGCTCCTCTCCCACAAGAGCACCCTCTGTGCTTCCTTCTGTTCCAGCTGGAGAGTGGAGGCCACGGGCTACACCTTACTTTGGGAAGGAGCCCTGGGAATTGGCCTGATCTGGGAGAGCAGCAAAAGGAATTCCCCAAATGTAGGAAAAGAATCTCTAGAAGCGATAGATGATGACAATATTTCTGCAGAAAGGCAAAAAAAGAATAATTGAAGCATTTCCAAAAGTCCCCAGACTGAAATTTGTTTGCCAATACGACAACCCCAAAGTCTCTGTGGTGTGTCAGGAAGCCCAGCAAAGAATCTGCAAGGCTTGGATGAAGCACTTTGGTGTCCGTCCTCCAGAGCACAAGCAGATCCCCAACAAGACTTCAAGACTAAGGGTCAAAGCTTCTCCCTTCGGCTCTCCACAGCATCTCTAGGCAGTCTCTCTCCATTGCAAGATCTGCTTTGTCAGTCTACAGTGACAAGAGTTGGCTGCAGGAGGCATTTGCATGGAACTCTCCCCGGATGGGGGGAGGAAAAAGAAGAGGTGATTCCTGAGGAAAGAAAAAGGCAACGCTGTTTGGGAAGACACCAGTGTGTGTTCGCTACAACTCTAGGCCAGAAATCCCTTGAATAAAGCAACATCCATCCATGGGGCAGCACTTTAGCCTTGATAGCAATGCTGACAAAATTGCTGCCCCTTCCTGCTGCTGAAGCTGACTCCAAATCCAGAGAAATGTGCCACCTCTTATAAAGACAGGCAGACATGATGTAATAAAACCAGCTAGTCTGCTGAAAAGGAGACCAAATGAATGTTTTCTAATCCCCCCTTTTCATCCTTTCCCCAGCCAAGACAGAGCAACGTCCTTCCTCTCTGTCTCTGATGGTGACCCAGGCACAGGATGCAGTGTGGGGACAGAGCCTCTCACTGCTACCAGTGCCCTGCCCTGCCCTGCCCTGCCAGCCTTGCCCTTCCCTGTCCTGCCGTAACCTGCTGTGCCATCCCGTGCCGTGCCGAGCCCGGTCAGCGGTCACGCATTTCGGGAATGACCCTCCCCTGTGGCGCCCGCCGGCGTAACGAACATACCACTTTCTAACTTTGACTAGTAGAGAGTCTTTGTCTGTGATTTTCAGCATTAACAATTCAGGGAGCTTTTGTTTTCCCTGACAGAAGTACAGTTGCTGCCAAGGGAAACACACCCAAAGACACAGAGTGACCCAGCCTTCCCTTTGCTTCCTTTTTCCTTCCCTCACTGCTATAAAGTGCTCTCCTACCAGGACCTCAGTGCTGCCTCACCTGAGGATCTGGAGCTTCCTCCAGGCCCTTCCAGGCTAAGTGCAGGTGCTCAGGACTCTGAGGTTTTCCTAGCTTCTCCCAAGAAGGTGTTTGCCTCACCTGGACTTCTTGGGGTTTCATTGGAGGAACCAGGCACAGGCAAATTTCATCTCCACCATGAGTTCATCATTCTGCTTGTTCCCATGGAGCTTAAATGCCACCCTGAGCTCATCGTTCCTCTGGTTCCCGTAGACCATCACAACCCTTCCATGGCCTCTCCAGAGAAGAGCAGCTGCACATCTTCAGAGCAGCAGTTGCCAGCCTGCAGCCCATCAGGTAGGGAGAGTTTCGACCCTTGCTTTCCAAGCAGGTCCTGGTTAATGACCCTTTAAAGAGCTTTCCTGCACTGCTCTACAATGGGTAGAGCTCAAGTGAGAATCTCGTAGAAAGTGTAAAGTCACCAAGGAAGGGGGACCTCGAAAACAGAAAGATTCTCTGCCTGCTTTTCCTCTCTTGCTGAAGATTTGCAGGGTGTTCTGGCATTTTCCAGATAGCCTCTCTGTAGGAGTACAAGGGCAAGGTGAAAGATACTGCCTAACAAATGGTCAGTGTTAGGTGTACTCTCCCCTTTCTTTGAATGAAGCCAGACTAGGATGGTGATAGGATATTGCAGATGTTTAAGACTGTCTGCCCTGCAATTCAAGCCGTGCCATTGAAATGAGCGCTGTGTGCCCCACAACA
This sequence comes from Fringilla coelebs, assembly GCF_963513975.1. Taxonomy (NCBI): domain Eukaryota; kingdom Metazoa; phylum Chordata; class Aves; order Passeriformes; family Fringillidae; genus Fringilla; species Fringilla coelebs. Next base: position 3,015,445 of record NC_140037.1, read on the forward strand.
GCTGCAGCTGCAGAATATGGCCTCACCCATAAGGCTGTTTTTGAATCAACTCACAGTACAAGTTCAGCATGCATGTTTGCAGATCTGGGCTCTTCCTGGGTGAATCCAATTTCTTTGGCCTTTTGTGATGAGAAATCAAATGCTTCCCAAATCCCAAAGCTGCTGGGAAAGGAAAATGCAAAAGGCTGTGATTATAAGGTGTTCCTGTGTGTCTGTGTTTGTGTCTATATCAGATTTACAATCGATGCTTTAATCTATGTACATGTCAATTAGGAGAAATATTTTTAAGAGGAAGAACTCACTCCTCCAATCCCCTGGGAAGTCTGAATACATTTCTGGAACTGAGGTTGCTGTGTGCTTCCTGTGATCTTTGATCCAAGGCAGCACTAGAGCTCTGCATCCCAAAGACACATCACTGAGCCTGACCAATGTGTTTGGATTCTTGCAGCCACCCCAGACACTTCAGCCCCCAGCACTCCAGCTGGCAGTGCAGGTTTGGCTGCATGGACAGCTCCCAGCTGGGAATGCAATACTGCCGGGGAAGAGGAATTGCCACTGCTGGATCCAGACATGGTGCTTGAGATGCTGGAGGAGATGTTTGCTCCCTCTGCTCAGGTAACTGCATTGGACGGGGAAGAAAGGGGCTGGACTGAGAGCTTGTGAATGTTGTTGCATGGCTGAGAAGCAAAGGCTTCTTGAATTCAGCTGGGAATGGACAGGAAAGGCTTTGCTTGGTAAAGCAAGACTTCCTAAAGAAGAGGGAATGAAACTGTCTCCCCCTTCCTGAGTAAGGATGAAAAGGTGTGAGCCTTTGTTGGCCAAGTTTGGATGCTGGTTTTCCTGGGAAGAATCCCTGGTGCAGGGGCTTTTGTGGTGAGGAAGGGGAAGCTTTGTAGGTTCTAAGAGGCTTTGTTTGATGGGAAAGAAGAGTGTTTGCAGAAGTGGCTCTGAAAGCCGAGTGTCCCGTGAAGAGAGGAGCATGCCAGAGGTGCCTCTGTTCCAGCCGCAGATGTGGGCTGTGCCTCTTTTGGTGGGAAGGCCAAGGCAAAGCAAGGGCTGGGCTGCAGCTGCTGCTGCTGTGTGAGCCCTGCCGTGCGTGTAGGCGCTCCCAGAGCCGTGGCTGGGGCTGGGCTGGAGCTGCAGCTTTCTTGTCCTCCCAGTGAGCTGCTGCCTGCAGTGCAGTTTCCTTCTGGGAACTCCTCAGCGGGGCAAACTGGCCAGTCTTGCTGTCCATGTTGCAGAGCTCAGTCCCCTTGCTCTTGGGCATCTCTGTTGGAAGAGATGTGTGTTCCCACACTGTCCCTGCCAAGCTGCAGCCTGGATGAGATTGCTGTGCTCTGGGCTGTGGAGGGAGGAGCACAAACCTGTGCCAGGAGCTGGCAGGACTCGTCCTTAGCAGCCATTCCATGTGTTCAGTGTAACCCTCACATCCAACACTGTCAGCTTTGACAGCTTTTGGACTGTGTTTGAGAAGTCAAATCTTGCTGATTGTTGAAGGGGATTTGGGGCCCAGAGTTCTTGTTAGGAACAAGAAATTAAAAGTTTGAGCGGTGGAGTTGTTGGACCAGATATTTTTTGTAAGTGGTGAGAAGGGTTTCTCCCTTTCTCTTTCTCTTTCTGTTTCAAGGGGAATATTACTCATGCCCCTTTTGTCCACAGGAGGGGAGCCTGTGGACAGAGCTTCAGCAGAGGGAGCTTTGCCTGGCACTGAGAGCTGCAGGAACAATTCCCAGGAGCCCGAGGAGCTTGGTAAGGACAGAGCCCCCTTTGGTTTAGAGAGGTGTGAGATGGCTGCTCTGAGCCTGTCTCTGGCAGGAAGGGAGATGAGAAGGGTTGAGTTCCTGTCTGCAGGCTTGGTGCTTCCTGGTGCCTTTAGTTCAAATCCTGCCCTGGCACCACCTGCCTGAGCCCTGCCCTGCACGCTTCTCCAGAGGCTCTGACACTGAGTCCTCTGCTGGGGCAAGAGAGCAGGGAATAAACCTGACCTTGTGGCACTTGTGTCACCAAGCCGGGTGTCCCAGCTTTGTGCTGATGTCCATGGATAAGTTTGCTGCAGGGTGTCAGTGCTCTGGAAGCAACAGTGAGTGAGTCTTGAAGCAAGAGAGGAAAGCCCAGCAAAAAGTCAGTGTAGAAGTCCGAGCTTTTTGTCTCCAAGCATTAAATCAATGTAGTGCCAGTCTGCTGATCGGTGTAGTGAGATACATTAAAAATACAAGCAGCAGAAGCTCTGAGGCCAAGGAAATCATTAGCCACAAATCCAGCAGCTCAAGGAAGAACTGAAATTACCCCAAATTAGGGAGAGCTAAAGGAGAGAGAGAGGGAGCACTTTGGATCTGCATTCTCAAGCAAAGCTGGTGCAGCCTGCAGACCTGCTAGGGAGCTCTTTCCTTCACAGCTGTGAAGCACAAATTCACTGCTTAGAATTTGTAAAAGTTTAATACTAATAGGATAAAAAACCAAAATTGTTGAGGATTTTTTGCAGATTGAGGAGTTTTTGCATGACAATGGCCATATTCAGCCGATGCACAATCCAGCCTGCTTGGGATAATGGACAATGGACACATTCACAAACAATAATGGACATATATTGTAAATGGGTCGGTATATCCTTGAAAAAGATACAAGAAGAAGAGTCATATGGACTCTGCAAGTTTGTCAGTGAACTTGGGAAAGTAAGGAAACAGACAGTTTTTGGGTTGGACAGAAAACCACAGCCAGACACATGGAAACTTAGGTGATCCAATCAGCATCCTGTTTTAGATGCGTGAACAGCTAAGTCTAACCAATCAGGTATTAGCTAGAGACGCGTGGAAGTAGAGATTTATTATAAATATAATTTTATAGGGATAATAAATTTGGCTTCACTGGATCATATTGGTTATGGTGTGATGTCGCTGAACATCCGCATCCTGCAATTTTCCCCTCACATTTCTGGTGGAGATCGGGGGCAACCCTGAGAGGGACTCCAGGACGGCAATTTGGCTGCTGTGCAGAGGATCAGAGCCGGCCTTTGAGGAGTAGAGAAGCCGGTCGAAAGTATCCTCACTGCCCCGGTGAGAGGAAAAGGTTACTGCAGCTCCAGTCGTAGATGACTTGAATCTCGCCCTGATCAAGGTGAGTGGCCGGGGAGGAGATGGGGTCTGAACATGAAAGGGAAGGTGTTCAGAAACTCCTCCAACATATCCTCTCTAAGAGAGAGAACATAAGTATGATGCTTCCAGTTTGAAGGGACCGTTACACTGGGCATGGGAACATAATCTCATAGCAGGAGCACAGGCTGCTTTTGAGATTTCAACATGGGAAACTGTGGGGTGAAGGTTGTGGGACTGCATTGCATCCGGGAGGAATGAGGCAAAAGAGGCATCTAAGTATGCTACTTTGTGGAAAACTATCATGGAAGTTTTACAGGTCTTAAAGGCAGAGAGGAAAGCTGCTGCTGCAGCTTGTGCTGCCCTTGCCTCTGAGCCAGATAAGCCTCAGGCGTTCCCAGTTTAACCATTTCAGTTCAGCCACTGTTTTCTACAACCTTAGATATTCCCTCACGCAGCCCACAACCCCTCAGCTCAGAATTGAGCATTACACCAACTGCTCCTCCAGCTCCTAGTGAGAATGAGGAAGCTGCTGCCTCTTTGGAGGTGTTGGCCTGCAGACCAAAGGAAACTTGTACTCACAGTGAAAAAACCTCTTCGGGCTTGTTTGTCTGCAGAACAAAGGACAGTTGTACTCAGAGTGAAAAAATTGCTGATAACAGTGACTTAGAGACTAAACATGCTGTAAAGGATAAGGAAGGAGATGTTGTTATAAATAATACTTCTGTTGAAGAGGATTTAAGATCTATAGTGGATAGATTGATAAAAAACTGATAATTCAACAAAAGGATCCAGTTGTCCCCAAAAGAGACTATTCTTTTGAAAAAATGGACCTACCGATGATTGTGGGTTCGGGCAGACAATCAGGAAAGCAGTTAGCACCCTCTCGTTTTGTCTCTGAGCCAGCATCCGAGCTGGTTAAACAGAATCTTCCCTCTCATGCTGTAAAGAATGTGGAATTAGAATTGGAATGTGACCCTGACATAGAAGCTGCACAAAAACGGAAGTGGCAGGGAGTTATTAGAGAAGCTATTGTAGAAGGGACTTTTCTCACAAATGATATACAGGCTTTTCCTCTAGTAACTAATGCTGCAGGTAGAGTTTGGGAACCTTTTGATTGGACGATTTTAGAGAGGGTAAGAACTGCAATTTCACAATTTGGTTTAAAATCACAGCTTGCACAGTCACTGCTGCAGTATAGATTTTCCTCTAATTCATTTATTCCAGCTGATGTGTATACCCTAAAAAGACTTATAATGCCACCCCACCAGCAGGTGATGTTCCATAAAAGCTGGGAGGAAAAGTGTGCCCAGGAAGCAGCAAAACCTCGGGCACAGGGTGATCAATCCTCTGTATGGTTTAACAGCACCAGGGCCCTGGGCTACTGCCACTGCCCAGGCTAGGAGCATTGATGAAGTTTTACAGATGAGCCAACAACTAGCCTATAGCATAGCCTATAATACTATCCTTGCATTTCCAGATGCGTTACACACTAAGTCTTTTACACAAATTCGCCAAAGACAAAAGAAGGACTTTGATAAATTTGTGGACAGATTACATGAAGCCATTCATGTTCATCCTGATTTGGATCCAGAGACAAAGGTGAAAATGTTTAATGTGCTGGTTTTTGACAATGCTAATGATAAAACTCGGCAGATTTTGGATACATTAAAGAAGGGAGCTGGATGTTACAGAAATGCTGGAACTGATGGCTAGGACTACAGAAAGTCAAAGAGCAGCCTATGTAGCTGCTGCAGTACAGGATGCAGTAAAACCACTGCTTTCTAAACTGGAAAAGAGAGCAGAAGGAAAGAACATTAAGTGCTTTGGATGTGGAAAAATCAGACATATTTGGAGTCAGTGTCGCTTTGCAGCTATGAAAAAATTTTGTTCTATCTGCAGAAAAGATAACGACAATACGAAAGAATGTCGTTTCCAGGGAAACGGCCTTGCCAACATGTTCTCTCCTCACTTGCACAAACAAGTAAGGAGAGCTGCCTGGATAGCTCAGCCTCGCACCATGGAGGAGGAGGGGGACTTTACTCACTCAGATCATCAACAGCTGGAAGTGCCGGGCTGGATTTGGAAACCGCAGTAGACGTCACCATCACGGACTCTGCTGTACACCTGACAGACACCAACGTAAAAGGACCCTTGGGGGGTGGGCTTAGTGCTTTTCTGTTAGGGAGATCATCTGCCAGTAAGAAGGGATTGGATATAATCCCTGGGGTTATTGATGCAGACTATCAAGGGGTTGTTAAAATCATGGTTAGAACATTTTTCCCTCCTGTGTCTATTCCCAAAGCTTCACACATTGCTCAGCTTGTTCCTTTTAAGTCTTGTGCCCCCTGTGCAGGCGACAAGGAGCGGGAACAGGAAGCTTTGGTTCCACAAGTAACCCAGTAGTACCTTGGGCCATGGACATCACAAGAGGTAAACCAGACAAACAGGTAACCCTGACACATCCTAACGGTAATTCTATTACTGAAAAATTCACAATTGAAACTGGAGCAGATGGAACCATCATTTCAAACAAATTATGGCCGAAAGGTTGGGCATTGGTCAACCCTACTTTAGGCATTTCAGGTATTGGAGGGACTCAGGCAACTCAAATGAGCAAAGATGTAATTACCTTTACTTTCCCAGATGGAGTAAATGCATCTACAAGGCCTTATGTCATGCAAACCCTTGGTACTTTACTAGGTTTGTTTGGTAGGGATCTGTTGAGCCAGTTGAAAGCTACCATTGTCACACAGCCTTTCTAGCAGCGGCCACTGGGGGGGCAGCCAATCCTCAAAATCAGCTGGACCACTGAGAAGCCTGTGTGGATTGATCAGTGGCTGCTGCCAAAGGAAAAGCTGCCCATAGTTCAACAATTAGTGCAAGAACAGCTTGAGGAAGGGCACATAAAACCATCCACTAGCCCTTGGAACACACCAGTTTTTGTCATCCCGAAAAAGAGCGGGAAATGGAGGTTGCTACATGACTTAAGTGCTGTTAATGCAGTGATGCTAAGTATGGGTGCCTTGCAACCTGGTCTTCCATCTCCTACTATGATACCTGACTCATGGAATCTATTGATCATTGATCTCAAAGATTGTTTTTCACCATTCCATTATACCTAAATGACACAAAACATTTGGCCTTTTCTATCCCATCTACCAATAAGGCAGAACCCTACAAAAGGTATGAATGGACCTGTCTTCCCCAGGCCATGAGAAATTCCCCTGTGATGTGCCAAATTTATGTCGCTTGGGCGTTAGAACCTGTTTCAGCAACAATTTCATGAGTATATCATCTATCACTACATGGACGATATATTGGCGACTGGAAAACAATTAGACTCTGTAACTGTTCTAAAAACCATGACAGTTTTGCTAGAGGAGAGAGGGTAAAAATTGCTCCTGATAAGGTGCAGCATTCTGCTCCTTGGAAATATCTTGGGTGGCAGATTGATCAGTCGGTAGTGAAACCACCAAAACTCGCCATTACCACTGAAATTAAAACTGTACATGATGTCCAGAAGTTAGTTGGAGATATTCAATGGATTAGAACTATTTGTGGGATAACTAACGCAGAACTTGAACCATTAATACAGTTACTAGGTACTTCATCTCGGGCAGATGAAGGCCAGACCCTGGATAAGAGACAACAGCAGGCCTTGGATCGCATTGCCACAAAGGTTGCTACATCACATGCACATGGTCTGATCGAGGATGTTCCAGTTCAATTGATGATCATCAGTCAGAGCAAGGAGGATGACAACTTTGTCAAGCATCCTTTTGCCTTCATTTGTCAATGGGTTTAAACTCGGGCTAATCCTTTAGTTATTTTGGAGTGGGTGTTTTTGCCTGTAAAACAGTCTAGAACTATTACCACTCGATTGGAAATTTTTGCTCATTTGATTGTGAAGGATAGAGCGAGAATATTGAAAATCTGGGGACATGAACCATATGCAATTGCAGTACCACTGGCTAACTGGTATCTTGAATGGGGAATTAGACATTCTGTTTCTTTTCAGATAGCTTTGGCGGGTTATGATGGTAAAGTTCACAACACCTACCCACGACACCGGGTGTTGACTTTATTGGAACATCAGCATCTGGAGGACAGACCCTGGAGATCTGACTGTCCCATATCTGGGCAGACAGTATTTACAGATGCAGGTAAAAGGTCAAAAAAGGCTGCCTGCACTTGGCAGCAAGACAAAGTGTGGAAAAAGCATGTCATTTTTGGAGAGGCAATAGATACATTTACCACATTGGAATTGAAAGCTGTGATTTGGGCTTTTGAAAATTGATATAATGAGACCATTAACATTGTTTCTGATTCGCTTTATGTAGTTGGATGTGTCCAACGCCTTGAAGGAGCAGTGCTTAAGGAGGTGAGTAATAAGCATTTGTATTCCCTTTTAAGCTGATTGCTTAAAAACCCAAATCAACGACAGCAGGAATAATTTAGTACTCATATTCAAAGTCATCAAGCTCTCCCTGGTCTGCCTGAAGGTAACGCTCGAGCTGATCGGTTGGTAGCCACTGTCTGGCCAATGCCAAACCCTGATAAATTTCAGCAGGCTAAAACTTCCCATGCCTTTCTTCATCAATCTGCTAAAATGTTAGTTAAACAATTTGGTGCTCCCTTTAGTGGTGCTTCTGGTATTGTGTGATCCTGTCCTGATTGTCATCAAGATGGCATTGGTTTAGGCACTGGTGTTAACCCTGAGGGTACTCAACCCCTGAAATTATGGCAAATGGATGTAACTCATGTAGCAGAATTTGGTCAGAAGAAGTTTGTACATGTTTGCATTGATACCTATTCTTGTGTTATATGGGCTACTCCCTTAACAGGTGAGGCAGCACGTCGTGTTGAGAATCATTTGTACAATTGCTTTGCCATATTACGTGTCCCCATAACAATTAAGACTGACAAGGGTCCTGCTTACTGTTCCTTAAGATTCAAGCGTTTCTGTAATTTGTGGGGCATTCAACATGACACTGCTATTCCTCACAATTCTACTGGTCAGGCAATTATTGAGCGTGCTCATCAGACGTTCAAGGGCATGCTGCAAAAACAAAAAGGGGGAACTACAGGGTTATCCCCTGAGGAAAAAACAGCTAAAGCCATCTTTGTGCCTAATTACCTTTGAACAACAGGAAATAGGGAAGATCCACCTAGTCTTGTGCATCATGCCCTCACACGTAATCCAAGGGAGGAATTGCCTGATGGTATTCAGGTCAGGTTCAAAAGCCCAGAAGCAGGGGTGTGGGAAGGACCAGTGACAGTAAAACTAATAGGCAGAGGTTATGTGTGCTTACTTACAGATAAAGGCATTCATTGGATCCCAGCCAAGTGGGTGAAGCCCTATCTGAAACCACCCTCATCAACCCATGCTGTGTCCAGAGGCGGAGAGTCGGTGTAAATGCCGATTCCAGACAGCCCTGAATCCACTTCTTCAACACCTGACAGCTGAACAACGATCAAAATATCTACCAAGTTTGCTGGAGTATGCTGAGGGATTACTGGCAACTCAAGATAGGCTCAATAGACACAACAGACTCCGTTTACCTTCACTTCCATCACAAGCTGAAAATAGATAGAAAAGGCTTGTTATCTGCATGGTTATGCATGCAAGCCGTGGCTTAATGTTCATTGTATAAAGCGTAACTTTAAAACTTGGCGACAAGTTTGGTTCAAGAGAAAAAGCAAAAATTTAGGCCTAGTAACCAAATATGCAATAGATGCTCTAACTGCCTTTGCACTCTTACCCCAAGAATAGCATTAGCTAAATTTTTAGGGCGTAACTCAGGGGAATATCAGAGTTTTCTCCAGGATGTATCTTTGATAGAAATATATGAGCAGAGATTGTTACTTTGGGTACAGTTTAGACTTGCTTTCATTGCTCTAGTAAACCAAATTGTACTAGGGAGGAAGATAATATCTACTGAATGTGGAGTAGGAATAGCAATACCACAAATACATCACGTTAGTGATCGGGAGTGGAACAGGCCAAAGCAGATTGGGCAAACGCAGGCGTGATCGTAGACAATGGCAACAATGGCATTAGTCTGGCAGATATTAACAATGTTGCTTAGTGCAGTGATTAAGGAAAAACAGGGAATATACAATATAGAGCAGCGGGCTAACATGTGGGTTACATGGGCTAACAGAACAGGGCAAGAATCCTTTTGCTTATCACTAGCCACACCTTCAGATCCATTTCACACCTGTTTCATTGGAGTTCCCTTAGACTCAATGGAAGAATTCAGAACATGGACCAGAGATCAAATTTATGGTAACTTAAACAAGGCCTAGTCAAATTAGTGTACTAATCAAAATGGAATAATCACAGAAAATTGGTGTGAGAAACAAAAAATCCATAGAAATCCTTTGGGAGCTCGGGCATTTACAATCACTCAAAATTTAAATCTTACAAGTCAGGAACCACAGGAATTGGATATTCTGGGATCAGTGCCAGGAAAATATTGTTTGTTCTTTGAGTGCTACAAGGGCAAGGAGCTGGTTAGGGAGAGGTCAGGAAAGCCCAGAGATGATAGCTGTTGGATATCTCCTGTTTCTTCGTGGTATTACAATACCATGGCACACTGTGCCAACTGGACACGGTCCGTGCCCCTAAAACAAAAATCAGCAAGCATGTTGCCTCCTGGAGTTTTTCACATTTGTGGAGATAAAGCTTGGCCTGCAATTCCTCAGAAAGCATTAGGAAAACCATGCTATTTTGGGAAACTATCACTGTTTGTCCCTAGCATTCAACAGATGCTTAACAACAGGCACAAATACCAACGTCAAAAACGTAGTGTGCATTCATTAGGCTCAGGCTGTAAGGGTAATGCAGAATTGTGGAATAGGCCTTTGGTTAAACTGGCATCACTTTTTACACCAGGCGTAGCTTCTTCACAGGCCCTTACACAATTAAAGCAATTGGCTTGCTGGACAGGAAAACAAATTAACATTACATCTGCAATACTGAATGAGCTTACCACTGATGTAGGTAGCATGCACCACACTGTGCTACAAGACAGGGCTGCTATAGAATTTTTGTTGCTAGCACAAGGACATGGGTGTGAGGATTTTGAAGGGATGTCTTGCATGAATCTCTCTGACACTCTGAATCTATTCACAAGAAGCTGTCACTGCTTAAGGAGAATATGAGAAAGCTCACAGTTGTTGAGAATTCCTTTGATGAGTGGCTAAAATCCTGGGGAATAACAGGCTGGCTCAAGGACTTTGTACGCTTTGGCATTATGATACTTTGTAGTCTTTTATCAAGTCTGCTTATAGTGCCTTGCATACTACGCTGCCTGCAGAAACTAATTGACGGTGCTTTTAAATCAGTCTGGCCTGTGCAAAAACGAAGCCAGGGAAATGTAAAGGACTTTTTGCAGATAGAGGAGTTTTTGAAGGACAATGGCCATATTCAGCTGATGTACAATCCAGCCTGCTTTTGATAATGGGCAATGGACACATTCAAAAACAATGGATAATGGACATATTCAGAAACGGGGTCAGTATATCCTTGAAAACGATACAAGAAGAAGAGTCATCACAACTCAGCAAGTTTGTCAGTGAGCTTGGGAAAGTAAGAAAGAAGAAAAGTCATGGGTGGGCCAAGATGACTACAGAGATGCATGAAAAAATTAGATGATCCAATCAGTATTCTATTTTAGACATGTGAACAGCTAGGTTTAACCAATCATGTATTAGCTAGAGATGCGTGGACAGTAGAGATTTATTATAAATATAATCTTTATAGGGATAATAAATTTGGTTTCACTGGATCATATTGGTTATGGTGTGATGTCCCCGAACCTCTGCACCCCACAGGAGGAGTGAGAGAGAGAGGGGAGAGATGCTGGCAGGAGGGCAGGACTCTGGGAGAGCAGAGGAATCCTACAAGAGGGAGAAGCCACTGGGGAGAAGAGCGAGATCCCGAGAAGGAGGGAGAGTCCGAGAGAGGAGTGGGAGCTCTCGGGAGAGAGGGGAGGACCCAGGGAGATGGAGACGGGCCAGAGCTCGGGAGAGGAGAGACTGGGAGCGGGGAGAGCCCAGGGGCAGAGAGAGAGCACGGGAGCCAGGAGATCCCCGGGAAGGGGTGAGCCAGGGAGAGGGGGGACAGGCTGAGAGGAGGGAGAGACCAAGAGAGGGGAGATGCCGGGGACGGGAATAGAGCCCTGGGAGAAGGGCAAGAGTCCAGGACACAGGGAGGAGAGCCTGGGTTAGGGGGCATGCCGGGAGAGAGGAGACAGCCCTTGGAGAGTGGGGAGAACCCGGGGATGGGGTGAGCCTTGGAAAGAGGGGAGATCCCCGGCTCAGGGAGTCCTGCAGCCGGGCCGAGAATGGGTGCGGGTCAGTGCGTTCCGGGAGAGCGCGGCTGCGGGGCTGGCTCCGGAGCCGGAGGCACGTGGAAAGCGCTGCTCGGCAGCCCCGGCGGCGCTGAGAGCACAGCCCTGCCCGGGGAGGCAGCGCCACGGGCGCCGCTCGGGTTCCCAGCGAGGCCGTGGCACCGCTCGGGTTCGCCGCCGTTTCCGCGGCAGCTCGGAGCATCGGCCCCTGCCCGGGCCCGAGGATCACCTGCGCCAGGTGCACCAGAGCATCGCCTCTGCCTTGACAACCCGCAGCGAGCAGTGCCGGGCAGGGACTGCAGATCCCCATTGGTGGCAGTAAAAAAAAGAGCAAGGAATCTTCCATGGGGGAATATAGGCAAAAGAATATTGCCTATATGAACAAAACCATTTGTTAACAATAGCATTGATAAACAGAAGGTGCTTTTTCAGGTCCTGGTTTAAACTGCACACAGAAATACATTAAGGCAACATTATTGAGGTTACAAAGTCAAGGGCTTGGAAGTTAGGAAAGGCCAGGATTAAGGCTGCAGCCACCACCTTAATTCAGGCCCCTTGTGCATGCATGCCAGGATAATATCTTTAATTACATGATCCCATGCTCCTGTTTCCCTACACAAAATGGAAGGCGTTCAGGCAATAGGATGAGGTGTCACCGTGTCCTATTTTGAAAGGGAAATGAGTTTTGTGGGAGTTTGGTGGTCAAACCAGTAAGTGCTGATACTTGAATATTGTCAGCTGGTGTAGCCACTGAGGACATGGATACGCCTCTGAGAACAGAGCGAGTGAAAAGCAGAGAACTCCCAGGGGAAGCTCTTTTGGTTCTGGTGGGTGAAAGAGGTCAGATCTCCCCTGCCCAGCTGTGGGGGAAGCCATGCGGCCGGGTGAGGTAGGCCGGGGCCTTGGACAGAGAAGGGAGGTGAAGGCCCCTGAAGGATGGAAGGGTGGAGGAACATTGAGAGGATTTGGGCAGCCCCTCCCCACACCCCCAGGAGAGAGAGGGGGAGAGAGAGAGAGCCTGTGCTTGTGCCGCCTTGAAATTTGGTAACTTTTGCTGGCAGCACAGCCTGGCCGAGAATGAGAAGGGGGGAAAATGTGTCAAGAAGGTGCCCCTGCCCAGCAGGGCAGTCGTGGGAGTTCTGGGCAGGCTAAGCCCAAGGTTTTAACCCTTTTCTTGGATGATGGAAACCTTACAAATACTGATCCTCCTGGATCTGCATGAGACGAGAGATAGAGATGGAATAGCAGAAAATGGATAAGCATGATGAAAGTCCATACTGTGAAAGATGTGAAGATGTCAGAAGAGTTGAGACGAATTCTAGGTGGGAGGAGATGATGGCGTGGCCTTTGGCTGGACTTTTCTTGTATAGCCATGGACAGAACCATTTTTCCTGTGGCACAGAGTCTGCATTTAGGGGGAGGCAATGGCTTGGAGCCAAGAGAGTGCAGTGATGTTATGTGAAGGAGTGCGTGAACAGAGATGACGGGTGAGGAGGGTGGTGGTGTGTAGCGGACACTGAGATGCCTAGGGCCCCGTGGAGGATGTAAGCCTGAGATAAGCATTTGCTGAGTCTGTATAGCTAAGCCTGGAGTCCTCACTTAGGTCCTCTGGCCTAGCTTATCTCTGTGACCCTATAGGCTAGTTTTCCCTAACCCTTACAATTGGTCAGTTTTCAATCCCCCCTAACCCTATATAAGCAGCCACCCTGGTCCATTCTGGTAGAAGAGCTGCCGTCGGAACCCTTCGCCAACTCCCTGCAAATAAACCATCGTGGAATCTCTGAGGCTGCCTTCTCCTCTCTCTCCGTCTGCTGTGTGGATGCCACTGAGGCCGCATCTTAGTGAGCAAAGAGCTGAAATTATAAAAGAGCTGAAAATCACTAAGAGCTGATAATCACTAAGCTCACTAAGGTGTCAGGCTAAAGGGCACTTACGGCTCGGACACTCGGCCTGCTGAAGGCTGAGCTGCCCGGCCCGAGACTGCTCGCCTGAAGGAACCCTGGACCTGTCTCGCTATCCGGCTAGAAGAGGCCCAGTGGCGGAACAGAGTGGTGCCCTCAATCTTCAGTGAAGAAGATCTCTGTTCTCGAGACCCCTCACCCCCAGGGGGTGAATTTGGGAGGGGGCAAAGTGGTCCCAAAAGTGAGAGACTGTGCTTTGTTTTTGGAACTGGGCAAAGCATCCTTAAAAGGGGAAACCTAGAATCAGCTCTGGTCCATGTGCAGTGCTGAGAGCACTGGGCTTGGAAGGAAGATGTCACAATGGCAAATGTTCTCTGGGCGGTGCCACGTGTGACATGGAAACACAAGAAGTTTCAACTGCATTTCCTGGGGAAGCCTATGGTACAAGAGGGACTCCTCTCTTTTTGATGAACTAAGAACTGATTATCTGAAAGGTGGTGCTGGACTGAGAGTTGGTGATCTGAGGGGTGGTTACTTGATTTAAAATCTAAGGTTTTGTCTCACTGATGTGTTGGAAATTTGGTGGGGGGAGGAGGAATGTTTTGGAAGGTTTTCATTCTGAGTTCTGTGTGTTTCTTTTATATATTGTAGTTAATAAAGATTTTTTTCCCCTTTATTCCTAAGCTGGAGCCTGCTTTGCTCTATTTCTGATCACATCTCTCAGTAGACACCAGGGTAAATATATTTTCATGGGAGCACTGGATTGCGCCAGCGTCAAACCATGGCACACTGTCAAATGTGTTCAGATGCACTCACAAGGATACTATTGCTCTTGGCTCAACTTGCTCTTGGTTTTGCAGAACATGAAAAAGAAGTGGGCAGACACAAATCACAAGCTGGTTGCAATGTCCAGGGACCACTTATCTGGATAAAATGCCACGCAACTGCTGGAAAACTGGATGCAAGACTAGTTACCGCTTGCTAAGTAATCTGGACTTGTTAGGGGCAGCATAGTTATCTCCCAGAAATGACTCGGGAGCCCTGATTGAGAAAATTCTGAAGAAAGGCTCACAGACCCACATTTCAATGCAGTTGCTGTGGGTTTGATCAATGGAATCTGCTTTTATGCCATGATTCTCTTGAAGGTTTGAATTGTAGGTTGTTTTTGCATGCAGGCATGCATGCAAAATTTGGGGATCTAAGATAAAGGCTTTTTATAAGGGATATAGAAGAGACCAGCCTTGGATAAGCAATATGGCAGTGAGAGACAGCTAAGCCATTAGTACTGAGAGGAAGAACAGCCCTGCAACACAGGTGTGAGCCCTGGCTGATATTCAGTAGAAGCAGAACTTAGGCAGGATCAGTTAGAAGGTCCTCAAGAGAGAAGGGTCTAATCCTTTGGTGCAGTATTGTATGGACTTTGGGATCACTACTCCATTCCAAATGGCTTTCCCTTCAGTCACAAGAGGCTTCCATCTCTTCCAAAAATTGCCTACTGAAACTCTTCTGCTCCCTTCCAAATCAGTTCACTACTCCAGCATAACCCTTGAAGCACGGACAGAGGACTCTTCAACTAATTATAGTAGAAAAGAAGGGTATTTATTGCAGCACTGGACACACGTGAACTAGTTTCCAAAGATACGTGCAAGGAGTTGCAGACTCCTGCTCTCTATTTCTACAGAAAAGGTTTTACATTAGATTTCTAAGGACCCATAACAAATAATTATTACCTGCTTACTTCGTATTTTTATCCGCTGAATATCTATTATAGCTGAGCAATTGTACTTACTCCCTGAACTGGGTCGGTGGGATTTTGAAATGAGGGAGTGGTCGTATGGGAGGAAGAAAGCCGTCTTCCTCATGGGGAACTCTTCACCCATGGCCAATTGGCAGGATCTTTTGACCTGCTGGTCACAATCCAAGCCTCTTCCAACTGTTTGATTATTCTTAAGGCAAGGTATTTCTAAAGTCTCTCTGCTCCTTCACAATTGCTTCATCTATCCCCATCACTCCTAGCTTTACATTCCTAACATATTTGGTTCTCTTTAACTAAGGCGCCTTCTGCTAGCTATATTACTAACTTAGCTTCTTACCTCATTTTAAAATCTTAACTAAAATATGCAATCTTCTACTATCCCAATTATATTCCCAGCTGGCCCCTCGACTCATCTGCATTTTTTAATTATCCTAATTACATTTTCAGCTAACCCCTTGACTCACCTCAGGCACATCCTCGATTCCCTCTCTGCCAGCAGCTCAGGGCTGCATTGCACAGCGCTTGCTGTGCACAGACAGCACAAAGCAGGCAGGCCTGGTGGCCCTGAATATTTCTGCAAAACACTCTACATCTCCCCCCTTTGCTGTGGCTCAGTGCACAAGTGCAGGATTGCAGGCGCTTCCTCCCAGAGCTGCGTGAGGCGCTGGCTCCTGCAGATGTGACCGGCCGAGCTGTCCCTGCCTCCCGCTGGCCTCGCTTCCCCGGGCAGAAGTGCCGTGCCTGAAGGAGGCCGCCCTGTGCTCCAGCCTGCCGAGCAGCCCGGCTCCCTGCCCCGGTGCCCAGAGTGCTGCACACACTGCTGACCTTTCCATGACTTACAGGGCAGCCGGCAGAAGAGAAGCAATCGTCAGCCAGCCCAGGGCCCTCGGCTGCCCTTGGCCTTTCTCTGCTCCCGGGCACGCTCCAGACGGCCGATGCCTCCAGTGCGGGCTGTGCCCAGCACGGCTGCGCTTCCCCTCGGCAGCAGCCAGCTGCCCCCGGGTTCTGGGAGCGGAGGATTCGCCCGCTCCCAGCAAGAGGCACCCAGGGCCCGGCTGCTGCCTCTCGCAGCTACAAGGGCTCCTTCCAGCCTGCCTCTGCCCAGGCTCAGGCTGCTCCGGCCTCTGCCGGGGCTCTGCTGCGGCTCCGCCCCGGCCAAGGCCGGGCCCGCTCTCCCCTCACAGGCGCTGACAGCTCTGCGCCACAGGAGACCTTCCCGAGCACCCTCCCTGATCTTTCTGCTCTCTCACTTGAGCAAGGCTCTCCTTCCACCAAAGAGATTGCACTTAGGGATACAATTCCAAGTGGCAGGAACCCAAATGCTCTCCAGTCACAGCTGCAGGCCTGAATCCACACAGGAAGTCTTGGCTGCCCCACTCCTCCTTTGGTTTTTCTTGCAAATGCCATTGCTTTTTTTGCCTCAACTGTGTCTAAACGGGCCAGCGGGCCACATTCCAAAGGCAGTGTGGTCTGGAGAGGATGAATGAGGAAGAACCTTCTCCGCTTATAAACCATACCAAAGAAGCCATAAGCGTGTCTTAGCACCGATAAAAAACAACTGGCAACTCAAAAGGAAATGCTTGGAATTCTGAAGGGGTCCGAAGGAGGGGAATCTTCCAAATGAGTTGATATTTCAGAAACTTTATTTAATAACAATCCTACTGTATAAACCTATACTAGAAACCTATTCAACAATCCTACTCTAGACTCCTACTCTACAATCAAACTCTAAGTTAGTTACAGAGATAACATCTTGACTTTAACATTCTTGTCTCCTCCTTCTTCTGCTTCACTGCGTTGATGAGTGGTGCAAGGATGGACGCTGACTTGGTGGAAGTTACAAATGGATGCTGTCCACAGGAAAAAACAAACAACAGAGAACAGTGAATCATGACTTTCCAAGCTCAGTGCTCCACAGACTTAATCAGAATTCTTCTGGGTCCTAGAAAGACCCAGAAAGAGGAGCAATGGGACCATCTGCTCCCCAGGCGTCATGAGCAGGACCTTGCCATCACAGGCAAACATGGGCCAGAATCCCATTCATTTGTTTATTGTGATGTCTTCACCCTGTTAGGATTTTTGCCCTGCCAGTGCTCTAGAAATGGTGCTTTCTGTCCCTGGGATTTCTTCCTTTCAGGAAATTCCAATGACTCACATAGGTCCCTGTCTTTGAAAGACAGGCACTGTGCTGATTTCCACAGGGACAGAAAGCAGTGTCTGTCTTTCCATGCCCTGCCCCTCCTGTGCTGGGTGGCACCTTCCTTCCCAGCAGGGCCAGCCCAGTGGCACTGGGCCCTGCAGTTCCCTCTCTGCCACACAACCTGGCAGTGACCCTGGGGCAGTTCCTGTCTGCTTGAGCGTGCCAGGCAGCAGATGGGGCTGGGACAAGTCCCTCTCAGCTGTCCCTGTTTGCGTGCCAGAAACCACCAAGGGTGGGCTGGGGGCACAAACCAGGGCCCCTCAGAGGCTCAGAGGGAGCCCCCGACAGCCCCTCCTGCCCACAGCCAAATCTCTGACCCCTCAGCTGGGACTGGCTTCCTTGGCTTCCTGCACCACCATTCCATGTCTCTGTACCCTGCATTGCTCTACTTCAATTCTTTTGCCATTAGGTAAAACTGAACACCCACCAAATTACAAAAGAGGACAAGAGAAACAGTCAGAAAACAGAGCATCTCTCCTCTCAGGAAATGTGGACAGAGGTGGAGTTATTCAGTTTTGTGAAGAACAGGTCCAAGGGAGACTTTATTACCACTTTCCAAGACTTCGAATAGCTTTGAAGAAAGTGGAGAACATCTTCTTTAACAGGGCCAGGAACAATAGAATGTGGACAAATATTATGAAACACAAAGGAGATCTAATCAGAGTAGGTCTAAGGAAGAACTTGTTTACTCAGAGCATGGTGCCACCCTGGCACAGGTTGACCTGAGAGCTTGTAGGTCAGGCAGGAAAGGGCTCTGAGCAACCTGATCTCTGTAAAGCTGTCCCTGCTCACTGCAGGACACTTGGACCAGAGAACCTTTACAGGGCCCTGCCAGCCCAGCCCAGTCTGGGATTCCTCACTGTTTTCATTTGAACAGCACCAAGAGTGGAGGTGAGGAGGAAGGGGGCTCATCTGATGCCTTGGACTTCAGTGGAGGAGGATCCCATCCCTCAGAGCCTGTTTCACC
The DNA here is from genome assembly GCF_963513975.1 of Fringilla coelebs. NCBI lineage: Eukaryota > Metazoa > Chordata > Aves > Passeriformes > Fringillidae > Fringilla > Fringilla coelebs. The sequence continues at coordinate 3,033,718 of NC_140037.1, forward strand.
TGCAGCCCCTTCCCATTTTACCTGCAGGAGCTCCTTGGCAGACCAGCGCCGCGCCTCGTCTCTCTGCAGGCAGCAGCTCAGGAAGTCACGCAGGCAAGATGAAAATAGGTTGGGCTGCCGCAGCTTTTGTCTCCCTCCTGTGCCTATCAGCAGTTGAGGCTGGGGAAAAAGGAAACAGCAGGCTCCACCTGCTTCTTCCCCATCTCTCACTGCTCTCCCAGATCCCATTGCTTAAGCTCCATTCTGCAGTGGCACTTTCTGCCCTGGCACAGACCCAGAGATGACTTTCCTTTACCAACCAAAAACCCAAACCCCGATGCAGCCACAGCTTTTCCAACATTCAGCACACCTTGCCATGGCAGCCGCTTTCACTGACTGGTCTAGTTAGTGGGAACTACATCGCCAAAAGCATGTTTCCTTCCCTGAGGATTGACAGGCTGTTTGGAAGCCAGAAGTGGTGCAAGCAGATGGCAATGGGATTTTGTCCAATGGAACACAGAACATGGGACAGGTGCAAAAGACAGCGGGATCAGGGAGTATTTGCACCTTACCAAGACAGGAGTTTCATTCCAGTAAGGAACTTCTCCTTCCACCATTTGGATGCCCACAATCCCAAAGGCCCAGATGTCCACTTTGGGGCCATAGGGTTGACCTGTCAGCACTTCAGGCACCATCCACCCACAAGTGCCGGCCACGGAGCTCCATCTGCTCTGCTCAGGGGTGAGCTGAGCAAAGAGGCCAAAGTCAGCTGTGGAGAAAACAAGAAGCCATGAAAGCCAGCTCCAATTAGGAAACCAAGCCAAAGAATTCCCCCCTCTCAGGCTAAGAATGTGCTGTTAATTTTCCTGGAGAACTGTCCACGCTCAGTTTCCTGGGGCTTTAGCCAAGGAAGTATGGAATTGGCCACTTCCAAAAAATCCCAGATTTTTTAACGCTGCTCACAGCAGTGGACTTTATTCCCCTGAAGCTTTCGATTGTAGCTCCGTCCCTCTGGAAGGGACCCACACAGAGCAACACCACTCTTGACTGCTTGTGGTTCCTTATACCTCTGTGCATGTTGCAACCGTGTCACCAGCTGACAGTGGGTGCCCCTGCACTGCCACCAGCACCATTTTTGGGGAGCTGGTAGTCACTCAAAGCAGCCCCACAGCCCACATCCCTGGAATGCTGCACCTGACCAAGAATATACTGACCCAACTTGACAGAGCCGTCGGTTCTGAGGAGGATGTTGCAGCTCTTAACATTTTGGTGGATCACATGGTTTGAGTGGAGAAAATCCAGTCCTCGCAGGCACTGAGAGAGAGAACAGAAACAGGAGGGCAAAAATTAGTGATATGATTTCATTACACAAGAAAGGAAACGAACCTAAAAGATTCCCTGTTCCCAGGGGAAGGGAGAGTAATGGCAGAACACAGTGCCACTGAGAGCAAGAGCTGGCTGCTCCAACATTTGCAGAGCAGGACCTTTCCAAGCAAAGGGATGTCAGCTTTTGAAAGAGCACCATCACCTGCTCTTGTAGACTGTCCCCTGCAAGCCAGCCAGGATGACTCCTGCTGCAGTGGATGTACTATCTCCATGCAGAAGACAAAGGAGGGGTTTTGACAAGAAACAAAAGGTCCCTCCCTTTGGTGTGAAACAGATCACTTTTGGGTGGGAGGCTGCATGACAAAGGTTTTATTGCTGGCCTCAGCACAGGCTTGGAAGTATCACATCAGTCACCTTCCTGAAGCAAAGAGCATTTTGGCTGCACTACGATCCTTTTCAGCTGAGTACTGTGAGAAACGAGTCTCTCTTTTTTCTTTGCTGCTTGTTTCAAATTCTGACACCAGCACCTTTGCTTTCACAGGCAAGGAATGCAGTCAAGGCATGCTCCAGGCAAATGTTTAGAGAGGCAAGGTGGAGAACAGCAAATACAAATACATGAGGCAGAGCAAGAATACAACAGCAGGAGATAAGAGTAGAAGAACTGAGTACAGGGAGTGCTGGGCCACTGGAGGGCCTTTCACTTGAGATGCTTTTACTTGCCCATAGCATAGCAGCAACACAGAAACAAAGCTTGGCACAGGAAATCCCTCCAGGTCTGAGCCCCTGTATCCCAGACAATCCTGCCCAAGCCCTTGGCAGCACAGATGGCATTGCTGACCTCCTGACTGATGGCTGCCATCTCATCTTCAGACAGGTAGGTCCTGCTGATGACATCGCTCAGAGTGCCTCCGTCCATGAACTCCATAACCAGCCAGAATTGCTTACCCACAAGGAAGCTGAAAGGAGGAAATAAAGGTGTGGAAAAGAACGTGCATGGCCACGTTGCTGTTTGGAAAAGAAAGGGATTGATCCTTGTTTTCAGGTCCCTTTGAGACAAGGCCAGAAAAAAAAGAATAGACCTTCCCTCTCAGCTGTGCATTGTTTGCAATCTGTGCAGTCTCAAGGAGAAAGGCACAGCTGTGAAAAAGGAGATGTCTTAGATGGCCAGCAAGCGAAAAAGTGCAGTTTAGTATCTGCCCAGATAAAAAACCTGGAAATTAGCACCTAGTCTTCCTGGTATGCACAGCAATGGAAAACAGTGGCAAGCGTCCAAGGAAAAGCCTTGTTAGTTTACCTGGACTTAAGAAGACACTTGAAAAAACTCTAGCCTCAGAAAAAAGTGCTGGCTTTGAATGTAGAGGCAATTGATTGAGTAAGGTATGACTGATCTGAGTTTTTGAACAATTTTCAAATACCATGTGCCAGGGAAGACTCATGCAGACAAAATGCAATCTCTTCCCATCCACTGGAGATGAAAAGAGCAATAATAACTGGCCAATAATTACAGCTCTGTTTTCTGCCACTGACCAAAGTCAGCTTTTACCTTGCATGTTTGCAATAAATGAACAAACATTCATGGAACAAAAGCAAAACTCACCTGTCTAAACAGTTGACCAGGTTGGGATTCCTATTCATTTTCATGACCATGAGTTCATTGATTTTGAGTTCCTTCTTCCTCAGTCGTTGAAGATTTATTTTCTTTATGGCCACCTAAAATGACAATGAAAATCAATAACTTGAGAAGTGGGTTACACAAGACCACAACGCACATGGAGCTGGTGATTTTGCAATGACACAGCTGAGCTGTGCCAAACTGCCTTGTGATTAGGCACTGCAGAAATTAGGGACTGACATTCCAACATCCCATTTCTCTGCCCCCTTGGGGGCAGTTACAGGACACATAGGGCCACAGACGTTTTGCCTTGTCCACTTGGTAACAGTGGTGTCTCAACTATCACCCACAAACCCCTGACCACACTCTCTGCTGCTCTTTCTAGGATTCAGAAGAAGTAATCCATGCCTTAATTCTCTGTGGATACATCTTGGGCTATGGGCAGGGCTTAGGGCTTTTAGGGCCGCCTTGCAGATCTCTCCCTATGTGCAGTTCCCAAGTGCAGCACTGCAGGTGGCTAAGGAGCTGCCAGAAACTTTCAGATGTATTTGCTGGCAGCCAGAAATGAGAATTCAGGACTCTGAAGCTGTAGCCCCAAAGAGCAGTGAGGTGCCCTAAGGCACCACCTTTGTTTCAGCAATGGAGAGCGAGTGAGCGCCTCCTTCTCTGAAAGGAACCGCTGCCCTCCGTGCCTTCCTTGCGCCAGCTGAGGAGGACAAAGTCCCAAATGTATTTCATGGGCTGGCACCAGGCTGTGCTTCTGGTGCCTTTTCAGCACAGCTCTACCCAAAGCTCCAGCCACAGCTCACACCAGAGGGGAAAGCCCTTTAATTGCAGCAGAGTCTGCAGGAGCTGTTGACATTTACCTCTCCTCCTGTGGAATTGTCCAGTGCTCTAACCACATGTCCAAAAGTGCTAGAAACAAAACAGAAGCAGAAAAGGAAAAGCCATTTAGATCTTGCATGAAAGCCAGCCCACACAAGAGATCAATGCTGTAAATGCTTAAAACCTGCAGGATGCAGGAGGGCTCTGCCAGAAGGCAGATGATGCATTTTCCTCTCAAGTGCATGGGCACTGGGCCTGTCCCTGAAGCATTGGGGTTTACTGCCTCAGCTCCTAAAGACAGCTTCTTCTTTCATCTTGGGTTTCAGTTTCTAAACTGTGCAGTTTTTATCCTGACCACAGAGCATTTCCCTCAGCAAAGTCTTGGAAAGAAATGTTCCTGAGAACTGTTATCCCACAGCTATCAGGGAGTAGGTTGCTATTTCAGGCAAGCAAGATTCTTCTCCCTTCATTACTGTGGCCAGATGATTTAGAGACGTCCAGAAATGCTAAGGAAATTAACACAGAACTGTCTCACACTTGAGAGACAAAGAGACCTTCCAGGTCCTGTTCCTTGATGCAGGGCAAGACCTCGGCAGCATGGAGATGTCTCTGACAATGCCTTCTGAGCCCACTCACAAATTCTGAGCTGCACTGAGACATGGGACAACCTATCCCCAGTGTCTCAACATGTTTGCAGCTGGCCTGACTTCATGCTGGATAGATACTCCACCAAAAAAACACCTGGCCCACGGTTGTGTAGAAGTAACTGCAGTTGGACTCACCTGCTGCCCATATACTCCAGCTCAGTGTATTTCCTAGTGGGATTTTCCATGGGGTTCACCATTCTCTCTGAAGGAAACAAAATGCAAGATGCTGACTTTAAAGCAGAGGTCCCAGCTTCCAGGAGATACAAAAGGCAGCCCCAGTGCCTGGAGCTCTGAGCCCTTTGTGCTCAGCTGGGTAACAACAACAACAACAACCAGGCAGACAGCTCAGAGTACAGGTGGCCAGCACAGAGACTGATTTTCTTCAGCAGCTCCTCTGGGGAGTCCTAAATGTCCCTGTGATACCAAACTCAGGAGAAACATTTGGTATGGCTGTGCTGACACATGCACACACTGCACTGTCCCTCAGACAGAAATACAGCAGACGTACTCAGCAGCTCCAGGGAGTCACCCTCGGTCTCCTGTGGCTGAGCAGCAGCTGGGTCAGCGCGGGAGGTGAACAAACTGCCCCGGCTCCACTTCTCAGGTCGGGGAGCAAAAGCTCCTTTAGACAATGCTGCTGCTGCAGCAGGCTTGGTGACAGAGCCCGTGGGGATCTAGGACAAGAAATGAGTTTATGTCAGAAAGGTGGCTGGCAGAGATTACCCTGAGATCCCTTTCTTAAATGCAAGCCCGTCGGAAGGTGCTGTCAGCCACATGCAGCGCTCTTAAAACGGATTACTTGGATGTCCACTTCTCAAACTGGATGGGTCAAAACCAAAGGCTAGTTCTACTGGGGTTCCTATGGCCACATTCATCTTTGCTTTTCAAGGATTTTCAGAAAGATGACTGCCACAATCACCATTCCACTTCCTCTCAAGGATTCCTTTTCTCCTCCAAGGGCTGCAGACACCCTTTCAGCTCCTTGTTCAAATGTTCTGCCTCCTCCCACTGTGCCCCCTTTTCTTGCAACATCTTCAGGTCATGCTCAACCTGTAGCACTTCTGGTGGGGATGGTACCTGTGCCTCATGCCCAACTTGGGCCTCTTCATTGCCAGAATTTTGCTGGAAGACTTCACAGGCTGCCTGGTGGGATGTCAACACTTGCACCTCAAATCAAACAGAACAAAGCAGTCAGACACTACAGCTTGTCCCTGTCAGCCAAGAGGCATAGACTGTGAGAAAAAGGGAAGAACAGATTGAGAAGGGATACAGACAGCTTGTTTCAATCCTCCATCTGGGTCACCCTTTTCCCCTGTAAAAACACCTCAAGAAACAAAGCTATTCAGCAGCCCAGGAAGTGTCCTTGAGAGCAGCTGTGATACACACTACAGCAGGATGGCACTGAGAGGCATCACCCCACTCCCTGCTGCTCTGCACTGGAAAGGCAAGAAGGGCAGAAACCACCAGTTTGGTGACTGCAGTGGCTATCCCTCTTTCACTCACTGGCTTTTCTAGAGCCTGAGAGAGGAGATTAGCTTTCTCTCTGATGATTTTCATTTTTTCCTCCAGTCTCTTCTCCAATGCGTTGATCCTATCTTCAGTTTTCTGCAGCTCTCTCTGCAGGCATTCCTTGATTTTCTGTGAACAAGGGAGAGGACGATTCAGGAGTGGAGTAGTTGCTATTCTTTTCCTCAACTGGTTTTGCTGATCACCCCTGTGCTGATTGAGATTCATCTTTGGAATTTTTCTCATGTCATCCTTGTTCCTCCGCCTCCTCACTGCCATGATGGCACTCTGAGCTTCAGGCAGCTCTGCTTGTGCCTCTGCCTTGATGTTCTGTACACACAAGTGCAGGGCAAGTGACTGGGAGCTGCCATCAGGTTCAGCTTTTTCTACTTGCAGCCTCCAAATCACGTTTCTTCAGCCACTTCTTTCTGCTTCCCTACCCACATCTGCTTCCAATGTAACCCTCCTGTCCCAGTGCTGGTCTCTGCAGATTCCAAGGCTCTGTGCTTCCAGTGCCTGTGGGACTCCTGGCCTCCTCAGTGCCAAGAGCTCTGGTTTATGCCCCTCTTCCTGCCCTTCCCTCTGTCACCTGCCCACTCAGGCTTACCTGGCCATTCTGCTGTGGCTCTTCCAGCTGCTGCCTGAGCTGCCCTTCCTGCTCTCTGGCTGGGAACAGCTCTCCCTGAGTCTGGCACGGCATCTCTGATGGAGCAGGCTGCTCCTGATCTTTCTCTAGAAGGAGCTGCACAGAAAGCAAGAGAAGATGGGTTTCAACTTCCCATATGACCTTTGTGGGCCAAGACTCAAAGACTGATGGGCTCACACGTTCCCAAAGCACTGTGCTGCTGCTCTGCTGGCTCATTCTCTGCCCAAGGGGAGGCACAGATTCCAAAGGGACCCTGGCCCTACAATCAGGGGCCCTCTGGGACTGAAGCTCCAACAGCCTCTCAGGCAGCTGGCAGGGAAGGTGTGGCATTTCTCAAGGCTCTGGTGAGGGCCTCCCTCTGCTTCTGCCACGTCCTGTTTGTCTTTCAGTAGTGACTGACACCCAGCCCTGTTGCACAGCTCCATTCTGGCTCTGCAGGTGGTTTCCTGTGTGAGCTCCCTCCTTGTGAGAAACACTTTTGGAGTTCAAGTTCCCTTCAGGCCTGCACCAGCATTCCTGCCTTCCTGACATCTACACCCTTGTTAGAAACCCTGGTCATTCAGGAGATAAGGATGCCTGCAAAGATCTTCTGATGGAGGTCACAGAGCCTCTATGGCCACCTCAGTGTATGGAGGAGGACCAAGGGGTTTCTTCTCCCTCTTTTGTCAACTGACAATTCTGACCAGCAGTAACAGAGACTCTCTTAAGGCCGCATGAACAAATGCACTTACACAGCCCTGGGGATGCCAGTGAAGGAAACCAAGTGTCATGAAATGCATGGTATGTATGACCAGAGTCACCAAACAGCACCTAAACATGGAATTGTTCCATCTCACTCAGACAGGCAGAAAATTAAAGAAGTACTGGTGACTTCAGAGTAGAAGAGGCTGGAGGAGGAAAAGAGCTGTGAAAAGAAAATACCATCATATCTGGATGGGGGAAACATCTCTGCCTGCTCAGAACTGGTCAATGGAACGTGTTTCTAATGCTTTCCTGAAAGGGATGCTTTAGGTGAGCTTTGCACCTTCAGCTGCTTTGGAGCAGAGGTGGGAAGATTCAGTAATGTACATGTTACATACGATAGATAGATAGATAGATAGATAGATAGATAGATAGATAGATAGATAGACAGAGAGATGGATCTCACTCTTACAATCCCTCTTTACTGTCCTTTCTGTTGCTGCACACATCCACACTTGGTAGCCGTTGCCCTGATCAGCAGCAATCCTGAGATTGCTCTCCTGTTGCTTCAATAAACCACACTCTTGGGGAATCTGGAGCCTGGAGGTCCTTATGGAATGCAACCAGACCCAGAGCATTGCACTGGGAACTGCACTCTTTGTGCATCTGTGCTGGGGCAAGTTCTCCTCTTGGACTCGACCACACTGATGGTGCTGAAGTGGCTGTCATGAGAAATGCAGCCCAGCCCCTCCCAGCTCCTCTGATCTCTGAGGACCAGCTGGAATTCAAGGGCACTGATTTCCTGCTCAATTCCCAAACACCACTCATACTGATTCCCTGGGCTGCAAAAGGGCACGGGCACTGTTAGCCTGACAGTGATGTGCAAGGCCCTGCTGGCTGGCCTGGCACCAGAACGGCTCCTTCAGAACCAACTTCCTTGTGCCCAAACTATGTGTTCTCATGCAAAAATACAGCATCCTCCAGAAGTGACATCTTGGAAGTTAAAATTCTAGCAGACCCACACCCAGTGCTGGAAAAGAGCCGGAAATAATGAGGAAAAGTACCTTAGATGCTGGAAATAATGAGGAAAATATACAGGGCTCCTCCTCCAAGCAAGTAAAAATAGAACAACAAAAACCAGAGGGAAATGTCACTACCACAAGTGTCTAAAATATTGAGATGCAGAGAAGGGATGCCTTAAGGTCCCTCATAAGCTTCCTGTTATCCAGGCTAAAGCTCCCTCAGCACCTCCTCACTGGCCTTGTGCTCCACCCCCTTGCCCAGCTCCCGTGCCCTTCTCTGCACTCACTCCAGCCCCTCAATCCCTTTCTGCGGCACAGGGGCCACAGCTGCACACAGCACTCCAGCTGTGGCCGCAGCGCTGCCCAGCACAGGGCCACGCTCACTGCCCTGCTCCTGCTGCCCCTCTGCTGCTGACACAGGCCACCATGCCCTTGGCTTCTTGGCCACCTGGCCACACGCTGCCTCCTCTTCAGCTGCTCAGGATCGCCAGCCCTGTGTCCTTTTGGCCCATGCAGCTCCCCAGCCACAAAGGTGCCCATCTAACTTCAGATACAGCATGCACCATTTCTAGATGGCCTTTTCCTCTTCTGAGCAACACAAGACAGAGGTCAAAGACTTGCAGCTTCACCCCCAGTCCAGGCTTCAAAACAGCAGACTACAAAGCTGACGACTGCACAAAATATGCATCAACAGAAACTCGCTGCTTCTGCTGTTTCCCTCACAAGAAGGCTGCACAACTCCGCACTTTGTTTCTTTCACCGCACGGGACAAGAATGGCCCCCCACAGCTGCATGGACAACACAATCCTCCCCTTGCAGCTTATCAAAAGCCAAAAGACACCTGGCCCAAAAGAGACTGTACAAGCAAAGAACTAGTCTAGGAAACTTCAGACTGGTTTCACAAGCCAAACCCACCTTTCCAAAAATGGAAAACAAACAAACCAAGCCCTGGCACCTCCAGCATTTCCACGTGAGCCCTTGGCCATAGCCCTGCAGAAGCCCAGAGATAGAGCTTCTCTTAGCCAAGCAGCCAGATGCTCTCCCAGAGGCACCAGCCCTTTGGTGCCTCAACATGACAGCTCAAAGGGCAAGTTCTGCTGGCGTTGCCTGGAGAAAATCACGAGGTCCTGGCAGGACTCCAGCACTCAGCATCCTCAGCCAGCAACAGCAAAGTGCTGGCTGCTCCGAACCTTCCAGCTTTGCCTTGCACTAAAGACAGCACCACACACAACTGGCACTTACAGATTCAGAGGGTTCTGGTGTGACCACTGATGCAGGCTGGCGCTCATCCACCTCAGTTTGCTCCTGTCTGGCTTCTTTGCCAGGAGCAGCAGGAGCCAGGGGAGAGATGGCTCTTGGTTCTGTCATCTGTGACAAGAAAGAAGCATGAGGGAAAGGCTGTTACCTATCATTTAGAACCTCCTTTCTAACAGATGTAAAACTACATATTCTAAGGAGAAATCATAAACTTTGTTGGCAATGGGATTCTAAGTCACAGCCACCAAATTAAAATGGGCCAATTCTACAGAACTCTAGATGGATATGAAGTTGATTTTCCTCCCTGGCTGCTATCAGTAAGTAGGTTGTCTTGGCAGAATGGAGCTTTTACTTCTTGGAAGCTCTCAAATGGAAAACTAGGAAAGCCACATCAACGCCTTTGCTGCTACTGCTGCTGCAGATGTGGAAAACTCAAACTGGATCAAGATCCCATTCCACAAGTGGAAAAGGGCAGGAAACGTTGAGCAGAAGCAGCCTTGCTTGCAGGAAGTGGAGGAAAATGAACAGGCCTTCTCCTCCTAGCAAACCAACAGACCAATGAGCCAACAGACCATAAGATGGAAGTGTCACCCAGTCCAGTGTCTAAAGCACTTGGATGCAGTGACGGGATCTTTGGTGCTGAACGAGCTCTTGTACTCAGCACTGTCACGCAGGCATTCATGGAAGTCTGCCTGAACGTCACTCAAGAGCCTCCCATTGTCCAGGCTAAAGCTCCCTCAGCACCTCCTCACTGGCCTTGTGCTGCACCCCCTTGCCCAGCTCCCGTGCCCTTCTCTGCACTCGCTCCAGCCCCTCAATCCCTTTCTGCGGCACAGGGCCCACAGCTGCACACAGCACTCCAGCTGTGGCCGCAGCGCTGCCCAGCACAGGGCCACGCTCACTGCCCTGCTCCTGCTGCCCCTCTGCTGCTGACACAGGCCACCATGCCCTTGGCCTTCAGATACAGCTTCCATCATTTCCTGTTATACAACCACATCATCTAAGGAGATATCATAAAGTTTGAAAGGAATTGAATTGTAAGGCACTCTGACTGCATTAAAATGGGCTAACTCATCCCTACAGGAATTCACTCTTAGTTAAATATGCCACCCTATCTGCTCTCAGCAAGCAATGTTCTCTCTGCAAAACTCTTTAAAGCACTGAGATGGATATTAAAAAATATCCATCTATGACTTTGTTATATTTTTTGCAGGCATTAAAAGTGATTTTCTTCTGGCTTTCCTAGCTGGCCCTCTACACTCTATTGCTACTGGCAATGCTCTCAGAATTCTCTACAATTCTGAAATACCAAGAACTTGAAATGTTCCTTTCTCACTCACCTCAGCATCAGCACCACTGAAGACACGCTTCAGGTGACCTGTAGTGGGCAAGGGAAAATCAACCAGATGCCATCAGAAAACTGCCAGGGCTCCTAAATCCCACAGAACCAGTCAACCCAAACACAGATGAGCAATGTCCCTCCAGGAGACACATTTCATTTACACAGCCAGCAAGAGATCAGGACAATATTCTTGGTTGTGCCGACACTTTGGCCTCTTTAGCCAGTAAATGAATACAAACATGACCAAGAACATGCAAGTAGTTCTTTAACATTCAATGCTTCTGTTCTACCAAACACAAAAAACTGCTTTTAAACCTTCTCCTTCAGGTACTTTTTTTAAAACTCAGTTGCATGCAGTAATTCTCATTAACTTGCTGGAAACACTGTCCCAGGGAAGCTTCCCAAAATCCCCCTGAGCTGTGGCACTTCTCAGCTCCAGGGCTCTGGAAGCAGACACTCACTGCTTTAGAGTTTGCACTTCCTTGCAAAAGGAATCACTATTTTAGCACTCAGTAAAAAATCAAATTGGACCTTGGTCAAATCCTTTCATGAGAAAATGTAGAAAGAAAGAAGCTTTCCCTGAATTCTTGGAAAAACTGCAGAGTTTTTAGAAGCTCCTCCAAGAAGGTCTCCCACTCTACATTTTCAAGGCTGTCTCGCTTGTCCCAGCAAACTGAGTTAATGACAGACTCTGCTGCCACAGACTCTCCCATAGGGGGAATGGAATCCCTGCAGGTTCCCTTGCAAATGCTGCCCCTGTGGCTACAGACACCCCCTTTTTAGCTGAACATCCTGACAGGAGCTTCACCAAACCAGTGGCATCCTAATGCTCTTCCTGTTTCTAAATCAGAAACTCAGTCACTAAGAAAGAGCAGGAAGACATAGAAAAGCCAGGGTAGGTTACACCCTAACCTAAGTAGAAGGGAAACCTCTACTTACGGGCAAAGTGAGTCACGTAGTAGGCGGAAAAACAAACGCCATATGCAGCAAAAGCTGCCGTAGCCAAAGGATGAAACATTTTCACACAGCTGAGCAAGTTTTCTCCAACAATGAGAAAAACAAAGCTCCTGTCAGTGTGCAGCTGCACTCTGAACAAGCTCTCGGGCTGCTCTGACGCTCAGGCCTTCCCGTGCGCCAAGGCAACCTTCTGATGCCACCACGACGACGTGGCAACCGTGCCCTGACATCACAGAGCAAACGCTCTCTGCTGCTCTGTGAGATTATGCAAAGCAATAAACAACTTTCCCTAGATCAAACACAAAATAGCCTGGAAAGTTGTTCTCTATCACATAGCAGGACAAATTCTCCTCATGGGCCAAACCCTGTTGTTCAGGGGATCCAAGAGTAACTCCAAGAGTGCCCCAAGCACCTACAGCCTGTACCCCAACTGAGCACTCAGATGGGACACAAGGAAAGGAAAGAAGACCAAGAAAATTTCCCAAAATATTGCACATGTGAGAATCGACTCTCACTTTTAAAATTTTAAAGCTTTAGTAAACCTTAACGAGGACTCAATAAGGAATAATTGCAGCTCTGAGAGTCTCTGTGACTAGCAGGCACATGCTCATCTCCAAAAAGATGCTCTGCCTTTTATACCCTTAACCACTCCAGAAGTTTTGTCAGTCAACTCTTTCTCTGCTGTCCATTGGTGGAGATTACTTTCTGGCATCTTCCTTGGAGGTCAGCTGTTCTTACACCCCGCCTCCTGGTCACAAGCCAGCCCTCCCCAAATGCCCTGACCACCAAGGCTATTACAGGGTGGAGGGGAAAGAGGACTATGGGAGGAGATATTACAATACCATCACCACACATTTGAACATCCACATCATTTCTACTTCTTAATTGTCAGAGCCAACCATTACATTACTCATTTAGAACACACAGAACCAGGAGAGAAGCCACTGTTGGCATAACAGCTGAAATCATTCCTAACAAATCTCCCCACGCATTTGCACGTTTCTTGGACATGCCCAGGGCTCCGGTGCATGTACATCTGTGCCTTTATTCCCCTTTGGAAGCAGTCAAACTGGCAGCAGCTGCCCGCCAGCAGCAGCCGCTCCAGGCTGGCACCGCGACCGGCGGTGCCGATTTCCAGAGGCTTCTGTGTCCCAGGGGAAGCCAAGGCAGGAGCGGGTTGAACGGTGCTGGCACTGCTGCTGCTGCTCTGTGCCAGAGAGCCCCGGCTGGGCAGGGCACGGTGCCCACTGCGCTGCGGGCTCTTTCTACTGCTGGGAAACAGCTGGAAAAGATTTCATTTTGACCTTTCTTACCATCTCATGAGAAGTCTTCAAAATCATCCATACCAAGCAGGGCCTGATCCCTGCTGCCAGCTGAGGGTTAGAGAGGAGGCAGTACTTGATTTCAGCCCTGGCTGTGTGGGGAATCCCTTCCCTAACACCTGCACACCCAGCAATCTCACTAGTTTGTATCCATGGAACTAAGACATATTCAATACTCTTTTGAAACACACAGGCTAAATATTCCCCCAAATATTTGAATTCCTTATTGATACTCATTGACTTATTGATACTTAAATCACTTCTCAGAATTTACTGACATAAGAATCCCTGGTGGTCATTGTCACAGTTCAGAAGAAGACCCATGCACAAAATAACCCAGGACAAAACTGGGCTTGCAAGGCAAATTTATTCTATTACTTTCAGTAGCAAATAATACATACCAACCCTTGGATTCCTAAAAATCTGCTGAGCAGGAGAAGGAGATGGAGCTCAGCAACAGGAGTCGGAAGGCAGTGCTCTTTCAGGACATCCCCTGGATCAAATCAGTGTGCATCTCATCCTTCTCACCCTTCCAGACAAGAACCAGGCCTTTTATCTCCTGTTCAGGAATGGAGTTTTCCCAGTTACAGCATCAGCGCACACATGGCCGGGGCGCAAGATGAGGCCAATTAATCAAGGATTTAAAACAACTGGAAGAGATAAAATTTTAGCAAGATTTAGTTAGGCACTGCTCTCCTGGCTTTCATGAGGTCCCTCCCTCTGTGACACACCGCAGCCCTGGTTCCGTGAGGGTCTCTTGGGTTCCATGGTGCGCGCCTTTTTCACATCTGAGCCTTGCTTCCCTGGCTTCCATGGACTGACAGTGGCCGTCTGCATTCCATGGGGCCCAGCTAGATCAGAGCCTGCCTTTCATCAGGTTCTGATACCTGTTCTGCCAGCTGACAGGGGAGATTTAAAGAACACAGAAACCAATGGAAAGAATGGCCTTATTTTACTGTGAGTGTTAAGGCAACACAAAAGTAAAATGGTACACCCAATAAAATCATGTTCTTGGCTTTAGCAACAAGCTAAAAGAAGCAAGGTAATGCACCTAATCATTATTATAGGAGAGAAAGGATAGGGATTGAGAAAGGATCATCCCCAATTGCCTGAATACCATCATCCAGAGTCTGCAGTGGCTGGGGAGTGGCTGCGACTGTGTGCAGAAAAGGCTCAGCCCAGCAAAAGGAACAAAGTTTCAGTAGTGGCCTCGCTAGGGAGCACCAAAATCGATTCTTTTCCATTGGCGGGTGTCCTAGGAGCCCCAGAGGAGAGCCCGGGGGGCACGGAATGGAGAGCGGGGATGTGCAGGAGCCGGGAGCAGCGAGAGAGGCCGGGCTGAAGGTGCGGGGCGGGCACGGGCTGGGAGGGGGCCCAGCCCGGGGGTCCCGCAGAGCCTCCCTGCTCCAGAGCCGCAGCTGCGAGAGCGGGGCAGCTGCCGGGATCGGTGTGCCAGGGACGGGCCGCAGGTGGGGGTTCCGAGGGGCTCGGCCGGAGCAGCTTTTTGTCCCGGTGCACTGGGGGCATTGCCGCGGGGCTGGGGTCCCGGGGAAGGCGCAGCAGGACAGGGTGGCAGTGGTTGGTTTGTGGATTTGTTGTTGGGATGTTTTGTTGGCGGCCCCGGGCGGGCTGTGGGAGCCGGGAGCCGCCGGGCGGGCCCGGAGCCGCCCCTCGGGCCGGGAGCCCCCGGGCAGAGCTCTGTGCTCGGGGCCGAGGCCCGGGCGGCCCGGGGAGCGCTCGGCAGTCCGTGGGCCCCCGGCGCAGGCGGGTCCGTGTGGCCGGGCCGGCCCAGCCGTGTCCGCAGCGGGCTCCGAGGGGAGCGGCCCGGCCCGGCCGTGGCCGTGCGGGGCCTGGCGGGGCTCGGGGGGCCGGGCCGGGCAAAGGCTGAGGGAGAGCGGGGGAAGCGCTGGCACGGAGGCCCCGGGCTCCCTGTGCCCTCCTGGCCACGCAGCCGGGCTCGGGGGCCGCCTCGCTCTGTGGAATACAAAGCTGTGTTTCGTGTCTGGTACAAAAATGCAATGTGTGTATTTGTGATTGTGATATGTGTGGACACCGTCCATGGGACGGCTGCAAATTCTAATAATAACTGAGGAAAGTAAAGCACAGAAGAAGGCCTCTGAATCTAGCCTTTGCTTGCAATTAACCTGGATTGATTTAGGAGCATTTGAATTACAGCATTCAGGATGTTGCTCTTTGCTTGTAGTCAGGCCTTAAAGACTGCTGCAATGGTAACCTTTTTAGGTATAATTTAAAAATATTGTTTGTATATATGAAACTATAGCTTTGGAATATATAGAAAGGAAATATGTTTATCTCACTCCTTAACAAAACCGAGAAAAACAGCTTGAGAAAGGAAGATGGACATCATCTCAAGGATTTCCAACTTCACCAAGGGGAGCTGGACATCACTGTTGTGAGATTTATAGTCATTGTAAAAACAAGGGGAACCCACATGTGGGGAGCTGGACTTCACCAGATGGGATTCGTCATTGTTCTTGCGGAAACTGGACCAACACCTCGGAGGCTGCCACCACCATCTAGGAGTCCTCCTTTTTTGGGACACATCCTGAGAAAAACTAAATCACGATAGTGTATAGAATTGTGATGTAAACAAGTAGAAATAGAAACTGCTGAGAAAGCTTCTGAGTACCCCTATAAATAGCTGTAAGCCCAAATATGGGTGTGCAGTTGGAGGGAAAACTGCCTCCACTGTACCCAGCGCTGTTTTGCTCATAGTTTACCATAATTCATTAATAAATTGATTGTTGCTTGAATATTGGCCTAGACAAGCTTCTCATTTATAACAGCTCAAAGCCAGTGAAGCAATATGCAGAATAAATAGACTCCACAACCTGTTGTAGTTATGAAGTGGGTATGGATTGTCAGCGCCCGGCACAAGTAAGATAGCTCTTGTGAGAAATTGTGTCCCGAGCCCTGGTCTGGGCCACATCTTTATTCACCAAGGTGTTCCATATACATGACATTACCTTTTCATGCATATTCAATCCCTGGCCCTGCCTGTCCTCATCTTGCATGATAATTAGATCCACGCCCTTTTGAGCATGCATTGTTCACAGTGGTCTCATGGGGTCTTTGGGTGGTCTCTGAGGCTGAAGGATGAGGTCTTCCTCATGGTTGAACTTTTGAATATTTCTTCTGTGCATGTGTGCTTTGGTCCCTTGGTGCTTATCTGAGTATGTCTGTCAATTTTGATCAGCCTGGAGACAGAGGAGCCCATTTATCTGGTTTTCTCAAACTCCTTGGTCTTCTCCTGGTATTGTTCTTAATGGCAGGAAGCTTCAGAAATTTGCATTTTCCTATGCCCCTTGTACCATGGCAGAGGTGTTTTAAGTAAAAGGTTAAAATTGAACACATAATTCTACAAGCTAAAATGTAAATGCTTAATTCATATTGCTAAATTAAGCGAACCCCCAAAAGCTCCATTTCAACAGCTCTGGCTGCAGGTGTCCCCGGGGGTCCCTGGGCAGGTGCCTCGAGGGCTGCCGGAGCTCTGTGCCCGGGGCTGGGCGCGGCTGCCGAGGCAGCGGAGGATGCAGGGTCCCCCCGTGCTGGGGCTGGCTCTGCCTTGGCCAGGGGCTGCACTGTCAGCCCAGAGTGACATGGGGATCGCCCGGCACCGGCAGGGCTGGCAGGGAAACTGGCAGTGGGGGAGCAGAAACAGGCAATAATGGAGCTGGGGATGCTCCAGAAGCATGGACATGTTGGGAGCATGGACAGGGGGGACCCATGGATGCCCCAGGACCCTGAAACAGGGACTGGGGACAGTGCTGAGCCCTGAGACACCTGGGATGCCAAAGTGGTGAGCCCAGAGAAGGGGAACCTGCGGGATTGGCAGGAGCACAAGCAGCCCAGAGAGGGGGAGCACCGATACAAACTTGACCCGCAGTGACCCAGACAGGGGGACCTCCATGAGCTCAGAGAGGAGAGCCCAGAGAGGGGAAACTCAGGGTTGGGTGTTTTTCCTGAATCTTGGTCATTTGTGTATTTTGGGGATCGAATCTTGGTGTTTTGGAGGTTTCTGTGGGCGGCAGAATGCCAGTGACTTCTAGGGATGGACTTGGGCAGGAGGAAGCCCTTAAGCCAATGTGCTCATATATTGTATTTTTCCCCAAACCAGGATTTCTCTTTCCCAAACCTTGGCTGGATGGGGAAGGAGGCTGTGAGGAAGATGTCCCGGGACACCCGGGCAGGTGAGGTGGGAGTCAGTGCCCCTTTGCCCCTCTCTTCTGATCCATCTCCCAGCCCAGCATGGCCCCTGGCTGCAGGACAACCCTGCTGCTGGTGCTGTCCTGCCAGGGATGCATTGGGAGGATCTCCTCCCCCTTCCCTTTGGCATGGAGGGAAATGTCATCCTCTACCTGTTCTTTCTCCCCCAGACAAGGAGCTGAGGCTGAAGACCAGCGGGGACAGATCCCCACGTCAGCAGTACCTCATGGAAGAGGCTGTTTTGAGCAACTCCACAGCACAGGAATTGAACAGGGAGGAAAATTCCCAGAGATCCCACACAGGGAAGGGCTGCAAATGCAGCCCAGGGTGCTCTGAGGAGGAAAGAGCCACCCTGTGCCAGGGAGGTGGCCAGAGCTTCAGCCAGAGCTCAGAGCTGGTGATCTGTGGAGCAGCTTCAAGATTGGGAGAATCCCTGCAAGTGCTTGGAGTGTGGGAAGAGCTTCAGGCGGAGCAACAACCTGATCTGCCACCAGACGATCCACACTTTGGAATGGCCCTACGTGTGTGGGGAGTGTGGGAAGGGCTTGAGCTGCAGCTCCAACCTCATCATCCACCAAATGATCCACACTGGGGACAGGCCCTACCAGTGTCCTGAGAGTCAGAAGAGGTTTCAGACCAGCTCCACTCTCCTCCTGCACCAGCGGATTCACAGGGAGGAGAGACCCTCCTGCTGCCCCGACTGCAAGAAGGGCTTCAAGCAGAACGCCACCTTTGTCATCCACTGGGGCATCCACACTGGGGAGAGGTCCTGTGAGTGTCCCCAGTGTGGGAAAAGCTCCTCAGTCAGCTCTAACTTCAGCAATCACCAACGGAGGCACCCGTAAGGGAAGCCCTGCGAGTGCCCCAGCTGCAGGAAGGGCTTCGTGCACTGCTCCAACTCCATCTTCCATTGGAGGACCCACGTTGGTCAGAGCCCTTCAGACCCACGTTCCCAGTGATCTGAGTTGGGAAGACACTTGGCTACTTATCCTTTTGTTTTGGCCCTAATTTTCTTTTGAGTTATCTTCATCCCTTAAAACAGACAAAACTGAGGGAAAAAACAAATTCATTGAAGGCATCTAAAGCCTCACTTTTTTTTTACAAGTGTTAGAGGAGAATCTGGGATTCAGAGAGATACTTGGGGGGGTTTGGGGGGTATTTGATATAATGGTCTCCATTTCTTGGCACTCAAAGAGATGAGAGGGTTCAATCTGTCACCTCAAAACCGCTCAATGCCACTGGAAACTCCTCAATCCCAGCCCAAAATGCCTCAATTCCACAGCCCTTCAGGGTGGAATGGGGTTGGAAGGGGATTGGGTGCAGTGCGCTGCAAATCAGGAGGGGTGAGATGGGCATGGGGTGGGGCAGGATGGGTGGGATGGGGTTTGTGTGGTTTGAAATGGGAGAAATAGGTCTTGGGAAAGGGGGTCTTGATGTCCAGCAGGGGTGAGATGGTTGGGGTTGGGACTGGGGAGGTGGAGTGGTGTTTGTAACAAGATGGCCAAAGTTTGGGGATGATGAAGGGAGGGGGAGCCCATTACTGAATGAGTTTTTGGATACGGAAACAATGACAAATCCCACAGCCCTGGAGCTCAGAGCAGCTGAGATGGCGCTGGATCCAAGGCTGACTGTGGGTCTCTCCTTCCCTCTGACTCTTCCCCTGATTTCCTCTTTTCAAAATCCTTTCCTTCTCTGGGCAAACTGTTCCAGGAGGGTCTTTTCTCTGAATCCCTACCTAAACCATTTGGATCTCTTTCCATTTGGATCCATTCTCCCTTGTCCTGTCCCTGCCTGCCCTCGTACAGAGTCCCTGTCCAGCTTTCTTGTCGGTTGCCCTCAGGTACTGGAAGGCCAGGGCTGGATCAAGTCCAAGTCTCTTTCCCAGGCTGAAGGAGCCGAGCTGTGTCAGCCATTCCTTGCAGGAGAGGAGCTGCAGCCCTCACATCATCTCGGTGTCCCTCCTGGGCACCTGCTGCAGCGTGTCCCCGTCCTTGCCGTCCGTGCTGGGGAGCCCGGCAGAGGCAGACGCAGCTCTGCAGGTGCAGGGTCAGCGGCGGGGAGGAGACACGGCCCTGACAGTGGCAGCGTTTTCTCCTCTGAGAGCACCTCTGAGCTGAGTGAGCTAGTGAAGGCTGTGGAGGAAATGAGACCTGGGAGTGAGGGAAAGGCTGGCTGGGAAGGTGTCAGATAAAGCCCATGTGGGCATTTCTCTTTCCAAGGGGCTCCTGGGGAGACAAAGGAGACCAGAATGATGCCCCATCCCACGACATTTCCTGGGATATGCTTTCCTGATGGTCTTGGCAATGTCAGTGGTCTCAGGTTATTGGGAGGACTCCATGATCTTAAAGGTCTTTTCCAATGGAAACAGTTGTGCAATTCTAAACCTCCATTCCTGCTTTTGAAGGATGCAGTCCCAAATAGACCCACATTTGTGCTTTAAAGGAATTTAGCATCTACCTTTCCTTGAATCAGTCTTTAAATGCCCTCGAAACACTTGAATCCCTTGATCCTAAGCTGTGTTTCAATTGAGGTGCTTTTGCACAGAAAGGTTGGACCATGGGATAAATGCAGGCAATTCATCCCCAATGGCACTTGTTTCATCTGCTTTTCTTCTTCCTTTCCCTATGGGTGGGAGTATTTGGGAGTATTTGTCTTGTAATTTGAGTTCTGGCTCAGACTTGCTTATGCATGTGCTCTAAAACTTATCTACCCCTTCCTACTGAAAAAAGCTTGCAGACTGGTGGGAATTGCTAGAGACAAGGCTTACAAACCAGTCCCCAGTAGGATTAGCCCAGTATCCCTGCTTGAATCCAGATAGGCTTGTATTAAAAAGAGCAAATTATTCTAACTCACTTGCCCCCTTCCCCACCCCCATTTTATTATTTTGTAGCTCTTGGGGCAGTCCTGTGTGCCATTCCAACTCTTTGTTATCAAATGTGTGAAGGCATGATGCTGCTGTAGCAGCAGCCTGAGTTCAGTGTGAACAAGTCCAAAGCACTGGGTCCCACAGCAGTAGGCACAGTGAGAGACTCGCCTCTGCTGCCATGGCCATGCAGCCATGGGGAGAGCAGCTGCTGGGGCTTCCCCCATTCTGCCAAGAACAGTCTGCCTCCAGCATGTGGCCTGTATGGCCATGATTTTGCCAGAGTGTGGAAAATGCAATGTTTGAAGGTATTTTGATGGTGTCTGACATCACCTGACTGGAGCAGTTTGGTAGGCAGGATGCCCTGTGTGCAGGGCCATGGCAGGGATGGGCAGCTGGCACTGGCACTGGCATTGTTCTTTTTCCTGGCAGGCTCCTGATCCAGCTGTGGGGTGTGCACCAGCAGCTGTATCAGCCCAACGAGCAGCAGCACATGGAGGAGACCCTCATCTGCAAATAGCCGTCACCCCCTTTGCTCCCCCCATGGCAGCACAAGATGATTCTGCCTCAGGTGAAGGGCTGCAGCAGACTGGAGACTCCTTCAGCCAGGCCCTGTTGCAATCTCCTTGCTGCAGCTGTGCCTGGAGGATGTTGGCCTGCAGTGGCACTGCCGATGCCCAGGAATGCTGCTGGGCTCAGAGAGGCAGAGTGTGTACAAAAGCTGCACTCAAAGCGCTGACCGCGAGACCCCAGAGCCACTGGCAAGGGCAGCAGCTCTTCTTCATTCTGTGCAGGTGAGAGCCCAGCCTTGGAGCCTGTCCCTGGCCACAGGGAAATGCTCTGAGTATAGTTTTGAATTTTCAGGGACAGTCCAAATGAGAATTGTTCTCAGGCAGGTGTTGCAATGTTGGGTTTGGGTGTGTCTGCAGGAAAGAAAGCGGCAATAAACCCCTGCCAGAGCAAAGTAATACACTGCATGGCAAATTTACACCCTACAGATACACTGATCATATCAGCCCCCTGAATACTGGGGGCATCTAATGCAGAGTGCAAAGCTTTTTGAAGAGATAGGAGAGAGGAGACTTGAAGAAATGATTTTGCGGATGCAGAAAAAGGGATCAGACCCACGGGTCCCATGGCTCAGGCTTAGTTCTGCCAAATCAAGCATGATTCATTTTATCCATTTTGTTGGAGAGTATTTCAGAATGACCTGCCTATTGTGCTCTTTCCATTAAGAAAATTTTGAATTGTCAGGAAGTGCCAAGATCAGAAATGTTTTGAGGCAGATCATGTTTATGTTGGGTTTGGGTGTCTGTGCAATAAAGAAAGCAGGGAATAAAGCCTTGGAACAATGAAGTAGAGCAAAAGTGGAAAGTTTGGATGGTCAATTTGTTCCTTACAGCTATTGGCCAACTGAATTGTGGGCTCATCTACTGGGGAATGCAAAGCTTCTTTTACTTCCACCGCCTGGTGCCATTGTTTGTGTCCCGGCAATTGGTTTGATATGAAGAAAATTAAAATCCCACAGCAACAAGCTGCAACCCAGAACTGAGTGGGAATGACAGAAATAAAGGCCTTGAAAAGTAGCTTTGGAAAGGGTCTCCTTCCTAGACAGTGTGAAACACTCAGGCCTGGCCTGGCTGGGCTTAGGGCTCGCTGCCCTTGGGAAGGGAGAGGGAAAGGGATGGAGTTGGGGTGGGGTTTTGCAGCCATGGAAACGAGAGAACCACGGGCGAGCATGTCACAAAGGGGCAGCCCCACGCTGGGGTGGTGCAGGCTGTGGTTGACACAGCCACAGCGGCAGCAGACGCGTCTGGCTCTGCCTCTCTGTGCCGACCGCTGGCGACTGGAGTCACCCGACCTTGTTCGAGGCTGGGACCAAGCTCCTGTCGCTGTCTGCTCTGAGAGCATTCCCAAATTCAAACCCAGACTCTTCTGCCAGGCAGAAGCACGGGTTCAAACATGGACTTTACTGGAAAAGGAAAGACCCCTGAAGGAAAAGGTGAGGGTAGAAAGGAGCTGAAAGGCCGGAGCCAAATGGAAAATAATCCCCCCAGATTTCAGAGAAAACTGGTTTGTGGTAGTCAGTGCTGGCTCTGTGTCAGACTAGGTGGCTGATCCCGCAAGCTACAGATGATCCTGCAAGGACACATGGCATCAAAACATTCTATCATTAGTTTACTCTGCTTTTTCTTTTTTGACAGTAGCCAAATCACAGTAGCCACAGTAGCCACAGATTGGACATGGTCATGAGATGCAAGTCCTGTTGCTTTCTTTGCCATCAATGTCTGGTCTCACTACAGATAAATTTCCCTTTCTTCCTCTGCTTACTGATTGGGTCCAACCCTGAGGACGGTATTACAGTGCTATAGAAACACCAGAAAGGCCTGCCAGCTTGCTGAGAGGTCTTTGTGGTTTCCAGAATTAGCAGTCACAGCTGTGTGGGTCTTTCCTGGGGATTCACAGAAGACCAGCCTCAAGAAGGAATCTTTCTTCCCCTCTTATCATTGGAGCCTTCCACCTTTCCATTAAGACATGCTAACTCAATATTGTTCCGAGGAATTAGATGCAGCCTGGTTCCATGAAAAAAAAAACCAGACCTTTTCTAAAGAATGAAGAATTATTCCCCTTGAGTGCCACACTTATTAGATGTGTTAATGGTAAATGTGGGAGTTTGCATAACTCAATTCTTCCCTTCTGAGCATTGCTCAGCCTCACACAGAGGTAAGCAGGGAGCTGGGCCAATCTCTGTTGGGAGGAAGGGTCTTGTGGCAGCCCAGGGAGCCTGTGCACATTGCCAGGGAACAGCTGTGCCCTGCGTGTGCCCCCTGCAATGAGCTGTGCTGCTGCCAGTGCCCCGTGGAGCTGTAGGGCTGCTGAGCTGTGGGGCAGGGAGAGGAGCAGGAGGGTGCATGTGCAGCTGAGCCATTCCTGGAGAGCACAGGGCTCTGGGCTCCCTGCTGTCCCAGGGCAGCCCAGAGGGGCCAGGGTGCTCCTGTGGTAGCTCTGTGCAAGTGGGGCAGGGTTTTGCCCTGGCCTGCTCCAAGTGTCTGCTAGCAGGGGCATGTTTCCCTGTGCAGCTAATTAGAAGTTGGCAGGAAATGAAAAATATAACTTCAGGTGCTTTAGGTTTTTATTGAGGCCTCTGTTCTATTTTGTGTCTCCACTTTGCAGGCCTGACAGGCTACCCTCTTGCCAAGAGGTTTTCCCTGGCAACTCCCTCTATGCTCCTTCCCTCCAAGCCGTTGCCTCCCATCCTGAAGAGCTCTCCTTCTTCCATGCCGAGTCAGATACCCAGGGGAGAGAAGGAGAATGGGAAAAATGGCAGCAGCTGGTATGAGTACAGGGTGAAAAAAGAGGAGCTGATTTCAGAGGGAAAAGGACCTAAGGTAAGGAGAACAAGCAAAGAGCTGTGTGGTAAATTTTCAGTTTATGTGCTGTAGGCAGAGCTCTTGGACCTTTTCCCTGACAGGAACTGACCGTCTCACTGTCCTGGCTTTGGTCCTGATTTAGCTCTTTAGCTGAGCCAGAAATGATGGGATATGAAGGAAGGGTGTGCATCTGCTCCCAGTGCCTCCAGCCCCATTCCTGGCCATGGCATGGAGGCCCTGGAGCAACTTGGGCCTGCAGAGAGCTGGCAGAGAGCAGCAGGGCAGGGAGCTCTGCTGAACTTCCTAAATGCCAATGAGCCAGAGATGATGGATGTGTGGGAGCTGGAGAGCAGCAAGCATCCTGAGAGCTCAGCAGCCTCTGTGCTCAAAGGCTGCTGGGGAAGTGTAGGAGGGAAGGGCAGCAGCAGAAGAAAGGAGGGGCCTGAGAAAAGCAGGTTTTGACATCCTGCAGAATGGCTTTGTGGGGACTTGGCTGGAGATCAGCACTGGCTGTTGGGTACCTTAAGGGCAGGCAGAGAACAGTGATCTAAAGCCACTGCCGTGCCATCCACAAGGCCAGTGGAGGCAGTGGCACCCCGGAACATCTTGATGTCAAACACATGGGTGCCAGCTGGGAATGTAGCCACACTTAGAGAAAAGTGAGCATGAGGGCAGAGGTGGCAAATGTGGGACAAGCTCTCTCCCTCAACTCCTTCTTTTTCATTCCCCATCCTGGGCCAAGCTGCTCCATCAGTTTGACTTTTCCTGCCAGGTCCCAGTTGAGGGCATATCTAAATGTCTTTAGGCATGAGTGGAGGCAAGGCTGGATTCTTGATCTGAGCACTGTGTTCTACTCTTTCCAGACTTCCTTGCTGTATTCCATTGGTGGGGAAATGAAGAAGGGGTCATTGGGACTGCCTTTGATCCCCCCCATACGCAGGGCAGTCAGTCCCCCTCTTGGCAGTGCTGCAGGGTCCCTGCCAAGCTCTCCAGAGCTGGAATTCCAGGAGTGCCAAGAGTTGAGGTAAGCCAAGGTGTCTGCTGCTGCATTGTGCTGTTCACCTCACTCCTCCCATCTCGTGTGATTATTTTGCCCAGTCAGGTGTCCCATGTATTTAGGCAAACTTCTGTGTATTCACCATTTTGCCTGCCTATAATGATTTAGGACTATGTCATACCCAAAGGCTTTTGATCAGATCCTTCTTCTTGAGAAAACAAGGAGGTGTAATATTCTAAGGAGACAGCAGTGCCCTGACCACATGTTGCACAAGACTGTCACCAGTGTAAGGCACGAGCAGGCAAAATCAAGCTTTGGCAGCAGTACAAAAGTAGCTGCCCTCCTTACAGACTCGTGCCTCAGCTCAGCAGCTCTTGCTGCTTCAGAGAGGCTGTAGGAGCCACTTGGCTCCAAAAGGAGAGGCAGCAGAATGGGAAGTTCTGATGCAAGTTGAAGAATGACTGCTGTGTTTCAGCCAGAGCTTGGCCAGCTCTGTGTGACTGCAGCAATGGCAAACTTAAGGACAATTAATCAGCTTTGCATCTTGTTGGGTTTGTGTGTTGCATTTCCCCCTTCATCACAGTGACCATGTTTAAAAGCTTTGCCTCCTTTCATGGTATGCCCTTTCCCTCCCTTCTCTTTCTACCTCCTCATATGTTCTTTTGTCCTCCATTTTCTCCAGGCCAAGACCCAGCATCAGAATCAAAGAGAGTTCTGAAGATGCAGGTAGGTAGAGGGCATGTCTGTCTTAAACTGACATTGTATTCTTGACTCAGAGGTGACATTTGGAGAGCTTGGTTAAAATCCATTCTTTTTAAGATTTCTTTAAATTTATTTCTATTTCTTGATGGGCTCTGAGGACTTTCCCAGAGCCGAGTCACCGTGAGTGTGCTCTGGTGGTGCAGTGAAAATTCCTCCACTTTGCAGGCGGGAATAGCTTCATTTCCTCCAAGTCTTTCCAGCCATGTCCCTCTTCGCTGCTTCCCTCCAAGCCATTGCCTCCCATCCGGCAGAGCTCTCCTTCCTCTAAGACAAATGAAATGTACAGCATGGAGAAAGAGAACAAAAGAAATGGCCCTGGCTATGATGATGAGAGAAGAAGAAACCAAGAGCAGAGTTCGGAAGGAAAAAGTTATAAGGTAAGGAGGCCAAGCTAAGACCTATTCAGTGGATTTTCAGATTATTTGTTGTTGGCAGAGCTTGGAGACCTTTCCCTGTGCTGTGAGCCCAGGGAAGCAGCTGAGTCAAGGAAGAGCTCAGCTGGACATTGCTGCTTCAGGCTGTCTCTGCAAAGGATGTGTAGTGGAAAGCTCACATCCTCAGCGTGGATCAATAGCAGGAGAGGTCTTTGAATGGTTTCTGGGCTCTGTCATGGTTCCTCCTGTGTCTTATGGCTGAGAAAACACCAACAAGCAGTCAGAGCAGCTATAGTTTTCCACTCTGGAGAAGCTGTCCTTCTAGACTGAGTAAACTATGGGTATCTGTGAGCCATCACTATGTCTTGGTGGTGTTTTGTGTCAGCTGTGTCTGCTTTGGAAGCAAAAAGGTGTTGGTTGGAAAAGGCAGTCGTGCAAAGTCGGTTCCAGGTTGGCTCAGCTTTTGAGTTGTACGGCCATGCCCTCTGCACAGTTGTCTCTGCTGCTATTTCTAGAGTTCATCAGCCTCTGGGCAGCTGTGTGCTCTGGCATGGCTTTGTCCAGAGGGAAGGGAAGGGAGGTGGCCATGGGGAGAGCAGCCCAAAGCCCAGAGCCACGACTGCCTTGGCAGCAGGGTCAGGACCAGCAGTTGTTTTGGGTTTGCCATGGGGTGCAGGAGGAGGCAGATGAACAACAGCTTTGGTAGACAGAATGTCCAATCCAAGGCTTAGGAACTTGATTTCAGCCTTGCAGAGAAAGGGCCCAGTGTAGCCCTGACAGGAACTGACCCTCTCAGTGAAGTTTGAACAGGTCCTGATCTGGCTCTTTAGCTGGGCCAGAAATGATGGGATATGAAGGAAGGGTGTGCATCTGCTCCCAGTGCCTCCAGCCCCATTCCTGGCCATGGCATGGGGGCCCTGGAGCAACTTGGGCCGGCAGAGAGCTGGCAGAGAGCAGCAGGGCAGGGAGCTCTGCTGAACTTCCTAAATGCCAGTGAGCCAGAGATGATGGATGTGTGGGAGCTGGAGAGCAGCAAGCATGCTGAGAGCTGAGCAGCCTCTGTGCTCAAAGGCTGCTGGGGAAGTGTAGGAGGGAAGGGCAGCAGCAGAAGAAAGGAGGGGCCTGAGAAAAGCAGGTTTTGACATCCTGCAGAATGGCTTTGTGGGGACTTGGCTGGAGATCAGCACTGGCTGTTGGGTGCCTAATGACACCAAGAGAACAGTGATCTAAAGCCACTGCCATGACATCCACAAGGCCAGTGGAGGCAGTGGCACCCCGGAACATCTTGATGTCAAACACGTGGAGGCCAGCTGGGAATGCAGCCACATTTGCAGGAAAGTGAGCATGAGAAGAGAGGTGGCAAATGTGGGACATGGTCTCTCCCTCACCACTTCCCTTTCCTAGGTGAAGTTTCCCTGTCCTGGTCCAAGCTGCTCCATCAGTTTGGCTTTTCCTGGCAGGTTGCAGTCAAATGCATGGCTAAATGTCTTGAGGCATGAATGGAGGCAAGGCCTGATGCTTGATCTGAGCACTGTGTTCTTCTCTTTCAAGGGTTCTCTGCTGTATTCCATTGGTGGGGGTATGAAGAAGGGATCATTGGGACTGCCTTTGATCCCCCCTATATGCAAGGCAGGCAGTCCCCCTCTTGGCAGTGCTGCAGGGTCCCTGCCAAGCTCTCCAGAGCTGGAATTCCAGGAGTGCCAGGAGATGAGGTAAGCCAAGGTGTCTGTTACTCCAGTGTGCTGTTCACCTCTCTCTTCCCTTCTTGTGAGGTTATTTTGGTTATTCATAGGACACCAGTCAGGTGTCCTATGAATTTAGGCAAACTTCTGTGTATTCAATATTTTACCCATCAATGATGATCCAGCACAATGTCAAAGGCAACACCAATGTCCCCAGAGCAGAGGTGGTAGTGGGGAAGTGGAGGCAGGGCTTCAAAGCACCTCAGGATGGGTCCTCTGCTGGACTTTGCTATTGATTCCCTCTGTAATTGTTGTGGTGACATTTGGGAACTGTGCTGCATGGGATAGGGACCTGCAGGTCTTTCAATGCTGTTATCCTTGACTGTCAAATTCTGCAACTAGGAGAATATGCTTGGGCAAATATTGGCTACTGGGGAGGTGTGTGCAAATTGAGGTGCTGCTTCTGCAAACATCAGGTGTAACTTCACTGTGCCTTGGGCTCCACAGTGAAATGAGATGCCGGATAAATTTTGCAGTATGAATGTAAAATCTGATGTATAATCCAATTGATGTTTGATCTTTTGATCTGGGCTTAAGATCAAAGAGGGCAAGGTGCTAGAGAAGAGGAATAGGACTGTACCTGATGGAAAAATATTGGTTTGGATATGGAAGAGAAAATGTAGCTATTACGCTTATCCAAGTGCTGACAATAAAGAGGGAGTCACAGAGGGATCATGCCAATTGCAAATCTTCAGTGGGGCTTTTAAGGTGTGATCTGAATATCCTTCCCTAGCAGCTGAGTTGGAAACAGCCTTTGTTTTCTGGAAAGAACCAGCAAGTGTAATATCATTCTAAGGAGACAGCAGTGCTCTGATCACATGTAGCACAAGACTGTCACCAGTGTAAGGCACGAGCAGGCAAAGTC
Organism: Fringilla coelebs; assembly: GCF_963513975.1. Classification (NCBI taxonomy): domain Eukaryota; kingdom Metazoa; phylum Chordata; class Aves; order Passeriformes; family Fringillidae; genus Fringilla; species Fringilla coelebs. The sequence goes on from NC_140037.1 coordinate 3,062,041, forward strand.
AAGCTTTGGCAGCAGTACAAAAGTAGCTGCCCTCCTTACAGACCCGTGCCTCAGCTCAGCAGCTCTTGCTGCTTCAGAGAGGCTGTAGGAGCCACTTGGCTCCAAAAGGAGAGGCAGCAGAATGGGAAGTTCTGATGCAAGTTGAAGAATGACTGCTGTGTTTCAGCCAGAGCTTGGCCAGCTCTGTGTGACTGCAGCAATGGCAAACTTAAGGACAATTAATCAGCTTTGCATCTTGTTGGGTTTGTGTGTTGCATTTCCCCCTTCATCACAGTGACCATGTTTAAAAGCTTTGCCTCCTTTCATGGTATGCCCTTTCCCTCCCTTCTCTTTCTACCTCCTCATATGTTCTTTTGTCCTCCATTTTCTCCAGGCCAAGACCCAGCATCAGAAGCAAAGAGAGTTCTGAAGATGCAGGTAGGTAGAGGGCATGTCTGTCCTAGAATGACATTGTATTCTTGACTCAGAGGTGACATTTGGAGAGCTTGGTTAAAACCAATTATTTTTAAAATTTCTTTAAATTCATTTCAATTCTTTGGTGGGCTCAGTGCACTCTCCCAGAGCCCAGCCCCTGCGAGTGTGCTCAGTTGGTGCAGTGTAAATTCCTCCGGTGTGAAGTGTTGAGTGGTGCCTGGGGGCCCCTGAAATGCCATGCTGGAAGAGGATACCTTCCTCTCCATCCTGCTCATTCTTTTTTTCTCCCTGCAGCCTTTTTCATGTCACAATTAGTAGGGAAAAAGAAGGCATTTAGCATGAAATGAGAGATGTTCCCACTCCTTCCTCCTGCTTTTGAAGCAGAAAACCTTTCCTTGGGGCAGTTTCTGAGCTGAACTTTTTGAGATCTGAAATGAGGTTCATGGACATTGCCTGGTTTGGTATTGGCAGAAATATGGAAACCTCCTATGATAGAAAGTCCTTTTGAATTTTCCTATGAAGGAGAAGAAGGCTTCCAAATAGATGCAGCCTAGGCAGGGTGTGAGTTTGCCATCCTCTGACAGCACAAGCCCAAAGCCACCTATGGCAGGTTCAATCTCTTGCCCGGCTCTCTCTGCCTGTGTCAGTGTTGCAGGCTGAGGCTGGGGGAGGAGATGCCTTCTGCCTTGTCCCTGTGCCTGCCTTGCCTGACCCCTGAGAAGTGGAATTGTGCCAGACAAAATGCAGTCTCTGGTGCATCTGGGTCAGCCAGTGCTTTCAAGCTGAAAGCCTCATTGACACTGTTGTTGTTCCTTTGCCATCTCTGGGTGTGTAATGATAGGAGAGATGAGACTTGAAGAAGTCTCTGATGCAGAACAAGGGATCAGATGCCCTGGTCCCTTTGGGGATCAGGGTTAGTTCTGCCAAATCCTGGCTATAGCCCCTTTGGAATGACTCCTTACTTGCTGATGTGCCTCTGGAATGCTTAATGCAGCTAGCCAGTAGTATTGCTCAGTAAGTAAGGTGGCATTTTTGCTGGATTAGTTCTGGACTAGAAATGGCCTATCTCATTAAACCTTACCTGTGTCACTTTTATTACTGAGCCCAGCATTCTACAGGGTGAAGGAATCCAGGTTTAAGACACTCATCCTGCTTGGCTACCATCTGATTTTATTCTCTGTGCAGCCATGTAAAGAACTAGTTCTCTTAATTCCAACTGCTCCAACTGTTGGAGAGTATTTCAAAATGACCTACCCTCTGCTATTTCCATTAGGGGTATTTTGGATTGACAGTATTAGCCAAGATCAGAAATGTTTTGAGGCAGGTCATGTTTATGTTGGGTTTGGGTGTCTCTGCTGAAAAGACAGCAGGGAATAAACCCCTGGAAGAGGTAAGTAGAGCAAAAGTGTAACTTCTGGATGTGCACTTTGTTCCCTACAAAGACAGGCTCCCAGAATACTGGGCACATCTAGTGGAGAAAGCAAAGCTTCTTTTGCATCTAAAACCTGGTGGCATTGTTTGTGTCCCAGCACTTGTTTTGTTGTAAAGAGTAATATAAAAATCCCAAAAATGCAAAACACGACCTAGATTTGAGTGGGACCTACAGAAACAAAGGCCTGGAAAACTACTTTTGGAAACAATTCCTTCCTTGACAGTGTCAGATTCTAGGGAGCACTGTGAATTCCCAAATGTTTGGAAGGAAAGGGATCCTGAAGTAGTGGGGAGGCAAGGGGCACCACAGGAAATAGTAGAGCCCTTCTCTCTTGGCTTGCCAGCTCCATATTGTTCAGAGAAATTAAACTGATGCTCATTTCATGAAAAATAAAAAACCAAGCAATCTTTTCAGTAACTAAAATACACTTTGAATTCCTCAGCCATTAGATGGGTGGATTGTAAAGGCGTGAGTACAATTAACTCATTTCTTCTCTTGCTCCTGAATGTCAGCTTCTTCTGAGCCTAGAGCAAAAACCCAGAGGAAGAAGGGCAAGAGCTCTTGGTGCAAGATAGGAGCTGGGATGCCTCTGTTCCCAAGGAAACTGGCTGAGCTGTTCGGTTTGGAGACTGATGTGCCGAACCCCGGCCTTGGGAATGGAGGTCTGGGCTCCCGGCCGGCTCAGGGGGCCTTGGCCCAGGAGCCCCAGGAGGATGGCTCAGCCTCACACAGAGGTAAGCAGGGAGCTGGGCCAATCTCAGGTGGGAGGAAGGGTCTTGTGGCAGCACAGGGAGCCTGTGCACATTGCCAGGGAACAGCTGTGCCCTGCATGTGCCCCCTGCAATGAGCTGTGCTGCTGCCAGTGCCCCATGGAGCTGTAGGGCTGCTGAGCTGTGGGGCAGGGAGAGGAGCAGGAGGGTGCATGTGCAGCTGAGCCATTCCTGGAGAGCACAGGGCTCTGGGCTCCCTGCTGTCCCAGGGCAGCCCAGAGGGGCCAGGGTGCTCCTGTGGTAGCTCTGTGCAAGTGGGGCAGGGTTTTGCCCTGGCCTGCCTCAAGTGTCTGCTAGCAGGGGCATGTTTCCCTGTGCAGCTGTTTAGACATTTCCAGGAAATGTGTCCCCAGAAATATGGAGCTTCAGATGCTTTAGATTGCATTGCTGCCTCTGTTACGTTTTGTGTGTCCATTTTGCAGGCCTGACTGACAGCAATGGTGCCAAGGAGGTTACCTTGGGATCTGTAGTTTCCCTGCCAACATCCCAAATGCTTTTACCTTCCGAGGCCCCTCTTTCACAGAGCTGCTATCTAAGTCTCCTTTTTTATTATTATGCTGACCATTCTGCAGGGGCAAAAAATCCTGATTTAACACACTGTTTTTTTCTACTGCGTTGCCACTTAATTTATCCTCTGTGAAGCTGTTCTATAGAATTGCAGCTAGAAAATCAGCCTTTAGTCAGGCTGGCCTGAAAGGGGCCCAGTCTCATACAGTTTAGAATGAAAATCCTTGGGGAAAATGAAATAACTAGTGTCAAGAAGACAGTTAACATTTGGTTAACACTCCTGCACTTTTGCAATGCTCAGATTTTCTTTGAATATCCTCTAATATGTTCCAACAAAGAGAAGACAATCTTGATCTAAATGCATACAGGTATTAGACCCTGGGACTTCTAGGAACCAAAAAAAGATGTTTACTACAATCAGCATGAATAAGGGCAGATAAGAATCTCTGTCAAGAGCCATCTCCATCTCTGCCCTTCTCTATCAGACACAGAGGCTCTCCAGCATGCAGGGGCTGAGGCCTTCCTCATGCAGCAGGTTTCAGTCTGCTGGCCACCAGAGTCATGTCATGTGTGCTGCCAGTAGCCCATCCCTTGGGAGAGGGTCTAGGCATTGTACCTTGCTGCTCTCAGTCCCAATCACTGTGTCTTAGGAGAGCTCTGCAATCTGGAACCTGTCTTGCCTGTGTCCCAGCATTGTGTTTTTGGGGGCTTGAAGTCTGCCAGAGATTCACACAAACCTTTGCTTCCATTCCCAGGCCTCCCACGGAGCCAGGCCAAGGAGATGGATCATCCCAGCACTGCTGGTCTTGCAAGGGACAAAGAGCTGAGGGATGGCTTTGGAAAGGTAAGGGATAAGGACAGGGATGAGCAGACGTCCTTTCCAGTGGCTGTTTAGTGCTTGGCCTAAAATGTCACTGAAAATCATCATCTTCCCCTCCTGGCTGATGGGGATTCTCCAGGGAATGTATTTGACAACTACAGGGCAATTGCTTGGCCATTTCCAGTGGTGCCATGTTCTTGGTTTGGAGACGGTGCTAAGGTCATGCCAGAAGCAATCTTGATGTGCAAAGGCTGTTTTAGAGAAGTTCTGAAAGACAGAGCAAGCTACACATCAGTGAACGTGGGCAAAGTGCACCCTCGGACGCAGAGAAGCAAAGATTCTAATGTTGAGTGTAACCAAGGCTGCAAAATCAAATGGGAGAGTTTGATTTTTCTTGGTTATTGTTGTGGCTGTATCTCACAGTCCTCTCATTCTCAAGTTTTCTGCTCATGAACATCAGTGTTTGTGCAACTTGTTTTCACAAGTCTCCTCCTATTGGTCTCATGGTCTCAGAGACCAAGTCCTTCAGAGTCCTTCAGAAGCCAGGAAGTGAGAAACAGCTGCAATTCCTGGCCATGAGTGTTAAGCAACAGCTCATTACCCCTCCTTGCTGGGTATTGCACATGGTTTTTATTCTCCTGCCATGGCCTGTAGGAACTGAACTTCCTGCTCACTGGCCATGTCAGCTCTTCCTCTGTCTTGGAGCACTCCTATGATTTTCATGCTTCAAGCAGAGCTTCCTGACATAGGTTGCAGTTGCAGCAGTGGAAAGTTTGTGGCACTACAGCGTTCCACCTCAGTGTGTGTAATTGCCAAGGTGAGGACTGGAGACATTCCTCTGAAACCATTGGAATGTGGATGGAGCTGCATTGAAGCCTATGGCACTGTGTGGACTCTGTGCTCCTGATGAGATGTTGTGTGTGGTTTGTGTGTCTCTGCTCACAGTCTGTGATGTATTTCCATTGCACCTAGATCCGTGATGCCTTGTACATGTTGGCCGAAAAGAACTTAGGGCAGGAGGACGCAGAGCTTTTGGAGAGAGAGATGATCAAAAGGAGACAAAGGGAAACATCCTTTCAGCTTATTCCTGAGAGAGTGGAGCCTGGGGATGCAGCTGAAGCAAGTAAGTGGTGGCTGCACTTGGGGTGGTCCTTTTTGACCACTTGCTTGCCCTTTGCACAGTGTTGCAATCAGACTGGGGAGCTGTTCAGCTTGCATCTGAGTGGAAGCTTGCTTGGATTTAATTCTGTTTCCCAAAGAAAAATAGAGAGGCATGAAGTGTCTTGCCCATGGCCTCACTGAGTCAGTAACAGAATATCCGCTTCCCCCCTTCACCTCTAAAGTTTTTCAGAGTAGAAAATTCTGTCTTGCAAAGTACACTGGAGCTTCAGACTCTCTCCTGGAGAGCAGCCTGCAGGGAAGGGGAGTCCAAAAGAATGCTTTTCAACCAGGCTGCAACCTGGAAGAAGCAGAATTCAGCTCCTTCTGATGAAAACACCAGAGATCCTTCTCCTGCCAGTCCCTGCTGAGGAGCTGGCACTGTAGAGCTGTGCTGAAGCCCCAGCCAGGGCTTCTGTTGTAGCCCCAGGAGCAAGCAGCGTTCCCACTGAATCCCGGCTGAGGGGCTCTGCCTGCAGGGCTGTGAGCACTGCCCGAGGGCGGCAGCGGGGCCCTGAGGAGGCAGCACTCAGCCCAAGGGCATCACACAAGGTTATCTGCACTTTCCTTTGGGAACTGCCCCTGCCAGCCTCTGGAACAGGAAAACAAAAGCAAAGCACTACTGGCTTTTCCTTGTTTCTTAGGGGAAGCATCACTGCAATTTGGTTTGAAGCTAGAATAGGGTAAATTTAGATTAGATATAAGTGATTTTTTTTCCTTAATTTTATAATGAAGTGGATGAAAAGCTGTAAGGGTTTGCCCAGAGAAGCTGTTGTTGGTCTGTCCTTGAAGGTTTTCAAGGCCAGTTTGCATGGGGCTCTGAGGAACCTGATCAGGATGCAGATGTCTCTGCTCACAGGGGTTGGACTAGATGGTGCTTAAAGGTGCCTTCCAAGCCAAACTCTTCTAGGATTCTGTGATTCTGTGATCACTATCCTATGTTAGTGTGCCATTGTTATACTTGAAGTTCTTGGGATAACAAAGAGATGTTACCCAGCTCCAGCACATTTTCTGGCCCTTTCCATCATCACCAACACTCTCCACTTACAAGCTCCTCTTTTTTGTCCGTGCAGCCTTTAGCCTACCACCTGTTGATGGCACAGCTTCTAGAGTGCAGAGAAAACACCCTGGTAATGCCTTGAAGGAAAAGGTCTTAAGAAAGCAGGACAACGTGCCCTTACTGCCTAATAAGCCCATGGTGCATGGGGATGGCAGCTTCCCACACAGCTCCTCAGGTAAGCCAGCTCTGTGGCAGCTTTTTCCACACGGGTTTTTCCTTGCTCAAGGAGCACAAACTGCCTCCTGCTTCAGCCAGCACAGCTGGGATCTTGGTTCCATAGTCTGTCCTGAGAATGAACAGCAAATCTACTTTTGAGTTACTCCAGCTTGGTAGTAGTGGAGCAGTTGGTTCTTAGAGATCCATTGGAAAGCTGAACTGAATAAAGTAGTGGTAAAGGCCTAAGCTCTGGCTTTTGCCCATCCTGTGAGTCCAAACTACAGCACTGGTGCCAGGAGGCAGCTGGGACTGCAGGGAGGAGCTGCAGGGCAGTCTGCCAGGCTGTGCTGACCGTGCACCTACAGGAACCACCACAATCAGTTGTTCCCTCACCATCTGGGCCCTCTGCCTGTGCTGCTGTCCAGTTCTGCAGCCAGCTGTTCTGCTATCCAGCAAGGGTTGTCTCTGCAGGGCAGTCAGTGGCTTGGTGCAGTCGTGCTGCTGCTGCTCCCAGAAGTGCCCGATGGCTCCTGGCTGCCACCATCCCACAGCCTGCAGTGTCAAGAGGGAACAAGCAGTGCCTCTTGTGTCACCCAGCAAATACAGCACCCCTGTGCAGCAGATGACAGCCAGGAGGGGCTGCCTGCTGCTCCCAGGCTGTTTGCTGCCTGCAGCAAATAGACAGCAGATAGTCCCCAGTGGCTCTTGTCTCTCCTTTGTGGGCAGCCTGCCTGTGCTGTGATCCCAAGAATGGTGAGATAAGAAGGAGGGAGCTAGGAATGATACTTGAATGCTCTTTTCTAGTGATGCTACTTCCATGTTCAGAATTGACCAGAACTAGCCTGGCTTGGCTCTCCTTTCGTAGTGAATCTAGATGTGTATGTCTGCATACTTCTGCAGTGACATCACTGGTGTCAGAGCCTGGGGTATCTCAGTGACATCCAGATTAGCTCCCTTCTGAATATTTTTCATGTTATACCTCCATACTTTGTGAGAGCATGCAAGGTAGCACTAAAACCCTACAGAGTCTAGAGCAGTTCATCTAGACTCTGAGCAATATTTATACTCCATCATTTCTGACAGCGCAAATGTTGTCATCTACACATTAGAAAAGGAGCTTTTGAGTGCACAACATGAAAGTTTTGATTGACAGTGCTTTTGATGACAAATGGGTTTCATAAGGAATGCATTTATCATCAGATTTTTCTCATACCTTGTAAATTTCTTCCTTACCAAAAAATTCAATTAAGGCAAACCCAGCTCAACTGATTAACAAAAGAGTGCGTCTGCCAACAATGTGCATCTGTGTTTGCATCTTTTTATCCTCTGAGTGCATTTGGAAGGCTTTTTAATCAACTGTCTAGTCTGGAAATTGCATTTTTCCACAAGAGAAAGCTTAGAAACTGCTGAGTTTGCAAACACATCCATTAGATGGCAAATAAATTACACCTCAGCATCCTTGAAATACAGGCAGTGTGTACCTCTGAAAGAGGAAAGATTCCTGATGCTTGAAAAGAACAAAATGCATAAAGTAGTCCCTTCCCAATAGCAGGCTAAATGGATGTGCACTCAGCTGCCTGCTGTCTAGAATATTTGCAGTCAGTGGGAACAGAGGCGCTGTCAGGTGGGAAGGGTCAGGTGTGGCTGTTCCCTGGCAGCTGCTCCGAGGGGATTGAGCCGGGCCCAGCAGGGCTGGGTTGTTCAGGCTTGGCTTAGTGCTGTCTGCAGGCAGCTGCAGGTCTCTCCTCAGGGAGTTGCAGAGTGCCCCAATCCTCAGGGCTGGGGGAAATGAGGGTGCTGAGACAAGAGGGGCGCCTGAGGGGTTCCCTCCTGGGTAGCAAGTGCTGCTGTCAGCGCTGTCTGGCAGGGAGCGGGAGCTCTGCGGCCGCAGGAACCTGCCGCTGGCTGTGGCACCTGTGGCACTGGGGAGCTGGCGCTGCGGGGGCAATGGTCAGGTTTAGGCTGGAGCTGGGCCCAGCTGGGGGAGGCTGGGAGCAAGCAAGGAGCCCCAGGAGCCAGAGAGCAGGGAAGGCGCTGAGCCAGTGGCAGCGTGTGCCCCAGGGAGCCCTGGCTGGGAGATGGGGCTGCAGGCCGCTCCATGGCGGGGCCTTGCCCGGGGCTGCAGCGCCCATGGCCGACCCTCTCCTCACAGTGACCTCGCAGACAGCCACTGCTGCCAAGCGCCGAGAGGAGCCGCTCCGTGGGAACGGGCAGAAGGACAGAGCCTCTTCAGACCCACAGCAGTCCTTGCAGGAGGCACTCTCCATGCTGGGCAGCGATGACTGGTAAGAAAGGCCCTGTTCACTCTGTGTCCCTCTGGGCATTAGGGCAGGTCAGAAGCGTGTCTTGCTCGTGCCTCTGAGCCCCGAGAGCCCAGAGGGCCAAAGGGCACTGGTGAAACCACTGCAGAGCAGGGAGAGGATGAAGATCTGAGAGCAGCCTTTTCTTGGCCTTGCTCTGCAGCAGTGCTGCAGCTGCAGCAGGTCCGTGCTGTTTCCTCGCTTTGCCTGCTGCTCCATGGAGCTGCAAAGGAAACCTTGAGGGAAGAGAGAAAGCTCTGGGAGGAGATGATTTGCTGGCTGAAGGCAGAAGCAGGATGGCAGTAGTTTTGAGTGTAGAGATTTGGCTGCCTTGGGCCACTGGCCCAGTGGCAATGAGTAAGATTCCTCTCTGCTCCCACTGCTGACAGCAATGGCAGGTGACAGGGTCTCCCTGTGACCTCCTGCGTGGGAGTCCCAGAAGCAGCTCTGGGGAGTTCCTTTTTCTGAGAAATGGAATGAGTTGTGCTTTCCCTCAGCCTGTCATTACTCCTGAAGGGCTGATGGCAAAAGAGAAGGAAAAAGAAAAAAATCCTCTAGGAATCTTGCACTTTTGGAATTCAACTTTTTCCTTCTCACTGCTTCATATGGGCCTGGGATGTTTTGTCAATACTCCCAATGTGTCCCAAATTTATACACAGGCAGAAGGAGGCCCAAAGGTGATAACCCTACAAACATTAGGTGATATTGGTTCTCTTTTTGATGTCTTTTTGATCACTCCCTGCTGGCTGCTTCATTCACACAGGGCTAAGGGCTCCATTCACACTAGGATAAACAGGAAAAATCTGCCACGATGCATCTCCTTGTGCAGTCACCTTTGTTTTGCCCTTTCTCTAGTGCTTTCTCTTCCCTATTTCTCTTTGGTGCCCTGTGAGGTGCAGAGAGCTTCTGCAGGTGTGGGGGTCTGGATGACACTCAGGGGTGCCCGTGGGATCGGCCACCAGCCCTGTGCTGCAGCCCTGATGCCTCCCATCCCTTCCTGTAGCTGAGGGCCTGCACAAAGCAAGTGCTCAGAGACAGAGTTGTTTGCACCTTTTAAATAACATGTTGCTGTTGTAGGGGTTGTTTTAGGCAGGGGGTTTTGGGGAAAAGCCACAGTTTCAACAGTTCTTGCCCAGGGGTGGAATCTCCTGAGACATCCTGCTGCTTTTTTGGGGAATGTGTGAGGTGGAGTGGAGGGGGTGACAGAGAGGCTGAGATCGTAGAGTGGAAACTCAGCTCCAGAGTGGCAGTGCAGACTCTCCCTGCTGAACTGCCTGCTGGGGCTGACAAAGAAGGAAAATGTCCCAGTCACAGCTCGATGGGACTGTGTCTCAGGGACAGGGACAGGGAGGTGACAAGAAACAGCAGCATGGCCCGGTCTCACAGCTTCTAGGAAGCAGTGACACAGGAGCCTCATGTGCCAGAGATTTCAGAAAGACTGTCTTCTTAAATGGCCACTGAAACCCTACTCTTTGCCTCTTGGGTTTGTCTATGCTTTTGACTGCCACAGCATCCTGGGGCAATGTGTTCCATGATTTCATTAAGTACTCCTTGAAAAGCACCTCCCATTGTTCAACTGAGCTGCCAGCCTGGTAATGGCAGAGGGTGCTGCCTTGGTGGAGAGAAAAATCACTCTTCTGCCTTTCAGGGAGCTGAAGGAGAAGGGACTCTTCAGCATCAAACACCTGGCTGGGTCCCATTCAGAGGTCCTGCTTTGCAGACTCCATGAGATTTGCTTGGCAGTTACCAGTGAGGTGAGCACATTGTTCTGAATTGTCCCCCACACTTCACACACGGTGGGTAGAGTAGGTATGTGCTTGTTCATCTCCATGTGTGCTCAGGGACTGCCTTCATTTCTGGTGTTAGACCTCCTATTTCTAATGTCTGTCAGCTGTCTGTAGGATCTGTGGGTCCATGTAGCTGTATTTACTGGCAGGTCGGGTATCTGACACTCAGCTTTGAGCGTGGTGCCTTTATAATGCAATGTGCAAATGCACAAACTGAGACACTAATGACGTTATTTGCCAGAGTCCCCATCTCTGCCCAAGCTGTAATTCAACACTGCAGATTAGTCTGTAGACCTGAGCCTGTGTTTTCTGTATCCTGGCTGAGTGCTTCAATTGCTGGTGTTGCTTTCTGGAACAGGAGCACCTGACTCTTTTATCTTTAGGACTGGGGCCTTTATGATTTGAAAGCAGCTCTTGCTTTAATTTTCTAGTAAAAGGGCCTAAAATCAAAGCTGTGGACATTTTAGAAGGGTTAAGTAGAACACTTTGGTGAAATTTCTTTTTTCTTAGTCCTGCAGTAAGCAGGTCTGAGGCCAGAAATTGGTGCCAGAATAAGTGCCTTCCTGTGCTTGTGCTCTCTGGCTCTTGTACATTTATGCTCCTCTGGACACAGTGGGACTTGTTGTCATTGCCTGGGACTTCTGTTGAAGGCAACGGGTTTTCTTTTCAAGGTGATTCTTATGTTTCCCCTTATGACTTCCCCAGGTGACCAACCTCCGTTCCAAGGTGTCCTACTCTGCAATTGTCACTCTGGGAGAGCTCTTTGTGACCTTGAAGAAGGACATGGACTCTGAGGTGGATGAGGTTGCTCGGGTCCTTCTCCAGATGGTGTCCAGCTCCCCAGAATTTGTTCAGAAAGCAGCCAGTCAGAGCCTGGGGATCATGGCAGAGAATGTGACTCCTGCACGAGCAATGACTGCCCTCATGGACATGGGAGTCAAGTAGGTTCTTCTTCTTTTAGTGATTTTCTTCCCCTTCTAGTGTGTGGGAGGGAGAAGGGATGAGAGAGAGAATGGGAATGGTGGGAGGGAAGGGTCCTGTATCCTGCATCTTCTGTGGACTCAGTGACTTGATTCTCCCATCAACCTCATTTCTTTCCTCTTGTCACCTATTTCTGCCCTCCTGCAGCCTATTAGTGTTTAGAATCACAGAACTGTAGAATATGGGGTGTAGAAGGGGCCCATCAGGACCACCGAGCCCAGCTCCTGGCCTTGCACAGAACAGCCCAAGGGTCACACCAAGGGCCTGAGATTGTTGTCCAAATGCTTCTTCAACTCTGTCACAGACTTGGTGCTGTGACCACTGCCCTGGGGAGCCTGTTCCAGTGCCCAAACACCCTCTGGGTGAAAGACCTTTTTCCTGATATCCAAACTAAACCTCCTCTGACTCAGCTTGCTGCTGCTTCCTGGAGTTCTCTTGGTCTGTCAGATTTTCCTAGATGTGGTGAATGGAGGGGGGAAGTGAAAGTACCTGCAAAGGCTGAGGATAGAACCTTGTGCTTTTGTGGGAAGAAGGACAATTGCAGTTGCAGCTGTGAGCAGTGTTTGATATTTCACAGGGCTAACCACAGAGGCCCTGGGAAAACCGTGTCTCCTCATGATGCCATTAACCTGAGAAATGAGGAGGGTCCTTGCTGGGGCGTGGAGCACATGGGGGACAGTCTGCTGGGTGTGGCACAGCCTGCACATAAGGTGCAGCTCTTGCCAAAAGGAGTCTTGTATGACTGTCCTGGCCATTGAAACTCTACATTCTATTCAAACTGATGTTTCATGTTAGCCTTGAGATGATGAATCACTTGACAGGCACCTTCACAGGCCGTGTGCCATGGGACAGCTGAAACAAATGGTGCCCTAAGTGTTGGTGCTGGGCCTGAGAGTTCCCAAGAGACACTCTCTAGAATAGGAGAACCTGGCTAAACTGCCTGCCACCCTTTCCTCAGCTTTGGAATTGGGTAAAACATTCAGATGTATCCTTTGCCAAGCCACACAGAAGAAACAGGCTGCATTGCTGGATCTTCTGCAACTTCATGGCCCACACCGTGTTTTTCCGGCATTTGTTTTTTTCCAAAGGTCTGCAGATTTGTGGATAAATGGATGGAAAGAGACTCAGTCCTGCTGCAGCTCTGTGGAGTGGGTGCCCTCTGATGGTTCAGCATGAATTGTTCTTAATTTCTAAATTATGCATATGTCATCTATTTCTTTAATCTTTCTCAGAGTAAATACTGTGAAAGAAACTGAGTATCAGACAGTGCAGGGAGACTGAATTCCTCCCTCTTCCTTGCAGACAGCCCTTCTGTACAATGCTAACTTTGTTTACCTGAGGACAGAACCTTCTACCAGTGTCTAAAGCTGCAGGAAGAGCCCAGGCCTCCTTCCCCCAGCAAGGCCAGGGAGCAGGCTCTGGCCAAGGCCTGTGCTGCTGCTGCTCCTTCTCCCTGTGCCCAGGGTTTGCTCTCTCCTTCCCAGGAGCTGCCACGCCCAGGTGCGGAAGTGTGCGGCCGAACTCCTCCTGTCCCTGACGGAGAGAATTGGAGTCACCAAGCTCGCAGGCACACCCAGGGCTGAGAGGCTGGCACATGTGGCAGGGAAGCTCGCGCAGGACTGTCACAAGGACACAAGGTAATGATCTTCATTTCACCTCCTAAAACAGGAAACCCATTTTGTATCTGGCTAGAAAGGTGAAACCACAAAAGAGTGGAAACTAAAGGAAATATGAAGTGACCTCACGGTGTGAATAAGGGTCATAGAATCATGGAATATGCTGAGTTGGAAGGGACCCATCAGGGCCATTGAGTCCATCTCCTGACCATGTGCAGTGACCCCAAGAGTCACTCCATGTGCTTGAGAGCATTGTCCAAATGCTTCTTGAGCTCTGTCAGCTTTGGTGCTGTGACCACTGCTCTGGGTTGCCTGGGCAAATGGCTGTACTGGGTAACCTGAGGTTGGCCAGCAAAAAGGAGCATTGCCAACTTTCTCCTGTGGCTTGAAGGATTCTTTACTGAGATCAAAAGAGCTCAGATGAGCCAGTCCAACAGTTTTGTTTGACCTTAGGTGCACAACACAAAGCCAAAGTCTTGGCTAATGTTTATCACTGAGGAATCCCAAACACCCATTTCTCATTAACTTCAGACTTTCCTAGAAATATTTGAGGGGTCTTTAGCCAGCATATTCAGTCTTTCTGAACCTGTTCTGCAGATTTCTAGAATGCTGTTATCTGTGGCTCAGTGAGCTCCACATTCCTTCTTGAAGAAAACTGTGGTTTCCTAGTGGCAAAATCAACCCAAACCACCAAAATCCCCTTCCTTTGGTGATTAAATTCCCATTAATAGCTTCCAAGAACTCCAGAGCAACTAAGTACCCATGTGCATCCATATAGTATAGAATAATCAAGAGGATGCATGAGGTGTTTTTTCCTGGCTTCCCTGCCAGTTAAAGAAAGGCAAATTATTGTGCAATGGCAGCAAGACACTGCTAATAGGCTCTGACAACAAAGCAGATGTGTTTTGCTTGTTCCCTGGGATCCTTTGATGCCACAGAAGCACACTTGCAGTTTCAGAGTGAAATGGTATTTTTCTGTTGCCCCACATTCTCCTCTTGCCTCTTGTGTTCAGCTGACAGCACTGTGTGGTGTCAAGTGGAGGTAAATCTCCCTTTTTGCTGAGTAGGTGATGCCTTCTCGTGCAAGGATTGCACCTGATGAGTTTAAGGTATCAGCCTCTTCTGTTAACACTCTTCCTTTGTTTGTTCACTTTTCTTTCATTTCCTTCCTTCCTTCCTTCCTTCCTTCCTTCCTTCCTTCCTTCCTTCCTTCCTTCCTTCCTTCCTTCCTTCCTTCCTTCCTTCCTTCCTTCCTTCCTTCCTTCCTTCCTTCCTTCCTTCCTTCCTTCCTTCCTTCCTTCCTTCCTTCCTTCCTTCCTTCCTTCCTTCCTTCCTTCCTTCCTTCCTTCCTTCCTTCCTTCCTTCCTTCCTTCCTTCCTTCCTTCCTTCCTTCCTTCCTTCCTTCCTTCCTTCCTTCCTTCCTTCCTTCCTTCCTTCCTTCCTTCCTTCCTTCCTTCCTTCCTTCCTTCCTTCCTTCCTTCCTTCCTTCCTTCCTTCCTTCCTTCCTTCCTTCCTTCCTTCCTTCCTTCCTTCCTTCCTTCCTTCCTTCCTTCCTTCCTTCCTTCCTTCCTTCCTTCCTTCCTTCCTTCCTTCCTTCCTTCCTTCCTTCCTTCCTTCCTTCCTTCCTTCCTTCCTTCCTTCCTTCCTTCCTTCCTTCCTTCCTTCCTTCCTTCCTTCCTTCCTTCCTTCCTTCCTTCCTTCCTTCCTTCCTTCCTTCCTTCCCTCCCTCCCTCCCTCCCTCCCTCCCTCCCTCCCTCCCTCCCTCCCTCCCTCCCTCCCTCCCTCCCTCCCTCCCTCCCTCGTTAGGCATTATGGACAGGAGATGGTGAAGATGTTGCTCACTGATCAACAATTTAAAATGCTTCTGGAACAATCTCTTTCCACCTTTGACCTGGAAGATATCCTGACAAGAATTAAGAGGAAAGTAAGTGCTTGGCAGGAGAAATGTCTCCTTTGTGCAAGTATCGCCACTGCTAATAGGCGAGCAAAACATACCCAATGTGTCTTTAGCTCATTCCTCTTCTGCTGAATCATTTTGCTCTCAGGAATGAGCTGTTAATCCACAGCCTGTTCATCTGCAGACCACAAAGGAACTGATATTATTAGGGAAAAAGTGGGGTTTTGAATATTTTCAATATCGGCAACAAAGAGGAAAGGGAAAGAGGAGAAAATGGGATTGCATTTAAGCGTAAGCCCCCACCATGCTCTTCCTGCTCTGCCCCCAGTAAAGCATTTAATTGACAATAGTGCTTCTGAAGATAACAGAGTCTCTGCAAAAGACACTGGAAGTAGGAGTACCAAGAAAATTTCCAGATTTACAAAAGATGTCCAAGTCAATCCTAGTTACTACAATTACTGTCTGTCTTTTGGGAATACTGCCCTGCTGTCAAGCCCTGTGGAGCTGGAAGAAGCTTGGTGAATTCAGCAGCATCCAGTGGAAAATCCTTTCTTTGTTTGGGGGGGGGGATTTTATTTTTTTTATCAACATTTTACAAGGCAGCATGCCTTTGTGCAGGCACAGGGAGAGTGAGCGTTGAACCAAATCGACTTCCAACACAATGGGCCAACCCCCAAAGAGTCCAATTTTTTCTGTTGCTTCCTTCACAAACACTCACTGCCTACCAGTTTGCATTATTCCCATTTATGCTCAGGACTAATGAATTTGGGATTTTAGACTGCTGCTCAGTCTGGTAGCACCCATAACCTGCCCTGGGCTTTTGAAAACAAAGAGTTGGCATCACTGAATCTCTGGTCTGTTTCCTTCTGTATGTTAGGAACTGTTTCCCTAAGCCTTGGTAGCAGTGATCCTGGTTCTAACTTGTGTTTTAAAGAGGGAATTTCCTATTTTATATTCTAAAGATTGATGGGGTTTCTCTATGTCCTTGTAGGGGATGGAGAACCAGAAGGCTGAAAGCCCATCTGTCAAGGAGCCAGTGCAGGAGAGGAACGATGGCTCCAAGAAGCCCCAGGCCACATTGCCTTCTAGCAAACGGTACTGAGCAGTTTTGTTGGCTGTGACAAAGCATATGGCAAGCTTCACATGTCTCTTCCTCAGGAAAATCTTTCTGGAAGGGATGACCAGTGCCAGAGATGGTTTCCTTTCCCTACAAATGCTCTAGGATAAAAAATGTCTACTTCTGCATTGTGTTGAACACAAGTTCTCTGGAGGGGTATCCACAAAAATTGAGAGACAAAAAGACATCCGTTGGTTGCAGCTCAGATGATCCAGTACAGTGGCAAGGGCAGTGTTGTGGAGGCTAGGAGAGGGCCAGTTCTCTGCTGCCTTACTTGGGACAAGTAAATTCAACCAGGGCTTTTTTTGTCATCTGAGTGGAGGCTTTTTCAGATGGATGTTTTGATGAGAAGTCTCAGTCTAGAAGCAAGATGCCCATCCACAAAGTTGCAGTTCTCATCCACGTGGTTTGGCCTGGCTGAATCATGGTTTTCTTACCCTCAAATTGTACCAAGTTTGAGTAGTAAGTAGCAAGGCAATTCCTGAACAACTTCTGTTAACAGGTAGACTCAATGTGGACTTTTTGTCTTGACATTCCTGTCCTTCATATGATTTTCTTGATGGACAGCATGTTTGGTTTATTTTGTGCTGCAATCAGCATTTAGGACAGGAATTTGCTCCTTGCTGTCTCTTCATGGCAGTTGCAGAGCTACTTGTACCTGTTCTCCTCTGATCACAGAGGGGATTTATTTAGCTCTGTCATGGTCAGCATATTGGAATAATTACCAATATTGCCGGATGGGACGTGTCTGGGCTTGACTGGCCTCTGCCTCTTGACCAAAAGGTGGCAGCTGCGGTGTTTTCACCTCTGAGACACCTTTGGCTATGCTGGATGCTGCAGCTGGGTGCTAGAGACAGGTCCAGACATGCAGGGGCTCCGGTTTACCTCTGTTGGAGAAGCTTTGAGGCGAGGTGAAGGAAAAGGAGTCGGGATCTGCTACAGGGTTTCGATGCAGAGCTTTATTCCGGCCCACATGCCTCTGAATCCCGTAACAGCTCTAACAGAACCTCCCGAACCACGTGGTTGCTGGCTCTTTAAACCCCAGGGAGAGGGGGAGGGAAGGGGTAGGGATCCCACCAGGCAGGTGCAGGGCGGGCAGGTCTCAGGTGAAAGGGACACCTGGATGGGCCAATGGCCCCCAGGGATGCAGAGCATCTCTTGAACTCTGCCAATCACTCGACGCCCTTCTGGAATGCCAGGATTGACAGGGAGCACTCAGCAGGGGTCAGGGTGGAGGAAAGGAGAGGTGATTGGCACCTGGGAAAGGACCAGGATACCTGAGACAAACTATGACATCACACCACAACATCAGCGGTGGCAGGAAAGTGACCACATGCCTCAGTGGCATAGCTAGCATCTTCCTGTGCTCATGGAAGAGACAGGTTGATCCAGGAGAATTGTTCCCAGTGGGGTTATTAGGCTGTGCATCTAGTCTCTAGAGAAGCAAATGAAATGTGAGTGTAGTTCTGGGATGTCTGGCTTCTGTTTTTATCTCTCTTACTGATTTTTTGAATCCTTCAAATATGGCCCTGTTTATCTGTTGAGATGCATCTGAGCTACTTGTCATGCCTGGTTGTCATGCCTGATTGTCATGCCCAGTTGTAGAGACACTTCACCAGAGCTATGAGTTTCCTTATTGTAAGACACACACGTCCCATCTGAGGAGGCATTTAAACTTGGAAGTAGTGTCTCTCTTTCTCCACAAAGCAATGTGACCTGTGTGCCTTGGCAGCCATCTGAAGATAGATCAGATGCATCTCATCCTTGGTTTTCCTGAGTGAGCACTGGCAAGAATGTCACTTGCAGATTGTCTCCCATAATGATTGTCATGAGGTCCACATTGTTCTTCAGAGCCTCGTGATTTTCCAGCTTGAAATCACATCATTAGGAAAGCTGTTCAAGATGTTTTGATCACAATTACCTGAAGGTATTACCTGTGGCTGCAGCTCTCTCCACAGAGAGCAGCAGGCACAACCTTCCCAGGCATTGTCCTGGGGGAGGCTTTGAGAAAATCAGAGAAAAGAATGATAAACAATTCTTATCTTCACTTGCTGCACCTGTTGTTGTGAACATGTGGAAAGTGTTATGGAGATTTCTCTACCAAAGGGTAATTTCTTAATTGGCCAGTGGTGATGGTGTTTTGGATCCAATTGACCAATCTGTTCTGTCTGTATCAGACTGTCTGTAAGGGAAATGAGTTTCAGTATAGTATAGTATAGTATAGTATAGTATAGTATAGTATAGTATAGTATAGTATAGTATAGTATAGTATAGTATAGTATAGTACAATAAAGCAATTGATCAGCCTTCTGGAATCATGGAGTCAATGCTAATTATTTCCACAATGGGGATGCCATGCTACGATAATTATCACCAACAGGTCCTCATTTGGTTTTATTTTCCAGGGTGACATCTACCTCTGATAGACACCTCCTACACCCTGAAAAGGCCCAGGTCACGTTACCTCCAGCTGTGGATGAAACAGAGCTGCTCCAGAAGCTTTACCATCTCCTGGAAGCCAAGGGGTTTCAGACACGGATGGAAGGAGTGGCACTCCTCCAAGACCTGTGCAAAACAAGACCCCAGCTCATCTGCACTGACATTGTCCAAGTATGTAGGGTATCTTCATTGCTCCTTTCCTTTACCTCCTTTTCTAAGCCTGTAGCAGTAAAGTTAATTCAGTGTGTCTTGGCACTCCGTCCTGGCTGTTTGGGGCATGCTGGTCCCTCCTACACAGACAAATGTAATTCAGGTCCAGGCTTCAGGACAAGTTCTTTCAGTCCAGCTGTATTTGTCTGACAGGTGCCTATTGCTGCTGTTCATCAGATGATGGCAGAATTTTCTGTTGGTGTAACTGCTGCTGTCTCCTACTCCCAGTTGTGTCAAGTGAAGGGAATCCAGCCACTGAAAGCATGGCAATTATTCTCTAGACCAAAGATGGGTGTGAACAGGGAAGAGAAGTATCAGGCTGGGTTGGCTTAAACCCAGTTGTTTTTTTAAAGAATACTTCTATATACTCTGTCTTGTCTTGCACAGGCACAACTCTGGCTACTCATTTCCATCCTCTTGGTAAAGACAGGACTCACCCTTCTTGGGAGGTCTTTTATTCTCTTTGGAAAAGGAGGAAAACAGCTAAGGACTCATCTCTGCCTTCTTCTCCCAGTAGCTGCTTTTTCCCTTTTTCTAGGAAAAGGTGCCTGATAATCTGGCTGTCAAGGGACTGAACCTGCTCTAATGAGAGCTGTACAGCACAGCACATTTTAGAAGTCTACCTGTTACTTAGAGAAATGATCTGGCTCCTGGAAGAGTTGATCAGAGCCCTGCACTTCTCCAGACACTGACTCTGAGACAAACAAAAGAAAACTTAGATCTCCTCCAGCCATAGTTTTGGCCAAATCATAATTGCCCTCAGTACTTGAGGCAAGTGTATAGAAAACCAGGCATTGTAAACATCTGCTTCCATCCAAAGCAAAGGTAGTCTTTAGCATTATTAAATGGAATTGATTTAATGATTTCTAGATGGAGAGAAATACCATAGGAACTATTGTGTCCCCCGCCAAACCTCTTAAAAACAGAAGAAAATCTTTCAACCAGCATGAGGTTGCGCCACCATTCCAGTGAGTGGCCCACAGGAAAACAGTGACATTGTGCAAGCAAGAGCTGACCTGACAGAAAGGATCACTTTCATCTCTCACAGCTGACTGCTAAATCCACTCTTCAAACAAGGACATTTGAATCCAGCTTTCATGTTGTTTGTTCTCTCCACAGATTTTTGATTATTTTGTCCTGAGACTATCAGACAGCCACAAGAGAGTGAAGCAGAAGGCGCTGGACGTGCTGGCTGAAATCACAGGCGTCCTGAAAGATGCCTTGAACCCTGTGATCATTGTTTTGGTGGAAGGAATAACAAAGAACCTGAATTCAAAGGATCCCAGGGTTCGTGCTGCAGCTGTGAAAGCACTGGAAGAATCCATTGCTCATTTGGGTAAGGCTGAGCCCTGGCAGGGACTCTCCTCAACTGCATCTCTGTCTCTCCTGCACAAGAGAACGCTGAGTGCCTTGGGAGCTGCTCTTGTCTGTGGAATGCTCCAGCTGACACCCACCAGAAGCTGTGCAGGTGCAGTCCTTATGCACCAGTCCCCCAGCAGGCTTGAATGTGATCAGCATTTCCTAAAAGTCCCAGGAGCCCTTGGCTCTGTGCTGCTTGTCTGAAGAGCAAGTCCCAGACTGCAGCTTTGCTACAGTTCAGAGGCAAAGGGGCTTTTGGAGTTTGCTTGGGCCCTCTCTGATTTTCTAAATGAAGAGCTTTGCTGTTGGCATGAAGGGACACTGGCCCATCAGAGCTTCTGCAAAGCAGCCACCTGGAAAGCTCTACATTAGAGCCATTAGCTGCCTATTTTCCACTTTTCTCCTTTGTCTTCTATGTTCAAAGGGGAACTTGTGATTCACCAAGTTCATTTCTTTATAACAAACAGGTATACCCAGCTGTCAATGATGCCTTGTTCCACGTGCTGTTCTGCATGGGGCAAGATGGCTACAGTAATTAACTCCAGAGGCAGGGACTGCCCCATATTCCTTTGCCTCATAGATTTATGTCAGCTCTGCACTGGGGAAATATGTCTGATAAAAGGAGTGTTGAAGAGGCAGGTCTTTAAGGGGAGTTTCCACTTTCTCCTCCCCAGCTGCTCTGTGAACTCACAAACTGCCTGACTCAGTGACTTGTTGTGTCCCAAGTATGGGCTTCTTCCTTTTTGCTCTGGGATGCAAAACCTTTTCACTTCAGTACATGTGACTGAACTCTTGAGGTCCCTGATGTGAAATGTTTTAACATAGCTCCTGGTACAGCAGACAAGTTTGGATTTACAAATGTGAAAGGAGAGGTTTCTTCTGGAATTTTAAACCCTGCCAAGTAGGCTGGAAGGAAAGAAGAAAAGGATTCAAAAATCAGCAGAAATTGAGTTGATTTTATAAAATGGGGTTGGCCCTGCCCTTTCCCTCCCCACTGTCCTTTCTGCTGTGACCTCAGAAAAGTGAGCAGAAACATGTGTTTCACTTGTAGATAAAGTATCACTGCTGAAACAGTTCAGCTACCAATGGAATCAACTGAGTGGCCAGGCTCTGCTGGATGTCGCCGAGCGTATCACGGGTACGGCCTCCCCTTCTAAGCCAAGAGCTCTTCCCAGGGAGTATTTACAGGGAATGCCTGTGAACAGACAGTAGAGTAGCTCCTCCAAATCAGGAGGTGCTGAGCTTCTCCCTCCTGCCCAATACCCATGGCAGGTGTATTTGGCAGGCTTTCCCTGGCTGCTGCAGGGCTGTGCAGCATCTCAGATGGGAGCGGCCTCTCACTGGGGCATCTCAGAACCCACCTCCAGGAGAGGGATGGGCTGAACATACCCCAGCTGGCTCCTCTCTGGGAAGCTCAGGGACATCTGTGATCCTTTAGGGAAAATGGTGGCAAATGCTCTTTCAGGGCTTCAGTTTGTTTTGTCCTCCAGAATTCTTGTTTGTCTCTTGGAAAGTTCTGAGGCTGAACTGTGCAGAGCCTGGGGGTCACAGCTTAGGTCAAAACTCAACAGACCTATTAGAGGCATGGGTTTAGTGCAAGGCAGGCTCTGGGGGCAGAGGGGCAGAGGCAGAGTGCTGGGGCTCCCTGCCTGTGCTGTCCAAGTGGCACTGGACTGAGCCTTTCAGGCTGTGCAAACAGTGTCTGCCTGTGTCAGCGCTGTCCAAAAGGCTACAAATGCAGCTGGAAATTGATTCCTCAGAGGAGCTTGCTATGTCAGCAGTAGTCAAGGAATGGGAAAATGATAATCTCAATATATAGTAGAGAAGATGATTGATAGCCTTGCTTTAACTGAGGCTAAATGCACTGCTGATTATGCCAACGTCTTGGAATGCAAGGTTTAATACACTTTGTGTCTTCATTAGGAATCTCAAAAGGGCATGTTCAGCAATTGTTCAGCAATTGGGAATGTCAAAGACCCTTTTAAGAGCATTTGAATAAAGTAGATCTCCAACAACAGGGAATTTAGTTTAGCAGTTCTTTTGATCTCTTTTTCAAAAAAAGGAATTAACTATAAATTAGGACTAGTTTAGAAAATGCCCATGTTCTTTCTGAGATTTAGTAGGAACAGACAGCTGTTCCTCACATTCAATAGTCACCAATTGTCTTTGGTTGCATTTAAACTCAAATGAATTCCCATTTTAAAATGGGTACCATAGCCCTTTCCTGCTTAGCAGAATTGGTTTGGGTACTTTCAGGAGCTATTTCAATGTTGATGGCTGCTGGTGTATTAACAGCATAGAGAAAATGAAATCTCTTCCACCACAGAATATTAAATGGCTACTAGATAACATTTTGCCTGATCAGAAAATAAGAATGGTTTCCAGAGATTCTCAGGTTTTGATGTCTCAGCCACATCTGCCTGTTGCAAGGAGCCTGTTGCTAGTAAATTTTTGTCTGTGTTTGATGCAGAAAATGCTCATAAAATGGGTAGAGAGCAGATTTCAGAGCCAATATGAGAAAACACTCATGTTTTGGTTAAATTTCTGTCCCCTGTGTAGCATTTTTCTCTCTCTATGCCCCTATTTCAGTGCACATTAGAAGAAAAAATGCCATTAACATTGGGAGGGGAAATGGCATTAAAATGTGGAGATGCTCTAATGCCACAGCAATGGGGTCTGGGTAATTATCTAAGGCACCCTGAGGCTAGAAACAGCTGTTTGTTGGAAGCCACAAAAGCCTTCTGCCAAAGACACCAGCTAGTCACCGATGTTTGTAATCCAACTGTCAGGCAGCATCCACCTCTGGTGGGCTGGAGTGTTGAGGTGTGTTCTAATACTGCCCTTTGCAGTGTGGCACTGAGCAAAAGAAATAGCCAGATTAGACATTTGTCACTTGACATCAAAGGTACAAAAATGGAATCATCCTTTTATTAGAAAACTCTCAATTTCCTCTCTATAGTGCATTTCCAAATCTTCAGTGTGCGTTTAGACAACTTCTTAATGGAAGTAAAAGGCAATTGGACATTTCATTCATTATTTATGTAGAAAGATATTATGAAATAATTTAGTAAAGGTACGAAGTCTGGCATAGGGGCAAGACTCTAGTTGGAAAAATTAGTCCTGAGGGGTTGGTGGTTCTGTTTCCAGGATGATCAGCTGCTTTGCCCATTTCTGGCTCATGGGGCTCTGTGTGCTATTTCACTGATCTTGGCCAGAGAGGCTTGCAAGAAGCAAAAGCAGAGGTAGATCCTTGTTTGCATTGAGGTTGGTGGGTAAGAAGCTGTGTCTCTGTGCCTGCAGTGCTTGTGGAGTGGGTTTATGCCAGGAGCCCTGACGTCGTCCAGCACGATGCCCTGCCCGTGCTCTGGTCCTTCCTGGGGAACAAGGCGCTGCCTGTGCGAAGCGCCAACGTCCGCACCGTGGCCACCAAGCTTGCCTGTGCCCTCTACAAGGTGATGGGCACCCAGCTGAAGAAATGTGCTGCCAGCAAGCCTCCACAAGTGCGGGATACCCTCTCCAAAATGTTGGGCTGGTGAAGGCGTTATGTTCTCCGGAAAGCTGACCAAGTGCTGAGTTGGACACCTCCGGATTTGCCTTTTTAGCTGTGCCACAAATGACAAAACACTCAGGAAGGGTGTGCATCTGCCCCGCTCTCTCCATGGCCCTTCCCAGTCATGGCGTGGGGGGCCTGAAGCAACTCCAGATGGAGGACAAGGTGAAGGGCAAGCATGGATCAGCCTCACACAGAGGTGAGGGGGGAGCTGGGCCGCTCTCAGGTGGGAGGAA
The DNA here is from genome assembly GCF_963513975.1 of Fringilla coelebs. NCBI lineage: Eukaryota > Metazoa > Chordata > Aves > Passeriformes > Fringillidae > Fringilla > Fringilla coelebs. Next base: position 3,085,850 of record NC_140037.1, read on the forward strand.
GGGTCTTGTGGCAGCCCAGGGAGCCTGTGCACATTGCCAGGGAACAGCTGTGCCCTGCGTGTGCCCCCTGCAATGAACTGTGCTGCTGCCAGTGCCCCGTGGAGCTGTAGGGCTGCTGAGCTGTGGGGCAGGGAGAGGAGCAGGAGGGTGCCTGTGCAGCTGAGCCATTCCTGGAGAGCACAGGGCTCTGGGCTCCCTGCTGTCCCAGGGCAGCCCAGAGGGGCCAGGGTGCTCCTGTGGTAGCTCTGTGCAAGTGGGGCAGGGTTTTGCCCTGGCCTGCTCCAAGTGTCAGCCAGCAGGGGCATGTTTCCCTGTGCATCTAATTAGAAGCTGGCAGGAAATGTGTCCATTGAAATATGGAGCTTCAGGTGCTTTAGGTTTGCATTGAGGCCTCTGTTCTATTTTGTGTCTCCATTTTGCAGATCTGACTGCTTACAGTCTTACCAAGAAGTTTTCTCTGGACAGTCATGATGTTCCCTTACCCACAAAGTCCTTGCCTCCTGTCCAGAAGAGCTCTCTTTCCTCCAAGCTCAGGAAGAAGCTGCCACCTGTCAGAAGAGTCTTTGAAGAATAGGATTTATGTGTTAGGCTTGATAGTTAAAGATGTACATATGTTCTGATCTTTAGATGTAGTTTTGAATTAATGTGTTTTGATTCTAACTTTAAATTTTGATGACATATTTTTAATTGTGTTATGAATAAAAAGACCTGCCCAATTTTTAAAAAAGTGTCAAAGTTCAAAAGTTGGGCCAGTTGCTGCCAGGATGGAGTTCTGACTATTTCTTGTTAATAATTTCATGTTGTAATCTCCTGTTAACAGTTTCCTTTTAATTACCTGTTCTTCATAGTGCCCCCAGCCAGCCCCACCGCTGCCGGGCCGCCTGGCAGTGCTGGGGCCCAACCCCACCTTTGGGCGCGGGCCCGCCCGTGCCGGGGGTGACCCGGGAGCGGTGGAGCGCCCCGTACCCCAGCGTGGGTCCTGGCGGGGCCGGGGGAGCCCCGCGGGGGCGGCCCGGGGGTCCCAGGGGTGGGGACCGGCCCGGGGGTCCCAGGGGTGGGGACCGGCCCGGGTGGCCGTGTCCCCAAGGGCAGCTGCTGGGCACCGCCCTGCTGTTTCCTGGGAGATGGCACCCCGACGGTGAAAGGACAGATTGACATGCAAACGACATCGGATCCAACATGCCACGGGAAAGACCCCGTCACCAAAGCTGGACAAAAGCCCTAAAACAACGAGCCAATATGGAATTAAGAGATCAAAGTGGTGTCTGGATGTCAGGAGCAGGGTCCAGAGCCTGCAGAGACGCTGAGGGCCTTTGCTGCCCCTCGCCCCGGCCAGAGGACTCGGCTGGAGCCAGGGACCCTGAAGGGTAAACCAAAATAAGGAACAATGGCGATATCCCCAGTGCTCTGGTGAGGACGGAACCCCCAGCTCTGCCGCTTGGTGCACAGAGCTGCACTTTCCTCCTGCTCCGAGCCACTCCTGGGAGCAGCGGCAGGGAACCGCAGACCTGTCAGGCCTTCCCACCTGAGCTGATCACTTTTAATAAAGGCATTGAAAAGGAGAAAGATCTCCTGCCCTATTTATTTCATTTGTATATCATTTGTTTTGATGATGAAAAAAAATTAAATAAATAAATAAAATTTAAATAAACTAAGAGGAGAATGGGAGACCAGGACCTGCTAGCCTAGAGATTATGGGAGTGCAGCTCACTCAATGTGCCATTGTCTTGCCACATCCTTTCCTCACTGCACATCTCCTCTTCCTCTTTGGCCATGTTTTCTTTGTGGCATTTGTGCTGCTCTTTGTTACTTGGCATTACAACAGGGCCACCTGTTGACCTCTTTGGGGGACAATGGACCCAAAAGATCCAGTCCAGTCAAAAATTTTCTACCTAGGTGTGTTTTGTGCTCACAAAAGGCCTGAGCGAAGAAACAAAGAGAAGTGGGCCCAAATGCCAAAGCTTTGCTCCTTTGCAATCTCCCACAGATCTGGCTCACAGGCATCTTCAATCACAATTCCATAGGTAAGAAGAGGTTGTGTATTTCACTGGGAAAAGATGCACTGCTTTGGAAAAGTCACCTCTATGTATATTTACCCAGGACAGCAGTCCAGCTGTGTTGTTTGTATCTTGTTTGCAGAAGGATGAGTGCACTGGGAGGCCAGTAACAGGTTACAAGTGTTCCTCAAATCTGTACTGCAGCCTGGGTGCCATTCAGCCCAGAGCTAGGGGACCATTTGTTCCCATGGAGCAGTGCTTGCCTGTGTAATGAATTCCTGCACAGGCCCTCACTAGAAGACCTGTTCTGTGATCCTTGGGTGCAGGATATTCACCTGCCCTGGAAGAAGGGACAGAGCCACAGGCACACTTTGATCCGGGGCCCTGGTAAGTTCCAGCTCCACACATGCCTTGGCAATCAGAAGCAAAGGAACCCAGACTTTTTGTCCTGCCTGTGTCACTGCACCAGGGTCATGGGATGGGAACACACAGCCCTTGTGCTGGAGCTGAGCTGCTCTTCTCAGCACTGGTGGCCACCATCCAAGCTGGTTTTGCTTGTCCTGCTTCACTGACAGCTGGGGCCCTGGGCAGAACCCTGACAGCCTGGGCTCGCCCCCAGGGAAGGAGAAGGAGCCCCTGGAGAAGCTGTACCAGGCAGAGCTGCTGCTGCTGCTGCTGCTGCTGGAGACATCGAGGAAAACATCAGGGATGACAACCTCTTCTTGGACCTCGCCACTGGCAGCTGAAGATCATGAACTTTGATTCGGGCACCTTCTTCAAATCCAGGCTCCACAGGGAATTTGCAGGTGAGTCCACACCCAGGGAAATGCTCCCAGATTTGTGGATTGCACAGCCTGACCGGGAACCAAAGATTCCCCCCTGTGCTGGGGTGGATGGATGCAGCTGATCCTTCAGTCGGCTGCCCAGCTGCTTTTTGCCAGGGCTGGGGGCAGGGGCCGGGGTGGGTATGAAATGGGAGTTGGCTCCTGGCTCTGCCAACAGCCCCCAGCACCCACACTGGCCTGGGCTGGGGCTGGGGCAGTCAGCCTGACACAAACAAAACCCCATGGCAAGAGCAGAGGTGGGACTCCAGAACCTGTGCACGGCTGCCTTGCTGTGCAGGCAAGGAAGGGCTTGGGTGGCTTCTCTGCCCTGTTTGCTTTGGGATCACCTTTATTTGGAGGGGCAGTGCAGGGGGGAGGAGGGAAAGCCTGGGCTTCCCTCACCTGTGCGTGGGTTTTCCCCTTGCACATAGGGGTTGGGCCTTCCTCAAGCCCCTGAGAGAGATCAGAGCTTTTACCTTTTTTCTTGTTTTCCCTTTTTGGCTCTAATCTATTTTCAATAATTTCCTGTTTGTTTTTCCAGAGGAAGTGTTCTAGGTGGTCCAGTCTGGTTCAGGACGTGCTTGGGGCCAGCTGTGGCATGGATGGGCCGTGCCCTGGGAGAAGGCTGAGGCCATGGTTTGGGACCAACTTTTCTTCCAGTGGGGGATGGCGTGAGGTGGGTCCCTGTCTGCTTGGCACGGTGGGATCAGAGCTTTTGGGAGATGGCAGCGAGCACAGGAGCATCCTGCTCTGGGCAGCTGCTGTGGGGCTGGATGTGCTGTGGCTGGCTGCAGGCTGGGCACATGTCCTGCCCTCCTGCTCTGTAGCAGGCACAGGGCCTGCAAGGCCTCCCTGGCTGTCAGTTGCCTACGATAAGAAATGCCTTGTCGGAGTTGATGGGAGACAAGCACATCCGATGATGATCAACAAGTCTCAACTTTATTTAGGCAATAGGCATACTTTTATAAGCATACTAATAAGGTTCATACATATTGCAAAAGTAGAGCTCATCATTGGTCCGCAGGTGGAGGTCAGCTCCACCTCTACTATCACATACTAAGGATGCTTGTGGTTTTCTGCTCTGGCTAGACCCTGTTTTCTCTATCTTGTCATTATATAACTTCTTGCTCAAGGAGACATTGTCCTTGCCCACGACCCTATTGCTTTACCAGCTGCAACTTATCATGACCCCTCTCTTCTTACCAGGCGTCCACAAAACTCTCCACACTTCCCCCGTTTTCTTTTTGGGCAAGAAGGTTTGTGTGCCATGTTTTCTGTATCATGCGACTGACCATGTTGTGAATATAGTTAAAAATGCAAGGCAAGATAAGCAAAAGCATCAGAAAAACACCTAAGATCCCTATTGCATTTGTTATAAGGTTTCTTAGCCATGGACCTATTCCTAAACTTTTGAGCCATTCATCTATTCCCAATCCTTCCTCCTGCTTCAGCTGATGTAGCCCTTGTTGTAACTCCTTTTGCCAGTTATCAATGCGATGGTGAAATGAGCAACTACTGCACCAAAGATCAGTTAACAACGACTGCTCTACCCAGAAAGTATTATTACAACCCTCACAAAATAACGCTACCCAAGCTGCACAGCATGTGTTTTTACAATCAAGACAGTTCTGGCCCTCGGGCCCTCGGATATAAAACCCTTTTAATGCTTCCATGGCCTCGACTAAGTCCTCAAAGGTTCTGCAATGATCTGCAGTCCTGTCGACGGCCTTTGAACGTCCTTTCAGTTGTTGAAGCAGTGGTCGCAAGCTCAGCACCAACTTTTCCTCAATCTTCCTTGTGTCCTCCTCTGCCAGGTTCCCTGGTATCCGCTGCATCTAGAGCAGGTTTAGTCCATCTGGCAGGCACCCATGCTGCTCCTGTAGGGGTAGACACACAGAGATATCCCCTTCCCCAAAACATGACTTTAGCAGGATCTTGCCACTGCCCTGTCTTAGGGTCACGCTATCTTACCCATACCTCCTTCTCCTCATTAGTGACCTTGTTAGGGCTATAATGCATTCTTGCCGGTGGTTGTTCCGCTTCCCCAAATACACATAAGTGATTGATCACAGATAAGCTTTTCAAAAGCCTAGCCTGAGGATCCCCAACCTCCTCATGTTTGGCCAGATATCTTTTTAGCGTACCATTGGCCCTTTCGATTATAGCCTGTCCTGTAGGGGAGTTTGGAATCCCTGTGATGTTCTCAATTCCCCAATTTTCCAAATCCTGTCCTATTCTCCTACTGATGTAAGCAGGCCCGTTGTCTGTCTTGATCCTTCTTGGTGTTCCCATCACCGCAAAGCAGCTATATAGATGTCTCTCTACGTGGATAGCTCTTTCTCCTGCTTGTGCTGTTGCCCAAATAAACTTACTACAAGTATCAATAGTCACATGCACATACTTCAGATGCCCAAAACTAGCAACATGCGTAACGTCCATCTGCCAGATTTCATTTGACTGTAGGCCCCGTGGGTTTACCCCTAACCCTAGCCCACAACATCCATTGTGAAGGCTGCAAGTAGGGCACGCCCTAACTATGGCTTTCGCCTCTGCCAGGGGTATTCTGAACTCCCTGTGTAGACCCTTTGCATTTTGGTGAAACATAGAGTGAGCTTCCCTGGCTAATGGCCTGACATCGGTGTACCCTGGGCTACAGTTACTAGCTTATCTGCTCTAGCATTGCCCTCACCCAAACCAATTTCCCATTTATGGCTTCTAATATGAATGACAGCATAAGCATGCTCCCTAATCTTTCTTGCCTTTTGTAACTGCACAAGTAACTCATATAGTCTCTGGTTTTGCACTTCCTTGATCAATGCATCTTCCATTCTTTCCACAATTCCAGCAAGGTACAGTGAATCTGTTACAATATTCAAAGGCCCCTTCAAATGTAACATTGCCCACACTACCGCCCAAAGTTCCATGGTCTGCAAACTATCAGCTGCTTCTGCTCGTAGGATTTTGTGTTTCCACTCATCTTTTTCCTGCCATGTTATCGCAGCTGTTCTTGATTTCTTCCCAGCGTCTGTGAATGCTGTGATCGCATCTGCACTAGGGGCATTCTCTCGTTTTGGCCGAGTGATCCAGTCCCATTCCCCTCTCCAGTGTACTGGCGCTTGCCTGAGTTTCCCCGTTTCAATGGGACAGCTCGCACCCAACAGAGCCTCCTGCAGTTCCTCGCTATTATCCAAATACCACTCCAAGGAGTCCTTTTTCATCGGTATCCTAATAATAGTAGGCTCTGTGCCAGCCACTTGCAGCATCCTCTCCCGACCTTTCTTTATCAGGTCTGCTAACATTTCAACTTTTTGAACAAGAGTTTTGGTTTGTTGCAGCATGGGAGAGATCCATTCCAGCACCCATAGCTCCCCCATTTTCTCTTGTGATTGTATTAAGGCCCCAAGGAGGTATTTGGGGCCATTCCAAATTGTTAGATCAATGGGCAGTTCTGGATCTCGCCGCCGTACCTGGCCCTGTGTGACGCAGTCCGTAATTTGTTGAAGAATCTGCTGTTGACTCGGAGTAATTTGTATTGGGCGTGTTGGGTCTGTTCCTTTTAAAAGTGGATGTAATCCATCCAGCAACTCGTTCGGTATCCCAACAATTGTTTTTCGCCATTGAAGGTCGCCTAGCAACTTCTGAGCATCACTCAAGGTCGCAAGTCTTGTTTGTAGCTGTAATTTCTGGGGCGTAACAAGTTGCTCTGACAATGTCCACCCTAAATACTTCCAGGGAGCTGCTTTTTGTATCTTCTCGGGAGCTATAACAAGGTGAAACTGCGCCAATGTGTTCTGTATTTCCCCGATCTGCTGATTCGCAAATGGTTTCGGTTGGGCAAACAGTATATCGTCCATATAGTGATAGATCACCATGCTTGGCCATTTTTTGCGGAGAAGCTGTAAGGCAGAGTCAACATAAATTTGACATAGAGTAGGGCTGTTGCGCATGCCCTGTGGCAATACTGTCCATTCGAATTGCTGATCAGGTCCTTCTCTGTTGAGTGCAGGTAGTGTAAACGCAAATCGCCTCATGTCATTTGGGTGAAGCACGATGGTGAAAAAATAGTCCTTAAGGTCAATAATTAATAGAGGCCAATCTTTGGGAATCATTGCCGGGTTGGGTAACCCCGGTTGTAACGCACCCATGGGTTCCATCTGATCATTAACAGCATGTAAAGTCGTGTAACAAGCGATATTTCCCTGATTTCTTTTTATCACAAAAATTGGAGTATTCCAGGGGCTTGTGGACAACCTCAAATGCCCTTGCTCGAATTGTTCTTTTATCAAGTCATGAGAATGTTGGAGATTTTCCCTTTTTAAAGGCCACTGCTTAACCCATACTGGAGCATTGGTTTTCCAGGTGATAGGAATTGGGAAAGTCCAGGCAATGGCCATTACCCCAAAGGGTGCTCATTTGTTAACACCACTCCCAGTTGGGCCAAAATGTCTCGCCCAATGAGGCACTGCACTGTAGGTGGTAATTGGATAACTGAGAAATTAGCCGTTAGATGCTTGCCGTCTATTTTGACCGTCAGAGGCGGTGAACGACTGGCCAAGGTTAATCCTCCGACCCCGGTCACCGTGGTGGCTGCTGGCTGTAAAGGCCAATGTTGAGGTCAACAGGCAGGGCTAATAATGCTGGAATCTGCCCAAGTGTCCAGTAGGCCAGAGAATGACCGCCTTTGACCTTGATATTCCACCTCCACCTTCCTCCTAGGCCTCTCGCTGAGATCTAGGGTTAGTAGAGTGAGACCACCAGTGGATCCAAAACCACCTTCTCCCCTCATTTGCCCTTTTATTGACATTAAGCCCTTAGTTGTTTGTTCTAATGGCACCAATTGTGCAAGTCTCTGCCCTTTGTTAATTTGAACCGGCGGAAAAGGGGTGTGCACCATAATCATGATTTCTCCAGTATAATCCGCATCAATGACACCAGGCAACACAAATAGTCCAAGCATAGAGGCTGATGATCTCCCTAGCAGTAATGCACCCATCGCTCGACCTTGTATAATAACAGGTCCTTTAACTCCTGTGGGGACCTTCTGTGGGTGCGACATCATCAGGGTAACTTCTACTGCTGCTGCCAGGTCCAACCCGAGGCTCCCGCTGGTCGCAGGCAGGAGACAGGCGAGGTCGGCTGGACTGTGGCAGCTGCTTGTGTCCAGGCGCGGCCACTGCGATTTGCGCTCCCGCTGGCGTTTCCCAACCTTCGCCGACAGGCACCGATGTTATGGGTATCCGATCGGCATTTCTGGCACCACACCCCAGCAGCGTTACACTCTCGGCGAATGTGGCCCATGCCTCCGCATCGGTAGCATTTAAGGCGGCCTCCTGACGGAGTCCGCTGGCTGGCCGTGGCTGATGCTTGAAGGGGTGCAAGAGCAGCTAACACCTGATTTTGAGAGGATTTTGCCTGTTCTTGAAGACCTAGACCTAGGTGTTTAATAGCTTCCACCAAAAATGCTTGTGGCCCTGTAGGAACTTGAGCCATTCTTTCTAATGCCTCCTCTATGGACCAATTTGCTCCTAGAGTACTTAGCACACTTCTTGTCGTCAGGTTACAATTTTGAAGAGCGCACTGTTTTAACAGAGCACCCCGCATATACTCTGGTACCCCCGCTCTTTCTATCGCGGCAGCAGCCTTATCTATAAATGCACCAAACGGTTCATCGCGACCCTGTTTAATGCCCATGTACACTGGCAGCCCACCAGGTTCCTTTACCCTGTCCATAGCCAATCTAACAAGCCTCATAGCTTCCCGGCATTTGTCAGGCCCTATCAAAGCCTGAGCCTGCGTGCGGAGAAAAGGTCCTAACCCCATGAGTTCGTCCACAGTTACCCCATTAAGAGGATCTCCCTGTTGCCTCTGTGTAGACACACACTCATTGACTAGTCCCTGCCAATGTGCATTAAATAGCAGCTGTTGATGTTGTATGAATATCAATTTTGCTATTCCCCTACAATCAGAGGGCAGGAGCACCTGAGTGCCCCATATATAATCCAACATCTGCTTTACTGGTTCACTAGTTACCCCAAACTGGCTAACAGTCGAACGGAGCTGTGATAACAATTTCCAATCCAGAGCAGATATCTCTGCTTGCATACCTTCCCCAGCTACCAGCTGGAAAACCACTGGGCATGCTAACTGTGTTGCCGTTTCCACCGCACTATCATCTCCTTTTTCCAGGCAGTCTTTTGCGAGCGCTGCCCAAGCCTCCCTTTGTTCTTTGGCAATGGCCTCTGCTAGGTTGCTCTCAGCCCCAGGGATCGGCTCATTACCCAAAGGGGGCATGGCAGTGGGGGCTCTTGACCCTGGCTCCTGCTCCTCTGGGATGCGGACAGCCCACAAGCTGCCCCTAGGCCGGAGCCAGAAGGCGGGGGGGGCAAAATGACTTTTGTAGTGGTGGGGGCCAGCGGAGTGGTTTGGAACCAGTCCCTCCCATAGGTCTTATTTTTATTATGAGCAGCGGATGCCTGCTCAGCTGCTTTCTTCCTGATGTTGTAAAAGCTCATTATGTATCACCCTCCAAAGCTTTCCCAGCTTTTTTGCTGTCTTATCGTCTTCTAAAGTAGCTTCCCACAATATATCCCCAAACTTACGCCATTCCGACAGCTCATGTACGGTATGCAGGTTTTGAAACAATCCCTTCACATACCCGTATGTCAATAACCCCGGCAACTCCTTTTGTAATTCTATCCCCCTAATCTGCCGTTTTTGCAGATAAGCAGTAAATAAATCATATGCTGCTTGCCTTTCCATACCTATACCATCAGCACTGTTGCAGCCCCTCAAGGTCTCGGCAGCACGTATTGGCCGGGTTCTCGCCTCTGCGGACACCCGGGGCACGGCGCGTTTTCAGCCCCTTTTTTTTATCTTCGCGCTTTTTGCCGTCCCTGCTGCTTTGGGACTCGAACCCAGTCGTCACTCTACCGTGGTGCCAGCTCTCGATCACGTCGGGCTCACCATTTGTCGGAGTCGACGGGAGACAAGCACATCCGATGATGATCAACAAGTCTCAACTTTATTTAGGCAATAGGCATACTTTTATAAGCATACTAATAAGGTTCATACATATTGCAAAAGTAGAGCTCCTAACTGGTCCGCAGGTGGAGGTCAGCTCCACCTCTACTATCACATACTAAGGATGCTTGTGGTTTTCTGCTCTGGCTAGACCCTGTTTTCTCTATCTTGTCATTATATAACTTCTTGCTCAAGGAGACAGTGTCCTTGCCCACGACCCTATTGCTTTACCAGCTGCAACTTATCATGACCCCTCTCTTCTAACCAGGCATCCACAAAACTCTCCACACTTGGAGAGTGACCCAAGGAGACAATGAACTGAGACTAAAACTTACTCAGGCAAAATGAGTATATTGCGGTCGGGGGTAGTTCATACTTTCACATAAAGAGTTGCTTTGTATATAATTATAATTGAAGTCTTAACATTAGAGAGTACCTCTATTCAAAGTGATGCTGGATGGCCTTGGTCCCAGGCTTTTAATCAGTATACTGGATCCATGGGAGAACTTCCTGAGATAAAAGAGTTAAACCTATCCACTGTAGTAATTCACGGGGATCAGGTCTATGAGGAGCAGGAGTGCCAAGAATGAGAACTGTGGACACTTCAGGGAATCAGAAGAGAAGAAATCAAAGTAGCATGCCAGGTGATCAATAAGCCAGTTTATGAGAGACCAGATGCAATTAGTGTCTCAACCTCTCCTGTATACAGGTGCCAGGAAGTTTTTGACAGCCTAAGTGAATCAGACTGTTAGTGTAATTTCACCCTGATACAGCCTGCAGAAGTGGGCAATATTCCAAAGGCAGTGTGGTCTGGAGAGGATGAATGAAGAAGAACCTTCTCCACTTACAAACCATACCAAAGAAGCCACTAGTGTCACTTAGCACCAATAAAGAACAACTGGCAATTCAGAAGAAAATGCTGAGCTTTCTGAAGGGGTCAGAAGGAGGGGAATCTTCCAAATGAGTTGATGTTTCAGAAATTTTATTTAATAACAATCCTACTCTATAAACCTATACTATAACCTACTCTATAAACCAAAACTACTCAACAATCCTACTCCTAGAGTCCTACTCTACAATTCTCCTCTAAGGTGGTTATCTAGATTAAGATCTGGATTGTTACATTCTTCTTCTCCACTCCTCCTCCTCCTTCTTCTTCACTGCCTTGATGAGTGGTGCCAGAGTGGACGCTGGCATGGCTGAAGTTACAAATGGATGCTGTCCACAGGGGAAAAAAAAAGAAACAAAAAAGAACAGTGAACCATTAGTTTTTCCAAGCTCTGTCCTTCACAGAGTCAATGCTGTGAAGTCAATCCCAGGACTCCTCTGGGTCCTAAAAAGACCCAGAAAGAGGAGCAATGGGACCATCTGCTTCCCAGGCATCATGAGCAGGACCTTGCCATAACAGGCAAACATGGGCCAGAATCCCATTCATTTATTTATTGTGATGTCTTCACCTTGTTAGGATTTTTGCCCTGCCAGTGCCCTAGAAATGGTGCTTTCTGTCCCTGGGATTTCTTCCTTTCAGGAAACTCCAATGACTCACATAGGTCCCTGTCTTTGAAAGACAGGCACTGTGCTGATTGCCACAGGGACAGAAAGCAGTGTCTGCCTTTCCATGCCCTGCCCCTCCTGTGCTGGGTGGCACCTTCCTTCCCAGCAGGGCCAGCCCAGTGGCACTGGGCCCTGCACTTCCCTCTCTGCCACACAACCTGGCAGTGACCCTGGGGCAGTTCCCGTCTGCTTGAGCGTGCCAGGCAGCAGATGGGGCTGGGACAAGTCCCTCTCAGCTGTCCCTGTTTGCGTGCCAGAAACCACCAAGGGTGGGCTGGGGGCACAAACCAGGGCCCCTCAGAGGCTCAGAGGGAGCCCCCCACAGCCCCTCCTGCCCACAGCCAAATCTCTGACCCCTCAGCTGGGACTGGCTTCCTTGGCTTCCTGCACCACCATTCCATGTCTCTGTACCCTGCATTGCTCTACTTCAATTCTTTTGCCATCAGATAAAACTGAACACCCATCAAATTACAAAAGAGGACAAGAGAAACATTCAGAAAACAAAGCATCTCTCCTCTCAGGAAATGCAGAGAGAGGTGGAGTTTATCAGTTTTGTGAAGAACAGGTCCAAGGGAGACTTTATTACCACTTTCCAAGTCTTCAGAGTAGCTTTGAAGAAAGTGGAGAACATCTTCTTTAACAGGGCCAGGAACAATAGAATGTGGACAAATATTATGAAACACAAAGGAGATCTAATCAGAGTAGGTCTAAGGAAGAACTTGTTTACTCAGAGCATGGTGCCACCCTGGCACAGGTTGTCCTGAGAGCTTGTAGGTCAGGCAGGAAAGGGCTCTGAGCAACCTGATCTCTGTAAAGCTGTCCCTGCTCACTGCAGGACACTTGGACCAGAGAACCTTTACAGGGCCCTGCCAGCCCAGCCCAGTCTGGGATTCCTCACTGTTTTCATTTGAACAGCACCAAGAGTGGAGGTGAGGAGGAAGGGGGCTCATCTGATGCCTTGGACTTCAGTGGAGGAGGAGCCCATCCCTCAGAGCCTGTTTCACCTGCAGCCCCTTCCCATTTTACCTGCAGGAGCTCCTTGGCAGACCAGCGCCGCGCCTCGTCTCTCTGCAGGCAGCAGCTCAGGAAGTCACGCAGCAAAGCTGAGAGGAGCTCGGGCTGCTGCAGCTGTGGGGTCCCTCCTGTGGCTATCAGGCGTTGAGCCTGCAGAAAAAGGAAACACGAGGCTCCACCTGCTGCTTTCACATCTCTAGGTGCTCTCCCAGATCCCTTTCTTTAACCTCTGTTCTTCAGTGGCAGTTTCTGCCCTGGCAGAGACCCAGAGATGACTTTCCTTTACCAACCAAAAACCCAAACCCTCACGTAGCCACAGCTTTTCCACCATCACCCAGATCTTGCCTTGACAGCTGATATCATTGACTGACCTAGTAAGTGGGAACTACATCAGCAAAAGCTCCTTGGCTTCTCTGAGGATTCACACCAGCTTGAGAGGCTTTTTGGAAGAGACACTTTGCTATACTAACTAATTCCAAGGATTAGTACATGAAAATCATCTCTGCAGTGCTTTTTGGTCCCTTAACCACACATGCCATAGAACATAACTCCTCAAACTTTTTGTCCTGTTCTTGAAAACAATGGGAATTGAAAGAAAAGAAAGGAAATCCATCGGTTAATCCCCAGGTAAGGAAACAAACATTTACAATCCCATACACAGACACATTAAGGTGCCTGCACAAATGTATTGGGATGAAAATGCCGGCTTGGGCACACAGGAGCCACCTGAAGCTCTGTCTCTCAGCAGTCTGAAAATTTCTGCTTCCCATTATGCAGCAAAAGAAAAATTGTCATGGTCAAAAGAAGGAGAGGTGCCATCCCTATAGTCACCCTCTGCTCATCTGGCTACTCAAGTCAATACATTAATGGTAGGCCCGTCCCAGAAAGTGCCAGGAAACACTGGGAGGTTTTGGCAGGCTCTCCCCCTCACCAGGCTCTGGCTTGGTGACCTGGAGAACTTGGCTTGGGCTAGGAGAGAAACATGCTCACTAAATGTTTCAGCAGCACTGCACAAGAAGCAGAAGAGACTCTGTGGCCTTCTCACCCTCATGCCCAGGTTTCAGGCCTGTTTCCCAGTGAGAAGAAACTGCACAGTGGGTTAGGTTTCTCTCTAAAAACCACAGCTTTAGAAACTTTGTTGGGTTTGGGTTTGCTTCCTTCATATCTGGAAAGATAACAGCAGTTCCAAGATGCATGTTTCCTGGTACTGGGGCCATCTCCACTGAGAAAAGAACCAGAATCACTTACAACCCAAAGGAAAGTGTTGCCTGAGAATGGTTTTTTTTTTGCATGTGGAAAGGCTTGAGTTTCCCCCATGTGTTGCAGAGACATTTTTAGGAAGGGACCTTGGTGGAAATAGTTCCAGCAGATGGCAATGGGATTTTGTCCAATGGCACACAGAACATGGCACAGGTGAAAAAGACAGTGGGATCAGAGACTATTTGCTCCTTACCGTGCCAGCACTTTCGTTGTAGTAAGGAGGTTCTTGTTCTATCATTTCAATGCCCACAATTCCAAATGACCAGATGTCCACTTTGGGGCCATACGGTTGATGCGTCACCACTTCAGGCGCCATCCAGCAAGGAGTCCCGACTGCCAGGCACCGTCTGCTCTGCTCAGGGGTGAGCTGAGTAGAGAGGCCAAAATCCGCTGAGGAGAAAGCAAAATACTGGTTTTATTTTAATTCTCTGCAACTAGGAAACCAAGCAAAAGAATTCCCCAGTAGAAGTTTGAGAATGTGCTGTTGAATCTCCTGGCATTGGTGACTCAAAAAATCTCCCCATTTTTTTTTTACACTGACTCCAGCAGTGGCTTTTGTTCTTTGGAAACTTTAGATTGTAGCTCCCTCCCTCTGGAAGGAACACACACAGAGCAACGTCACTCTTGACTGCTTCTTCCTTGTCATACATCTGTACACATTGTACCTGCGTCACCAGCTCATAGCAGGGGTCCCTGCACTGCCACCAGCACCATTTTTGGGGAGCTGGCTGTCACTCAAAGCAGCCCCACAGCCCACATCCCTGGAATGCTGCACCTGACCAAGAATATACTGACCCAGCTTGACAGAGCCGTCGGTCCTGAGAAGGATGTTGTCGCTCTTCACATCTCGGTGGATTACTAGGTTGGAGTGGAGAAAATCCAGTCCTTGCAGGCACTGAGAGAGAGAACAGAAACAGGAGGCAGTAAGAAGTGATGCGATTTCATCACACAAGAAAGAAAACAAAGAATCTAAAAGATTCCCTGTTCCCAGGGGAATGGGGACTAATGGCAGAACACAGATCCTTTGAGAGGAAGAGCTTGCTGCTCCAACACCTGCAGAGCAGGACCTTTCTAAGCAAAGGCACGTCAGCTTTTGAAAGAGCACCAGCACCTGTTCTTGTAGACTGTCCCCTGCAAACCAGCCAGGATGACTGCTGCTGCAGGGGATGTGCTCAGAAGCAAACAGCGTTTTGGCTGCACTCTTAACTGTTTTAACTGAGGACTTTGAGAAATGAGTCTTTCATTTTCCTTGCTGTTCATTTCAAATCCTACCACCAGCACCTTTGCTTTTACAGGCAAGGAAGGAATGCAGTGAAGACAGGCAAAAGTTTAGCAAGATAGAGAACAGCAAATACAAGAGGCAGAGCGAGAGTACAACAGCAGGAGATAAGAGTGCAAGAACTGAGTAGAGTGAGTGCAGGGGCACTGGCAGGTCTTGGCATCACTTGAGATGCTTTTACTTGCCCATAGCATACCAGCAAAACAGGAACAAAGCTTGGCACATGAAATCCCTCCAGGTCTGAGCCCCTATTTCCCAGACAATCCTGCCCTTGGCAGCACAGATGGGTTTGCTGACCTCCCGACTGATGGCTGCTATCTCATCTTCAGACAGGCAGGTCTCGCTGATGACGTCACTCAGGGCACCTCCGTCCATGAACTCCAAAACCAGCCAGAGTTCCTCACCCAGAAGGAAGCTGAAAGAAGGAAACAGGGGCGTGGAGAGGAACACGCATGGCTATATTGAATTTTTGCTTCTGGGTTTCTTGTTTCCAGGTCCCTTTGTGACTAGGACAGAATCAAAGGAATAGACCTTCCCTCTCAGTTGTGCATTGTTTGCAATCTGTGCAGTCTCAAGGAGAAAGGCACAGCTGTGAAAAAGGAGATGTCTTAGATAGGCAGCAAATGAAAAGTGCAATTTAGTAACTGCCCAGATAAAAAACCTGTCACGCATTGGTGTTTCTGGAAATAAACACCTTGTCTTCCTGGCATGCACAGCAATGGCAAAGAGGGGCAATGATCTAAGGGAAATCCACTTTAGGATGGTTCATCAGCATTTCAGAAAATTTAAAATTTAATCCCGAAAAAATGTGAAGGCAGAGAACTTCGAGGGTATTGACTTAGGAAGATACAGTGATCCAGGTTCTAAATAATTTTGGAATAATTTTCAAACTATATGTGCCAGGGAAAACTCATGCAGACAGGATGCACTCCCTTCTAATCCATTGGAGATGAATAGAGAAATAGAAATAAATAATAATTAACAGTTCTACTTTCTACCACTGACCAAAGTTAAAAACCTCTCATGTTTGCTGTATGTAAAGGCACATCCATGGGATAAGACCATTACTTCTCACCTGTCTAAATAATTCACAACACTGGGATTCCTACACCTCTTCATGATCATGATCTCATTAATGCTTACTGACTTCCCCATCCGTCCTTGAACATTTATTTTCTTTATGGCCACCTAAAATGACATTGAAAATCAATAACTTGAGAAGTTGCTTGCACAAGACCACAATGCGAGTGATGGAGCGAGTGATTTTGCAATAACACAGCTGAGCTGTGCCAAACTGCCTTGTGATTAGGCTCTGCAGTAATTAGGGACTGACACTCCAACAGCCCATTTCTCTGCCCCCTTGGGGGCAGTTACAGGACACATGGGGCCACTGACATTTTGCCTTGTTCACTTGGTAACAGTGGTGTCTCAACTATCACCCACAAACCCCTGACCACATCCTCTGCTGCTCTTTCTAGGATTCAGAAGAAGTAATTCCATGCCTTAATACTCTGTGGATACATCTTGGGCTATGGGCAGGGCTTAGGGCTTTTAGGGCCGCCTTACAGATCTCTCCCTATGTGCAGTTCCCAAGTGCAGCACTGCAGGTGGCTAAGGAGCTGCCAGAAACTTTCAGATGTATTTGCTGGCAGCCAGAAATGAGAATTCAGGACTCTGAAGCTGTAGCCCCAAAGAGCAGTGAGGTGCCCTAAGGCACCACCTTTGTTTCAGCAATGGAGAGCGAGTGAGCGCCTCCTTCTCTGAAAGGAACCGCTGCCGTCCGTGCCTTCCTTGCGCCAGCTGAGGAGGACAAAGTCCCAAATATATTTCATGGGCTGGCACCAGGCTGTGCTTCTGGTGCCTTTTCAGCACAGCTCTACCCAAAGCTCCAGCCACAGCTCACACCAGAGGGGAAAGCCCCTCAAGAGCAGCAGTCTGCAGGAGCTGTTGACATTTACCTCTCCTCCTGTGGAATTGTCCAGTGCTCTAACCACATGACCAAAAGTGCTAGAAACAAAACAGAAGCAGAAAAGGAGAAGCCATTTAGATCTTGCATGAAAGCCAGCCCACACAGGAGATCAATGCTGTAAATGCTTAAAACCTGCAGGATGCAGGAGGGCTCTGCCAGAAGGCAGATGATGCATTTTCCTCTCAAGTTCATGGGCACTGGGCCTGTCCCTGAAGCATTGGGGTTTACTGCCTCAGCTCATAAAGACAGCTTCTTCTTTCATCTTGGGTTTCAGTTTCTAAACTGTGCAGATTTTATCCTGACCACAGAGCATTTCCCTCAGCAAAGTCTTGGAAAGAAATGTTCCTGAGAACTGGTATCCAACAGCTATCAGGGAGTAGGTTGCTATTTCAGGCAAGCAAGATTCTTCTCCCTTCATTACTGTGGCCAGATGATTTAGAGACGTCCAGAAATGCTAAGGAAATTAACACAGAACTGTCTCACACTTGAGAGACAAAGAGACCTTCCAGGTCCTGTTCCTTGATGCAGGGCAAGACCTCGGCAGCATGGAGATGTCTCTGACAATGCCTTCTGAGCCCACTCACAAATTCTGAGCTGCACTGAGACATGGGACAATCTATCCCCAGTGTCTCAACATCTTTGCAGCTTTCCTGACTTCATGCTGGATAGATACTCCACCAAAAAAACACCTGCCCCATGGTTGTGTAGAAGTAACTGCAGTTGGACTTACCCGCTGCCCATAGACTCCAGCTCTGTGTATTTCCTACTGGGATTTTCCATGGGGTTCACCATTCTCTCTGAGGGAAACAAAATGCAAGATGATGACTTTAAAGCAGAGGACCCAGCTTCCAGAGATACAAAAGGCAGCCCCAGTGCCTGGAGCTCTGAGCCCTTTGTGCTCAGCTGGGTAACAACAACAACAACAACCAGGCAGACAGCTCAGAGCACAGGTGGCCAGCACAGAGACTGATTTTCTTCAGCAGCTCCTCTGGGGAGTCCTAAATGTCCCTGTGATACCAAACTCAGGAGAAACATTTGGTTCAGCTGTGCTGACACGTGCACACTCTGCACTCTCCCTCAGACAGAAATACAGCAGACGTACTCAGCAGCTCCAGGGAGTCACCCTCGGTCTCCTGTGGCTGAGCAGCAGCTGGGTCGGCGCGGGAGGTGAACAAACTGCCCCGGCTCCACTTCTCAGGTCGGGGAGCAAAGGCTCCTTTAGACAATGCTGCTGCTGCAGCAGGTTTGATGACAGAGCCCGTGGAGACCTGGGACAAGAAGTGAGTTTATGTCAGAAAGGTGGCTGGCAGAGATTACCCTGAGATCCCTTTTTGAAATGCAAGCCCATAGGAAGGTGCTGTCAGCCACATGCAGCGCTCTTAAAATGGATTACTTGGATGTCCACTTCTCAAACTGGATGGGTCAAAACCAAAGGCTAGTTCTACTGGGGTTCATGGCCACATTCATCTTTGCTTTTCATGCATTTTCAGAAAGATGACTGCCACAATCACCATTCCACTTCCTCTCAAGGATTCCTTTCCCCCTCCAAGGGCTGCAGACACCCTTGCAGCTCCTTGTTCAAATGTTCTGCCTCCTCCCACTGTGCCCCCTTTTCTTGCAACATCTTCAGGTCATGCTCAACCTGTAGCACTTCTGGTGGGGATGGTACCTGTGCCTCATGCCTAACTTGGGCCTCTTCATTGCCAGAATTTTGCTGGAAGACTTCACAGGCTGCCTGGTGACATGTCAACACTTGCACCTCAAATCAAACAGAACAAAGCAGTCAGACACTACAGCTTGTCCCTGTCAGCCAAGAGGCATAGACTGTGAGAAAAGGGAAAGAACAGATTGACAGGGGATACAGACAGCTTGTTTCAATCCTCCATCTGGGTCACCCTGTTCCCCTATAAAAACACCTCAAGAAACAAAGCTATTCAGCAGCCCAGGAAGTGTCCTTGAGAGCAGCTGTGATACACATTACAGCAGGATGGCACTGAGAGGCATCACCCCACTCCCTGCTGCTCTGCACTGGAAAGGCAAGAAGGGCAGAAACCACCAGTTTGGTGACTGCAGTGGCTATCCCTCTTTCACTCACTGGCTTTTCTAGAGCCTGAGAGAGGAGATTAACTTGCTCTCTGATGATTTTCATTTCTTTCTCCAGCCTCTCCACCAACGCGTTGATCCTAGCTTGAGTTTTCGGCAGCTCTCCCTGCAGGCATTCCTTGATGTTCTGTGAACAAGGGAGAGGACGATTCAGGAGTGGAGTGGTTGCTATTCTTTTCCTCAACTGGTTTGGTTGATCACCCCTGTGCTGATTGAGATTCATCTTTGGAATTCTTCTCATGTCATCCTTGTTCCTCCTCCTCCTCACTGCCATGATGGCACTCTGAGCTTCGGGCAGCTCTGCTTGTGCCTCTGCCTTGATGTTCTGTACACACAAGTGCAGGGCAAGTGACTGGGAGCTGCCATCAGGTTCAGCTTTTTCTACTTGCAGCCTCCAAATCACGTTTCTTCAGCCACTTCTTTCTGCTTCCCTACCCACATCTGCTTCCAATGTAACCCTCCTGTCCCAGTGCTGGTCTCTGCAGATTCCAAGGCTCTGTGCTTCCAGTGCCTGTGGGACTCCTGGCCTCCTCAGTCCCAAGAGCTCTGGTTTATGCCCCTCTTCCTGCCCTTCCCTCTGTCACCTGCCCACTCAGGCTTACCTGGCCATTCTGCTGTGGCTCTTCCAGCTGCTGCCTGAGCTGCCCTTCCTGCTCTCTGGCTGGGAACAGCTCTCCCTGAGTCTGGCACGGCATCTCTGAGGAAGCAGGCTGCTCCTGATCTTTCTCTAGAAGGAGCTGCACAGAAAGCAAGAGAAGATGGGTTTCAACTTCCCATATGACCTTTGTGGGCCAAGACTCAAAGACTGATGGGCTCACACGTTCCCAAAGCACTGTGCTGCTGCTCTGCTGGCTCATTCTCTGCTCAAGGGGAGGCACAGATTCCAAAGGGACCCTGGCCTTACAATCAGGGGCCCTCTGGGACTGAAGCTCCAACAGCCTCTCAGGCAGCTGGCAGGGAAGGTGTGGCATTTCTCAAGGCTCTGGTGAGGGCCTCCCTCTGCTTCTGCCACGTCCTGTTTGTCTTTCAGTAGTGACTGACACCCAGCCCTGTTGCACAGCTCCATCCTGACTCTGCAGGTGGTTTCCTGTGTGAGCTCACTCCTTGTGAGAGACACTTCTGGAGTTCAAGTTCCCCTCAGGCCTGCATCAGCACCTCTGCCTTCCTGACATCTACACCCTTGTTAGAAACCCTGGTCATTCAGGAGATAAGGATGCCTGCAAAGATCTTCTGATGGAGGTCACAGAGCCTCTATGGCCACCTCAGTGTATGGAGGAGGACCAAGGTGTTTCTTTTCCCTCTTTTGTCAACTGACAAGTCTGACCAGCAGTAACAGAGACTCTCCTAAGGCCCCATGAACAAATGCACTTACACAGCCCTGGGGATGCCAGTGAAGGAAACCAAGTGTCATGTAATGCATGGTATGTATGACCAGAGTCACCAAACAGCACCTAAACATGGAATTGTTGCATCTCACTCAGACAGGCAGAAAATTAAAGAATTAACTGTGGACTTCTGAATAGAAGAGGCTAGAGGAGGAAAACAGCTGTGAAAAGAAAATACCATCATATCTGGATGGGGGAAACATCTCTGCCTGCTCAGAATTGGTCAATGGAACGTGTTTCTAATGCTTTCCTGAAAGGGATGCTTTAGGTGAGCTTTGCACCTTCAGCTGCTTTGGAGCAGAGGTGGGAAGATTCAATAATTTACAAGCTACATAGCATAGATAGATAGATAGATAGATAGATAGATAGACAGACAGACTGAGAGATAGATGTCTTACAATCCCTCTTTACTGTCCTTTCTGTTGCTACACACATCCACACTTGGTAGCCATTGCCCTGATCAGCAGCAATCCTGAGATTGCTCTCCTGTTGCTTCAATAAACCACACTCTTGGGGAATCTGGAGCCTGTAGGTCCTTATGGAATGCAACCAGACCCAGAGCATTGCACTGGGAACTGCACTCTTTGTGCATCTGTGCTGGGGCAAGTTCTCCTCTTGGACTCGACCACACTGATGGTGCGGAAGTGGCTGTCATGAGAAATGCAGCCCAGCCCCTCCCAGCTCCTCTGATCTCTGAGGACCAGCTGGAATTCAAGGGCATTGATTTCCTGCTCAATTCCCAAACACCATGCATACTGATTCCCTGGGCTGCAAAAGGGCACAGGCACTGTTAGCCTGACAGTGATGTGCAAGGCCCTACTGACTGGCCTGGCACCAGAACGGCTCCTTCTGAACCAACGTCCTTGCCCTAAACTATGTGTTCTCATGCAAAAATACAGCATCCTCCAGAAGTGACACCTTGGAAAGTAAAATTCTAGCAGACCCAGTCCCAGTGCTGGAAAAGAGCAAGAAATATTGACGAAATGCACCCTAATTGATGGGGAAAAAAAATGAACAGGGCTCCTCTTCCAGGAAACCCAAAAAAAAAACCCTAAAAGAAAACCAGGGGGAAATGTCACTTATGCAGGTGGCAGAAATATTTGGATGCCGTAATGGGATGCTAAAAGTCGCAGATGAGCCTCCCATTGTCCAGGCTAAAGCTCCCTCAGCACCTCCTCACTGGCCTTGTGCTGCACCCCCTTGCCCAGCTCCTGTGCCCTTCTCTGCACTCGCTCCAGCCCCTCAATCCCTTTCTGCGGCACAGGGCCCACAGCTGCACACAGCACTCCAGCTGTGGCCGCAGCGCTGCCCAACACAGGGCCACGCTCACTGCCCTGCTCCTGCTGCCCCTCTGCTGCTGACACAGGCCACCATGCCCTTGGCCTTCAGATACAGCATCCATCATTTCCTCTTCTACAACCACATCATCTAAGGAGATATCATAAAGTTTGAAAGGAATTGAATTGTAAGGCACTCTGACTGCATTAAAATGGGCTAACTCATCCCTACTGGAACTCACTCTTAGTTAAATATTCCACCCTATCTGCTGCCAGCAAGCAATGTTCTCTCTGCAAAACGCTTTAAAGAACTGAGATGGATATTAAAAAATATCCATCTATGCCTTTGTTATATTTTTTGCAGGCATTAAAAGTGATTTTCTTCTGGCTTTCCTAGCTGGCCCTCTACACTCTATTGCTACTGGCAATGCTCTCAGAATTCTCTACAATTCTGAAATACCAAGAACTTGAAATGTTCCTTTCTCACTCACCTCAGCATCAGCACCACTGAAGACTCGCTTCAGGTGACCTGTAGTGGGCAAGGGAAAATCAACCAGATGCCATCAGAAAACTGCCTGGGCTGCTGAATCCCACAGAACAAGTCAACCCAAACAGAGATGAGCAATGTCCCTCCAGGAGATACATTTCATTTACACAGCCAGCAAGAGATCAGGACAATATTCTTGGTTGTGCCTACACTTTGGCCTCTTAAGCCAGTAAATGAATACAAACATGACCAAGAAAATGCAAACTGTTCTTTAACATTCAATGCTTCTGTCCTATCAAACACAAAATATTGCTTTTAAACGTTCTCCTTCAGGTACTTTTTTTAAAACTCAGTTGCATGCAGTAATTCTCATTAACTTGCTGGAAACAGTGTCCCAGGAAAGCTTCCCAAAATCCCCCTGAGCTGTGGCACTTCTATTGTGAAACAACAGAGCAGCAGCTCCAGGGCTCGGGAGCAGCCACTCACTGCTTTAGAGTTTGCACTTCCTTGAAAAGGAATCACTATTTTAGCACTCAGTAAAAAATCAAATTGGACCTTGGTCAAATCCTTTCATGAGAAAATGTAGAAAGAAAGAAGCTTTCCCTGTATTCTTGGAAAAACTGCAGAGATTTTAGAAGGTCCTCCAAGGAGGTCTCCCACTCTACATTTTCAAGGCTGTCTCGCTTGTCCCAGCAAACTGAGTTAATGACAGACTCTGCTGCCACAGACTCTCCCATAGGGGGAATGGAATCCCTGCAGGTTCCCTTGCAAATGCTGCCCTTGTGGCTACAGACACCCCCTTTTTAGCTGAACATCCTGACAGGAGCTTCACCAAACCAGTGGCATCCTAATGCTCTTCCTGTTTCTAAATCAGAAACTCAGTCACTAAGAAAGAGCAGGAAGACATAGAAAAGCCAGGGTAGGTTACACCCTAACCTAAGTAGAAGGGAAACCTCTACTTACGGGCAAAGTGAGTCACGTAGTAGGCGGAAAAACAAACGCCATATGCAGCAAAAGCTGCCTTAGCTAGCATATGGATCATTGCAGAAATGCTCAGCAAGTTTGCTCCAACAGCAGGAAAAATGAGGCTCCTGTCAGTGTGCACCTGCACGCTGACAAACACCTCAAGCAGGAGAATGCTCCTGCACTGAGCAAACTCTAGGGCTGCTCTGACACTCAGGCCTTCTGTGCACCAAGGCAACCTTCTGATGTCACCACTGCGATGTGGCAACCGTGCTCTGATATCACAAAGCAAGAGCAAGCTCTCTGCTGCTCTGTGAATTTATGCAAAGCAAAAACCAACCTTCCCTACAGCAAACACAAAACAGCCTGGAAAGTTTTTCTCTATCACATAGCAGGAGAAATTCTCCTCATGGGCCAAACCCTGTTGTTCAGGGGACCCAAGAGTAACTCCAAGAGTGCCCCAAGCACCTACAGCCTGTACCCCAACTGAGCACTCAGATGGGACACAAGGAAAGGAAAGAAGACCAAGAAAATTTCCCACAGCATTGCACATGTGAGAATCAACTCTCACTTTTAAAATTTTAAAGGTTTAGTAAACCTTAACGAGGACTCAATAAGGAATAATTACAGCACTGAGAGTTACTGTGACTAGCAGGCACATGCTCATCTACAAAAAGGATGCTCTACCTTTAATACACTTAACCACTCCAGAAGTTTTGTCAGTCAACTCTTCCTCTGCTGTCCATTGGTGGAGATTACTTTCTTGCATCTTCCTTGGAGGTCAGCTGTTCTTACACCCTGCCTCCTGGTCACAAGCCAGCCCTCCCCAAATGCCCTGACCACCAAGGCTATTACAAGGGGGAGGGGAAAGAGGACTATGGGAGGATATATTACAATACCATCGCTACACATTTGAACATCCACATCAATTCTACTTCTTAATTGTCAGAGCCAACCATTACATGACTCATCTAGAACACACAGAACCAGGAGAGAAGCCACTGTTGGCATAACAGCTGAAATCATTCCTAACAAATCTCCCCACGCATTTGCACGTTTCTTGGACATGCCCAGGTGCATGTACATCTGTGCCTTTATTCCCCTTTGGAAGCAGTCAAACTGGCAGCAGCTGCCCGCCAGCAGCAGCCGCTCCAGGCTGGCACCGCGACCGGCGGTGCCGATTTCCAGAGGCTTCTGTGTCCCAGGGGAAGCCAAGGCAGGAGCGGGTTGAACGGTGCTGGCGCTGCTGCTGCTGCTCTGTGCCAGAGAGCCCCGGCTGGGCAGGGCACGGTGCCCACTGCGCTGCGGGCTCTTTCTACTGCTGGGAAACAGCTGGAAAAGATTTCATTTTGACCTTTCTTACCATCTCATCAGAAGTCTTCAAAATCATCCATACCAAGCAGGGCCTGATCCTTGCTGCCAGCTCAGGGTTAGAGAGGAGGCAGTACTTGATTTCAGCCCTGGCTGTGTGGGGAATCCCTTCCCTAACTTCTGCACACCCAGCAATCTCACTAGTTTGTATCCATGGAACTAAGACATATTTAATACTCTGTTGAAACACACAAGCTAAATATTGCCCCAAATTTTCTGATTTACCGATTGATACTTATTGACTTATTGATACTTAAATCACTTCTCAGAATTTACTGACATGAGAATAGAAGTTTCTTGTACATCTCTGGTGGTCATTGGCACAGGTTCAGAGGAGACCCATGTACAAAACTGGGCTTGCAAGGCAAATTTATTCCATTTGTTGCAGTTGCATATAATACATACCAACCCCTGGATTCCTAAAAATCTGCTGAGCAGGAGAAGGAGATTGAGCTCGGCAGCAGGCGCAGGTAGGCAGTGCTCTTTCAGGACATCCCCTGGATCAAAACAGTGTTCATCTCATCCTTCTCACCCTTCCAGCCAAGAACCAGGCCTTTTATCTCCTTTTCAGGAATGGACTTTTCCCAGTTACAGCATCAGCTCACACATGGCCGGCGCGTGAGATGAGGCCAATGAATCCAGGTTTTAAAACAACTGGAAGAGATAAAATTTTAGCAAGATTTATTTAGGGAGAAAGATCATAGCAGGAAGAGTAGAAATAATAAGAGATAGGTAATTTTTAGCACATAAAGTAGTAAAGGATAGGGTAATATATCACTTGCCTGTCTTTACTATGTTTAAAGAAGCAGGCTGGGATGTGGATTTCTTTGTGACAAAGAAGAGGACCGTAGCCTGCACCTGGGGCCCAAAACTTCAGCTATAGCCAGGGGGCCCAAAAGCCTGCCAAGAGGTCATAAGTAAAGAGGTCAAATCAAGGAAGACATCTTGGCCTTCATCAGAAGGAGACCATTCCCCACGTTAAAACCCACCAACTCCTTTGAAGTTAAGGACTGCACAAAGGTGAAGGAACTTTGGACTCAAGTGAAATGCATTTTATTACAAAGTGGGGGAAGGCAGTGTTAGCTAATGAATATGCATTAGGCCTCTTGGCAATTATATGAACATGTAAGACTTTCTTAGATAAGTAGAGAGCTGGAGCCAGGGATTCTTGGCACATGTCTTTAGGAGACGACTCCTCGTGTGCTTGGCGCTGTAATAAACATACCACCTTCTGCCTTTAACCAGTGGCGAGTTCTATTCCACACTTCATTTGCTGACCGCGGCAGGAACGCTTCTCTGCTCCAGCGAGAACAACCGGGCTGTGGACGTCCATGGGCGCTGCCAGGACATTCCTTTCCTGGAGGGACCTCCGCTCTGGGCTGTTCCTCGTGGGGGACAGACAAGGCAGTTGGGACTGTGGAGAAAGGGTCTGTGTAACTGTGTATAAAGTAACCCGTAGGGCGTACGCAGGGGAAGGGCTGTTCATAAGTCACACAGAGATGTCCTGTGCAGGACGTACGCCTGTACAGCTTGGGTTTGGGTCTGGCTGCGGGCAGAAAGGATTTGCTGGGTCAATTCAGACCTGCTAGCAATTCTGGGGGTGAATTAGCAAATCCTGTTTTGTCGCTGCAATTTTTACTGTCTATTGTTACTGTGGTTGTGTTTTGAGTGTGTAAATATTTGCAAAGGATGATGTGGGTGGATGCTGCTGTTGTGTATGGTGTGTGCTGTGTTGAAACAAGTGAGCACTCTATCCCCTAATAAAGAGATTTCCCAGTGAGCTTGTGTGTGTGGACTTTCTAGTTTCACAGGTTGGTATTCCCTGTGACACCTGGTGTTTGGGTACACAGGGGGGTTGTGGGGTTTTTCTCCCATATTGTGGTCACATGTGGTCCCACATTTGGGACTGTATTCCTGTGTTTGGGGAGATTTTAGGATTTTCTTTGCAACAAGTGCAGCAATTAATGCAGAAAACTACAGTGTGGTGATTTAGGTATGTTGAACTATGGTAGTTCCTTTCTACCGCCCCCTTTCCCCAGGGTTTAAAATCTCCTGCCACAAGGTGGATGCTCTCTTTCCTCTCATGGACATCCTCTTTCCTCTCCTTTTGCACTGCGGATATGCCTGTAGATCAACTAAAAAAGGAATGTTTGCCTTGCTTTAGCCAAGTCAGCCAGTTCAGGCACCCTATGTTTGACCAATTTGAGCCCAAACAATCCCTTTGTGACCTGTTTGGTCCGTGTGCCAGTGCAGGCCAAGGAGTGGCCAATACCCAATCGTGACAAATATTGGTGTGATGCTGCCAATGAGACAAATCCCATAACCAGCTGGCATCTTTGGGCCCCTGATGTTCTTAAAGCACCTTCTGAACCTCAAAAATTGGATTTCTTGGTTCACTAGTAATGGAATTTTTTTGCTGCGTTTCACTACCAGGGAGATCCACAGGTAAATGTTACTCCCCATCATCCTGAGTACAGAAACTCAAGTTTGTGGTACAATTGTACTATCCCAGTGCACCCTAAGGGTGAAAATGCTGATGAGTAGATGACCTGGATGAGACCCCATGACAATGACCAAAAGGATATTGGCTCATTTGTGGAGATAGAGCCTGGCAGTGCATTCCCTCAAAAATTAAAGGTGGCCCATGTAGCATCAGACAACTCACTGTGATAGCACCTATTGCTAAAAAGCCATCAAGAGAAAACATAGAGAAAAAAGATTTGCCCGTCCTTATAAAGAAAACTGTCATAGCATTTTCAGACCCAAGGGCCCAGCTAAACAAGTTACATCAACTTTATTTCTATGTCAGCTTGCCTCTGGTGAGGCATTGAAACCATTGTACCAATTGGGGTGTTGGCTGAATAAAGAAGAGAGTGATACTTCCATTGCAATCAGTGACACGATGACTGATGTTAGTGCTGACAGACATGTAACCTTACAAAACAGAGCAGCAATTGATTTTCTTTTACTGGCACAATGATATGGCGTTTTAGGAATGTGAAGGATTGTGTTCCATGAAGCTGTCTGATCACCCTGAATCCATCCCCAAAAGTGTACAAAAGCTGAAAGATTTGACAGCTCAAATTCAAGAAGATGGTGGGTCATGGTTAGATGATTCGTTCCAAGGATGGAGCTCTGCACCTTGGCTAAGGGAACTTTGTAAAATAGGTCTGTATGTATTGGGTGTTTTGGTAGTGATACTAGTAGTAATACCTTGCATACTTCAGTGTGTGCGACAAATGATGGACAAAACTGTCAAAGAACATTTTATCACACGAGAGAGAGGTAGGAAATGGATTCACAGAGAGTTCTCAAAATCTCAGAGAGATGCTGGATGAAGGTATAGACATGGAGGAAGGTTTTGAATTAAGACCTTAGAAGAGGGAAGACGTTTTGGAACAATGTCTTGTAATTGCTATCAGACATGACTTATCCCCTTTGAACTGACTGGACTTTCACAGCATTAAAATTGCTGTGTTGCAATACAGCAAGGCTTAATGCAAGGAAAAGGATGCTTTAAGCACGTAATAAGCAGGTACACTATAGTAAAGCTATGAAATGCAAGGTGGTTAATGAATGACACGGTTACAAAGGGTTTTTTTTCAGTTGTACCAAGAAGGGGAAAGACACAGAAAACACACAGAAAGAAACAGAAAAGAGGTGGGAAAAATTGGCATCATGCTACTTCTGGTATCCTCCTGGAGGAAAATCTCTTTGGGTTTCTCACGGTCATAGCTTTCCAATAACTAGGAAAACTGCTCAGCACCAGTACCCCAATTGGGAATGGTTTACTTGACTTGGCAAAGCTGTGACGTTCACAGTGGACACTGTCCTTGGTTCAAATCACCTGCCCTCACCTGCAGACAAAAGCACCACCTGCAGCAGAAGCTACATCAGTCAATTTTCTCAAAAAGCTGTCGTAAATTTGGGAGAGGAAGGGAAAACATATCAGACACTCTAGATTAATGACAAGACTATGAAGATCAGTTCCAAAGCAAAGGGAGGCAGCTTCTCTCTGGGACACTCCTTGTGCTCCACGGCAGCCAGGCTGCCCTGGCTGCCCAGGACCCTGCGCTCTGCGGGCTCTGCAGAGCTGCACAGCGGGGAGGCAGCTTTGGGAACCTCAGCCCCTGGGCAGGAGTGGCTTCTTGCTCTGGAGGCCTGCCTGTGGGCAAATGCAGAGTGCTGGCCTTCTGCTCTTGGCCTGAGCCTGGCCTTGCAGGGCTAATCCTGTTCCCTGTCTCAAATGTGCTAAAGACAGACTTGTTTGTTTCCAGGTCTGCACGGCATTGATTTGCACCACAAAATACTGAAGGACTAAGGCCTGAACAACAGGCCCTGACTGAAGCCTCCACAACAGGACCTGAGCCAAAGATGCCCTACAGATGACCTCCCAGGAAAATGTTCTATGTATCTGCTCCATAACCAAGTATTACTATCAAAAGGATCGATGCATCCATTCACTGGTGAAACACATCTTTACCTTCTGGCATTAGGAAAATGGACAAGACCACACCTGGCCTTGGCTCCTCCTTGAGCCCTGGGAAAGCTCTGGGAGAAAACCAAGAGGAGAATGAAACCGGCTGTCCCCCAGCAGAAGCTCTGGCACATTGCTCGTCCAGCACTACCAAAGCCGGGCTACTCTCACAGCGCAGTCGGAAGCCTCGAGGCCGGCAAAGGTGGAGGCACCGCAGGATTTCCCGGTTCCCGGCCGTGGCTCTGCAGGGCTTGGCTGGGACAGCTTCCCCAGCTGATGTGCAGCCCTGGATGAAGGGGAAAGGATTGGGGTACATGGTGATGTATCCTTCTTAATCACCAGAGGCAACCTTCTGTAATAATGCTGAGGTGCATTGCTTAGCTTATCCTTTCCTGAGCCTTTTTTGCACTTTTGCATGGCAGTAAATTACACTGTTCCTTCAGCTGGTGTCTGTGTCTGCATCTCTGACCCTCCCCACCAGCAAAACAAACACACAGCCAGTTTAGCACAACACCTGCCTCTCTGCCAGCCCATCTCTTCAAAAACACCCCTGGGGGCCATCTCCACAAATGAAATTCCCACTTTGCAACTTCCTTTTCTGCAGGCTGGTGAGAAAAGGAGCCACTCCCAGCTCTGGACACCTCCGGTAATCAACTGCTTTCAGCAGTCACAACCCTGAAATATCAACCTCCTTTCTTCACCTGCCCACGGGGAGCTCCCACCAAGAGGCCTTTTGTCCAAGGATACCCACAGGAGAGCTTGAGGAGGGAGCAGTTTGAAACACAACTGCTTCAGAGTTTAAACCTGCCTTTATCAAATGAGCACACACCCACCTGTCCCAGAAGGAAAAGCAGGCAGGAAAGAGAAGCTCCTGTCCCACAAGAGCACCCTTTGTGCTTCCTTCTGTTCCAGCTGGAGAGTGGAGGCCACGAGCTACACCTCACTTTGGGAAGGAGCCCTGGGAATTGGCCTGATCTGGGAGAGCAGCAAAAGGAATTCCCCAAATGTAGGAAAAGAATCTCTAGAAGCGATAGATGATGACAATATTTCTGCAGAAAGGCAAAAACAGAATAATTGAAGCATTTCCAAAAGTCCCCAGACTGAAATTTGTTTGCCAATACGACAACCCCAAAGTCTCTGTGGTGTGTCAGGAAGCTCGGCAAAGAATCTGCAAGGCTTGGATGAAGCACTTTGGTGTCCATCCTCCAGAGCACAAGCAGATTCCCCACATGACATCAAGGCTAAGGGTCAAAGCTTCTCCCTTCGGCTCTCCACAGCAGCTCTAGGCAGTCTCTCTCCATTGCAAGATCTGCTTTGTCAGTCTTCAGTGACAAGAGTTGACTACAGGAGGCATTTGCATGGAGCTCTCCCCGGATGGGGGGAGGAAAAAGAAGAGGTGATTCCTGAGGAAAGAAAAAGGCAACGCTGTTTGGGAAGACACCAGTGTGAGTTTGTTAAAACTCTAGGCCAGAAATCCCTTGAATAAAGCAACATCCATCCATGGGGCAGCACTTTAGCTTTGATATCAATGCTGACAAAATTGCTGCCCCTTCCTGCTGCTGAAGCTGACTCCAAATCCAGAGACATGTGCCACCTCTCCTAAAGACAGGCAGACATGATGACATAAAACCAGCAAGTCTGCTGAAAAGGAGACCAAATGAATGTTTTCTAATCCCCCCTTTTCATCCTTTCCCCAGCCAAGACAGAGCAACGTCCTTCCTCTCTGTCTCTGATGGTGACCCAGGCACAGGATGCAGTGTGGGGACAGAGCCTCTCACTGCTCCCAGTGCCCTGCCCTGCCCTGCCCTGCCAGCCTTGCCCTTCCCTGTCCTGCCGTAACCTGCTGTGCCATCCCGTGCCGTGCCGAGCCCGGTCAGCGGTCACGCATTTCGGGAATGACCCTCCCCTGTGGCGCCCGCCGGCGTAACGAACATACCACTTTCTAACTTTGACTAGTTAGAGAGTCTTTGTCTGTGATTTTCAGCTTTAACAATTCAGGGAGCTTTTGTTTTCCCTGACAGAAGTACAGTTGCTGCCAAGGGAAACACACCCAAAGACACAGAGTGACCCAGCCTTCCCTTTGCTTCCTTTTTCCTTCCCTCACTGCTACACAGTGCTCTCCTAGCAGGACCTCAGTGCTGCCTCACCTGAGGACCTGGAGCTGCCTCCAGGCCCTTCCAGGCTAAGTGCAGGTGGTCAGGACTCTGAGGTTTTCCTAGCTTCTCCAAGAAGGTGTTTGTTTCACCTGGACTTCTTGGGGTTTCATTGGAGGAACCAGGCACAGGCAAATTTCATCTCCACCATGAGTTCATCATTCTGCTTGTTCCCATGGAGCTTAAATGCCACCCTGAGCTCATCGTTCCTCTGGTTCCCCTAGACCATCACAACCCTTCCATGGCCTCTCGGGAGAGGAGCAGCTGCACATCTTCAGAGCAGCAGTTGCCAGCCTGCAGCCCATCAGGTAGGGCAAGGGTTTCTACCCTTGCTTTCCAAGCAGGTCCTGGTTAATGACCCTTTCAAGAGCTTTCCTGCAGTGCTCTAGCATGGGTAGATCTCAAGTGAGAATCAGGTAGAAAATGTCAAGTGACCTAGGAAGGAGGACCTCAAAAACAGAAAGATTCTCTGCCGACTTTTCCTCTCTTGCTACAGCTCTGCAGGGTGTTCTGTCATTTTCCAGACAGCCTCTCTGTAGGAGTACAAGGGCAAGGTGAAAGATACTGCCTAACAAATGGTCAGTGTTAGGTGTACTCTCCCCTTTCTTTGAATGAAGCCAGACTAGGATGGTGATAGGATATTGCAGATGTTTAAGACGGTCTGACCTGCAATTCAAGCCGTGCCATTGAAATGAGCGCTGTGTGCCCCACAACAGCTGCAGCTGCAGAATATGGCCTCACCCATAAGGCTGTTTTTGAATCAACTCACAGTACAAGTTCAGCATGCATGTTTAGAGATCTGGGCTCTTCCTGGGTGAATCCACTTTCTTTGGTCTTTTGTGATGAGAAATCAAATGTTTCCCAAATCCCAAAGCTGCTGGGAAAGGAAAATGCAAAAGGCTGTGATTATCAGGTGTTCCTGTGTGTCTGTGTGTGTGTCTATATCAGATTTACAATCGATGCTTTAATCTATGTACATGTCAATTAGGAGAAATATTTTTAAGAGGAAGAACTCACTCCTCCAATCCCCTGGGAAGTCTGAATACATTTCTGGAACTGAGGTTGCTGTGTGTTTCCCGTGATCTTTGATCCAAGGCAGCACTAGAGCTCTGCATGCCAAAGACACATCACTGAGCCTGACCAATGTGTTTGGATTCTTGCAGCCACCCCAGACACTTCAGCTCCCAGCACTCCAGCTGGCAGTGCAGGTTTGGCAGCATGGACAGCCCCCAGCTGGGAGTGGAATACTGCTGGGGAAGAGGAATTGCCACTGCTGGATCCGGACATGGTGCTTGAGACGCTGGAGGAGATGTTTGCTCCCTCTGCTCAGGTAACTGCATTGGACAGGGAAGAAAGGGGCTGGACTGAGAGCTTGGGAATGTTGTTGCATGGCTGAGAAGCAAAGGCTTCTTGAATTCAGCTGGGAATGGACAGGGAAGGCTTTGCTTGGTAAAGCAAGACTTCCTAAAGAAGAGGGAATGAAACTGTCTCCCCCCCTGAGTAAGGATGAAAAGGTGTGAGCCTTTGTGGGCCAAATTTGGATGCTGGTTTTCCTGGGAAGAATCCCTGGTGCAGGGGCTTTTGTGGTGAGGAAGGGGAAGCTTTGTAGTTTCTAAGAGGCTTTGTTTGCTGGGAAAGAAGAGTGTTTGCAGAACTGGCTTTGAAAGCCGAGTGTCCCGTGAAGGGAGGAGCATGCCAGAGGTGCCTCTGTTCCAGCCGCAGATGTGGGCTGTGCCTCTTTTGGTGGGAAGGCCAAGGCAAAGCAAGGGCTGGGCTGCAGCTGCTGCTGCTGTGTGAGCCCTGCCGTGCGTGTAGGCGCTCCCAGAGCCGTGGCTGGGGCTGCGCTGGAGCTGCAGCTTTCTTGTCCTCCCAGTGAGCTGCTGCCTGCAGTGCAGTTTCCTTCTGGGAACTCCTCAGCAGGGCAAACTGGCCAGTCTTGCTGTCCATGTTGCAGAGCTCAGTCCCCTTGCTCTTGGGCATCTCTGTGGGAAGAGATGTGTGTTCCCACACTGTCCCTGCCGAGCTGCAGCCTGGATGAGATTGCTGTGCTCTGGGCTGTGGAGGGAGGAGCACAAACCTGTGCCAGGAGCTGGCAGGACTCCTCCTAAGCAGCCATTCCATGTGTTCAGTATAACCCTCACATCCAACACTGTCAGCTTTGACAGCTTTTGGACTGTGTTTGAGAAGTCAAATCTTGCTGATTGTTGAAGGGCTTTGGGGCCCAGAGTTCTTGTTAGGAACAAGAAATTAAAAGTTTGAGCGGTGGAGTTGTTGGACCAGGTGTTTTGTGTAAGTGGTGAGAAGGGTTTCTCCCTTTCTCTTTCTCTTTCTAGGGGAATATTACTGTTGCCCCTGAGTCTTCAGGAGGGGAGCCTGTGGACAGAGCTGCAGCAGAGGGAGCTTTGCCTGGCACTGAGAGCTGCAGGAACAATTCCCAGGAGCCCGAGGAGCTTGGTAAGGACAGAGCCCCCTTTGGTTTAGAGAGGTGTGAGATGGCTGCTCTGAGCCTGCCTCTGGCAGGAAGGGAGATGAGAAGGGTTGAGTTCCTGTCTGCAGGCTTGGTGCTTCCTGGTGCCTTTAGTTCAAATCCTGCCCTGGCACAACCTGCCTGAGCCCTGCCCTGCACGCTTCTCCAGAGGCTCAGACACTGAGTCCTCTGCTGGGGCAAGAGAGCAGGGAATAAACCTGACCTTGTGGCACTTGTGTCACCAAGCCGGGTGTCCCAGCTTTGTGCTGATGTCCATGGATAAGTTTGCTGCAGGGTGTCAGTGCTCTGGAGGCAACACTGAGTGACTCTTGAAGCAAGAGAGGAAAGCCCAGCAAAAAGTCAGTGTAGAAGTCTGAGCTTTTTGTCTCCAAGCATTAAATCAATGTAGTGCCAGTCTGCTGATCGGTGTAGTGACCTACATTAAAAATACAAGCAGCAGAAGCTTTCAGGCCAAGGAAATCATTAGCCACAAATCCAGCAGCCTAAGGAAAAACTGAAATTACCCCAAATTAAGGAAGAGCTAAAGGATAGAAAGAGCACTTTGAATCTGCATTCTTGAGCAAAGCTGGTGCAGCCTGCAGGCCTGGTAGGGAGCTCTTTCCTTCACAGCTGTGAAGCACAGAATTCACTGCTTAGAAGTTTTAAAAGTTTAATACTCATAGCATAAAAAATGACAATATTTGCTGTGCTGGGGTGATTCTGGCCAACAGCCAAAGAACACCTGATGTATAGAGACACTGTTTTCATCATACTGTTACACTGCTGAGATGCAAGCATATTCATGTGTTTCATGCATTATTCAAACATTCCTGGGAACTTTCTGATGTCTTGGGAACTCCTTTGTTAAATTTCTTCACACTCAGGCTTATCTGCATGACATCCTGGGTGTCAGGTCAATATATTTTATTTCTTCCTGTGTCTGCATCCTGCTCTTTCACATCCTCTGATAAGGGTTTAATTGTCCTCTGGTGCTCTGGTTTGTGTCACGGTTATGTTATCACTTGGACAGGTGGTTCAGTGGATGGCCTTACACTGGTTTTAGTTATACAAAAGCCTTTTTTTCTCCTTATGCTTTGCTAAGGTCTAGAACACAATACATTCATCACACGATTCTCCCCATAAGTGATACATGGATATTATATTCATGACACTACTTTTTCTATGAGCAACACAGGGCACACTTAAGCTGAAAGATTCTATTTTATTAAAAAGCAGCTAAAAAAGGTTATAACTGATGCTATTTTAAAATACTTATAATCACTAACAGCGTGCATAAGCTAATACATAAATGGCAAAGCCAATATTATCTGGTCATTTGTCACACAGCTGTTCCTCCCAGAGCTGGTGGTTGTTTTGGAGGAGCTGTTGCTCACTGCAGAGGGCAGGCTGTAGATGGCAGGGAACGCTGCTAGTTCATAACTCAGCTCCCAGCACCTTCAGCTTCAGCCATCGCAGGGAGGACTGAGGTCTCTCTGTCAGCACAGAGGAAGAACAAGGCTGGGCTTCTTTGTGCCAGCAGGGAATGTCTGTGTTTCAAGCTCTCGTGGGGGCCCTTTGCACTGGGAGTGCTTTGAGTTTATTGGGATATCTCCTCAAAACTTCTGAAGTTTTGAATACTTGGAAGAATTCCAGCTCTTTGAAGAGCAGGCTTCAAATTGCCAAGTGAGAGTCTGCCTTTCCAGCCATCTTTACAGTCTTTGACAGAGGGACAGTTACTTCCAAAGGGAAAGATGCACAGAGGCCAATATTGACCCAGTGTTCCCTTTGCTTCCCAGACACCCACCTGATCTGCCTTGCCAGCAGGGCTGCCCTGCCTGGGAAGAAGGATCAGAGGGAGAGCCTGTGACTATCGGGCAGGTGGAATCCCTT
The DNA here is from genome assembly GCF_963513975.1 of Fringilla coelebs. NCBI lineage: Eukaryota > Metazoa > Chordata > Aves > Passeriformes > Fringillidae > Fringilla > Fringilla coelebs. The sequence continues at coordinate 3,121,340 of NC_140037.1, forward strand.
TGTGTATACACAGATTCAAAGATTTTGATAGTTCTGTTTCTATATCCATATAATTACATTTATATATTTAGAGAGGGGTGTCTATATGTGCATATATATACATCTCTATATTTAAATCGATATATTTCATTATAGATGGGATAGAATTATATTTGTGTGGAGGTAGTTACATTTATAGAATGGGAGATTTATATTTTTATATTTCTAGAGTAGCATTTAGATGCCTACATTTAGACGTCTGCATTTAGATGCCTACACTTAGACATCTTCATTTAGACATCTACATGTGGATGCCTACATTTACATGCCTACATTTAGATGCCTACATTTAGACGTCTACATTTAGATGCCTAAATTTAGATGCCTGCATTTACATGCCTACATTTAGATGTCTACATTGATTTGCTTAGATATCGATCTAGAAATGGGCATGGTTATTTCATTAGGGGTATGTGGAAGTTTAGATGCAGAGATTGAGCTGTGTAGGCCACGGCTGCATTTTTACCTCTTTCCCCCTCGGCTGCCTTTCTCACCTCTTGCTTTTCCCCTGTGCCCCTGGGTCCCCTCTCCCTGTGCTGGCTCCGAGCTGGCGGCCGGGCCGGGCGGAGCAGCACTTCCAGCCCCGGCTGTCCCTGGAGCGCTGGGAGCTGCCGCTGGCCCCAGGCGCTGTCCCCTGAGGAGCTGCTGAAGGACGGGGAGACAGAGGGGGCTGAGGGGGCTGAGGGGGCGGTGGCGCTCAAGGGACGGGGACCCTGAGCTGCTGCTGGGGCTGAGGGCTGTGGGGCAGCCGAGGCCGATGGTGGCACCGAGGGGACAGGGAAGTGGCACAGGCTGAGGGGCTGGCGGGTCTCAGGGGACAGGATGGGTCACAAGGGACTGAGGGGGGTGAGAGGACTGCGAGGGGCTGAAGAAACTGAAGGGGGCTGGGGGTTCAGCGAGAGCATGGCGGGGCTGAGGGGATGGAGGGGGCCAGCAGGGAGCACAGAGGGCTCTGGCACTGCAGCCCTGCCAGGCCTTGGAACCAATTCCAGAGCCTCCACTTTGGCCACAGCTGCAAGGAAGACCTTGAGGACAGCCGGACACTGACGGGAGACAGCAGGGAGAAGCTGAAGGGCAGCAGCAAGAGCAGGGAGCGGGGACCTGCTGCTGCCGGCCTGGAGAGAGCCCGGCTGGGGCCACAGGCCCGGGCAGGCAGGGTGGGGCTGAGGGCGGCGCGGGCTGTGGCCGTGGGCACTGCCCGGCGGGGCAGGAGCGGGCCCTGCCCGTGCTGGGGCTGCTCAGCGCAGCTGCCCCGGCCGGCACAGGGGCTGTCCTTGGGCAAGGCAGCTGTGCCGGCAGGGCCCGGCAGCTGTGCCGCCTGTGCCGGGCTGCCGGGGCTGCGGGACGCTCCCGCCGCGGCTGCGCTCACCACAGCCTGGCCCGCTCGGCTGCTTTTTCTTTCTGACCCTCCTGCGGAGGCTCTGAGATTTCCTCCTCCCTGATGGAAGTGCAGCTGCTGCCAAGGGAAACGTCCCCATACTCACTCAGTGTTCCCTTTGCTTGCCAGATGTCCCATCTGCTGTCCCTGTCCAGGAGAGCTGCTCTGCCTGGGAGGAGGAGAGCGAGGGAGAGGCTTTGAAGATGGGGCAGCTGGGATCCCTCTGCTTGGAGCTCTGTTTAAAGATACACGGAATAGCATGTGAACGGGGATTATGAGATGGATATGTACATATGTAGCCTGCATACATTTGTAGAGGCATATTTCTCTACATATGATATTAGATTTACGAATGTACTATGTCTATATGTATGTATAGATACCTGCATAAATAGAGGTTTGCAGTTACATATTGGTGTGTGTATATGTATCTAGTTCTTTATGTATGATGTAGTATTTGTGTTTAAATTTCCATATGTATACAGTTGTGCAGGTATCTATTTGTATTGGTGTAGTTTTCGGTATATGTCTTTTTAATTAAGTATATTGTTCTTTGATTTGGTATATATGTATTTTTATCTATTTTTCACTGTACACTGATCTATTTCTATATATGTTGTATCTACATACATATCCAGATGATAGTTGTATATGTGTGTTGATGCAGTTGTCCTGATGTTTAGATTGGTAGTGCTGTTTGTCTATTTATAAATTGGTTTTTTTTATCTATCTCCTTCTTGATTGTAATATGTAACTTTTAATCTCTGTTCATATCTGTATATTTGGTGGTTATTTATGTATTCAGTTCTATCAAATGTGTATGGAGTTGTATAGTGGTGTAATTCTATTTGTTGAGTTCTTGGTGTTAGAGAGAGATACTGATATTTTTGTGTTTATCTATGGGCTGTACACTTGTCGTAATATGTAATGAAATTAGGTTGTTAACTTTCCACTGAACTTTGTGATCAACGTGAGTGTGTGTAGAGGTTTGCAATAAATTAGGTTTTGTTCAAGGAAGTTGATATTTGTATGTTTTTCAATAGTGTGGTTTAACAATCAACTAAACTATATTTTTTTAACTTTAACTTGTATAGTTCTATGTTGTCAGTGCTGGTGTAGCAATTTGTAAGAAATGCCATTTGTCAGCTGAGATAGATGTGTTGTAATTTGTGCTACCCAAAGCCATGAGCAGATGGAAATGCTGGAGGATTTTGGCCATGAACATCTCCAGCCATGCCCAGCACATGCCCCACCTGCCCTCAGGCTGGGCAAGGGAAGCGCAGATTTGGGATGGCAGCAGAGCCACACGTTGGCTCAGAACTCGCTGCAAATGCCTGCTGGCTTAGAAAAAGATAAGGATACACATTATATATTCTGTTTATAGCAGTGCATATATTAAAATATGTATTATGTAGTATATTGTGGGAATCCTTAAAATCAGAGGGTTTTGAGAAAGCTGCTCCTCATTGAAGAGGATTTGTTGTCAAGAGGAATAAAAAAATAAAGAAGATGACCATGGACAGTGCCATTGTCAGAGGCCCGGGCTGTTAAAAGGAGGACTGGATCGTGCCCTTCATCAGCTTCCAGCTTCAGTCGTGTCCTCTGTTTTTTCCAGGATTCCCCATGTCACTAGTGCTGAGACAGGCTGTCCTCCCATTCCTCCATGAAATCATCCACCCCCGGAATTCCTGGGAAAGTGTTCGGGATTTTCCTTGCATTCTGAGGATGTGGGGTTTCAGGGGTCATATTCTGGGGAGGTTTGGAGTCGAACGCGTCCAGGAGATGAGAGTTTGGGGAAGCTTTACAAAACAGGGGCTGCTGTGTCTGTGCCCTGCTTCTCTTTGTTATATATGAGTGATTAATTCATGCTGTTAGTAAATATATGTATGTATAAAATATTACATTGATCCACCACATGTCCTTGAACACTCTGGCCGGGAGCAGGGTCTCATTTCTATTCAAGCACTTCCCGGAACATGCTAAAGATAACATCAAGTCTTTAGCTTATGAAAGGAGCCTTGAATGTCGATTCTTGTGACCATTCAGGAAGGCAATGCCAGGAGCTGATTACATCGGGCTTCCCCAAACACCGGTAACACCCCAATACATGTGAAAGACAGCCATACAGACATGGAGGCACGCCTTTTGCATCCCTATGGACTCGGCCATCCATGTGAAAAGAACATCCAGGAAGGACAGAAAGGACTGTAGAAGCACTGGGAGTGAATCTTTTCGTCCCTAGGTTCAAACTCTACATATGAACAAACACAAAGGACATCCTGTGTTATGCAGGCCTCGGGGAGAATATAGGGTATATAAGCGGGCAGTAGGAAGCAATCGGGGTGAACCTCCTGGGAAACGCTGGCACTCTGTCAGTCGGATCCAGGTTCACCCTGCGCCAATTTCCGGAGTTGACGCTGTCTTGGCTGTGGTGGATTTTTTTCAATTTGTAATTAATAAAGCTTTGTCAAATTATTTTAATTTGGCTGCGGAGTCAATTCATTTATAACATCTTCCAAACAAGATGTGGCTGGATCTTGTTCTGAAGTTGTGCAGGCGGGGTCTGCCAAGGGGGACTCTGGATCCGCTCTGCCTGGCCCAGGGGATGCAGGGTCACCCCGGCCACTGTTTCCCCTTCCCAGGAAGTCACCCCTCTGATCGGGCTCTGGCAGGCAGTTTGCTTTGCAGCTCTGAGCACTCTTTTCATATAGATTCCTCTGCCAAGCCTCTTCCGAGATTTTTGCCACTTTTGGCTCCCCAGCCTCAGATTGCAGCAGGTCGGGGGGGCTTTGGATTTGTCTCTGCCTGCAGGGGAGTGGGCAGGGGGACGAACAGAGGTGGTGGGCGGCAGCCAGGGCTTGAGCAGGGCAGGGATGGCTCTGCCCAGAGAGAGAGATGGATGAGGTGGAGGCGGGAGAGCTCAGGAAAGTTGCTGTGGAGACACAGACAGTTCATTTAGAAGCCTTGAAGCCTGTCTCATTCTCTGCTGGGACGGAAAAGCATCCTGAGATCTCAGCTCAGACCTGAGAGGTTTCCAGCTGTATCCCTGTGGGCGGGGATAACATGTGGAACCTGTAACAGTGCATTGGAAAGCGTCACAAGTACAAATTCAGGATCTGCAGCTGGAGAGCAGCCCAATTTGTATGAATCTAAAAAGATCCAATTTAGTGAATCCAGAGGCGAGTTAGCAGGCTCTGGCTTTCTTCCTGTCACCAAGAACTTGGAGCTCTCCTCCCCAGCCCTTCCTGACAAGGCTCCTGGGAAAGTTGCTGCGGCAAAGACCCTACTGCCAAGAACTTGGAGCTTCTTGGCAGGGTTCTTGGGACAGCTGATTGCTGTAACAACACTACCTGTTGTTCTGGATCAGATACAGGAGTGATGAGAGGGAAAACCAAAACACAGCCTAAATCAGAGGTAAACCTTCCATTTCAACTACCTAGTTAGTCTAATATTAATCACAATTTAGAAAAAAAATGGATTGAAATAAACAACTCTTTGCCTTACTAGTGTGATATGGTTGTAATGGTGTAAATCCACAATATGAAACTCCTTCTCACCATGATATCAAAGAACTTAGAAGAAGAATGTAAAACATTTATTAGAATTTTATCTGTTCAGCCTCCTGCTGTAACACAGATGCTAACAGCCTGCAGTAAGCTCACCTCTCCACAACATATTGCTAATGTGCAAGTCAATGCTTTTGGAAAGCAGATTGCAGAATCACAAGAAAAGGTAAGAAAAATATTGGGAGATATTTTGGGAAGAGCTTTGGAAGAAAATTGGGGAAAAATAATAAATAAGTTTGGAAAAGCCCTTGAAGCACAGACAAAAATTTTCAAAGAATCTATTGGTACTGTAGGACTCTGAGAAAAAGTCTTGTAGCTTTGCTTATGGTAAACCAGTGGGACAAAGTAGAAATTTTCCAGAGTAGAAATCCATTTAGATTTAGGTGAAATGTACATCTTTAAGTTAAATCTTTAGTTTGAACACCTAGCTATTTAGTCTGACTGCCTGTTCTTGCAAAAGCCTAAGCTCAGAGAAACTGCTTCAGCAAAGGACAGAGATAAGGAGAGGGAGACAGAGGGAGATAGAGAGAGACAGATACTGCTGGAGGGGGGGGAGGTCAACCTGACCTAGCATTCTTCTGATAAAGAAGAACTAGCGCCAAATGTCCTGCAAAGTTTGTGAAATGAATATGTATGAACCTTTTGTGAAATTATATGCATATGCATTTGAGAGAAGGATAAAATGAGATTTGAAGTTCCCAGAGGTACGCGTGCCTTTTGAGGGGAGTAATCCCCACACGCGTCCAGCGCTGTAATAAACACACCGACTTTACAACTTCCATAAGTTGTGGAGTTTTTAAACTTTTCTGCAAAACATTCTGGCGAGCCAGGCAGGTGGAGCCGTCTCTGCCCTGCAGGGCAGAAGAGATCAACTCACCCTCCTAGGCGCGCCCCGTGATCTTCCCAGAGGAGCTCTGCTCATCTCGGCTTGCCTCCTGCGGAGACAGACAAGGACCTGCTGGCATGCGGAAGATTCGGTATGTACTGAGAGGACCCCCGGGGGATAGGTAGGCTGAATAAGGCACTCAGAGACGTCTGAGTGCTCGGCCTCGTGCCTGTGCCTGCAGGCAGACCGGGCGATAGAGCGACTGGGAGACGGGAGTTCACTGTCCCATAGAGCGGCCGCCAGCGACCCTGGGGGTGGGTTTGAGTGGACTCGTGTGTGTGTGTGTGTGTGTGTGTGTGTGTGTGTGTTGTGTCTGGACTTAGTTAATGCACTGCGTGGTTCATGGTCAATGTGTGTTTGTAATTGTGCGAGTGCATGGTGTACAAAGGGAGTATATCTACAGTGCGGGGGGGATTTCTACCCACGACTGAAGGGGCTGAGTGAGGCCTGAGGCACCGGCCGGGGCAGGCTGTGCTGTGAGGCAGGGAACGCCCGGCAGAGATATAGTGGAGAAACGTGGGTGAGAACGCTCATTGAGTAAAGGTGGTGAATTGTGGTGTAGATTGTAGATTGTGCACGCTTTTACCGTGGCAAGACAAACTCAAGGGGTTCCTCTGCCCCTGTGGTTTGGACTCGACCCCTGGGAGTTTGTGAATCCTGTAAATTATTGGATAGATAGAAGAGACGAATGAGTTCATTTAGAGGGGCTTTTTTGGACTCCAGCTGGTGCAATAGTCAGTCTGGACTGGGAAGAGCCTGCCGTGGAGGATTTAGCGTTCCCTGTAAGAAATGGAATAGCCGGCCTCTGCGGGCAATTGCTGAGAGCCTTTGGTGCATCGAGAGGCTGGCACGCTGCGTGGGTACTATTGCAGTGCGGAGTTTGTGAGAGACGCTGGGATTGCTGTTCTAATTAGCGTCGGGGCATATGCCCCAAGTTTAAATAAAAGTTTCCTGATCAAGCTGATTCAGAAGCTAATATCTTAAAGCTGGTGTGTGGGAAGTCCCATCTGATACCTGCCACCTGGAGTTGTGTGTGGGAGCAAGACTGGGAATCTACTGTGATGCTCTGTGAAGAGAGGTTTGGGTGGGAGTGAGATAGAGCAAGGAGAAAGAGATGATGGGAACTAACCAGAGCAAGGAAGTTCCTCGAGCTAGCCCCTTGGAGTGCATCTTAGCCCACTGGAAGAAAGTCACCAGGAGGAGGGGCTCAGAAAGTAAAAAAGATCTAATCCAATATTGCACGCGCTGGTGGCCGTTATACAGGTTAGAGGACGGAGCAAAATGGCCACCACTGGAACTATAGATTATAATACCTTACTGCAGTTAATGTTGTTTTTGAGATGAGAAGGTACATGGGATGAGGTTTTGTATGCTGGTATGTTTTTTGTTTTAAGAAATCACCAAGAATGGCAAAGGGACTGTGGGATCAGACCGTCCTCAGACCCACTGGTCTTAGCCCTTGAAAAGGAAAACAAGGCCAAGAAGGGGCAAATCAAACATTATTGTTCATCATGCAGTATAGGACAATGGTGCATGAGGTCAGACAAGTTTATCATTCTGAGGAACAAGAACAAGATACATTTGAGAGGATGAAAGCTCCTCCTAGAAGGAGGGAGGTTGAAGATGAGGATGAAAGGGAAGAGGACTTCCCCAAAAAGGAGGAGGACTCAGGCTGGGAAGGCACATCCACCAGAATCCTCCGCCAACAGTCCAGTGCATCTAGAAGGCAAGCAGTGTTACAGGCCCCTCTGCGAGAGGCGGTGGGACCAGAAGGAGGGAGGTTAATGATTAAAGTGCCATTTACCACTCTTGATTTAGAGGCATGGGAAAAGATTGCTAGGAATTATCCTATCGATCCTATACTTACTGCCAAATGTCTACAATATGTTATCAAGTAACACAATCCAGTTTGGGCTGACATCCAGTTCCTACTGGATGCTTTCACTGAAATGGAAAAACAGCTGATCTTACAAAACAGCAGGGACTTTGGCAGAAGATCACTGCAAGAGCAACCAGCTAGATGTAAAAGAATATTTCCCCCTCCAAGACCCAGAATGGGATCCTAATGTATCAGCAGAGGTAAAGGAATTAGCAGATTATCAAGAGTGGATAGCAACAGGGTGGAAAGAGCTATTCCAAAAACCATAAATTAGTCTGCCTATAGTCCCTTAAGCAGGGGCCTTCGGAGACTCCATCAGAGTTTTTAGAGCATTTAAGGGATGCTATGCGTCGTCATACATCATTAGATGCGGGGTCTGAGATAGGGATGAACCAACTAGTTTATTCATTTTTGGGGCAGTCTGCTGGAGATATTAGATGTAAACTTCAGAAAATCCGGGGACCGGAAGGGAGAAATCTCAAAGTCTTGCTAGAAGAGGCCTGGAGGGTATTTAGTAACCAGGAAGAAAGATATAGACAAAGAATGAAAAAGTTGGTGGCAGCAGTAGAGGAAGAAAGGCAAAGAAAACGCAACCAGGGACCACCCAGACAAGGACCACCTCGGCTGGGCAGACACCAGTGTGCAATCTGCAAAAGAACTGGTCACTGGAAAGATCAACGCCCAGAACGGAGACGAGGTGACCAACAAGTGGTTGCACACATACAAAACAACCGAGGAGGACCGAGGGATTCTGCCCCAGCGGATTCACTGGTTATAACAATGAGGCTGGGGGAAGAAGGGAAAAGGGTGGAATTTCTGGTTGATACAGGGGCCACCTATTCAGTTTTTAAAAAGGCTTTAGTACCTGTAGAAAATGATTACGCTGTAGTGCAGGGGGCAACTGGCCAGTCTGAAAGGGCATGTTTTCTCAAACCTTTGAGGAATAAATTGGGAAAGCAAAGGAGTATTCATAAATTTTTATACATGCCCAGTTCACCAAAGGCACTTTTGGCAGAGATTGATTGGAGCAGTTACAAGCAACCATTACATTCAAAAATGGAGAGGTTACTCTGGAGGTAAATGATCAAAAGTACATAGAGGTATTAAGTTTAACCTTACCAGCTAATGAAATTGAGGAGGAAATTGATGAAGAGATACTAAGTCAAGTATCTCCCAGGGTATGGGCCTCTGATGTAGCAGGGAGGGCAAAACTGCCTCCCCCATAGTAGTTAAGCTCAAGGAAGGGACAAAAGCAGTGAGAATTAAGCAGTACCCCCTAAAGTAAGAAGACACGGAAGGAATCAGCCCAAGAATTGAAAATTTTCTGTGGTTCAGATTACTGAAAGAATGCCAATCTGATTTCAATACTCCCATTTTACCTGTTTGGAAATCTGATGGGTCATACCGGATAGTACAGGATTTGAGGGCTGTCAACAAAGTAACAGAAGACTTGTATCCAGTGGTAGCTAATCCATACACTTTATCAACTCCTCTAACACCTGAGCTAACCTGCTTTACCCTTTTAGACCTAAAAGATGCCTTCTTTTGCCCCCCTATCCACAAAGCCAGACAGAAAATTTTTGCATTTGAAGTGGGCGAAAAACCCAGCTCACATGGTCCATTCTCCCTCAGGGCTTCAAATGTTCCCCAAATCTTTTTGGGGGCAACTTGCAAAAGATCTGGAGTCCTAGGAAGCTCCACAGGAAGAAAGGAAGCAGTACATAGATGATCTTCTAACAGCCACTCGGAGGAGAGAAGCATGTGTAGCTTGGACAGGAAGCCTCTTGAATGTCCTAGGACTCCAAGGATACGGAGTATCAAAGCAAAAAGCACAGGTAGTGAAACAGAAAGTAATCGACCTGGGGTAAGAGGTGGGTGCTGGGCAGCAGACTTTAGGGCAGGCTCGCAAAGAAGCCATCTGCCAAACCCCAAAACCCCAGACAATACAGGAACTCCGAACCTTCTTAGGCATGGCAGGGTGCTGCCGGCTGTGGGTTTATAATTATGGACTGCTCGTCAAACCCCTCTGTGCTCCTATTGCCAATGGAAACAGAGATCTCCAGTGGACAGAGGAAGCCACACTGGCCTTTCACCAGCTAAAGAGTGCCCTCATGTCAGCTCCAGCCCTGGGACTTCCAGATGTAAGTAAACAATTCTTTCTATTTTCCCATGAAAAACAGAGAATTGCCTTGGGAATACTGGCTCAGGACTTGGGTCCATACCAAAGGGCAGTTGCTTACTTCTCCAAGCAGTGAGATGCAACAGCCAAGGGATGGCCAGGTTGCCTCAGAGCTGTAGTAGCAGTCGTGCTGAATATTCAGGAATCACGCAAGTTTACCCTGGGACAGAAAATGACTGTGCTAGTGTCCCACACAGTGTCCGCAGTACTGGAAGTAAAGGGTGGCCACTGGCTTTCACCACAGAGGTTCCTGAAATACCAGGCCATCATGGTAGAGCAAGATGATGTAGAGATAGTGGTGACTAATATTGTCAACCCAGCTTCAAGGAGAAGCAGTACACCACAATTGCCTGGAGACCACTGAAGCTCCCTACTCCAGCCGCCCAGATTCGAAGGACACTCCTCTGGACGACGCAGAGACCTGGTTCACTGGCGGGAGCACTTCGTTGCCAGTGGAAAGCGACATGCTGGGTACGCAGTGACCACCTGCAGAGAGGTAACAGAATCCACACCCTTACCAACAGGCACCTCTGCGCAGAAGGCCGAGATAATTGCCCTGAGCCGTGCCTTAGAAATGGCAAAAGGAAAGAGGATAAACATCTACACAGACTCGAGGGATGCATTCGGAGTCGTGCATGCACATGGAGCCATCTGGAAAGAGAGAGGACTGCTGACCTCACAGGGAAAGAACATCAAACATGCACAAGAGATAATCCAGCTGCTGGAAGCAGTTCAGCTGCCTGAAAAGGTAGCAATTATGCACATTAAGGCACACCAAAGAGTGAGCTCAGAATTGGAAGAAGGAAATGAGCTGGCAGATAGAGAGGCAAAGGAAGCAGTGAAAGGTGAGGTAACTATTGAAAGAGACCTAATTCCACATGGACAAATTTCCCTTGAAGGTAAACCAGAATATAATAAGAGAGATAGAAAATAATTGAAGATCAAGAAGAGACGTACAACCAAGAAGGGTGGGCTACCATTGAAAAGAAGCTGGTGATCCCTTCCCATTGATTGTGGTCACTGGTAAGGGAAGAACACCAAAAGGCACACTGGGGAATAGATGCCCTATACAGCTACATGATTGAAAGAATCGTTGCAAGGAATTTATATGCCACTATTAGCCAAGTGACCCGACAGTGTGAACTTTGCCTCCAGACTAACCCCAAAAACACCCCCAGGCTGAACCTCGGTCAGACTGGGAGAGGCCATGGGCCTGGACAGCAGTGGCAAATTGACTTTCCAGAACTCCCAAGGAAAGGGGATTATCGGTATTTATTGGTATTGACAGACACATTTTCAGGGTGGCCAGAAGCATTCCCCACCAGAACTGTCAATGCTCGAGAAGTGACCAGAGTATTATTACAAGAAATAATACCACGCTTCAAAGTTCCAGCCACAATACCCTCAGATAGAGGATCACATTTCATTTCCAAAATAGTGCAACAGATTAGTAGCCACCTGGGCATAGATTGAGAACTTCCCACTCCATATCACCCCCAATTAAGTGGCCAGGTGGAGAAAATGAATCATTTGATGAAGCAGAAGATTGTAAGACTCGGGCAGGAGGTTCATCTACCCCGGCCCCAAGCTCTTCCACTGGCACTACTGCGAATTCAAACTAAACCTCAGGCTAAAGAAAAGCTGAGTCCTTTGAAAATGCTTTATGGAAGACCATAAGAAATACAAAAGAGAATGCCCACCCACACTGGGGAGGTAACACTGCCCACCTACATGGTGGCTTTAAGCAAACAGCTCCGAGAAATTGAGAAATACGTAGCTGGAACTCGGAGCAAGGAGTTAGATGGGACAGTACATAACATACAGCCTAGAGATTATGTATATGTTAAGTCTCTTGCAGAGAAGACTTTGGAACCACATTGGGTGGGACCGTTCCAGGTGCTTCTCACCACCTTCACCGCAATCAAGATCAAGGAACAGAAGGCCTGGATCCATCACTCTCGAGTGAAGAAGGCCCCAGAAGCCCCCTTGGAGAGTGACCCCAGGAGACAATGAACTGAGACTAAAACTTACTCAGGCAAAATGAGTATATTGCGGGCAGGGGCAGTTCACACTTTCACTTACAGAATTGCTTTGTATATAATTATAATTGAAGTCTTAACATTAGTGAGTACCTCTATTCAAAGTGATGCTGGATGGCCTTGGTCCCAGGCTTTTAATCAGTATACTGGATCTATGGGAGAACTTCCTGAGATAAAAGAGTTAAACCTATCCACTGTAGTAATTCACGGGGATCAGGTATATGAGGAGCAGGAGTGCCAAGAATGAGAACTGTGGACACTTCAGGGAATCAGAAGAGAAGAAATCAAAGTAGCATGCCAGGTGATCAATAAGCCAGTTTATGAGAGACCAGATGCAATTAGTGTCTCAACCTCTCCTGTATACAGGTGCCAGGAAGTTTGTGACAGCCTAAGTGAATCAGACTGTTAGTGTAATTTCACCCTGATACAGGCTGTAGAAGTGGGCCATATTCCAAAGGCAGTGTGGTCTGGAGAGGATGAATGAAGAAGAACCTTCTCCACTTACAAACCACACCAAACAGACCACTAGTGTCACTTAGCACCAATAAAGAACAACTGGCAATTCAGAAGAAAATGCTGAGCTTTCTGAAGGGGTGAGAAGGAGGGGAATCTTCCAAATGAGTTGATGATTCAGAAACTTTATTTAATAACAATCCTTCTCTATAAACCTATACTATAAACCTACTCTATAAACCAAAACTACTCAACAATCCTACTCAGAGTCTTAATCTACAATTATACTCTAAGTTGGTTATCTAGATAAGATCTTCATTATTTCATTCTTCTTCTCCATTCCTCCTCCTCCTTCTTCTTCACTGCGTTGATGAGTTGTGTCAGGGTGGACGCTGGCGTGGCTGAAGTTACAAATGGATGCTGTCCACAGGGGAAAAAAACAACAACAAAAAAACCAAAAAAGAACAGTGAACCATTAGTTTTTCCAAGCTCAGTCCTTCACAGAGTCAATCCTGGGAAGTCAATCCCAGGATTCCTCTGGGTCCTGAAAAGACCCAGAAAGAGGAGCAATGGGACCATCTGCTTCCCAGGCATCATGAGCAGGACCTTGCCATCACAGGCAAACATGGGCCAGAATCCCATTCATCTATTTTTTCTGGTTTCTTTACCTTGCAGGGATTTTTGCCCTGCCAGTGCTCTAGAAATGGTGCTTTCTGTGCCTGGGATTTCTTCCTTTCAGGAAACTCCAATGACTCACATAGGTCCCTGTCTTTGAAAGACAGGCACTCTGCTGATTGCCACAGGGACAGAAAGCAGTGTCTGCCTTTCCATGCCCTGCCCCTCCTGTGCTGGGTGGCACCTTCCTTCCCAGCAGGGCCAGCCCAGTGGCACTGGGCCCTGCACTTCCCTCTCTGCCACACAACCTGGCAGTGACCCTGGGGCAGTTCCTGTCTGCTTGAGCGTGCCAGGCAGCAGATGGGGCTGGGACAAGTCCCTCTCAGCTGTCCCTGTTTGCGTGCCAGAAACCCCTAAGGGTGGGCTGGGGGCACAAACCAGGGCCCCTCAGAGGCTCAGAGTGAGCCCCCCACAGCCCCTCCTGCCCACAGCCAAATCTCTGACCCCTCAGCTGGGACTGGCTTCCTTGGCTTCCTGCACCACCATTCCATGTCTCTGTACCCTGCATTGCTCTACTTCAATTCTTTTGCCATTAGAAAAAACTGAACACCCACCAAATTACAAAAGAGGACAAGAGAAACATTAATAAAACAGAGCATCTCTCCTCTCAGGAATGCAGAGAGAGGTGGAGTTTATCAGTTTTGTGAAGAACAGGTCCAAGGGAGACTTTATTACCACTTTTCAAGTCTTCAGAGTAGCTTTGAAGAAAGTGGAGAACATCTTTTTAACAGGGCCAGTAACAATAGAATGTGGACAAATAATATGAAACCCAAAGGAGATCTAATCAGAGTAGATCTAAGGAAGAACTTGTTTACTCAGAGCATGGTGCCCCCTGGCACAGGTTGTCCTGAGAGCTTGTAGGTCAGGCAGGAAAGGGCTCTGAGCAACCTGATCTCTGTAAAGCTGTCCCTGCTCACTGCAGGACACTTGGACCAGAGAACCTTTACAGGGCCCTGCCAGCCCAGCCCACTCTGGGATTCCTCACTGTTTTCATTTGAACAGAACCAAGAGTGGAAGTGAGGAGGAAGGGGGCTCATCTGATGCCTTGGACTTCAGTGGAGGAGGAGCCCATCCCTCAGAGCCTGTTTCACCTGCAGCCCCTTCCCATTTTACCTGCAGGAGCTCCTTGGCAGACCAGCGCCGCGCCTCGTCTCTCTGCAGGCAGCAGCTCAGGAAGTCACGCAGGCGAGATGAAAATAGGTTGGGCTGCCGCAGCTTTTGTCTCCCTCCTGTGCCTATCAGCAGTTGAGGCTGGGGAAAAAGGAAACACGAGGCTCCACCTGCTTCTTTCCCATCTCTCACTGCTCTCCCAGATCCCATTGCTTAACCTCCACTCTGCAGTGGCAGTTTCTGCCCTGGCAGAGACCCAGAGATGACTTTCCTTTACCAACCAAAACCCAAACCCCGATGCAGCCACAGCTTTTCCAACATTCAGCACATCTTGCCTTGGCAGCTGCTTTCACTGACTGGCCTAGTTAGTGGGAACTACATCGCCAAAAGCATGTTTCCTTCCCTGAGGATTCACACCAGGATGACAGGCTGTTTGGAAGAGAGACTTTGCAAAACTAACTCTACTTTCCAAGGATTAGTGCATTCAAGCTATCTGTGCAGTGCTTCTTGGTCCCTTAAGCACAGTTGCCATAAAACAAAACTCATCAAGCTTTTGGCTTTGTTCTTGAAAATAGTGGTAATTGGAAGGAAAGAAAGGAAATCCACCAGCTATTCCTCAGGGAAGGAAACAAACATTTAAATCTCAAATTCCAGACAGACGCATTACGATGCACACAGAAATGTACTGGAATGAAAATGCTTGGGCACACCGGAGCCACCTGCAGCTCTGTCTCTCAGCAGTCTGAAAATTTCAGCTTCCCTTAAGCGGCAAAAGAAAAACTTTTCATGGTCCCATCAGAAGGAGAGGTTCCATCCCTATGGTCACCCTCTGCTCATCTGGCTACTCAAGTCAATACATTCATGGTAGGCCCATCCCAGAAAGTGCCAGGAAACAAATGGGAGGTTTTGGCTGGCTCTCCCCCTCACCAGGCTCTGCCTTGGTGATGTGGAAAACGTGGCTTGGGCTACGCAAGAAACGCGGTCACTGAGGGGTTCAGCAGCACTGCACAAGAGGCAGAAGAAACTTTGTGGCCTTTACACCCTCATGCCCAGGTTTCAGGCATGTCTCCCAGTGAGAAGAAACTGCACAAAGGGGTTAAGTTCCTCTCTAAAACCCAGAGCTTTAGGAACTTTGTTGGGTTTGTGCTTCTTTTCTTCATTTCTGGAAATGTAACACCAGTTCTGAGAGGCTTGTGTTGTGGTTTCAGGGGCATCTTCACAGACAGACAAGTGGCAACAACTTGAAACCCAAAGCAAAGTGTTGCCTGAGAAGAGTTGGGGAGGGTTTGCCTGTGCTAAGGCTTGAGCTGTCTGGCAACCCCCTCCGGGATGTGTAGAAACATCCAGCTGCTCCCCGGAACTCAGCCCCTCTGGGCACACGGGCCTCTGGAAACACCTGACGATTCCAGCCTTTCTCCTGCTCAAGAGCAGCTAAGCTGAGCTCCAGTTTCCTCAGCAAAGCCAAGGATGCTCACTTCCATACAGCTGACAGTGTTCATGGAGCTCAGCAGGTCTTTCTGATAGTCCTCAGGCCAAGGAATTACAGTGCAGATTGGCAAGACATCGGCTGAACATTATCCAATGTGGTTCATGCGGAACCAAGCTCCAACGTGCTGGCAAGCCAGAGGGAGAGAGCTCATTCTGCTTTTGCAAGATGGTGTTTAGAAACATAAGACACAGACTTGGAACTATTCAAACCTCAACAAAGATAGACAAAAATAACAATGGCAAGAGGCCTTGGAGTCTCCATAAAAATGCCCACCACTATAAAGAGAACTCAGTGCTCATGGCACTGAAAGAGATGACCAAAGAGACTTTGCTATTATCCTCTTCAACCCAAAGGAGAATTTCAAAGCCTGAAATAGATATGCACTCCCCTTGAGTACAAATAATTGATGTGCCTTTCTTTACTTTTCCCACCCCACCAGAGTCACAAAGGGGGTTTTATCCTGTCCCTCTGCAGCTGTGCTCAGCCATTGGACATGGAGGGGAGAGGGAGTCCTCAGTGTCATTAGAACTGTGCAGGCCAGGGATGGCCCTGCTCCTGTGCTAAAGGAGCACAGCACCGGTGTCAACTGCCCACCTTGGATCCCAGCCCAGGCACCTGGCTGCAAGCTCATCAACTTGTTAAAGTACCAAGAAACAGCCAAACAGGGTTTGGTGGATAATTCGAACTGCAGTCAGAGAAAAACACATCCTAAACTCATCCAGGCCACCCACACATATGTCTGAACAATGTACAGATGACTTGAAAGCCTGAAAGTTTCCAAGACCCACAGGATTTGGAAAAGATTCTGCAGTGCAGAGGAGAAGGGCTGTGTTTAAAAAATGAAAAAGCAAGCAGAACTGCTTGGGCATTGCTTCTGGTTTTTTTTTTTCTTTTTTTCTTTCTCTTTTACTTTTCGTTTGCTTTTTCTTTTATGTTTGCTTTTGCTTTTTCCTTTTTTCTTACTTTTCCTGTAAAATTTAAACTGGGAAGGTCTAGCCTCCATTTCTCAGGATATTATCACATGTCTAACCTTTCCACTGAAAAATTCTTGTCCTTCAGAAACAGAGCTCCAAGATTGTTCAGAAAACAAGTGAGAAATGTCAGGCATGGCTGGAGGCCAAAATGGCAGGTTTCTGAACTGCCACTTCCCTTCTGATGCAACCAAAACTAGAGCAGATGCTGATGTGCTGCAGGGACATTTGTAGAAGGGGACCTTGGTGGAAGTGGTGCCAGCAGATGGCAATGGGATTTTGTCCAATGGAACACAGAACATGGGACAGGTGCAAAAGACAGCGGGATCAGGGAGTATTTGCACCTTACCAAGACAGGAGTTCCATTCCAGTAAGGAACTTCTCCTTCCACCATTTCAGTGCCCACGATCCCAAAGGCCCAGATGTCCACTTTGGGGCCATAGGGTTGACCTGTCAGCACTTCAGGCGCCATCCACCAAAAAGTGCTGGCCACGGAGCTCCATCTGCTCTGCTCAGGGGTGAGCTGAGCAGAGAGGCCAAAGTCAGCTGTGGAGAAAACAACAAGCCATGAAAGCCAGCTCCAATTAGGAAAACAAGCCAAAGAATTCCCCCCTCTCAGGCTAAGAATGTGCTGTTGAATCTCCTGGAGAACTGTCCATGCTCAGTTTCCTTGGGGCTTTAGCCAAGGAAGTATGGAATTGGCCACTTCCAAAACATCCCAGGTTTTTTAACGCTGCTCACAGCAGTGGACTGTATTCCCCTGAAGCTTTCAATTGTAGCTCCGTCTCTCTGGAAGGGACCCACACAGAGCAACACCACTCTTGACTGCTTGTGGTTCCTTATACCTCTGTGCATGTTGCAACCGTGTCACCACTCACAGTGGGTGCAACTGCACTGCCACCAGCACCATTTTTGGGGAGCTGGCAGTCACTCAAAGCAGCCCCACAGCCCACATCCCTGGAATGCTGCACCTGACCAAGAATATACTGACCCAGCTTGACAGAGCCATCGGTCCTGAGGAGGATGTTGCAGCTCTTCACATTTTGGTGGATGACATGGTTGGAGTGGAGAAAATCCAGTCCTCGCAGGCACTGAGAGAGAGAACAGAAACAGGAGGGAAAAAATAGTGATGTGATTTCATTACACAAGAAAGGAAACAAAGAACCTAAAAGATTCCCTGTTCCCAGGGGAAGGGAGAGTAATGGCAGAACACAGTGCCACTGAGAGCAAGAGCTGGCTGCTCCAACACTTGCAGAGCAGGACCTTTCTAAGCAAAGGCATGTCAGCTTTTGAAAGAGCACCAGCACCTGCTCTTGTAGACTGTCCCCTGCAAGCCAGCCAGGATGACTCCTGCTGCAGTGGATGTACTATCTCCATGCAGAAGACAAAGAAGGGGTTTTGACAAGACAGAAAAAGTCCCTCCCTTTGGTGTGAAGCAAATCACTTTTGGGTGGGAGGCTGCATGACAAAGGTTTTATTGCTGGCCTCAGCACAGGCTTGGAAGTATCACATCAGTCACCTTCCTGAAGCAAAGAGCATTTAGGCTGCACTACGATCCTTTTCAGCTGAGGACTGTGAGAAACGAGTCTCTCTTTTTTCTTTGCTGCTTGTTTCAAATCCTGACACCAGCACCTTTGCTTTCACAGGCAAGGAATGCAGTCAAGGCAGGCTCCAGGCAAATGTTTAGAAAGGCAAGGTGGAAAACAGCAAATACAAATACATGAGGCAGAGCAAGAATACAACAGCAGGAGATAAGAGTACTGGCACTGAGTACAGGGAGTGCTGGGCCACTGGAGGGCCTTTCACTTGAGATGCTTTTACTTGCCCATAGCATAGCAGCAACACAGAAACAAAGCTTGGCACAGGAAATCACTCCAGGTCTGAGCCCCTGTATCCCAGACAATCCTGCCCAAGCCCTTGGCAGCACAGATGGCATTGCTGACCTCCTGACTGATGGCTGCCATCTCATCTTCAGACAGGTAGGTCTTGCTGATGACATCGCTCAGA
This sequence comes from Fringilla coelebs, assembly GCF_963513975.1. Lineage (NCBI taxonomy): Eukaryota > Metazoa > Chordata > Aves > Passeriformes > Fringillidae > Fringilla > Fringilla coelebs. Next base: position 3,140,011 of record NC_140037.1, read on the forward strand.
GTGCCTCCGTCCATGAACTCCATAACCAGCCAGAATTGCTTACCCACAAGGAAGCTGAAAGGAGGAAATAAAGGTGTGGAAAAGAACGTGCATGGCCATGTTGCTGTTTGGAAAAGAAAGAGATTGATCCTTGTTTTCAGGTCCCTTTGAGACAAGGCCAGAAAAAAAAGAATAGACCTTCTCTCTCAGCTGTGCATTGTTTGCAATCTGTGCAGTCTCAAGGAGAAAGGCACAGCTGTGAAAAAGGAGATGTCTTAGATGGCCAGCAAGTGAAAAAGTGCAGTTTAGTAACAGCCCAGATAAAAAACCTGTCACAAATGGAGTTTCTGGAAATTAGCACCTAGTTTTCCTGGTATGCACAGCAATGGAAAACAGTGGCAAGGGTCCAAGGAAAATCCTTGTTAGTTTACCTGGACTTCAGAAGACACTTGAAAAAACTCAAGCCCCAGAAAAAAGTGCTGGCTGTGAATGTCGAGGCAATTGATTGAGTAAGGTATGACTGATCTGAGTTTTTGAACAATTTTCAAATACCATGTGCCAGGGAAGACTCATGTAGACAAAATGCAATCTCTTCCCATCCACTGGAGATGAAAAGAGCAATAATAACTGGCCAATAATTACAGCTCTGTTTTCTGCCTCTGACCAAAGTCAGCTTTTACCGTGCATGTTTGCAATATATGAACAAACATTCATGGAACAAAAGCAAAACTCACCTGTCTAAACAGTTGACCAGGTTGGGATTCCTATTCATTTTCATGACCATCAGTTCATTGATTTTGAGTTCCCTCTTCCTCAGTGGTTGAAGATTTATATTCTTTATAGCCACCTAAAATGACATTGAAAATCAATAACTTGAGAAGTTGGTTGCACAAGACCACAATGCGAGTGATGGAGCGAGTGATTTTGCAATAACACAGCTGAGCTGTGCCAAACTGCCTTGTGATTAGGCTCTGCAGTAATTAGGGACTGACATTGCAACAGCCCATTTCTCTGCCCCCTTGGGGGCAGTTACAGGACATGTGGGGCCACCGACGTTTTGCCTTGTCCACTTGGTAACAGTGGTGTCTCAACTATCACCCACAAACCCCTGACCACATCTTCTGCTGCTCTTTCTAGGATTCAGAAGAAGTAATTCCATGCCTTAATACTCTGTGGATACATCTTGGGCTATGGGCAGGGCTTAGTGCTTTTAGGGACGCCTTGCAGATCTCTCCCTACGTGCAGTTCCCAAGTGTAGTACTGCAGGTGGCTAAGGAGCTGCCAGAGTATTTGCTGGCAGCCAGAAATGAGAATTCAGGACTCTGAAGCTGTAGCCCCAAAGAGCAGTGAGGTGCCCTAAGGCACCACCTTTGTTTCAGCAATGGACAGCGAGTGAGCGCCTCCTTCTCTGAAAGGAACCGCTGCCCTCCGTGCCTTCCTTGCGCCAGCTGAGGAGGACAAAGTCCCAAATGTATTTCATGGGCTGGCACCAGGCTGTGCTTCTGGTGCCTTTTCAGCACAGCTCTACCCAAAGCTCCAGCCGCAGCTCACACCAGAGGGGAAAGCCCCTCAAGAGCAGTAGTCTGCAGGAGCTGTTGACATTTACCTCTCCTCCTGTGGAATTGTCGCGTGCTCTAACCACATGACCAAAAGTGCTAGAAACAAAACAGAAGCAGAAAAGGAGAAGCCATTGAGATCTTGCATGAAAGCCAGCCCACACAGGAGATCAATGCTGTAAATGCTTAAAACCTGCAGGATGCAGGAGGGCTCTGCCAGAAGGCAGATGATGAATTTTCCTCTCAAGTGCATGGGCACTGGGCCTGTCCCTGAAGCATTGGGGTTGACTGCCTCAACTCCTAAAGACAGCTTCTTCTTTCATCTTGGGTTTCAGTTTCTAAACTGTGCAGTTTTTATCCTGACCACAGAGCATTTCCCTCAGCAAAGTCTTGGAAAGAAATGTTCCTGAGAACTGTTATCTCACAGCTATCAGGCAGTAGGTTGCTATTTCAGGCAAGCAAGATTCTTCTCCCTTCATTACTGTGGCCAGATGATTTAGAGATGTCCAGAAATGCTAAGGAAATTAACACAGAACTGTCTCACACTTGAGAGACAAAGAGACCTTCCAGGTCCTGTTCCTTGATGCAGGCAAGACCTCGGCAGCATGGAGATGTCTCTGACAATGCCTTCTGAGCCCACTCAAAAATTCTGAGCTGCACTGAGACATGGGACAATCTATCCCCAGTCTCTCAACATCTTTGCAGCTTTCCTAACTTCATGCTGGATAGATACTGCACCAAAAAAACACCTGGCCCACGGTTGTGTAGAAGTAACTGTAGTTGGACTCACCTGTTGCCCATATACTCCAGCTCAGTGTATTTCCTAGTGGGATTTTCCATGGAGTTCACCATTCTCTCTGAGGGAAACAAAATGCAAGATGCTGACTTTAAAGCAGAGGACCCAGCTTCCAGGAGATACAAAAGGCAGCCCCAGTGCCTGGAGCTCTGAGCCCTTTGTGCTCGGCTGGGTAACAACAACAACAACCAGGCAGACAGCTCAGAGCACAGGTGGCCAGCACAGAGACTGATTTTCTTCAGCAGCTCCTCTGGGGAGTCCTAAATGTCCCTGTGATACCAAACTCAGGAGAAACATTTGGTAGGGCTGTGCTGACACGTGCACACACTGCACTGTCCCTCAGACAGAAATACAGCAGACGTACTCAGCAGCTCCAGGGAGTCACCCTCGGTCTCCTGTGGCTGAGCAGCAGCTGGGTCAGCGCGGGAGGTGAACAAACTGCCCCGGCTCCACTTCTCAGGTCGGGGAGCAAAGGCTCCTTTAGACAATGCTGCTGCTGCAGCAGGTTTGATGACAGAGCCCGTGGAGACCTGGGACAAGAAATGAGTTTATGTCAGAAAGGTGGCTGGCAGAGATTACCCTGAGATCCCTTTCTTAAATGCAAGCCCATAGGAAGGTGCTGTCAGCCACATGCAGCGCTCTTAAAATGGATTACTTGGATGTCCACTTCTCAAACTGGATGGGTCAAAACCAAAGGCTAGTTCTACTGGGGTTCATGGCCACATTCATCTTTGCTTTTCATGGATTTTCAGAAAGATGACTGCCACAATCACCATTCCACTTCCTCTCAAGGATTCCTTTCCCCCTCCAAGGGCTGCAGACACCCTTGCAGCTCCTTGTTCAAATGTTCTGCCTCCTCCCACTGTGCCCCCTTTTCTTGCAACATCTTCAGGTCATGCTCAACCTGTAGCACTTCTGGTGGGGATGGTACCTGTGCCTCATGCCCAACTTGGGCCTCTTCATTGCCAGAATTTTGCTGGAAGACTTCACAGGCTGCCTGGTGAGATGTCAACACTTGCACCTCAAATCAAACAGAACAAAGCAGTCAGACACTACAGCTTGTCCCTGTCAGCCAAGAGGCATCGACTGTGAGAAAAGGGAAAGAACAGATTGACAGGGGATACAGACAGCTTGTTTCAATCCTCCATCTGGGTCACCCTGTTCCCCTGTAAAAACACCTCAAGAAACAAAGCTATTCAGCAGCCCAGGAAGTGTCCTTGAGAGCAGCTGTGATATACACTACAGCAGGATGGCACTGAGAGGCATCACCCCACTCCCTGCTGCTCTGCACTGGAAAGGCAAGAAGGGCAGAAACCACCAGTTTGGTGACTGCAGTGGCTATCCCTCTTTCACTGACTGGCTTTTCTAGAGCCTGAGAGAGGAGATTAACTTTCTCTCTGATGATTTTCATTTCTTTCTCCAGCCTCTCCACCAAAGCGTTGATCCTATCTTGAGTTTTCGGCAGCTCTCCCTGCAGGCATTCCTTGATGTTCTGTGAACAAGGGAGAGGACTATTCAGGAGTGGAATGGTTGCTATTCTTTTCCTCAACTGGTTTGGTTGATCACCCCTGTGCTGATTGAGATTCATCTTTGGAATTCTTCTCATGTCATCCTTGTTCCTCCTCCTCCTCACTGCCATGATGGCACTCTGAGCTTCAGGCAGCTCTGCTTGTGCCTCTGCCTTGATGTTCTGTACACACAAGTGCAGGGCAAGTGACTGGGAGCTGCCATCAGGTTCAGCTTTTTCTACTTGCAGCCTCCAAATCACGTTTCTTCAGCCACTTCTTTCTGCTTCCCTACCCACATCTGCTTCCAATGTAACCCTCCTGTCCCAGTGCTGGTCTCTGCAGATTCCAAGGCTCTGTGCTTCCAGTGCCTGTGGGACTCCTGGCCTCCTCAGTCCCAAGAGCTCTGGTTTATGCCCCTCTTCCTGCCCTTCCCTCTGTCACCTGCCCACTCAGGCTTACCTGGCCATTCTGCTGTGGCTCTTCCAGCTGCTGCCTGAGCTGCCCTTCCTGCTCTCTGGCTGGGAACAGCTCTCCCTGAGTCTGGCACGGCATCTCTGAGGAAGCAGGCTGCTCCTGATCTTTCTCTAGAAGGAGCTGCACAGAAAGCAAGAGAAGATGGGTTTCAACTCCCCATATGACCTTTGTGGGCCAAGACTCAAAGACTGATGGGCTCACACGTTCCCAAAGCACTGTGCTGCTGCTCTGCTGGCTCATTCTCTGCCCAAGGGGAGGCACAGATTCCAAAGGGACCCTGGCCCTACAATCAGGGGCCCTCTGGGACTGAAGCTCCAACAGCCTCTCAGGCAGCTGGCAGGGAAGGTGTGGCATTTCTCAAGGCTCTGGTGAGGGCCTCCCTCTGCTTCTGCCCTGTCCTGTTTGTCTTTCAGTAGTGACTGACACCCAGCCCTGTCACACAGCTCCATCCTGACTCTGCAGGTGGTTTCCTGTGTGAGCTCACTCCTTGTGAGAGACACTTCTGGAGTTCAAGTTCCCCTCAGGCCTGCACCAGCACCTCTGCCTTCCTGACATCTACACCCTTGTTAGAAACCCTGGTAATTCAGGAGATAAGGATGCATGCAAAGATCTTCTGATGGAGGTCACAGAGCCTCTATGGCCACCTCAGTGTATGGAGGAGGACCAACGGGTTTCTTCTCCCTCTTTTGTCAACTGACAAGTCTGACCAGTAGTAACAGAGACTCTCCTAAGGCCCCATGAACAAATGCACTTACACAGCCCTGGGGATGCCAGTGAAGGAAACCAAGTGTCATGTAATGCATGGTATGTATGACCAGAGTCACCAAACAGCACCTAAACATGGAATTGTTCCATCTCACTCAGACAGGCAGAAAATTAGAAGAGGCTAGAGGAAGAAAACAGCTGTGAAAAGAAAATACCATCATATCTGGATGGGGGAAACATCTCTGCCTGCTCAGAATTGGTCAATGGAACGTGTTTCCAATGCTTTCCTGAAAGAGATGCTTTAGGTGAGCTTTGCACCTTCAGCTGCTTTGGAGCAGAGGTGGGAAGATTCAATATTGTAAATGTTACATAGCATAGATAGATAGATAGATAGATAGATAGATAGATAGATAGATAGACAGAGAGATGGATCTCACTCTTACAATCTCTCTTTACTGTCCTTTCTGTTGCTACACACATCCACACTTGGTAGCCATTGCCCTGATCAGCAGCAATCCTGAGATTGCTCTCCTGTTGCTTCAATAAACCACACTCTTGGGGAATCTGGAGCCTGGAGGTCCTTATGGAATGCAACCAGACCCAGAGCATTGCACTGGGAACTGCACTCTTTGTGCATCTGTGCTGGGGCAAGTTCTCCTCTTGGACTCGACCACACTGATGGTGCTGAAGTGGCTGTCATGAGAAATGCAGCCCAGCCCCTCCCAGCTCCTCTGATCTCTGAGGACCAGCTGGAATTCAAGGGCATTGATTTCCTGCTCAATTCCCAAACACCACGCATACTGATTCCCTGGGCTGCAAAAGGGCACGGGCACTGTTAGCCTGACAGTGATGTGCAAGGCCCTACTGGCTGGCCTGGCACCAGAACGGCTCCTTCTGAACCAACGTCCTTGCCCTAAACTATGTGTTCTCATGCAAAAATACAGCATCCTCCAGAAGTGACACCTTGGAAGTTAAAATTCTAGCAGACCCAGTCCCAGTGCTGGAAAAGAGCAAGAAATATTGACGAAATGCACCCTAATTGATGGGGGAAAAAAAATGAACAGGGCTCCTCTTCCAGGAAACCCAAAAAAAACCCCAAAAGAAAACCAGGGGGAAATGTCACTTATGCAGGTGGCAGAAATATTTGGATGCAGTAATGGGATGCTAAAAGTCGCAGATGAGCCTCCCATTGTCCAGGCTAAAGCTCCCTCAGCACCTCCTCACTGGCCTTGTGCTGCACCCCCTTGCCCAGCTCCCGTGCCCTTCTCTGCACTCGCTCCAGCCCCTCAATCCCTTTCTGCGGCACAGGGGCCACAGCTGCACACAGCACTCCAGCTGTGGCCGCAGCGCTGCCCAGCACAGGGCCACGCTCACTGCCCTGCTCCTGCTGCCCCTCTGCTGCTGACACAGGCCATCATGCCCTTGGCCTTCTTGGCCACCTGGCCACACGCTGCCTCCTCTTCAGCTGCTCAGGATTGCCAGCCCTGTGTCCTTTTGGCCCATGCAGCTCCCCAGCCACAAAGGTGCCCATCTAACTTCAGATACAGCATGCCCCATTTCTAGATGGCCTTTTCCTCTTCCGAGCAACACAAGACAGAGGTCAAAGACTTGCAGCTTCACCCCCAGTCCAGGCTTCAAAACAGCAGACTACAAAGCTGACGACTACACAAAATATGCATCAACAGAAACTCGCTGCTTCTGCTGTTTCCCTCACAAGAAGGCTGCACAACTCCGCACTTTGTTTCTTTCACCGCACGGGACAAGAATGGCCCCCCACAGCTGCATGGACAACACAATCCTCCCCTTGCAGCTTTTCAAAAGCCTAAAGACACCAGGCCCAAAAGAGACTGTACAAGCAAAGAACTAGTCTAGGAAACTTCAGACTGGTGTCACAAGCCCAACCCACCTTTCCAAAAAGGGAAAACAAACAAACCAAGCCCTGGCACCTCCAGCATTTCGACTTGTGCCCTGGGCCATAGCACTGCAGAAGCCGAGAGATAGAGCTTCTCTTAGCCAAGCAGCCAGATGCTCTCCCAGAGGCACCAGCCCGTTGGTGCCTCAACATGACAGCTCAAAGGGCAAGTTCTGCGGGCGTTGCCTGGAGAAAATCACGAGGTCCTGGCAGGACTCCAGCACTCAGAATCCTCATCCAGCAACAGCAAAGTGCTGGCTGCTCCAAACCTTCCAGCTCTGCCTTGCACTAAAGACAGCACCACACACAACTGGCACTTACAGATTCAAAGGGCTCTGGTGTGACCACTGATGCAGGCTGGCGCTCATCCACCTCAGTTTGTTCCTGTCTGGCCTCTTTGCCAGGAGCAGCAGGAGCCAGGGGAGAGACGGCTCTTGGTTCTGTCATCTGTGACAAGAAAGAAGCGTGAGGGAAAGGCTGTTACCTATCATTTAGAACCTCTTTTCCAACAGATGTACAACTACATATTCTAAGGAGAAATCATAAACTTTGTTGGCAATGGGATTCTAAGTCACAGCCACCAAATTAAAATGGGCCAATTCTACAGAACTCTAGATGGATATGAAGTTGATTTTCCTCCCTGGCTGCTATCAGTAAGTAGGTTGTCTTGGCAGAATGGAGCTTTTACTTCTTGGAAGCTCTCAAATGGAAAACTAGGAAAGCCACATCAACGCCTTTGCTGCTACTGCTGCTGCAGATGTGGAAAACTCAAACTGGATCAGGATCCCATTCCACAAGTGGAATAGGGCAGGAAACGTTGAGCAGAAGCACCCTTAATAGCAGGAAGTGGAGGAGAAGGAACAGGCCTTCTCCTCCTAGCAAACCAACAGACCAATGAGCCAACAGACCATAAGATGGAAGTGTCACCCAGTCCAGTGTCTAAAGCACTTGGATGCAGTGACGGGATCTTTGGTGCTGAACGAGCCCTTGTACTCAGCACTGTCACGCAGGCATTCATGGAAGTCTGCCTGAAGGTCGCTCAAGAGCCTCCCATTGTCCAGGCTAAAGCTCCCTCAGCACCTCCTCACTGGCCTTGTGCTCCACCCCCTTGCCCAGCTCCCGTGCCCTTCTCTGCACTCGCTCCAGCCCCTCAATCCCTTTCTGCGGCACAGGGGCCACAGCTGCACACAGCACTCCAGCTGTGGCCGCAGCGCTGCCCAGCACAGGGCCACGCTCACTGCCCTGCTCCTGCTGCCCCTCTGCTGCTGACACAGGCCACCATGCCCTTGGCCTTCAGATACAGCTTCCATCATTTCCTGTTCTACAACCACATCATCTAAGGAGATATCATAAAGTTTGAAAGGAATTGAATTGTAAGGCACTCTGACTGCATTAAAATGGGCCAACTCATCCCTACAAGAACTCACTCTTAGTTAAATATTCCACCCTATCTGCTGTCAGCAAGCAATGTTCTCTCTGCAAAACTCTTTAAAGCACTGACATGGATATTAAAAAATATCCATCTATGCCTTTGTTATATTTTTTGCAGGCATTAAAAGTGATTTTCTTCTGGCTTTCCTAGCTGGCCCTCTACACTCTATTGCTACTGGCAATGCTCTCAGAATTCTCTACAATTCTGAAATACCAAGAACTTGAAATGTTCCTTTCTCACTCACCTCAGCATCAGCACCGCTGAAGACTCGCTTCAGGTGACCTGTAGTGGGCAAGGGAAAATCAACCAGATGCCGTCAGAAAACTGCCTGGGCTGCTGAATCCCACAGAACCAGTCAACCCAAACAGAGATGAGCAATGTCCCTCCAGGAGACACATTTCATTTACACAGCCAGCAAGAGATCAGGACAATATTCTTGGTTGTGCCTACACTTTGGCCTCTTTAGCCAGTAAATGAATACAAACATGACCAAGAAAATGCAAACTGTTCTTTAACATTCAATGCTTCTGTTCTACCAAACACATAATACTGCTTTTAAACCTTCTCCTTCAGGTACTTTTTTTAAAACTCAGTTGCATGCAGTAATTCTCATTAACTTCCTGGAAACAGTGTCCCATGGAAGCTTCCCAAAATCCCCCTGAGCTGTGGCACTTCTATTGTGAAACAGCAGAGCAGCAGCTCCAGGGCTTGGGAGAAGACACTCACTGCTTTAGAGTTTGCACTTCCTTGAAAAGGAATCACTATTTTAGCACTCAGTAAAAGGTCAAGTTGGACCTTGGTCAAATCCTTTCATGAGAAAATGTAGAAAGAAAGAAGCTTTCCCTGAATTCTTGGAAAAACTGCAGAGTTTTTAGAAGGTCTCCCACTCTACATTTTCAAAGCTGTCTCGCTTTTCCAGAAAACTGAGTTAATGACAGACTCTGCTGCCACAGACTCTCCCATAGGGGGAATGGAATCCCTGCCAGTTCCCTTGCAAATGCTGCCCCTGTAGCTACAGACACCCACTTTGTAGCTGAACATCCTGACAGGAGCCTCACCAATCCAGTGGCATCCTAATGCTCTTTCTGTTTCTAAATCAGAAACTCAGTCACTAAGAAAGAGCAGGAAGACATACAAAAGCCAGGGTAGGTTACACCCTAACCTAAGTAGAAGGGAAACCTCTACTTACGGGCAAAGTGAGTCACGTAGTAGGCGGAAAAACAAACGCCATATGCAGCAAAAGCTGCCGTAGCCAAAGGATGAATCATTTTCACACGGCTGAGAAGGTTTGCTCCAAAAGTGAGAAAAACAAAGCTCCTGTCAGTGTGCAGCTGCACTCTGAGGAAGCTCTCGGGCTGCTCTGACACTCAGGCCTTCCCGTGCACCAAGGCAACCTTCTGATGTCACCACGACGACGTGGCAACCGTGCCCTCACGTCACAAAGCAAACGCTCTATGATGCTCTGTGAATTTATGCAAAGCAAAAACCAACCTTCCCTACAGCAAACACAAAACAGCCTGGCAAGTTGTTCTCTATCACATAGCAGGACAAATTCTCCTCATGGGCCAAACCCTGTTGTTCAGGGGACCCAAGAGTAACTCCAAGAGTGCCCCAAGCACCTACAGCCTGTACCCCAACTGAGCACTCAGATGGGACACAAGAAAAGGAAAGAAGACCAAGAAAATTGACCAAAATATTGCACATGTGAGAATCGACTCTCACTTTTAAAATTGTAAAGGTGTAGGAAACCTTAACGAGGACTCAATGAGGAAAGATTGTAGCACTGGGAGTCTCTGTGACTAGCAGGCACATGCTCATCTACAAAAAGGATGCTCTCCCTTTTATACCCTTAACCACTCCAGAAGTTTTGTCAGTCAACTCTTTCTCTGCTGTCCATTGGTGGAGATTACTTTCTTGCATCTTCCTTGGAGGTCAGCTGTTCTTACACCCCGCCTCCTGGTCACAAGCCAGCCCTCCCCAAATGCCCTGACCACCAAGGCTATTACAAGGGGGAGGGGAAAGAGGACTATGGGAGGATATATTACAATACCATCGCTACGCATTTGAACATCCACATCATTTCTACTTCTTAATTGTCAGAGCCAACCATTACATTACTCATCTAGAACACACAGAACCAGGAGAGAAGCCACTGTTGGCATAACAGCTGAAATCATTCCTAACAAATCTCCCCACGCATTTGCACGTTTCTTGGATATGCCCAGGGCTCCGGTGCATGTACATCTCTGCCTTTGTTCCCCTTTGGAAGCAGTCAAAGTGGCAGCAGCTGCCCGCCAGCAGCAGCCGCTCCAGGCTGGCACCGCGACCGGCGGTGCCGATTTCCAGAGGCTTCTGTGTCCCAGGGGAAGCCAAGGCAGGAGCGGGTTGAACGGTGCTGGCGCTGCTGCTGCTGCTCCGTGCCAGAGAGCCCCGGCTGGGCAGGGCACGGTGCCCACTGCGCTGCGGGCTCTTTCTACTGCTGGGAAACAGCTGGAAAAGATTTCATTTTGACCTTTCTTACCATCTCAGCAGAAGTTTTCAAAATCATCCATACCAAGCAGGGCCTGATCCCTGCTGCCAGCTGAGGGTTAGAAAGGAGGGAGTACTTGATTTCAGCCCTGGCTGTGTGGGGAATCCCTTCCCTAACACCTGCACACCCAGCAATCTCACTAGTTTGTATCCATGGAACTAAGACATATTCAATACTCTGTTGAAACACAAAGGCTAAATATTGCCCCAAATTTTCTGATTTACTGATTGATACTCATTGACTTACTGATACTTAAATTACTTCTCAGAATTTACTGAGATAAGAATCGGAGTTTCCTGTGCATCCCTGGTGGTCATTGTCACAGTTCAGAAGAAGACCCATGCACAAAATAACCCAGGACAAAACTGGGCTTGCAAGGCAAATTTATTCTATTACTTTCAGTAGCAAATAATACATACCAACCCTTGGATTCCTAAAAATCTGCTGAGCAGGAGAAGGAGATGGAGCTCAGCAACAGGAGTAGGTAGGCAGTGCTCTTCCAGGACATCTCCTGGATCAAAATGGTGTGCATCTCATCCTTCTCACCCTTCCAGCCAAGAACCAGGCCTTTTATCTCCTGTTCAGGAATGGAGTTTTCCCAGTTACAGCATCAGCTCACACATGACTAGCTCATGAGATGAGGCCAATGAATCAAGGACTTAAAAAAACTGGAAGAGATAAAATTTTAGCAAGATTTATTTAGGGAGAAAGAGCATAGCAGGAAGAATAGAAATAATAAGGGAAAGGTAATTTTTAGCAAGTAAAGTAGTTAGGCTAGGGTAATATATCACTTGCCTGTCTTTACTATGTTTAAGGAAGTAGGATGGGATGTGGATTTCTTTGTGACAAAGAAGAGGACCGTAGCCTGCACCTGGGGCCCAAAACTTCAGCTATAGCCAAGGAGTCTGAAAGCCTACCAAGAAGTCATAAGTAAAGAGGTCAAATCCAGGAAGACATCTTGGCCTTCATCAGAAGGAGACCATTCCCCACGTAAAAACCCACCAACCCCTTTGAAGTTAAGGACTGCACAAAGGTGAAGGAACTTTGGACTCAAGTGAAATACATTTTAATCCAAAGTGGGGGAAGGCAGTGTTAGCTAATGAATATGCATTAGGCCTCTTGGCAATTATATGAACATGTAAGACTTTCTTAGATAAGTAGAGAGCTGGAGCCAGGGATTCTTGGCACATGTCTTTAGGAGACGACTCCTCCTGTGCCCGGCGCTGTAATAAACATACCACCTTCTACCTTTAACCAGTGGCGAGTTCTATTCCACACTTCATTTGCTGACCGCGGCAGGAACGCTTCTCTGCTCCAGCGACAACAGCCGGGCTGTGGACGTCCATGGGCGCTGCCAGGACATTCCTTTCCTGGAGGGACCTCCGCTCTGGGCTGTTCCTCGTGGGGGACAGACAAGGCTGCTGGGACTGTGGAGAAAGGGTCTGTGTAACTGTGTATAAAGTAACCCGTAGGGCGTACGCAGGGGAAGGGCTGTTCATAAGTCACACAGAGATGTCCTGTGCAGGACGTACGCCTGTACAGCTTGGGTTTGGGTCTGGCTGCTGGCAGAAAGGATTTGCTGGGTCAATAAGGACCTGCTAGCAATTCTGGGGGTGAATTAGCAAATCCTGTTTTGTTGGTGCAATTTTTACTCTCTGTTGTTACTGTGGTTGTGTTTTGAGTGTAAAAGTATGTGCAAAGGATGATGTGGGTGGATGCTGCTGTTGTGTATGGTGTGTGCTGTGTTGAAAAAAAGAGATTTCCCGGTGAGCTTGTGTGTGTGGACTTTCTAGTTGCAGAGGTCAGTATTCCCTGTGACACCTGGTGTTTGGGGACACAAGGGGGGTTTGTGGGGTTTCTCTCCCATATTGTGGTCACATGTTGTCCCACATTTGGGACTGTATTGCTGTGTTTGGGGAGATTTTAGGATTTTCTTTGCAACAAGTGCAGCAATTAATGCAAAAAAACTACAGTATAGTTATTTATGTATGTTGAACTAGGGTAGTTTCTTTCTACCGCCCCCCTTCCCCCAGGGTTTAAAATCTCCTGCCACAAGGTGGACGCTCTCTTTCTTCTCGTGGACATCCTCTTTCGTCTCCTTTTGCACTGCGGATATGCCTGTAGATCAACTAAAAAAGGAATGTTTGCCTTGCTTTAGCCACGTCAGCCAGCTCAGGACTCCTATGTTTGACCAATTTGAGCCCAAACAAACCCTTTGTGACCTGTTTGGTCCGTGTGCCAGTGACAGCCAAGGAGTGGCCAATACCCAATCGTGACAAATATTGGTGTGAGGCTGCCAGCGAGACCAATCCCATAACCAGCTGGCATCTTTGGGCCCCTGATGTTCTTAAAGCACCTTCTGAACCTCAAGAATTGGAATTCTTGGTTCACTGCTCATGGAATTTTGTGCTGCGTTTCAGTACCAGGGAGATCCACAGGTAAATGTTACTCCCCATCATCCTGAGTACAGAAACTCAAGTTTGTGGTGCAATTGTACTACCCCAGTGCCCCCTAAAGGTGAAAATGCTGACGAGTGGATAACGTAGATGAGACCCCACGACAATGACCAAAAGGATATTGGCTCATTTGTGGAGATAGAGCCTGGCAGGGCATTCCCTCAAAAATTAAAGGTGGCCCATGTAGTATCAGACAATTCACTGTGATAACACCTATTGCTAAAAAGCCATCAAGAGAAAATATAGAGTAAAAGGATTTGCCCATCATTATAAAGAAAACTGTCATAGCAATTTCAGACCCAAGGGCCCGGCTAAACGAGTTACATCAACTTTATTTCTACGTCAGCTTGCCTCTGGTGAGGCATTGAAACCATTGTACCAATTGGAGTGTTGGCTGAATAAAGAAGAGAGTGATACTTCCATTGCAACCTGTGATATGATGACTGATGTTAGTGCTGACAGACATGCAACCTTACAGAACAGAGCAGCAATTGATTTTCTTTTACTGGCACAAGGACATGGTTTTTAAGGAATGTGAAGGATTGTGTTCCATGAAGCTGTCTGATCACCCTGAATCCATCCCCAAAAGCGTACAAAAGCTGAAAGATTTGACAGCTCAAATTCAAGAAGATGGTGGGTCATGGTTAGATGATTTGTTCCAAGGATGGAGCTCTGCACCTTGGCTAAGGGAACTTTGTAAAATAGGTCTCTATGTTTTGGGTGTTTTGGTAGTGATACTAGTAGTAATACCTTGCTTACTTCAGTGTGTGCGACAAATGATGGACAGAACTGTCAAAGAACTTGTTTTCACACAAGAGGGAGAGGTAGGAAATGGATTCACAGAGAGTTCTCAAAATCTCAGAGAGATTCTGGAATAACGAATAGACATGGAGGAAGGTTTTGAATTAAGACCTTAGAAGAGGGAAGACATTTTGGAACAATGTCTTGTAATTGCTATCAGACATGACTTATGCCATTTGAACTGACTGGACTTTCACAGCATTAAAATTGCTGTGTTGCAATACAGCAAGGCTTAATGCAAGGAAAAGGATGCTTTAAGTGAGTAATAAGCAGGTACACTATAGTAAAGCTATGAAATGCAAGGTGGTTAATGAATGACACAGTTACAAAGGTTTTTTTTCAGTTGTACCGAGAAGGGGAAAGACACAGAAAACACACAGAAAGAAACAGAAAAGAGGTGGGAAAAATTGGCATCATGCTACTTCTGGTATCCTCCTGGAGGAAAATCTCTTTGGGTTTCTCAAGGTCGTAGCTTTCCAATAACTAGGAAAACTGCTCAGCACCAGTACCCCAATTGGGAATGGTTTACTTGACTTGGCAAAGCTGTGACGTTCACAGTGGACTCTGTCCTTGGTTCAAATCACCTGCCCTCACCTGCAGACAAAAGCACCACCTGCAGCAGAAGCTACATCAGTCAATTTTCTCAAAAAGCTGTCGTAAATTTGGGAGAGGAAAGGAAAACAGACACTCTGGATTAATGACAAGACTCTGAGGATCAGTTCCAAAGCAAAGGGCAGCAGCTTCTTTCTGGGACACTCCTTGTGCTCAACGGCAGCTGGGCTGCCCTGGCTGCCCAGGACCCTGCGCTCTGCGGGCTCTGCAGAGCTGCACAGCGGGGAGGCAGCTTTGGGAACCTCAGCCCCTGGGCAGGAGTGGCTTCTTGCTCTGGAGGCCTGCCTGTGGGCAAATGCAGGGTGCTGGCCTTCTGCTCTTGGCCCTAGCCTGGCTTTGCAGGGCTAATCCTGTACCCTCTCTCAAATGTGCTCAGGACAGACTTGCTTGTTTCCAGCTCTGCACGGCATTGATTTGCATCACAAAATACTGAAGGACTAAGGCTTGAACAACAGGCCCTGACTGAAGGCTCAACCACAGGACCTGTGCCAAAGCTGCCCTACAGATGACCTCTCCAACCAAATGTTCTATGTATCTGCCTCCTTAACCAAGTATTACTATCAAAAGGATCGATGCATCCATTCACTGGTGAAACACGTCTTTACCTTCTGGCATTAGGAAAATGGACAAGGCCACACCTGGCCTTGGCTCCTCCTTGAGCCCTGGGAAAGCTCAGGGAGAAAACCAAGAAGAGAATGAAACCAGCTGTCCCCCCAGCAGAAGCTCTGGCACATTGCTCGTCCAGCACTATCAAAGCCGGGCTACTCTCACAGCGCAGTCGGAAGCCTCGAGGCCGGCAAAGGTGAAGGCACCGCAGGATTTCCCGGTTCCCGGCCGTGGCTCTGCAGGGCTTGGCTGGGACAGCTTCCCCAGCTGATGTGCAGCCCTGGATGATGGGGAAAGGATTGGGGTACATGGTGATGTATCCTTCTTAATCACCAGAGGCAACCTTCTGTAATAATGCTGAGGTGCATTGCTTAGCTTATCCTTTCCTGAGCCTTTTTTGCACTTTTGCATTACAGTAAATTACACTGTTCCTTCAGCTGGTGTCTGTGTCTGCATCTCTGACCCTCCCCACCAGCAAAACAAACACACAGCCAGTCTAGCACAACACCTGCCTCTCTGCCAGCCCATCTCAAGGCAAACACCCCTGGGGGCCATCTCCACAAATGAAATTCCCACTTTGCAACTTCCTTTTCTGCAGCCTGGTGAGAAAAGGAGCCACTCCCAGCTCTGGACACCTCCGGTAATCAACTGCTTTCAGCAGTCACAACCCTGAAATATCAACCTCCTTTCTTCACCTGCCCACGGGGAGCGCCCACCAAGAGGCCTTTTGTCCAAGGATACCCACAGGAGAGCTTGAGGAGGGAGCAGTTTGAAACACAACTGCTTCAGAGTTTAAACCTGCCTTTATCAAATGAGCACACACCCACCTGTCCAAGGGGAAAGCAGGCAGGAAAGAGAAGCTCTTCTCCCACAAGAGCACCCTCTGTGCTTCCTTCTCTTCCAGTTGGAGAGTGGAGGCCACGAGCTACACCTCACTTTGGGAAGGAGCCCTGGGAACTGGCCTGATCAGTGAGAGCAGCAAAAGGAATTCCCCAAATGTAGGAAAAGAACCTCTGGAAGCGATAGATGATGACAATATTTCTGCAGAAAGGCAAAAAAAGAAGAATTGAAGCATTTCCAAAAGTCCCCAGACTGAAATTTGTTTGCCAATACGACAACCCCAAAGTCTCTGTGGTGTGTCAGGAAGCTCGGCAAAGAATCTGCAAGGCTTGGATGAAGCACTTTGGTGTCCGTCCCCCAGAGCACAAGCAGATCCCCAACAAGACATCAAGGCTAAGGGTCAAAGCTTCTCCCTTCAGCTCTCTACAGCAGCTCTAGGCAGTCTCTCTCCATTGCAAGATCTGCTTTGTCAGTCTACAGTGACAATAGTTGGCTGCAGGAGGCATTTGCATGGAACTCGCCCTGGATGGGGGGAGGAAAAAGAAGAGGTGATTCCTGAGGAAAGAAAAAGGCAACGCTGTTTGGGAAGACACCAGTGTGTGGTTGCTACAACTCTAGGCCAGAAATCCCTTGAATAAAGCAACATCCATCCATCCATGGGGCAGCACTTTAGCTTTGATATCAATGCTGACAAAATTGCTGCCCCTTCCTGCTGCTGAAGCTGACTCCAAATCACGAGAAATGTGCCAACTCTGTGCAGTCCAGGCAGACATGATGAGATAAAACCAGCTAGTCTGCTGAAAAGGAGACCAAATGAATGTTTTCTAATCCCCCCTTTGCATCCTTTCCCCAGCCAAGACAGAGCAACGTCCTTCCCCTCTGTCTCTGATGGTGACCCAGGCACAGGATGCAGTGTGGGGACAGAGCCTCTCACTGCTCCCAGTGCCCTGCCCTGCCCTGCCCTGCCCTGCCAGCCTTGCCCTTCCCTGTCCTGCCGTAACCTGCTGTGCCATCCCGTGCCGTGCCGAGCCCGGTCAGCGGTCACGCATTTCGGGAATGACCCTCCCCTGTGGCGCCCGCCGGCGTAACGAACATACCACTTTCTAACTTTGGCTAGTTAGAGAGTCTTTGTCTGTGATTTTCAGCTTTAACAATTCAGGGAGCTTTTGTTTTCCCTGACAGAAGTACAGTTGCTGCCAAGGGAAACACACCCAAAGACACAGAGTGACCCAGCCTTCCCTGTGCTTCCTTTTTCCTTCCCTCACTACTACACAGTGCTCTCCTAGCAGGACCTAAGTGCTGCCTCACCTGAGGATCTGGAGCTGCCTCCAGGCCCTTCCAGGCTAAGTGCAGGTGCTCAGGACTCTAAGGTTTTCCTAGCTTCTCCCAAGAAGGTGTTTGCCTCACCTGGACTTCTTGGGGTTTCACTGGAGGAACCAGGCACAGGCAAATTTCATCTCCACCGTGAGTTCATCATTCTGCTTGTTCCCATGGAGCTTAAATGCCACCCTGAGCTCATCGTTCCTCTGGTTCCCCTAGACCATCACAACCATTCCATGGCCTCTCGGGAGAGGAGCAGCTGCACATCTTCAGAGCAGCAGTTGCCAGCCTGCAGCCCATCAGGTAGGGCAAGGGTTTCTACCCTGGCTTTCCATGCAGGTCCTGGTTAATGACCCTTTCAAGAGCTTTCCTGCACTGCTCTACAATGGGTAGACCTCAAGTGAGAATCTCGTAGAAAATGTCAAGTCGCCTAGGAAGGGGGACCTTGAAAACAGAAAGATTCTCTGCCGGCTTTTCCTCTCTTGCTGAAGATTTGCAGGGTGTTCTGGAATTTTCCAGATAGCCTCTCTGTAGGAGTACAAGGGCAAGGTGAAAGATACTGCCTAACAAATGGTCAGTGTTAGGTGTACTCTCCCCTTTCTTTGAATGAAGCCAGACTAGGATGGTGATAGGATATTGCAGATGTTTAAGTCTGTCTGCCCTGCAATTCAAGCCGTGCCATTGAAATGAGCGCTGTGTGCCCCACAACAGCTGCAGCTGCAGAATATGGCCTCACCCATAAGGCTGTTTTTGAATAAATTCACAGTACAAGTTCAGCATGCATGTTTGCAGATCTGGGCTCTTCCTGGGTGAATCCAATTTCTTGGGCCTTTGTGATAAGAAATCAAATGTTTGCCAAATGCCAAAGCTGCTGGGAAGGGAAAATGCAAAAGGCTGTGATTATAAGGTGTTCCTGTGTGTCTGTGTGTGTGTCTATATCAGATTTACAATCGATGCTTTAATCTCTGTACATGTATATTAGGAGAAATATTTTTAAGAGGAAGAACTCACTCCTCCAATCCCCTGGGAAGTCTGAATACATTTCTGGAACTGAGGTTGCTGTGTGCTTCCTGTGATCTTCGATCCAAGCCAGCACTAGAGCTCTGCATCCCAAAGACACATCACTGAACCTGACCAATGTGTTTGGATTCTTGCAGCCACCCCAGCCACTTCAGCCCCCAGCACTCCAGCTGGCAGTGCAGGTTTGGCAGCATGGACAGCCCCCAGCTGGGAGTGGAATACTGCTGGGGAAGAGGAATTGCCACTGCTGGATCCGGACATGGTGCTTGAAACGCTGGAGGAGATGTTTGCTCCCTCTGCTCAAGTAACTGCATTGGACAGGGAAGAAAGAGGCTGGACTGAGAGCTTGTGAATGTTGTTGCATGGCTGAGAAGCAAAGGCTTCTTGAAGTCAGCTGGGAATGGACAGGGAAGGCTTTGCTTGGTAAAGCAAGACTTCCTAAGGAAGAGGGAATGAAACTGTCTCCCCCCCGTTAGTAAGGATGAAAAGGTGTGAGCCTTTGTTGGCCAAGTTTGGATGCTGGTTTTCCTGGGAAGAATCCCTGGTGCAGGGGCTTTTGTGGTGAGGAAGGGGAAGCTTTGTAGGTTCTAAGAGGCTTTGTTTGATGGGAAAGAAGAGAAGAGTGTTTGCAGAACTGGCTCTGAAAGCTGAGTGTCCCGTGAAGGGAGGAGCATGCCAGAG
Source organism: Fringilla coelebs (assembly GCF_963513975.1). Taxonomy (NCBI): domain Eukaryota; kingdom Metazoa; phylum Chordata; class Aves; order Passeriformes; family Fringillidae; genus Fringilla; species Fringilla coelebs. The sequence continues at coordinate 3,159,239 of NC_140037.1, forward strand.
GTGCCTCTGTTCCAGCCGCAGATGTGGGCTGTGCCTCTTTTGGTGGGAAGGCCAAGGCAAAGCAAGGGCTGGGCTGCAGCTGCTGCTGCTGTGTGAGCCCTGCCGTGCGTGTAGGCGCTCCCAGAGCCGTGGCTGGGGCTGGGCTGGAGCTGCAGCTTTCTTGTCCTCCCAGTGAGCTGCTGCCTGCAGTGCAGTTTCCTTCTGGGAACTCCTCAGCTGGGCAAACTGGCCAGTCTTGCTGTCCATGTTGCAGAGCTCAGTCCCCTTGCTCTTGGGCATCTCTGTGGGAAGAGATGTGTGTTCCCACACTGTCCCTGCCGAGCTGCAGCCTGGATGAGATTACTGTGCTCTGGGCTATGAAGGGAGGAGCACAAACCTGTGCCAGGAGCTGGCAGGACTCGTCCTTAGCAGCCATTCCATGTGTTCAGTGTAACCCTCACATCCAACACTGTCAGCTTTGGCAGCTTTTGGACTGTGTTTGAGAAGTCAAATCTTGCTGATTGTTGAAGGGCTTTGGGGCCCAGAGTTCTTGTTAGGAACAAGACATTAAAAGTTTGAGCCGTGGAGTTGTTGGACCAGATGTTTTGTGTAAGTGGTGAGAAGGGTTTCTCCCTTTCTCTTTCTCTTTCTAGGGGAATATTACTGTTGCCCCTTTGTGTTCAGGAGGGGAGCCTGTGGACAGAGCTGCAGCAGAGGGAGCTTTGCCTGGCACTGAGAGCTGCAGGAACAATTCCCAGGAGCCCGAGGAGCTTGGTAAGGACAGAGCCCCCTTTGGTTTAGAGAGGTGTGAGATGGCTGCTCTGAGCCTGCCTCTGGCAGGAAGGGAGATGAGAAGGGTTTTGTTCCTGTCTGCAGGCTTGGTGCTTCCTGGTGCCTTTAGTTCAAATCCTGCCCTGGCACCACCTGCCTGAGCCCTGCCCTCCACGCTTCTCCAGAGGCTCTGACACTGAGTCCTCTGCTGGGGCAAGAGAGCAGGGAATAAACCTGACCTTGTGGCACTTGTGTCACCAAGCCGGGTGTCCCAGCTTTGTGCTGATGTCCATGGCTAAGTTTGCTGCAGGGTGTCAGTGCTCTGGAGGCAACACTGAGTGACTCTTGAAGCAAGAGAGGAAAGCCCAGCAAAAAGTCAGTGTAGAAGTCTGAGCTTTTTGTCTCCAAGCATTAAATCAATGTAGTGCTAGTCTCATGATCGGTGTAGTGAGATACATTAAAAATACAAGCAGCAGAAGCTGTGAGGCCAAGGAAATCATTAGTCACAAATCCAGCAGCTCAAGGAAAAACTGAAATTACCCCAAATAAAGGAAGAGCTAAAGGAGAGAGAGAGCACTTTGGATCTGTATTCTTGAGCAAAGCTGGTGCAGCCTGCAGACCTGGTAGGGAGCTCTTTCCTTCACAGCTGTGAAGCACAGAATTCACTGCTTACAAGTTTTAAAAGTTTAATACTCATAGGATAAAAAATGACAATATTTGCTTTGCTGGGGTGCTCCTGGCCAACAGCCAAAGAACACCTGATGTATAGAGACACTGTTTTCATCATACTGTTACACTGCTGAGATGCAAGCATATTCACGTGTTTCAAACAATCCATGGTTCTTTCTGATGTTTCAGGAACTCCTTTGTTAAATTTCTTCGCACTCAGGCTTGTCTGCATGACATCGTGGGTGGCAGGTTAATATAGTTTATTTCTTCCTGTGTCTCCATCCTGCTCTTTCACATCCTCTGATAAGGGTTTAGTATGTCCTCCTTAAATTTAACATGGTGTTCTTTAATTGACCTCTGGTGCTCTGGTTTCTGTCAGGGTTATCTCATCACTTGGACAGGGGGTTCAGTGGATGGCCTTACACTGTTTTTAGTTTTTTTCTCCTTATGCTTTGCTAAGGTCTAGAACACAATACATTCATCACACGATTGTCCCCATAAGTGATACATAGATATTATATTCATGACACTACTTTTTCTATGAGCAACACAGTGCACACTTAAGGTGATAGATTCCATTTTATTAAAAAGCAGCAAAAAAAGGTTATAACTGATGCTATTTCTAAATACCTATAACGACTAACAGCGTGCATAAGCTAATACATAAATGGCAAAGCCAATATTATCTGGTCATTTGTCACACAGCTGTTCCTCCCAGAGCTGGTGGTTGTTTTGGAGGAGCTGTTGCTCACTGCAGAGGGCAGGCTGTAGATGGCAGGGAACGCTGCTAGTTCATAACTCAGCTCCCAGCACCTTCAGCTTCAGCCACTGCAGTGAGGACTGAGGTCTCTCTGTCAGCACAGAGGAAGAACAAGGCTGGGCTTCTTTGTGCCAGCTGGGACTGTCTGTGTTCCAAGCTCTCCTGGGGGCCCTTTGCACTGGGAGTGCTTTGAGTTTATTGGGATATCTCCTCAAAACTTCAGGAGTTTTGAACACTTGGAAGAATTCCAGCTCTTTGAAGAGCAGGCTTCACACTGCCAAGTGAGAGTCTGCCTTTCCAGCCATCTTTACAGTCTTTGATAGAGGGACAGTTACTTCCAAAGGGAAAGATGCACAGAGGCCAATATTGACCCAGTGTTCCCTTTGCTTCCCAGACACCCACCTGATCTGCCTTGTCAGCAGGGCTGCCCTGCCTGGGAAGGAGGATCAGAGGGAGAGCCTGTGACCATCGGGCAGGTGGAATCCCTTTGTGTATACACAGATTCATAGATTTTGACAGTTCTGTTTCTATATCCATATAGTTACATTTATAGATTTATAGAGGGGTGTCTATATGTGCATATATATACATCTTTATATTTAAATTGATATATTTCATTATAGATGGGATAGAATTATATTTGTATGGAGACAGTTACATTTCTAGATTGGGAAATTTATATTTTTATATTTCCAGAGTAGTATTTAGATGCCTACATTTAGATGTCTGCATTTAGATGCCTACACTTAGACAACTTCATTTAGACGTCTACATTTGCATGCCTACATTTGCATGCCTACATTTACATGCGAACATTTAGATGCCTACATTTAGATGCCTAAATTTAGATGCCTACATTTACATGCCTACATTTAGATGTCTACATTGATTTGCTTAGATATCGATCTAGAAATGGGCATGGTTATTTCATTAGGGGTATGTGGAAGTTTAGATGCAGAGATTGAGCTGTGTAGGCCCGGGCTGGATTTTTACCTCTTTCCCCCTCGGCTGCCTTTCTCACCTCTTGCTTTTCCCCTGTGCCCCTGGGTCCCCTCTCCCTGTGCTGGCTCCGAGCTGGCGGCCGGGCCGGGCGGAGCAGCACTTCCAGCCCCGGCTGTCCCTGGAGCGCTGGGAGCTGCCGCTGGCCCCAGGCACTGTCCCCTGAGGAGCTGCTGAAGGACGGGGAGACAGAGGGGGCTGAGGGGGCTGAGGGGGCGGTGGCGCTCAAGGGACGGGGACCCTGAGCTGCTGCTGGGGCTGAGGGCTGTGGGGCAGCCGAGGCCGAGGGTGGCACCGAGGGGACAGGGAAGTGGCACAGGCTGAGGGGCTGGTGGGTCTCAGGGGACAGGATGGGTCACAAGGGACTGAGGGGGGTGAGACGCCTGCGAGGGGCTGAAGAAACTGAAGGGGGCTGGGGGTTCAGCGAGAGCATGGCGGGGCTGAGGGGATGGAGGGGGCCAGCAGGGAGCACAGAGGGCTCTGGCACTGCAGCTCTGCCAGGCCTTGGAACCAATTCCAGAGCCTCCACTTTGGCCACAGCTGCAAGGAAGACCTTGAGGACAGCCGGACACTGACGGGAGACAGCAGGGAGAAGCTGAAGGGCAGCAGCAAGAGCAGGGAGCGGGGACCTGCTGCTGCCGGCCTGCAGAGAGCCCGGCTGGGGCCACAGGCCCGGGCAGGCAGGGTGGGGCTGAGGGCGGCGCGGGCTGTGGCCGTGGGCACTGCCCGGCGGGGCAGGAGCGGGCCCTGCCCGTGCTGGGGCTGCTCAGCGCAGCTGCCCCGGCCGGCACAGGGGCTGTCCTTGGCCAAGGCAGCTGTGCCGGCAGGGCCCGGCAGCTGTGCCGCCTGTGCCGGGCTGCCGGGGCTGCGGGACGCTCCCGCCGCGGCTGCGCTCACCACAGCCTGGCCCGCTCGGCTGCTTTTTCTTTCTGACCCTCCTGCGGAGGCTCTGAGATTTCCTCCTCCCTGATGGAAGTGCAGCTGCTGCCAAGGGAAACGTCCCCATACTCACTCAGTGTTCCCTTTGCTTGCCAGATGTCCCATCTGCTGTCCCTGTCCAGGAGAGCTGCTCTGCCTGGCAGGAGGAGAGCGAGGGAGAGGCTTTGAAGATGGGGCAGCTGGGATCCCTCTGCTTGGAGCTCTGTTTAAAGATACACGGAATAGCATGTGAACGGGGATTATGAGATGGATATGTACATATGTAGCCTGCTCTTTGTACAGGCATATTTCTATACATACGGTATTAGATTTACGAATGTACTATGTCTATATGTATGTATAGATACCTGCATACATAGAGGTTTGCAGTTACATATTGGTGTGTATATGTATCTAGTTCTTTATGTATGTTGTAATGTTTGTGTTTAGATTTCCATATATATACAGTTGTGCAGGTATCTATTTGCATTGGTGTAGTTTTCTGTATATGTCTTTTTAAATAAGTATATTTTTCTTTGTTTTGGTATATATGTATTTTTATATATTTTTCACTGTACATGGATCTATTTCTATATATGTTATATCTACATACATATCCAGATGATAGTTGTATATTTGTATCGATGCAGTTGTCCTGATGTTTAGATTGGTAGTGCTGTTTGTCTATTTATAAATTGGTTTGTTTTATCTCCTTCTTGATTGTAATATGTACCTTTTAATCTCTATTCATATCTGTATATTTTGGTGGTTATTTATGTATTCAGTTCTTTCAAATGTGTATGGAGTTGTATAGTGGTGTAATTCTATTTGTTGAGTTCTTGGTGTTAGAGAGAGATACTGATATTTTTGGGTTTATCTATGGGCTGAACCCTTGTCGCAATATATAATGAAATAGGGTTGTTAACTTTCCACTGAACTTTGTGATCAACGTGAGTGTGTTTAGAGGTTTGCAATAAATTAGGTTTTGTTCAAGGAAGTTGATATTTGTATGTTTTTCAGTAGTGTGGTTTAACAATCAACTAAACTATATTTTTTAACTTTAACTGATATTTTATAGTTCTATGTTGTCAGTGCTGGTGTAGCAATTTGTAAGAAATGCCATTTGTCAGCTGAGAAAGATGTGTTGTAATTTGTGCTACCCAAAGCCATGAGCAGATGGAAATGCTGGAGGATTTTGGCCATGAACATCTCCAGCCATGCCCAGCACATGCCCCACCTGCACTCAGGCTGGGCAAGGGAAGCGCAGATTTGGGATGGCAGCAGAGCCACACGTTGGCTCAGAACTCGCTGCAAAGGCCTGCTGGCTCAGAAAAAGATAAGGATACACATTATCTATTCTGTTTATAGAAGTACATATATTAAAATATGTATTATGTAGTATATTGTGGGAATTCTTAAAATTCTAAAAAATTCTAAAAATTCTTAAAATTCTAAAAAAGGGTTTTGGGAAAGCTGCTCCTCATTGAAGAGGATTTGTTGCCTAGAGGAATAAAAAAATAAAAAAGAAGACCATGGACAGTGCCATTGCCAGAGGCCCGGGCTGTTAAAAGGAGGACTGGATCGTGCCCTTCATCAGCTTCCAGCTTCAGTCGTGTCCTCTGTTTTTTCCAGGATTCCCCATGTCACTAGTGCTGAGACAGGCTGTCCTCCCATTCCTCTGTGAAATCATCCACCCCCGGAATTCCTGGGAAAGTGTTCGGGATTTTCCCTTAATTCTGAGGATGTGGGGGTTCAGGGGTCATATTCTGGGGAGGTTTGGAGTCAAACGCGTCCAGGAGATGAGAGTTTGGGGAAGCTTTACAAAACAGGGGCTGCTGTGTCTGTGCCCTGCTCCTCTTTGTTATATATGAGTGATTAATTCATGCTGTTAGTAAATATATGTATGTATAAAATATTACATTGATCCACCACATGTCCTTGAACACTCCAGCCGGGAGCAGGGTCTCATTTCTATTCAAGCAGTTTTCAGAACATGTTAAAGATAACATCAAGTCTTTAGCTTATGAAAGGAGCCTCCAGGGCCTTGAATGTTGATTCTCTGGACCATTCATGGAGGCACGCCTTTTGCATCCCTATGGACTCGGCCATTCCTGTGAAAAGAACATCCAGGAAGGACAGAGAGGACTGTAGAAGCACTGGGAGTGAATCTTTGCATCCCTAGGTTCAAACTCTACATATGAACAAACACAAAGGACATCCTGTGTTATGCAGGCCTCGGGGAGAATATAGGTTATATAAGCGGGCAGTAGGAAGCAATCGGGGTGAACCTCCGGGGAAACGCTGGCACTCTGTCAGTCGGATCCAGGTTCACCCAGCGCCAATTTCCAGAGTTGATGCTGTCTTGGCTGTGGCGGATTTTTTTCAATTTGTAATTAATAAACCTTTGTCAAATTTTTTTTAATTTGGCTGCAGAGTCAATTCATTAATAACATCTTCCAAACAAGATGTGGCTGGATCTTGTTCTGAAGTTGTGCAGGCAGGGTCTGCCAAGGGGGACTCTGGATCCGCCCTGCCTGGCCCAGGGGCTGCAGGGTCACCCCGGCCACTGTTTCCCTTCCCAGGAAGTCACCCCTCTGATCGGGCTCAGGCAGGCAGTTTGCTTTGCAGCTCTGAGCACTCTTTTCATATAGATTCCTCTGCCGAGCCTCTTTCGAGATTTTTGCCACTTTTGGCTCCCCAGCCTCAGATTGCAGCAGGTCGGGGGGGCTTTGGATTTGTCTCTGCCTGCAGGGGAGTGGGCAGGGGGACGAACAGAGGTGGTGGGCGGCAGCCAGGGCTTGAGCAGGGCAGGGATGGCTCTGCCCAGAGAGAGAGATGGATGAGGTGAAGGCAGGAGAGCTCAGGAAAGTTGCTGTGGAGACACAGACAGTTCATTTAGAAGCCTTGAAGCCTGTCTCATTCTCTACTGGGAGGGAAAAGCATGCTGAGATCTCAGCTCAGACCTGAGAGGTTTCCAGCTGTATCCCTGTGGGCGGGGATACCATGTGGAACCTGTAACAGTCCATTGGAAAGCGTCACAAGTACAAATCCAGAATCTGCAGCTGGAGAGCAGCCCAATTTGTATGAATCTAAAAAGATCCAATTTAGTGAATCCAGACGCAAGTTAGCAGGCTCTGGCTTTCTTCCTGTCACCCAGAACTTGGAGCTCTCCTCCCCAGCCCTTCCTGACAAGGCTCCTGGGAAAGTTGCTGCGGCAAAGACCCTACTGCCAAGAACTTGGAGTATCTTGGCAGAGTTCCTGGGACAGCTGATTGCTGTAACAACACTACCTGTTCCTCTGCATCAGATACAGGAGTATCTGATGAGAGGGAAAACCAAAACACAGCCTAAATCAGAGGTAAACCTTCCATTTCAACTACCTAGTTAGTCTAATATTAATCACAATTTAGAAAAAAAATGGATTGAAATAAACAACTCTTTGCCTTACTAGTGTGATATGGTAGTAATGGTGTAAATCCACAATATGAAACTCCTTCTCACCATGATATCAAAGAACTTAGAAGAAGAATGTAAAACATTTATTAGAATTTTATCTGTTCAGCCTCCTGCTGTAACACAGATGCTAACAGCCTGCAGTAAGTTCACCTCTCCACAACATATTGCTAATGTGCAAGTCAATGCTTTTGGAAAGCAGTTTGCAGAATCACAAGAAAAGGTAGGAAAAATATTGGGAGAAAACTTGGGAAAAGCTTTAGAAGAAAATTGGGGACAAATAATTAAAAAGTTTGGAAAAGCCCTTGAAGCACAGACAAAAATTTTCAAAGAATCTATTGGTACTGTAGGACTCTGATAAAAAGGCTTGTTGCTTTGCTTGTGGTAAACCAGTGGGACAAAGTAGAAATTTTCCAGAGTAGAAATCCATTTAGATTGAGGTGAAATGTACATCTTTAAGTTAAGTCTTTAGTTTGAACACCTAGCTATTCAGTCTGACTGCCTGTTCTTGCAAAAGCCTAAGCTCAGAGAAACTGCTGCAGCAAAGGACAGAGATAAGGAGAGGGAGACAGAGGGAGATAGAGAGAGACAGAAGGTGCTGGAGGTTGGGGGAGGTCAACCTGACCTAGCATTTTTCTGATAAAGAAGAACTAGCGCCAAATGTACTGCAAAGTTTGTAACATGAATCTGTATGAACCTTTTGTGAAATTATATACATATGCATTTGAGAGAAGGATAAAAGGAGATTTGAAGTTCCTAGAGGTACGTATGCCTTTTGAGGGGAGTAATCCCCACACGCGTCCAGCGCTGCAATAAAGATACCGACTTTACAACTTTCATAAGTTGTGGAGTTTTTAAACTTTTCTGCAAAACATTCTGGCGAGCCAGGCAGGTGGAGCCGTCTCTGCCCTGCAGGGCAGAAGGGATCAACTCACCCTCCTAGGCGCGCCCCGTGATCTTCCCAGAGGAGCTCTGCTCATCTCGGCTTGCCTCCTGCGGAGACAGACAAGGACCTGCTGGCAGGCGGAAGATTCGGTATGTACTGAGAGGACCCCCGGGGATAGGTAGGCTGAATAAGGCACTCAGAGACGTCTGAGTGCTCGGCCTCGTGCCTGTGCCTGCAGGCAGACTGGGCGATAGAGCGACTGGGAGACGGGAGTTCACTGTCCCATAGAGCGGCTGCCAGCGACCCTGGGGGTGGGTTCGAGTGGACTCGTGTGTGTGTGTGTGTGTGGGGGTGTGTGTGTTGTGTCTGGACTTAGTTAATGCACTGCGTGGTTCATGGTCAATGTGTGTTTGTAATCGTGCGAGTGCATGGTGTACAAAGGGAGTATATCTACAGTGCGGGGGGGATTTCTACCCACGACTGAAGGGGCTGAGTGAGGCCTGAGGCACCGGCCGGGGCAGGCTGTGCTGTGAGGCAGGGAACGCCCGGCAGAGATAGAGTGGAGAAGCGTGGGTGAGAACGTTCATTGAGTAAAGGTGGTGAATTGTGGTGTAGATTGTAGATTGTGCACGCTTTTACTGTGGCAAGACAAACTCAAGGGGTTCCTCTGCCCCAGTGGTTTGGACTCGACCCCTGGGAGTTTGTGAATCCTGTAAATTATTGGATAGATAGAAGAGACGAATGAGTTCATTTAGAGGGGCTTTTTTGGACTCCAGCTGGTGCAATAGTCAGTCTGGACTGGGAAGAGCCTGCCGTGGAGGATTTAGCGTTCCCTGTAAGAAATGGAATAGCCGGCCTCTGCGGGCAATTGCTGAGAGCCTTTGGTGCATCGAGAGGCTGGCACGCTGCGTGGGTACTATTGCAGTGCGGAGTTTGTGAGAGACGCTGGGATTGCTGTTCTAATTAGCGTCGGGGCATATGCCCCAAGTGTAAATCAAAGTTTCCTGATCAAGCTGATTCAGAAGCTAAGATCTTAAAGCTGGTGTGTGGGAAGTCCCATCTGATACCTGCCACCTGGAGTTGTGTGTGGGAGCAAGACTGGGAATCTACTGTGATGCTCTGTGAAGAGAGGTTTGGGTGGGAGTGAGATAGAGCAAGGAGAAAGAGATGATGGGAACTAACCAGAGCAAGGAAGTTTCTCGAGCTAGCCCCTTGGAGTGCATCTTAGCCCACTGGAAGAAAGTCACCAGGAGGAGGGGCTCAGAAAGTAAAAAAGATCTAATCCAATATTGCACGTGCCGGTGGCCGTTATACAGGTTAGAGGATGGAGCAAAGTGGCCACCACTGGAACTTTAGATGATAATACCTTACTGCAGTTAATGTTGTTTTTAAGATGAGAAGGTACATGGGATGAGGTTTTGTATGCTGGTATGTTTTTTGTTTTAAGAAATCACCAAGAATGGCAAAGGGACCGTGGGATCAGACCATCCTCAGACCCACTGGTCTTAGCCCTTGAAAAGGAAAACAAGGCCAAGAAGGGGCAAATCAAACATTAATGTTCATCATGCAGTATAGGACAATGGTGCATGAGGTCAGACAAGTTTATCATTCTGAGGAACAAGAACATGATACATTTGAGAGGATGAAAGCTCCTCCTAGAAGGAGGGAGGTTGAAGATGAGGATGAAAGGGAAGAGGACTTCCCCAAAAAGGAGGAGGACTCAGGCTGGGAAGGCACATCCACCAGAATCCCCCCCAAACAGTCCAGTGCATCTAGAAGGCAAGCAGTGTTACAGGCCCCTCTGCAAGAGGCAGTGGGACCAGAAGGAGGGAGGTTAATGATTAAAGTGCCATTTACCACTCTTGATTTAGAGGCATGGGAAAAGATTGCTAGGAATTATTGTATCGATCCAATACTTACTGCCAAATGTCTACAATATGTTATCAAGTAAAACAATCCAGTTTGGGCTGACATCCAGTTCCTACTGGATGCTTTCACTGAAATGGAAAAACAGCTGATCTTAAAAACAGCAGGGACTTTGGCAGAAGATCACTGCAAGAGCAACCAGCTAGATGTAAAAGAATATTTCCCCCTCCAAGACCCAGAATGGGATCCTAATGTATCAGCAGAGGTAAAGGAATTAGCAGATTATCAAGAGTGGATAGCAACAGGGGTGGAAAGAGCTATTCCAAAAACCATAAATTAGTCTGCCTATAGTCCCTTAAGCAGGGGCCTTTGGAGACTCCATCAGAGTTTTTAGAGCGTTTAAGGGATGCTATGCGTTGTCATACATCAATAGATGCGGGGTCTGAGATAGGGATGAACCAACTAGTTTATTCATTTTTGGGGCAGTCTGCTGGAGATATTAGATGGAAACTTCAGAAAATCCAGGGACCAGAAGGGAGAAATCTCAAAGTCTTGCTAGAAGAGGCCTGGAGGGTATTTAGTAACCAGGAAGAAAGATATAGACAAAGAATGAAAAAGTTGGTGGCAGCAGTAGAGGAAGAAAGGCAAAGAAAATGCAACCAGGGACCACCCAGACAAGGACCACCTGGGCTGGGCAGACACCAGTGTGCAATCTGCAAAAGAACTGGTCACTGGAAAGATCAATTCCCAGAACAGAGACGAGGTGACCAACAAGTGGCTGCACACGTACAAAACAACTGAGGAGGACCGAGGGATTCTGCCCCAGCGGATCCACTGGTTATAACAATGAGGCTGGGGGAAGAAGGGAAAAGGGTGGAATTTCTGGTTGATACAGGGGCCACCTATTCAGTTTTTAAAAAGGCTTTAGTACCTGTAGAAAATGATTACGTTGTAGTGCAGGGGGCAACTGGCCAGTCTGAAAGGGCATATTTTTGCAAACCTTTGAGGTATAAATTGGGAAAGCAAAGGAGTATTCATAAATTTTTATACATGCCCAGTTCATCAAAGGCACTTTTGGCAGAGATTGATTGGAGCAGTTACAAGCAACCATTACATTCAAAAATGGAGAGGTTACTCTGGAGGTAAATGATCAGAAGTACATAGAGGTATTAAGTTCAACCTTAACAGCTAATGAAATTGAGGAGGACATTAATAAAGAGATACTAAGTCAAGTATCTCCCAGGGTATGGGCCTCTGATGTAGCAGGGAGGGCAAAACTGCCTCCCCTATAGTAATTAAGCTCAAGGAAGAAACAAAAGCAGTGAGAATTAAGCAGTACCCCCTAAAGTAAGAAGACACGGAAGGAATCAGCCCAAGAATTGAAAATTTTCCGCTGTTTGGATTACTGAAAGAATGTCAATCTGATTTCAATACTCCCATTTTACCTGTTTGGAAATCTGATGGGTCATACCGGATAGTACAGGATTTGAAGGCTGTCAATAAAGTAACAGAAGACTTGTATCCAGTGGTAGCTAATCCATACACTTTATCAACTCCTCTAACACCTGAGCTAACCTGCTTTACCCTTTTAGACCTAAAAGATGCCTTCTTTTGCCTCCCTATCAACACAGCCAGCCAGAAAATTTTTGCATTTGAATAGGAAAGCCCTAAAAGTGGGCGAAAAACCCAGCTCACATGGCCCGTTCTCCCTCAGGGCTTCAAATGCTCCCCAACTCTGTTTGGGGGGCAACTTGCGAAAGATCTGGAGTCCTAGGAAGCTCCACAGGAAGAAAGGAAGCAGTACGTAGATGATCTTCTAACAGCCACTCGGGGGAGAGAAGCATGTGTAGCTTGGACAGGAAGCCTCTTGAATGTCCTAGGACTCCAAGGATACAGAGTATCAAAGCAAAAAGCACAGGTAGTGAAACAGAAAGTAATCGACCTGGGGTACGAGGTGGGTGCTGGGCAGCAGACTTTAGGGCAGGCTCGCAAAGAAGCCATCTGCCAAACCCCAAAACCCCAGACAATAAAGGAACCCCGAACCTTCTTAGGCATGGCAGGGTGCTGCCGGCTGTGGGTTTATAATTATGGACTGCTCGTCAAACCCCTCTGTGCTCCTATTGCCAATGGAAACAGAGATCTCCAGTGGACAGAGGAAGCCACGCGGGCCTTTCACCAGCTAAAGAGTGCCTTCATGTCAGCTCCAGCCCTGGGACTTCCAGATGTAAGTAAACAATTCTTTCTATTTTCCCATGAAAAACAGAGAATTGCCTTGGGAATACTGGCTCAGGACTTGGGTCCATACCAAAGGGCAGTTGCTTACTTCTCCAAGCAGCAAGATGCAACAGCCAAAGGATGGCCAGATTGCCTCAGAGCTGTAGTAGCAGTCGTGCTGAATATTCAGGAGGCACGCAAGTTTACCCTGGGACAGAAAATGACTGTGCTAGTGTCCCACACAGTGTCCGCAGTACTGGAAGTAAAGGGTGGCCACTGGGTTTCACCACAGAGGTTCCTGAAATACCAGGCCATCATGGCAGAGCAAGATGATGTAGAGATAGTGATGACTAATATTGTCAACCCAGCTTCAAGGAGAAGCTGTACACCACAATTTGCCTGGAGACCACTGAAGCTCCCTACTCCAGCCGCCCAGATTTGAAGGACACTCCTCTGGACGATGCAGAGACCTGGTTCACTGGCGGGAGCAGCTCCGTTGCCAGTGGAAAGCGACATGCTGGGTACGCAGTGACCACCTGCAGAGAGGTAACAGAATCCACACCCTTACCAACAGGCACCTCTGTGCAGAAGGCTGAGATAATTGCCCTGAGCCGTGCCTTAGAAATGGCAAAAGGAAAGAGGATAAACATCTACACAGACTCGAGGGATGCATTTGGAGTCGTGCATGCAATGGAGCCATCTGGAAAGAGAGAGGACTGCTGACCTCACAGGGAAAGAACATCAAACATGCACAAGAGATAATCCAGCTGCTGGAAGCAGTTCAGCTGCCTGAAAAGGTAGCAATTATGCATATTAAGGCACACCAAAGAGTGAGCTCAGAATTGGAAGAAGGAAATGAGCTGGCAGATAGAGAGGCAAAGGAAGCAGTGAAAGGTGAGGTAACTATTGAAGGAGGCCTAATTTCAGATGGACAAATTTCCCTTGAAGGTAAACCAGAATATAATAAGAGAGATAGAAAATAATTGAAGATCAAGAAGAGACGTACAACCAAGAAGGGTGGGCTACCATTGAAAAGAAGCTGGTGATCCCTTCCCATTTATTGTGGTCACTGGTAAGGGAAGAACACCAAAAGGCACACTGGGCAATAGATGCCCTATACAGCTACATGATTGAAAGAATCGTTGCAAGGAATTTATATGCCACTATTAGCTAAGTGGCCCAACAGTGTGAACTTTGCCTCCAGACTGACCCCAAAAACACCCCCAGGCTGAACCTCAGTCAGATTGGGAGAGGCCATGGGCCTGGACAGCAGTGGGAAATTGACTTTTCAGAACTCCCAAGGAAAGGGGATTGTCGGTATTTATTGGTATTGACAGACACATTTTCAGGGTGGCCAGAAGCATTCCCCACCAGAACTGTCAATGCTCGAGAAGTGACCAGAGTATTATTACAAGAAATAATACCACGCTTCAAAGTTCCAGCCACAATACCCTCAGATAGAGGATCACATTTCATTTCCAAAATAGTGCAACAGATTAGTAGCCACCTGGGCATAGATTGAGAACTTCCCACTCCATATCACCCCCAATTAAGTGGCCAGGTGGAGAAAATGAATCATTTGATGAAGCAGAAGATTGTAAGACTCGGGCAGGAGGTTAATCTACCCCGGCCCCAAGCTCTTCCACTGGCACTACTGTGAATTCAAACTAAACCTCAGGCTAAAGAAAAGCTGAGTCCTTTGAAAATGCTTTATGGAAGACCATAAGAAATACAAAAGAGAATGTCCACCCACACTGGGGAGGTAACACTGGCCACCTACATGGTGGCTTTAAGCAAACAGCTCAGAGAAATTGAGAAATACGTAGCTGAAACTCGGAGCAAGGAGTTAGATGAGCCAGTACATAACATATAGCCTAGAGATGATGCATATGTGAAGTCTCTTGCAGAGAAGACTTTGGAACCACATTGGGAGGGACCGTTCCAGGTGCTTCTCACCACCTTCACCGCAATCAAGATCAAGGAACAGAAGGCCTGGATCCATCACTCTCGAGTGAAGAAGGCCCCAGAAGCCCCCTTGGAGAGTGACCCAAGGAGACAATGAACTGAGACTAAAACTTACTCAGGCAAAATGAGTATATTGCGGTATATTGCGGTCAGGGGTAGTTCATACTTTCACTTAAAGAGTTGCTTTGTATATAATTATAATTGAAGTCTTAACATTAGAGAGTACCTCTATTCAAAGTGATGCAGGATGGCCTTGGTCCCAGGCTTTTAATCAGTATACTGGATCCATGGGAGAACTTCCTGAGATAAAAGAGTTAAACCTATCCACTGTAGTAATTCACGGGGATCAGGTATATGAGGAGCAGGAGTGCCAAGAATGAGAACTGTGGACACTTCAGGGAATCAGAAGAGAGGAAATCAAGGTAGCATGCCAGGTGATCAATAAGCCGGTTGATGAGAGACCAGATGCAATTAGTGTCTCAGCCTCTCCTGTATACAGGCGCCAGGAAGTTTTTGACAGCCTAAGTGAATCAGACTGTTAGTGTAATTTCACCCTGATACAGCCTGTAGAAGTGGGCCATATTCCAAAGGCAGTGTGGTCTGGAGAGGATGAATGAAGAAGAACCTTCTCCACTTACAAATCATACCAAAGAAGCCACTAGTGTCACTTAGCACCAATAAAGAACAACTGGCAATTCAGAAGAAAATGCTGAGCTTTCTGAAGGGGTCAGAAGGAGGGGAATCTTCCAAATGAGTTGATGATTCAGAAACTTTATTTAATAACAATCCTTCTCTATAAACCTATACTATAAACCTACTCTATAAACCAAAACTACTCAACAATCCTACTCTAAAGTCTTAATCTACAATTATACTCTAAGTTGGTTATCTAGATAAGATCTTCATTGTTTCATTCTTCTTCTACATTCCTCCTTCTTCTTCACTGCGTTGATGAGTTGTGTCAGGGTGGATGCTGGCGTGGCTGAAGTTACAAATGGATGCTGTCCACAGGGGAAAAAAAACAACAACAAAAAAACCAAAAAAGAACAGTGAACCATTAGTTTTTCCAAGCTCAGTCCTTAACAGAGTCAATCCCAGGATTCCTCTGGGTCCTGAAAAGACCCAGAAAGAGGAGCAATGGCACCATCTGCTTCCCAGGCGTCATGAGCAGGACCTTGCCATCACAGGCAAACATGGGCCAGAATCCCATTCATTTGTTTATTGTGATGTCTTCACCTTGCAGGGATTTTTGCCCTGCCAGTGCTCTAGAAATGGTGCTTTCTGTCCCTGGGATTTCTTCCTTTCAGGAAACTCCAATGACTCACATAGGTCCCTGTCTTTGAAAGACAGGCACTGTGCTGATTTCCACAGGGACAGAAAGCAGTGTCTGCCTTTCCATGCCCTGCCCCTCCTGTGCTGGGTGGCACCTTCCTTCCCAGCAGGGCCAGCCCAGTGGCACTGGGCCCTGCAGTTCCCTCTCTGCCACACAACCTGGCAGTGACCCTGGGGCAGTTCCCGTCTGCTTGAGCGTGCCAGGCAGCAGATGGGGCTGGGACAAGTCCCTCTCAGCTGTCCCTGTTTGCGTGCCAGAAACCACCAAGGGTGGGCTGGGGGCACAAACCAGGGCCCCTCAGAGGCTCAGAGGGAGCCCCCCACAGCCCCTCCTGCCCACAGCCAAATCTCTGACCCCTCAGCTGGGACTGGCTTCCTTGGCTTCCTGCACCACCATTCCATGTCTCTGTAGCCTGCATTGCTCTACTTCAATTCTTTTGCCATTAGGTAAAACTGAACACCCACCAAATTACAAAAGAGGACAAGAGAAACATTCAGAAAACACAGCGTCTCTCCTCTCAGGAATGCAGAGAGGTGGAGTTAATCAGTTTTGTGAAGAACAGGTCCAAGGGAGACTTTATTACCACTTTCCAAGTGTTCAGAGTAGCTTTGAAGAAAGTGGAGAACATCTTTAACAGGGCCAGTAACAATAGAATGTGGACAAATATTATGAAACACAAAGGAGATCTAATCAGAGTAGATCTAAGGAAGAACTTGTTTACTCAGAGCATGGTGCCACCCTGGCACAGGTTGTCCTGAGAGCTTGTAGGTCAGGCAGGAAAGGGCTCTGAGCAACCTGATCTCTGTAAAACCATCCCTGCTCACTGCAGAACACTTGGACCAGAGAACCTTTACAGGGCCCTGCCAGCCCAGCCCAGTCTGGGATTCCTCACTGTTTTCATTTGAACAGCACCAAGAGTGGAAGTGAGGAGGAAGGGGGCTCATCTGATGCCTTGGACTTCAGTGGAGGAGGAGCCCATCCCTCAGAGCCTGTTTCACCTGCAGCCCCTTCCCATTTTACCTGCAGGAGCTCCTTGGCAGACCAGCGCCGCGCCTCGTCTCTCTGCAGGCAGCAGCTCAGGAAGTCACGCAGGCGAGATGAAAATAGGTTGGGCTGCCGCAGCTTTTGTCTCCCTCCTGTGCCTATCAGCAGTTGAGGCTGGGAAAAAAGGAAACAGCAGGCTCCACCTGCTTCTTCCCCATCTCTCACTGCTCTCCCAGATCCCATTGCTTAAGCTCCATTCTGCAGTGGCACTTTCTGCCCTGGCACAGACCCAGAGATGACTTTCATTTACCAACCAAAAACCCAAACCCCGATGCAGCCACAGCTTTTCCAACATTCAGCACACCTTGCCTTGGCAGCTGCTTTCACTGACTGGCCTAAATAGTGGGAACTACATCGCCAAAAGCATGTTTCCTTCCTTGAGGATTCACACCAGGATGACAGGCTGTTTGGAAGAGAGACTTTGCAAAACTAACTCTACTTTCCAAGGATTAGTGCATTAAAGGTATCTGTGCAGTGCTTCTTGGTCCCTTAAGCACAGTTGCCATAAAACAAAACTCATCAAGCTTTTGGCTTTGTTCTTGAAAATAGTGGTAACTGGAAGGAAAGAAAGGAAATCCACCAGCTATTCCTCAGGAAAGGAAACAAACATTTAAATCTCAAATTCCAGACAGACGCATTACGATGCACACAGAAATGTACTGGAATGAAAATGCTTGGGCACACCGGAGCCACCTGCAGCTCTGTCTCTCAGCAGTCTGAAAATTTCAGCTTCCCTTAAGCGGCAAAAGAAAAACTTTTCATGGTCCCATCAGAAGGAGAGGTTCCATCCCTATGGTCATCCTCTGCTCATCTGGCTACTCAAGTCAATACATTCATGGTAGGCCCATCCCAGAAAGTGCCAGGAAACAAATGGGAGGTTTTGGCTGGCTCTCCCCCTCACCAGGCTCTGCCTTGCTGATGTGGAGAACGTGGCTTGGGCTACGCAAGAAACGCGGTCACTGAGGGGTTCAGCAGCACTGCACAAGAGGCAGAAGAAACTTTGTGGCCTTTACACCCTCATGCCCAGGTTTCAGGCATGTCTCCCAGGGAGAAGAAACTGCAGAAAGGGGTTAAGTTCCTCTCTAAAACCCAGAGCTTTAGGAACTTTGTTGGGTTTGTGCTTCTTTTCTTCATTTCTGGAAATGTAACACCAGTTCTGAGAGGCTTGTGTTGTGGTTTTAGGGGCATCTTCCCAGACAGACAAGTGGGAACAACTTGAAACCCAAAGCAAAGTGTTGCCTGAGAAGAGTTGGGGAGGGTTTGCCTGTGCTAAGGCTTGAGCTGTCTGGCAACCCCCTCCGTGATGTGCAGAAACATCCAGCTGCTCTAACGCGCTGGCAAGCCAGAGGGAGAGAGCTCAGTCTGCTTTTGCAAGATGGTGTTTAGAAACATAAGACACAGACTTGGAACTATTCAAACCTCAACAAAGATAGACAAAAATAACAATGGCAAGAGGCCTTGGAGTCTCCATAAAAATGCCCACCACTATCATGAGAACTCAGTGCTCATGGCACTGAAAGAGATGACCAAAGAGACTTTGCTATTATCCTCTTCAACCCAAAGGAGAATTTCAAGGCCTGAAATAGATATGCGCTCCCCTTGAGTACAAATAATTGATGTGGCTTTCTTTACTTTTCCCACCCCACCAGAGTCACAAAGGGGGTTTTATCCTGTCCCTCTGCAGCTGTGCTCAGCCATTGGACATGGAGGGGAGAGGGAGTCCTCAGTGTCATTAGAACTCTGCAGGCCAGGGATGGCCCTGCTCCTGTGCTAAAGGAGCACAGCACCCGTGTCAACTCCCCACGTTGGATCCCAGCCCAGGCACATGGCTGCAAGCTCATCAACTTGTTAAAGTACCAAGAAACAGCCAAGGGTTTGGTGGATAATTCAAACTGCAGTCGGAGAAAAACACATCCTAAACTCATCCAGGCCACCCACACATATGTCTGAACAATGTACAGATGACTTGAAAGCCTGAAAGTTTCCAAGACCCACAGGATTTGGAAAAGATGCTGCAGTGCAGAGGAGAAGGGCTGTGTTTAAAAAGTGAAAAAGCAAGCAGAACTGCTTGGGCATTGCTTCTGGGTTTTTTTTCTCTTTTTCTTTCTCTTTTACTTTTCGTTTGCTTTTTCTTTTATGTTTGCTTTTGCTTTTTCCTTTTTTCTTACTTTTCCTGTAAAATTTAAACTGGGAAGGTCTAGCCTCCATTTCTCAGGATATTATCACATGTCTAACCTTTCCACCGAAAAATTCTTGTCCTTCAGAAACAGAGCTCCAAGATTGTTCAGAAAACAAGTGAGAAATGTCAGGCATGGCTGGAGGCCAAAATGGCAGGTTTCTGAACCACTTCCCTTCTGATGCAACCAAAACTAGAGCAGATGCTGATGTGCTGCAGGGACATTTGTAGAAGGGGACCTTGGTGGAAGTGGTGCCAGCAGATGGCAATGGGACTTTGTCCAATGGAACACAGAACATGGGACAGGTGCAAAAGACAGCGGGATCAGGGAGTATTTGCACCTTACCAAGACAGGAGTTCCATTCCAGTAAGGAACTTCTCCTTCCACCATTTCAGTGCCCACGATCCCAAAGGCCCAGATGTCCACTTTGGGGCCATAGGGTTGACCTGTCAGCACTTCAGGCGCCATCCACCAAAAAGTGCTGGCCACGGAGCTCCATCTGCTCTGCTCAGGGGTGAGCTGAGCAGAGAGGCCAAAGTCAGCTGTGGAGAAAACAACAAACCATGAAAGCCAGCTCCAATTAGGAAACCAAGCCAAAGAATTCCCCCCTCTCAGGCTTAGAAGGTGCTGTTGAATCTCCTGGAGAACTGTCCACGCTCAGTTTCCATTGGGCTTTAGCCAAGGAAGTATGGAATTGGCCACTTCCAAAAAATCCCAGGTTTTTTAACACTGCTCACAGCAGTGGACTGTATTCCCCTGAAGCTTTCAATTGTAGCTCCGTCCCTCTGGAAGGGACCCACACAGAGCAACACCACTCTTGATTGCTTGTGGTTCCTTATACCTCTGTGCATGTTGCAACCCTGTCACCAGGTCACAGTGGGTGCCCCTGCACTGCCACCAGCACCATTTTTGGGGAGCTGGCTGTCACTCAAAGCAGCCCCACAGCCCACATCCCTGGAATGCTGCACCTGACCAAGAATAGACTGACCCAGCTTGACAGAGCCGTCGGTTCTGAGGAGGATGTTGCAGCTCTTAACATCTCGGTGGATGACATGGTTGGAGTGGAGAAAATCCAGTCCTTGCAGGCACTGAGAGAGAGAACAGAAACAGGAGGGAAAAAATAGTGATGTGATTTCATTACACAAGAAAGGAAACAAAGAACCTAAAAGATTCCCTGTTCCCAGGGGTAGGGAGAGTAATGGCAAAACACAGTGCCACTGAGAGCAAGAGCTGGCTGCTCCAACACTTGCAGAGCAGGACCTTTCTAAGCAAAGGCATGTCAGCTTTTGAAAGAGCACCAGCACCTGCTCTTGTAGACTGTCCCCTGCAAGCCAGCCAGGATGACTCCTGCTGCAGTGGACCTACTATCGCCATGCAGAAGACAAAGGAGGGGTTTTGACAAGAAAGAAAAAGTCCCTCCCTTTGGTGTGAAGCAAATCACTTTTGGGTGGGAGGCTGCATGACAAAGGTTTTATTGCTGGCCTCAGCACAGGCTTGGAAGTATCACATCAGTCACCTTCCTGAAGCAAAGAGCATTTAGGCTGCACTACGATCCTTTTCAGCTGAGGACTGTGAGAAACGAGTCTCTCTTTTTTCTTTGCTGCTTGTTTCAAATCCTGACACCAGCACCTTTGCTTTCACAGGCAAGGAATGCAGTCAAGGCAGGCTCCAGGCAAATGTTTAGAGAGGCAAGGTGGAGAACAGCAAATACAAATACATGAGGCAGAGCAAGAATACAACAGCAGGAGATAAGAGTACTGGCACTGAGTACAGGGAGTGCTGGGCCACTGGAGGGCCTTTCACTTGAGATGCTTTTACTTGCCCATAGCATAGCAGCAACACAGAAACAAAGCTTGGCACAGGAAATCCCTCCAGGTCTGAGCCCCTGTATCCCAGACAATCCTGCCCAAGCCCTTGGCAGCACAGATGGCATTGCTGACCTCCTGACTGATGGCTGCCATCTCATCTTCAGACAGGTAGGTCTTGCTGATGACATCCCTCAGAGTGCCTCCGTCCATGAACTCCATAACCAGCCAGAATTGCTTACCCACAAGGAAGCTGAAAGGAGGAAATAAAGGTGTGGAAAAGAACGTGCATGGCCATGTTGCTGTTTGGAAAAGAAAGGGATTGATCCTTGTTTTCAGGTCCCTTTGAGACAAGACCAGGAAAAAAAGAATAGACCTTCCCTCTCAGCTGTGCATTGTTTGCAATCTGTGCAGTCTCAAGGAGAAAGGCACAGCTGTGAAAAAAGAGATGTCTTAGATGGACAGCAAGCAAAAAAGTGCAGTTTCGTAACAGCCCAGATAAAAAACCTGTCACAAGTGGAGTTTCTGGAAATTAGCACCTAGTCTTCCTGGCATGCACAGCAATGGAAAACAGGGGCAACAGTCCAAGGAAAATCCTTGTAAGTTTACCTGGACTTAAGAAGACACTTAAAAAAACTCAAGCCCCAGAAAAAAGTGCTGGCTGTAAATGTAGAGGCAATTGATTGAGTAAGGTATGACTGATTGGAGTTTTTGAACAATTTTCAAATACCATGTGCCAGGGAAGACTCATGCAGACAAAATGCAATCTCTTCCCATCCACTGGAGATGAAAAGAGCAATAATAACTGGCCAATAATTACAGCTCTGTTTTTTGCCACTGACCAAAGTCAGCTTTTACCTGGCATGTTTGCAATATATGAACAAACATTCATGGAACAAAAGCAAAACTCACCTGTCTAAACAGTTGACCAGGTTGGGATTCCTATTCATTTTCATGACCATCAGTTCATTGATTTTGAGTTCCTTCTTCCTCAGTCGGTGAAGATTTATTTTCTTTATGGCCACCTAAAATGACATTGAAAATCAATAACTTGAGAAGTGGGTTACACAAGACCACAATGCGAGTGATGGAGCTGGTGATTTTGCAATGACACAGCTGAGCTGTGCCAAACTGCCTTGTGATTAGGCACTGCAGAAATTAGGGACTGACATTCCAACAGCCCATTTCTCTGCCCCCTTGGGGGCAGTTAAAGAACACATAGGGCCACTGACATTTTGCCTTGTCCACTTGGTAACAGTGGTGTCTCAACTATCACCCACAAACCCCTGGCCACACCCTCTGCTGCTCTTTCTAGGATTCAGAAGAAGTAATTCCATGCCTTAATACTCTGTGGATCCATCTTGGGCTATGGGCAGGGCTTAGGGCTTTTAGGGACGCCTTGCAGATCTCTCCCTACGTGCAGTTCCCAAGTGCAGCACTGCAGGTGGCTAAGCAGCTGCCAGAAACTTTCAGATGTATTTGCTGGCAACCAGAAATGAGAATTCAGGACTCTGAAGCTGTAGCCCCAAAGAACAGTGAGGTGCCCTAAGGCACCACCTTTGTTTCAGCAATGGAGAGCAAGTGAGCGCCTCCTTCTCTGAAAGGAACCGCTGCCCTCCGTGCCTTCCTTCTGCCAGCTGAGGAGGACAAAGTCCCAAATGTATTTCATGGGCTGGCACCAGGCTGTGCTTCTGGTGCCTTTTCAGCACAGCTCTACCCAAAGCTCCAGCCACAGCTCACACCAGAGGGGAAAGCCCCTCAAGAGCAGCAGAGTCTGCAGGAGCTGTTGACATTTACCTCTCCTCCTGTGGAATTGTCGCGTGCTCTAACCACATGACCAAAAGTGCTAGAAACAAAACAGAAGCAGAAAAGGAGAAGCCACTTAGATCTTGCATGAAAGCCAGCCCACACAGGAGATCAATGCTGTAAATGCTTAAAACTTGCAGGATGCAGGAGGGCTCTGCCAGAAGGCAGATGATGCATTTTCCTCTCAAGTGCATGGGCACTGGGTCTGTCCCTGAAGCATTGGGGTTTACTGCCTCAACTCCTAAAGACAGCTTCTTCTTTCATCTTGGGTTTCAATTTCCAAACTGTGCAGTTTTTATCCTGACCACAGAGCATTTCCCTCAGCAAAGTCTTGGAAAGAAATGTTCCTAAGAACTGCTATCTCACAGCTATCAGGGAGTTGGTTGCTATTTCAGGCGAGCAAGATTCTTCTCCCTTCATTACTGTGGCCAGATGATTTAGAGACGTCCAGAAATGCTAAGGAAATTAACACAGAACTGTCTCACACTTGAGAGACAAGGAGACCTTCCAGCTCCTGTTTCTTGATGCAGGGCAAGACCTCGGCAGCATGGAGATGTCTCTGACAATGCCTTCTGAGCCCACTCACAAATTCTGAGCTGCACTGAGACATGGGACAATCTATCCCCACTGTCTCAACATGTTTGCCGCTGGCCTGACTTCATGCTGGATAGATACTCCACCGAAAAAACACCTGCCCCATGGTTGTGTAGAAGTAACTGTAGTTGGACTCACCTGTTGCCCATATACTCCAGCTCAGTGTATTTCCTAGTGGGATTTTCCATGGAGTTCACCATTCTCTCTGAGCGAAACAAAATGCAAGATGCTGACTTTAAAGCAGAGGACCCAGCTTCCAGGAGATACAAAAGGCAGCCCCAGTGCCTGGAGCTCTGAGCCCTTTGTGCTCGGCTGGGTAACAACAACAACAACCAGGCAGACAGCTCAGAGCACAGGTGGCCAGCACAGAGACTGATTTTCTTCAGCAGCTCCTCTGGGGAGTCCTAAATGTCCCTGTGATACCAAACTCAGCAGAAACATTTGGTAGGGCTGTGCTGACACGTGCACACACTGCACTGTCCCTCAGACAGAAATACAGCAGACGTACTCAGCAGCTCCAGGGAGTCACCCTCGGTCTCCTGTGGCTGAGCAGCAGCTGGGTCAGCGCGGGAGGTGAACAAACTGCCCCGGCTCCACTTCTCAGGTCGGGGAGCAAAGGCTCCTTTAGACAATGCTGCTGCTGCAGGAGGTTTGGTGACAGAGCCCGTGGAGACCTGGGACAAGAAGTGAGTTTATGTCAGAAAGGTGGTTGGCAGAGATTACCCTGAGATCCCTTTCTTAAATGCAAGCCCGTATGAAGGTGCTGTCAGCCACATGCAGCGCTCTTAAAACGGATTACTTGGATGTCCACTTCTCAAAGTGGATGGGTCAAAACCAAAGGCTAGTTCTACTGGGGTTCATCGCCACATTCATCTTTGCTTTTCATGGATTTTCAGAAAGATGACTGCCACAATCACCATTCCACTTCCTCTCAAGGATTCCTTTCCCCCTCCAAGGGCTGCAGACACCCTTGCAGCTCCTTGTTCAAATGTTCTGCCTCCTCCCACTGTGCCCCCTTTTCTTGCAACATCTTCAGGTCATGCTCAACCTGTAGCACTTCTGGTGGGGATGGTACCTGTGCCTCATGCCCAACTTGGGCCTCTTCATTGCCAGAATTTGGCTGGAAGACTTCACAGGCTGCCTGGCGAGATGTCAACACTTGCACCTCAAATCAAACAGAACAAAGCAGTCAGACACTACAGCTTGTCCCTGTCAGCCAAGAGGCATAGACTGTGAGAAAAGGGAAAGAACAGATTGACAGGGGATACAGACAGCTTGTTTCAATCCTCCATCTGGGTCATCCTGTTCTCCTGTAAAAACACCTCAAGAAACAAAGCTATTCAGCAGCCCAGGAAGTGTCCTTGAGAGCAGCTGTGATACACACTACAGCAGGATGGCACTGAGAGGCATCACCCCACTCCCTGCTGCTCTGCACTGGAAAGGCAAGAAGGGCAGAAACCACCAGTTTGGTGACTGCAGTGGCTATCCCTCTTTCACTCACTGGCTTTTCTAGAGCCTGAGAGAGGAGATTAACTTTCTCTCTGATGATTTTCATTTCTTTCTCCAGCCTCTTCTCCAATGCCTTGATCCTAGCTTGAGTTTTTGGCAGCTCTCCCTGCAGGCATTCCTTGATGTTCTGTGAACAAGGGAGAGGACGATTCAGGAGTGGAGTGGTTGCTATTCTTTTCCTCAACTGGTTTGGTTGATCACCCCTGTGCTGATTGAGATTCATCTTTGGAATTCTTCTCATGTCTTCCTTGTTCCTCCTCCTCCTCACTGCCATGATGGCACTCTGAGCTTCAGGCAGCTCTGCTTGTGCCTCTGCCTTGATGTTCTGTACACACAAGTGCAGGGCAAGTGACTGGGAGCTGCCATCAGGCTCAGCTTTTTCTTCTTGCAGCCTCCAAATCACGTTTCTTCAGCCACTTCTTTCTGCTTCCCTACCCACATCTGCTTCCAATGTAACCCTCCTGTCCCAGTGCTGGTCTCTGCAGATTCCAAGGCTCTGTGCTTCCAGTGCCTGTGGGACTCCTGGCCTCCTCAGTCCCAAGAGCTCTGGTTTATGCCCCTCTTCCTGCCCTTCCCTCTGTCACCTGCCCACTCAGGCTTACCTGGCCATTCTGCTGTGGCTCTTCCAGCTGCTGCCTGAGCTGCCCTTCCTGCTCTCTGGCTGGGAACAGCTCTCCCTGAGTCTGGCACGGCATCTCTGATGGAGCAGGCTGCTCCTGATCTTTCTCTAGAAGGAGCTGCACAGAAAGCAAGAGAAGATGGGTTTCAACTTCCCATATGACCTTTGTGGGCCATGACTCAAAGACTGATGGGCTCACACGTTCCCAAAGCACTGTGCTGCTGCTCTGCTGGCTCATTCTCTGCCCAAGGGGAGGCACAGATTCCAAAGGGACCCTGGCCCTACAATCAGGGGCCCTCTGGGACTGAAGCTCCAACAGCCTCTCAGGCAGCTGGCAGGGAAGGTGTGGCATTTCTCAGGGTTCTGGTGAGGGCCTCCCTCTGCTTCTGCCACGTCCTGTTTGTCTTTCAGTAGTGACTGACACCCAGCCCTGTTGCACAGCTCCATCCTGACTCTGCAGGTGGTTTCCTGTGTGAGCTCACTCCTTGTGAGAGACACTTCTGGAGTTCAAGTTCCCCTCAGGCCTGCACCAGCACCTCTGCCTTCCTGACATCTACACCCTTGTTAGAAACCCTGGTCATTCAGGAGATAAGGATGCCTGCAAAGATCTTCTGATGGAGGTCACAGAGCCTCTATGGCCACCTCAGTGTATGGAGGAGGACCAAGGTGTTTCTTCTCCCTCTTTTGTCAACTGACAAGTCTGACCAGCAGTAACAGAGACTCTCCTAAGGCCCCATGAACAAATGCACTTACACAGCCCTGGGGATGCCAGTGAAGGAAACCAAGTGTCATGTAATGCATGGCATGTATGACCAGAGTCACCAAACAGCACCTAAACATGGAATTGTTCCATCTCACTCAGACAGGCAGAAAATTAAAGAATTAACTGTGGACTTCTGAATAGAAGAGGCTGGAGGAGGAAAACAGCTGTGAAAAGAAAATACCATCATATCTGGATGGGGGAAACATCTCTGCCTGGTCACAATTGGTCAATGGAACGTGTCTGTAATGCTTTCCTGAAAGAGATGCTTTAGCTGAGCTTTGCACCTTCAGCTGCTTTGGAGCAGAGGTGGGAAGATTCAATAATGTACATGCTACATAGCATAGATAGATAGATAGATAGATAGATAGATAGATAGATAGATAGATAGACAGAGAGATGGATCTCACTCTTACAATCCCTCTTTACTGTCCTTTCTGTTGCTGCACACATCCACACTTGGTAGCCATTGCCCTGATCAGCAGCAATCCTGAGATTGCTCTCCTGTTGCTTCAATAAACCACACTCTTGGGGAATCTGGAGCCTGTAGGTCCTTATGGAATGCAACCAGACCCAGAGCATTGCACTGGGAACTGCACTCTTTGTGCATCTGTGCTGGGGCAAGTTCTCCTCTTGGACTCGACCACACTGATGGTGCTGAAGTGGCTGTCATGAGAAATGCAGCCCAGCCCCTCCCAGCTCCTCTGATCTCTGAGGACCAGCTGGAATTCAAGGGCACTGATTTCCTGCTCAATTCCCAAGCACCACGCATACTGATTAGCTGGGCTGCAAAAGGGCACGGGCACTGTTAGCCTGACAGTGATGTGCAAGGCCCTACTGGCTGGCCTGGCACCAGAACGGCTCCTTCTGAACCAACTTCCTTGCCCCAAAACTATGTGTTCTCATGCAAAAATACAGCATCCTCCAGAAGTGACACCTTGGAAAGTAAAATTCAAGTAGACCCAGTCCCAGCACTGGAAAAAAGCAGGAAATATTGACAAAAAGCACCCTAATTCATGGGAAAAAAAAAATGAACAGGGATCCTCTGCCAGGAAACACAAAAAAAACCCAAAAGAAACCAGGGGGAAAGTTCACTTACGCAGGTGGCAAAAATATTTGGATGCAGTAATGGGATGCTAAAAGTCGCAGATGAGCCTCCCATTGTCCAGGCTAAATCTCCCTCAGCACCTCCTCACTGGCCTTGTGCTCCACCCCCTTGCCCAGCTCCTGTGCCCTTCTCTGCACTCGCTCCAGCCCCTCAATCCCTTTCTGCGGCACAGGGCCCACAGCTGCACACAGCACTCCAGCTGTGGCCGCAGCGCTGCCCAGCACAGGGCCACGCTCACTGCCCTGCTCCTGCTGCCCCTCTGCTGCTGACACAGGCCACCATGCCCTTGGCCTTCTTGGCCACCTGGCCACACGCTGCCTCCTCTTCAGCTGCTCAGGATTGCCAGCCCTGTGTCCTTTTGGCCCATGCAGCTCCCCAGCCACAAAGGTGCCCATCTAACTTCAGATACAGCATGCACCATTTCTAGATGGCCTTTTCCTCTTCCGAGCAACACAAGACAGAGGTCAAAGACTTGAGCTTCACCCCCACTCCAGGCTTCAAAACAGCAGACTACAAAGCTGACGACTACACAAAATATGCATCAACAGAAACTCACTGCTTCTGCTGTTTCCCTCACAAGAAGGCTGCACAACTCCGCACTTTGTTTCTTTCACCGCACGGGACAAGAATGGCCCCCCACAGCTGCATGGACAACACAATCCTCCCCTTGCAGCTTATCAAAAGCCAAAAGACACCTGGCCCAAAAGAGACTGTACAAGCAAAGAACTAGTCTAGGAAACTTGAGACTGGTTTCACAAGCCCAACCCACCTTTCCAAAAAGGGAAAACAAACAAACCAAGCCCTGGCACCTCCAGCATTTCCGCTTGTGCACTTGGCCATAGCACTGCAGAAGCCAAGAGATAGAGCTTCTCTTAGCCAAGCAGCCAGATGCTCTCCCAGAGGCACCAGCCCTTTGGTGCCTCAACATGACAGCTCAAAGGGCAAGTTCTGCTGGCGTTGCCTGGAGAAAATCACGAGGTCCTGGTAGGACTCCAGCACTCAGCATCCTCAGCCAGCAACAGCAAAGTGCTGTCTGCTCTGAACCTTCCAGCTCTGCCTTGCACTAAAGACAGCACCACACACAACTGGCACTTACAGATTCAGAGGGTTCTGGTGTGACCACTGATGCAGGCTGGTGCTCATCCACCTCAGTTTGCTCCTGTCTGGCCTCTTTGCCAGGAGCAGCAGGAGCCAGGGGAGAGACGGCTCTTGGTTCTGTCATCTGTGACAAGAAAGAAGCATGAGGGAAAGGCTGTTACCTATCATTTAGAACCTCCTTTCCAACAGATGTACAACTACATATTCTAAGGAGAAATCATAAACTTTGTTGGCAATGGGATTCCAAGTTACAGCCACCAAATTAAAATGGGCCAATTCTACAGAACTCCAGATGGATATGAAGTTGATTTTCCTCCCTGGCTGCTATCAGTAAGTAAGTTGTCTTGGCAGAATGGAGCTTTTACTTCTTGGAAGCTCTCAAATGGAAAACTAGGAAAGCCACATCAACGCCTTTGCTGCTACTTCTGCTGCAGATGTGGAAAACTCAAACTGGATCAGGATCCCATTCCACAAGTGGAAAAGGGCAGGAAACGTTGAGCAGAAGCAGCCTTGCTTGCAGGAAGTGGAGGAAAATGAACAGGCCTTTTCCTCCTAGCAAGCCAACAGACCAATGAGCCAACAGACCATAAGATGGAAGTGTCACCCAGTCCAGTGTCTAAAGCACTTGGATGCAGTGACGGGATCTTTGGTGCTGAACGAGCCCTTGTACTCAGCACTGTCACGCAGGCATTAATGGAAGTCTGCCTGAAGGTGGCTCAAGAGCCTCCCATTGTCCAGGCTAAAGCTCCCTCAGCACCTCCTCACTGGCCTTGTGCTGCACCCCCTTGCCCAGCTCCCGTGCCCTTCTCTGCACTCGCTCCAGCCCCTCAATCCCTTTCTGCGGCACAGGGCCCACAGCTGCACACAGCACTCCAGCTGTGGCCGCAGCGCTGCCCAGCACAGGGCCACGCTCACTGCCCTGCTCCTGCTGCCCCTCTGCTGCTGACACAGGCCACCATGCCCTTGGCCTTCAGATACAGCATCCATCATTTCCTGTTCTACAACCACATCATCTAAGGAGATATCATAAAGTTTGAAAGGAATTGAATTGTAAGGCACTCTGCATTAAAATGGGCTAACTCATCCCTACAAGAACTCGCTCTTCGTTAAATATTCCACCCTATCTGCTGTCAGCAAGCAATGTTCTCTCTGCAAAATTCTTTAAAGCACTGAGATGGATATTAAAAAATATCCATCTATGCCTTTGTTATATTTTTTGCAGGCATTAAAAGTGATTTTCTTCTGGCTTTCCTAGCTGGCCCTCTACACTCTATTGCTACTGGCAATGCTCTCAGAATTCTCTACAATTCTGAAATACCAAGAACTTGAAATGTTCCTTTCTCACTCACCTCAGCATCAGCACCGCTGAAGACTCGCTTCAGGTGACCTGTAGTGGGCAAGGGAAAATCAACCAGATGCCGTCAGAAAACTGCCTGGGCTGCTGAATCCCACAGAACCAGTCAACCCAAACAGAGATGAGCAATGTCCCTCCAGGAGACACATTTCATTTACACAGCCAGCAAGAGATCAGGACAATATTCTTGGTTGTGCCTACACTTTGGCCTCTTTAGCCAGTAAATGAATACAAACATGACCAAGAAAATGCAAACTGTTCTTTAACATTCAATGCTTCTGTTCTACGAAACACAAAATACTGCTTTTAAACCTTCTCCTTCAGGTACTTTTTTTAAAACTCAGTTGCATGCAGTAATTCTTATTACTTGCTGGAAACAGTGTCCCAGGAAAGCTTCCCAAAATCCCCCTGAGCTGTGGCACTTCTATTGTGAAACAGCAGAGCAGCAGCTCCAGGGCTCAGGAGCAGACACTCACTGCTTTAGAGTTCGCACTTCCTTGCAAAAGGAATCACTATTTTAGCACTCAGTAAAAAATCAAGTTGGACCTTGGTCAAATCCTTTCATGAGAAAATGTAGAAAGAAAGAACCGTTCTCTGAATTCTGGGAACAACTGCAGAGTTTTTAGAAGGTCCTCCAAGAAGGTCTCCCACTCTACATTTTCAAGGCTGTCTCCCTTGTCCCAGCAAAATGAGTTAATGACAGACTCTGTTGCCACAGACTCTCCCATAGGGGGAATGGAATCCCTGCAGGTTCCCTTGCAAATGCTGCCCCTGTGGCTACAGACACCCCCTTTTTAGCTGAACATCCTGACAGGAGCTTAACCAAACCAGTGGCATCCTAATGCTCTTTCTGTTTCTAAATCAGAAACTCAGTCACTAAGAAAGAGCAGGAAGACATAGAAAAGCCAGGGTAGGTTACACCCTAACCTAAGTAGAAGGGAAACCTCTACTTACGGGCAAAGTGAGTCACGTAGTAGGCGGAAAAACAAATGCCATATGCAGCAAAAGCTGCCTTAGCTAGCATATGGATCATTGCAGAAATGCTCAGCAAGTTTGCTCCAACAGCAGGAAAAATGAGGCTCCTGTCAGTGTGCACCTGCACGCTGACAAACACCTCAAGCAGGAGAATGCTCCTCCACTGAGCAAACTCTAGGGCTGCTCTGACACTCAGGCCTTCTGTGCACCAAGGCAACATTCTGATGTCACCACTGCGATGTGGCAACCGTGCTCTGACATCACAAAGCAAGAGCAAGCTCTCTGCTGCTCTGTGAATTTATGCAAAGCAAAAACCAACTTTCACTAAGGTTGGTTGCTTTCCCTAAGCAAACACAAAACAGCCTGGGAAAATTTCCTCTGTCACAAAGCAGCACAAATTGTCCTCATGGGCCAAACCCTGTTGTTCTGGAGATCCAAGAGTAACTCCAAGAGTGCCCCAAGCACCTACAGCCTGTACCCCAACTGAGCACTCAGATGGGACACAAGCAAAGGAAAGCAGAGCAAGAAAATTTCCCACAGCATTGCACGTGTGAGAATCGACTCTCAGTTTTAAAATTTTAAAGCTTTAGTAAACCTTAACGAGGACTCAATAAGGAAAGATTGCAGCACTGGGAGTCTCCGTGTCTGTGAGTCACATGCTGATCTCCAAAGAGATGCTGTGCCTTTTATACCCTTAGCCACTCCAAAAGTTTTTTCAGTCAACTATTTCTCTGCTTTCCATTGGTGGAGATTACTTTCTTGCATCTTCCTTGGAGGTCAGCTGTTCTTACACCCTACCTCCTGGTCACAAGCCAGCCCTCCCCAAATGCCCTGACCACCAAGGCTATTACAGGGTGGAGGGGAAAGAGGACTATGGGAGGAGATATTACAATACCATCACCACACATTTGAACATCCACATCATTTCTACTTCTTAATTGTCACAGCCAACCATTACATTACTCATCTAGAACACACAGAACCAGGAGAGAAGCTACTGTTGGCATAACAGCTGAAATCATTCCTAACAAATCTCCCCACGCATTTGCACGTTTCTTGGACATGCCCAGGGCTGCGGTGCATGTACATCTCTGCCTTTATTCCCCTTTGGAAGCAGTCAAACTGGCAGCAGCTGCCCGCCAGCAGCAGCCGCTCCAGGCTGGCACCGCGACCGGCGGTGCCGATTTCCAGAGGCTTCTGTGTCCCAGGGGAAGCCAAGGCAGGAGCGGGTTGAACGGTGCTGGCGCTGCTGCTGCTGCTCTGTGCCAGAGAGCCCCGGCTGGGCCGGGCACGGTGCCCACTGCGCTGCGGGCTCTTTCTCCTGCCAGAGCTGGGTACACCTGGGAACAAGGCAGGACGACTTGTGGGGAAACCAAGGGGTTTGTGGGGCTGCACTGCTCTGCACACACCCAGGACACCTGCAGCACAGAATTTTAACCCTCAAACACGTAAAACCAGAGGGAAACAGCTGGAAAAGATTTCAGTTTGACCTTTCTTACCATCTCATCAGAAGTCTTCACAATCATCCATACCAAGCAGGGCCTGATCCCTGCTGCCAGCTCAGGGTTAGAGAGGAGGCAGTACTTGATTTCAGCCCTGGCTGTATGGGGAATCCCTTCCCTAACACCTGCACACCCAGCAATCTCACTTACTAGTTTGTATCCATGGAACTAAGACATATTCAATACTTTGCTGAAACGCACAGGCTAAATATATCCCCAAATTTTCCGATTTACTGTTTGATACTTATTGACCTATTGATACTTAAATCACTTCTAAGAATTTACTGACATAAGAATAGGAGTTTCCTGTACATCCCTGGTGGTCATTGTCACAGTTCAGAAGAAGACCCATGCACAAAATAACCCAGGACAAAACTGCGCTTGCAAGGCAAATTTATTCTATTACTTTCAGTAGCAAATAATACATACCAACCCTTGGATTCCTAAAAATCTGCTGAGCAGGACAAGGAGATGGAGCTCAGCAACAGGAGGAGGTAGGCAGTGCTCTTCCAGGACATCCCCTGGATCAAAACGGTGTTCATCTCATTCTCCTCACCCTTCCAGCCAAGAACCAGGCCTTTTATCTCCTGTTTAGGAATGGAGTTTGCCCAGTTACAGCATCAGCTCACACATGGCCGGCGCGTGAGATGAGGCCAATGAATCAAGGATTTAAAACAACTGGAAGAGATAAAATTTTAGCAAGATTTAGTTAGGCACTGCTCTCCTGGCTTTCATGAGGTCCCTCCCTCTGTGACACACCGCAGCCCTGGTTCCGTGAGGGTCTCTTGGGTTCCATGGTACGCGCCTTTTTCACATCTGAGCCTTGCTTCCCTGGCTTCCATGGACTGACAGTGGCCGTCTGCATTCCATGGGGCCCAGCTAGATCAGAGCCTGCCTTTCATCAGGTTCTGATACCTGTTCTGCCAGCTGACAGGGGAGATTTAAAGAACACAGAAACCGATGGAAGGAATGGCCTTATTTTACTGTGAGTGTTAAGGCAACACAAAAGTAAAATGGTACACCCAATAAAATCATGTTCTTGGCTTTAGCAACAAGCAAAAAGAAGCAAGGTAATGCACCTAATCATTATTATAGGAGAGAAAGGAGAGGGATTGAGAAAGGATCAACCCCAATTGCCTGAACACCATCATCCAGAGTCTGCAGTGGCTGGGGAGTGGCTGGGACTGTGTGCAGAAAAGGCCCTGGGGGTGTCTGCAGCCCAGCAAAAGGAACAAAGTTTCAGTAGTGGCCTCGCTAGGGAGCACCAAAATCGATTCTTTTCCATTGCCGGGTGTCCTCGGAGCCCCAGAGGAGAGCCCAGGGGGGCACGGAATGGAGAGCGGGGATGTGCAGGAGCCGGGAGCAGCGAGAGAGGCCGGGCTGAAGGTGCGGGGCGGGCACGGGCTGGGAGGGGGCCCAGCCCGGGGGTCCCGCAGAGCCTCCCTGCTCCAGAGCCGCAGCTGCGAGAGCGGGGCAGCTGCCGGGATCGGTGTGCCAGGGACGGGCCGCAGGTGGGGGTTCCGAGGGGCTCGGCCGGAGCAGCTTTTTGTCCCGGTGCACTGGGGGCATTGCCGCGGGGCTGGGGTCCCGGGGAAGGCGCAGCAGGACAGGGTGGCAGTGGTTGGTTTGTGGATTTGTTGTTGGGATGTTTTGTTGGCGGCTCCGGGCGGGCTGTGGGAGCCGGGAGCGGCCGGCCGGGCCCGGAGGAGCCCCTCGGGCCGGGAGCCCCCGGGCAGAGCTCTGTGCTCGGGGCCGAGGCCCGGGCGGCCCGGGGAGCGCTCGGCAGTCCGTGGGCCCCCGGCGCAGGCGGGTCCGTGTGGCCGGGCCGGCCCAGCCGTGTCCGCAGCGGGCTCCGAGGGGAGCGGCCCGGCCCGGCCGTGGCCGTGCGGGGCCTGGCGGGGCTCGGGGGGTCGGGCCGGGCAAAGGCTGAGGGAGAGCGGGGGAAGCGCTGGCACGGAGGCCCCGGGCTCCCTGTGCCCTCCTGGCCACGCAGCCGGGCTCGGGGGCCGCCTCGCTCTGTGAAATACAAAGCTGTGTTTCGTGTCTGGTACAAAAATGCAATGTGTGTATTTGTGATTGCGATATGTGTGGACAGCATCCATGGGACGGCTGAAAATTCTAATAATAACTGAGGAAAGTAAAGCATGGAAGAAGGCCTCTGAACCTGGCCTTTGTTTGCAATTAACCTGGATTGATTTAGGAGCATTTGAATTACAGCATTCAGGATGTTGCTCTTTGCTTGTAGTCAGGCCTTAAAGACTGCTGCAATAATAACCTTTTGAAGTATCATTTTAAAATATTGTTTGTATCCTTGAAACTATAGTTTTGGAATATATAGAAAGGAAATATGCTTATCTCACTCCTTAACAAAACTGAGAAAAACAGCTTGAGAAAGGAAGATGGACATCATCTCAAGGATTTCCAACTTCACCAAGGGGAGCTGATCATCACTGCTGTGAGATTTATAGTCATTGTAAAAACAAGGGGAACCCACATGTGGGGAGCTGGACTTCACCAGATGGGATTTGTCATTGTTCTTGCGGAAACTGGACCAACATCTCGGAGGCTGCCACAACCATCTAGGAGTCCTCCTTTTTTGGGACGCATCCTGAGAAAAACTAAGTCACAATAGTGTATAGAATTGTGATGTAAACAAGTAGAAATAGAAACTGCTGAGAGAGCTTCTGAGTACCCCTATAAATAGCTGTAAGGCCAAATATGGGTGTGCAGTTGGAGGGAAAACTGCCTCCACTGCTCCACTGTGCCCAGTGCTGTTTTGCTCATACTTTACCATAATTAATTAATAAATTGATTGTTGCTTGAATATTGGCCTAGACAAGCTTCTCATTTATAACAGCTCAAAGCCAGTGAAGCAATATGCAGAATAAATAGACTCCACAACCTGGTGTAGTTATGAAGTGGGTATGGATTGTCAGCGCCTGGCACAAGTAAGATAGCTCTTGTGAGAAATTGTGTCCCGAGCCCTGGTCTGGGCCACATCTTTATTCACCAAGGTGTTCCATATACATGACATTACCTTTTCATGCATATTCAATCCCTGGCCCTGCCTGTCCTCGTCTTGCATGATAATTAGATCCACGCCCTTTTGAGCATGCATTGTTCAGTGGTCTCATGGGAGTCTTTGGGTGGTCTCTGAGGCTGAAGGATGAGGTCTTCCTCATGGCTGAATTTTTGAATATTTCTTCTGTGCGTGTGTGCTTTGGTCCCTTGGTGCTTATCTGTCTGTCAATTTTGATCAGCCTGGAGACAGAGGAGCCCCTTTATCTGGGTTTCTCAAACTCCTTGGTCTTCTCCTGGTATTGTTCTTAATGGCAGGAAGCTTCAGAAATTTGCATTTTCCTATGCCCCTTGTACCACGGCAGAGGTTTTTTAAGTAAAAGGTTAAAATTGAACACATAATTCTACAAGCTAAAATATAAATGCTTAATTCATATTGCTAAATTAAGCGAACCCCCAAAAGCTCCATTTCAACAGCTCTGGCTGCAGGTGTCCCCGGGGGTCCCTGGGCAGGAGCCTCGGGGGCTGCCGGAGCTCTGTGCCCGGGGCTGGGCGCGGCTGCCGAGGCAGCGGAGGATGCAGGGTCCCCCCGTGCTGGATCTGGCTCTGCCTTGGCCAGGGGCTGCACTGTCAGCCCAGAGTGACATGGGGATCGCCCTGCACTGGCAGGGCTGGCAGGGAAACTGGCAGTGGGGGAGCAGAAACAGGCAGTACTGGAGCTGGGGATGCTCCAGAAGCCTGGACATGTTGGGAGCATGGACAGGGGGGACCCATGAATACCCCAGGACCCTGAAACAGGAACTGTGGACAGTGCTGAGCCCTGGGACACCTGGGATGCCAAAGTGGTGAGCCCAGAGAAGGGGAACCTGCGGGATTGGCAGGAGCCCCAGCAGCCCAGAGAGGGGGAGCACCAATACAAACTTGACCCGCAGTGACCCAGACAGGGGGTACCTCAATGAGCCCAGAGTGGAGAGACCAGAGAGGGGAAACTCAGGGTTGGGTGTTTTTCCTGAATCTTGGTCATTTGTGTATTTTGGGGATTGAATCTTGGTGTTTTGGAGGTTTATATGGGCGGCAGATTGCCAGTGACTTCCAGAGATGGACTTGGGCAGGAGGAACCCCTTAAGCCAATGTGCTCATATATTGTATTTTTCCCCAAACCAGGATTTCTCTTTCCCAAACCTTGGCTGGATGGGGAAGGAGGCTGTGAGGAAGATGTCCCGGGACACCCGGGCAGGTGAGGTGGGAGTCAGTGCCCCTTTGCCCCTCTCTTCTGATCCATCTCCCAGCCCAGCATGGCCCCTGGCTGCAGGACAATCCTGCTGCCGATGCTGTCCTGCCGGGGACACATTGGGAGGATCTCCTTCCCCTTCCTTGTGGCATGGAGGGAAATCCCATCCTTGCCTTGTCCTTTCTCCCCCAGACAAGGAGCTGAGGATGGAGACCAGCAAGGACAGATCCCCACGGCAGCAGAACCTCATAGAAGAGGCTGTTTTGAGCAACTCCACAGCACAGGAATTGAACAGGGAGGAAAATATCCGGAGATTCCACATAAGGTAGGGCTGCAAATGCAGCCCAGGGTGCTCTGAGGAGGAAAGAGCCACCCTGTGCCAGGGAGGTGGACAGAGCTTCAGCCAGAGCTCAG
The DNA here is from genome assembly GCF_963513975.1 of Fringilla coelebs. Lineage (NCBI taxonomy): Eukaryota > Metazoa > Chordata > Aves > Passeriformes > Fringillidae > Fringilla > Fringilla coelebs. The sequence continues at coordinate 3,196,066 of NC_140037.1, forward strand.
AGCTGGTGATCTGTGGAGCAGCTTTAAGATTGGGAGAATCTCTGCAAGTGCTTGGAGTTTGGGAAGAGCTTCAGGCAGAGCAACAACCTGATCTGCCACCAAATGATCCACACTTCGGAATGGCCCTACGAGTGCAGGGAGTGTGGGAAGGGCTTGAGCTGCAGCTCCAACCTCATCATCCACCAAATGATCCACACTGGGGACAGGCCCTACCAGTGTCCTGAGAGTCAGAAGAGGTTTCAGACCAGCTCCACTCTCCTCCTGCACCAGCGGATTCACAGGGAGGAGAGACCCTCCTGCTGCCCCGACTGCAAGAAGGGCTTCAAGCAGAACGCCACCCTCGTCATCCACTGGGGCATCCACACTGGGGAGAGGCCCTGTGAGTGTCCCCAGTGTAGGAAAAGCTTCTCAGTCAGCTCTAACTTCAGCAATCACCAACAGAGGCACCCGTAAGGGAAGCCCTCCAAGTGCCCCAGCTGCAGGAAGAGCTTCGTGCACTGCTCCAACTCCATCCTCCATTGGAGGACCCACGTTGGTCAAAGCCCTTCAGACTCACATTCCCAGTGATCTGAGTTGGGAGGACACTTGGCTACTTATCCTTTTGATTTGGCCCTAATTTTCTTTTGAGTTATCTTCATCCCTTAAACCAGACAAAACTGGGGGAAAAAACAAATTCATTGAAGGCATCTAAAGCCTCACTTTTTTTTTACAAGTGTTAGAGGAGAATCTGGGATTCAGAGAGATACTTGGGGGGGTTTGGGGGTATTTGATATAATGGTCTCCATTTCTTGGCACTCAAAGAGATGAGAGGGTTCAATCTGTCACCTCAAAACCACTCAATGCCACTGGAAACTCCTCAATCCCAGCCCAAAATGCCTCAATTCCACAACCCTTCAGGGTGGAATGGGGTTGGAAGGGGATTGGGTGCAGTGCGCTGCTCACCAGGAGGGGTGAGATGGGCATGGGGTGGGGCAGGATGGGTGGGATGGGGTTTGTGTGGTTTGAAATGGGGGAAATAGGTCTTGGGAAAGGGGGTCTTGATGTCCAGCAGGGCTGGGATGGTTGGGGTTGGGACTGGGGAGGTGGAGTGGTGTTTGGAACAAGACGGCCAAAGTTTGGTTGGGATGATGAAAGGAGGGGGAGCCCGTTACTGAATGAGTTTTTGGATATGGAAACGATGACAAATCCCACGGCCCTGGAGCTCAGAGCAGCTGAGATGGTGCTGGGGTCAAGGCTGACTGTGGGTCTCTCCTTCCCTCTGACTCTTCCCCTGATTTCCTCTTCTCAAAATCCACTCCTTCTCTGGGCAAACTGTTCCAGGAGGGTCTTTTCTCTGAATCCCTACCTAAACCATTTGGATCTCTTTCCATTTGGATCCATTCTCCCTTGTCCTGTCCCTGCCTGCCCTTGTACAAAGTTCCTGTCCAGCTTTCTTGTAGGTGGCCCTCAGGTACTGGAAGGCCAGGGCTGGATCAAGTCCAAGTCTCTTTCCCAGGCTGAAGGAGCCGAGCTGTGTCAGCCATTCCTTGCAGGAGAGGAGCTGCAGCCCTCACATCATCTCGGTGTCCCTCCTGGGCACCTGCTGCAGCGTGTCCCCGTCCTTGCCGTCCGTGCTGGGGAGCCCGGCAGAGGCAGACGCAGCTCTGCAGGTGCAGGGTCAGCGGCGGGGAGGAGACACGGCCCTGACAGTGGCAGCGTTTTCTCCTCTGAGAGCACCTCTGGGCTGAGTGAGCTAGTGAAGGCTGTGGAGCAAATGAGACCTGGGAGTGAGGGAAAGGCTGGCTGGGAAGGTGTCAGATAAAGCCTGTGTGGGCATTTCTCTTTCCAAGGGGCTCCTGGAGAGACAAAGGAGACCAGAATGATGCCCCATCCCATGACATTTCCTGGGATATGCTTTCCTGATGGTCTTGACAATGTCAACGGTCTCAGGTTATTGGGAGGACTCTATGATCTTAAAGGTGTTTTCCAATGGAAACAGTTGTGCAATTCTAAAACTCCATTCCTGCTTTTGAAGGATGCAGTCCCAAATAGACCCACATTTGTGCTTTAAAGGAATTTAGCATCTACCTTTCCTTGAATCAGTCTTTAAATGCCCTTGAAACACTTGAATTCCTTGATCCTAAGCTGTGTTTGAATTGAGGTGCTTTTGCACAGACTGGTTGGACCATGGGATAAATGCAGGCAATTCATCCACAATGGCACTTGTTTCATCTGCTTTTCTTCTTCCTTTCCCTATGGGTGGGAGTATTTGGGAGTATTTGTCTTGTAATTTGAGTTCTGGCTCAGACTTGCTTATGCATGTGCTGTAAAATCTTATCTACTGAAAAATGCTTGCAGACTGGTGGGAATTGCTAGAGACAAGGCTTACAAACCAGTCCCCAGTAGGATTAGCCCAGTATCCCTGCTTGAATCCAGATAGGCTTGTATTAAAAAGAGCAAAGTATTCTAACTCACTTGCCCCCACCCCCACCCCCTTTATATTTTTTTTGTAGCTCTTGGGGCAGTCCTGTGTGCCATTCCAACTCTTTGTTATCAAATGTGTGAAGGCATGATGCTGCTGTAGCAGCAGCCTGAGTTCGGTGTGAACAAGTCCAAAGCACTGGGTCCCACAGCAGTAGGCACAGTGAGAGACTCGCCTCTGCTGCCATGGCCATGCAGCCATGGGGAGAGCAGCTGCTGGGGCTTCCCTCATTCTGCCAAGAGCAGTCTGCCTCCAGCATGTGGCCTGTATGGCCATGATTTTGCCAGAGTGTGGAAAATGCAACGTTTGAAGGTATTTTGATGGTGTCTGACATCACCTGACTGGAGCAGTTTGGTAGGCAGGACGCCCTGTGGGCAGGGCCATGGCAGGGATGGGCAGCTGGCACTGGCACTGGCAGTGCTATTTTCCCCAGCAGGCTCCTGATCCAGCTGTGGGGGAGGGCACCAGCAGCTGTATCAGCCCAGCGAGCAGCAGCACATGGAGGAGACCCTCATCTGCAAAGAGCCGTCACCCCCTTTGCTCCCCCCATGGCAGCGCAAGATGATTCTGCCTCAGGTGAAGGGCTGCAGCAGACTGGAGACTCCTTCAGCCAGGCCCTGTTGCAATCTCCTTGCTGCAGCTGTGCCTGGAGGATGTTGGCCTGCAGTGGCACTGCCGATGCCCAGGAATGCTGCTGGGCTCAGAGAGGCAGAGTGTGTACAAAAGCTGCACTCAAAGCGCTGACCGCGAGACCCCGGAGCCACTGGCAAGGGCAGCAGCTCTTCTTCATTCTGTGCAGGTGAGAGCCCAGCCTTGGAGCCTGACCCTGGCGACAGGGAAATGCTCTGAGAATAGTTTTGAATTTTCAGGGACAGTCCAAATGAGAATTGTTTTCAGGCAGGTGTTGCAATGTTGGGTTTGGGTGTGTCTGCACGAAAGAAAGTGAGAATAAACCCCTGCCACAGCAAAGGAGAACTCTGCATAGCAAATTTACATCCTACAGATACACTGATCATATCAGCCCCCTGAATACTGGGGGCATCTAATGCAGAGTGCAAAGCTTTTTGAAAAGATAGGAGAGAGGAGACTTGAAGAAATGATTTTGCGGATGCAGAAAAAGGGATCAGACTCATGGGTCCCATGGCTCAGGCTTAGTTCTGCCAAATCAAGCCTGATTAGTTTTATGTCTCTGTTGGAGAGTATCTCGAATAACCTGCCTGTTGTGCTATTTCCATTAAGAAAATTTTGAATTGTCAGGAAGTGCCATATCAGAAATGTTTTGAGGCAGATCATGTTTATGTTGGGTTTGGGTGTCTGTGCAATAAAGAAAGCAGGGAATAAATCCTTGGAACAATGAAGTGGAGCAAAAGTGGAACATTTGGATGGTCAATTTGTTCCCTACAGCTATTGGCCAACTGAATTGTGGGCTCATCTACTGGGGAATGCAAAGCTTCTTTTACTTCCACCGCCTGGTGCCATTGTTTGTGCCCCACCACTTGGTTTGATGTGTAGAGAAATAAACAAAATCCCACACCAACAAGCTGCAACCCAGAACTGAGTGGGAATGACAGAAATAAAGGCCTTGAAAAGTAGCTTTGGAAAGGGTCTCCTTCCTAGACAGTGTGAAACGCTCAGGCCTGGCCTGGCTGGGCTTTGGGCTGGCTGCCCTTGGGAAGGGAAGGGAAAGGGATGGAGTTGGGGTGGGGTTTTGCAGCCATGGAAATGAGAGAACCACAGGCGAGCATGTCACAAAGGGGCAGCCCCACGCTGGGGTGGTGCAGGCTGTGGTTGACACGGCCACAGCGGCAGCAGACGCGTCTGGCTCTGCCTCTCTGTGCCGACCGCTGGCGACTGGAGTCACCCGACCTTGTTCAGAGGCTGGGACCAAGCTCCTGTCGCTGTCTGCTCTGAGAGCGTTCCCAAATCCAAACCCAGACTCTTCTGCCAGGCAGAAGCATGGGTTCAAACATGGACTTTACTGGAAAAGGAAAGACCCCTGAAGGAAAAGGTGCGGGTAGAAAGGAGCTGAAAGGCCGGAGCCAAATGGAAAATAATCCCCCCAGATTTCAGAGAAAATTGGTTTGTGGTAGTCAGTGCTGGCTCTGTGTCAGACTAGGTGGCTGATCCCGCAAGCTACAGATGATCCTGCAAGGACACACATGGCATCAAAACATTCTATCATTAGTTTACTCTGCTTTTTCTTTTTTGACAGTAGCCAAATCACAGTAGCCACAGTAGCCACAGATTGGACATGGTCATGAGATGCAAGTCCTGTTGCTTTCTTTGCCATCAATGTCTGGTCTCACTACAGATAAATTTCCCTTTCTTCCTCTGCTTACTGATTGGGTCCAACCCTGAAGACGGTATTACAGTGCTGTAGAAACACCAAAAAGGCCTGCCAGCTTGCTGAGAGGTCTTTGTGGTTTCCAGAATTAGCAGTCACAGCTGTGTGGGTCTTTCCTGGGGATTCACAGAAGGCCAGCCTCAGGAAGGAATCTTTTTCCCCCTCTTATCATTGGAGCCTTCCACCTTTCCATTCAGATATGCTAATTCAATATTGTTCCTAGGAATTAAATGCAGCCTAGTTCCATGAAAAATAAAAACAGGGACATTTTCTAAAGAATGAAGAATTATTCCCCTTGAGTGCCACACTTATTAGATGTGTTAATGGTAAATATGAGAGTTTGCATAACTCAATTCTTCCCTTGTGAGCAGGGCTCAGCCTCACACAGAGGTGAGGGGGGAGCTGGGCCAATCTCTGTTGGGAGGAAGGGTCTTGTGGCAGCCCAGGGAGCCTGTGCACATTGCCAGGGAACAGCTGTGCCCTGCGTGTGCCCCCTGCAATGAGCTGTGCTGCTGCCAGTGCCCCGTGGAGCTGTAGGGCTGCTGAGCTGTGGGGCAGGGAGAGGAGCAGGAGGGTGCATGTGCAGCTGAGCCATTCCTGGAGAGCACAGGGCTCTGGGCTCCCTGCTGTCCCAGGGCAGCCCAGAGGGGCCAGGGTGCTCCTGTGGTAGCTCTGTGCAAGTGGGGCAGGGTTTTCCCCTGGCCTGCTCCAAGTGTCTGCTAGCAGGGGCATGTTTCCCTGTGCATCTAATTAGAAGTTGGCAGGAAATGTGTCCCATGAAAAATATAACTTCAGATGCTTTAGGTTTGCATTGAGGCCTCTGTTCTATTTTGTGTCTCCACTTTGCAGGCCTGACAGGCTACCCTCTTGCCAAGAGGTTTTCCCTGGCAACTCCCTCTATGCTCCTTCCCTCCAAGCCGTTGCCTCCCATCCTGAAGAGCTCTCCTTCTTCCATGCCGAGTCAGATACCCAGGGGAGAGAAGGAGAAAGGGAAAAATGGCAGCAGCTGGTATGAGTACAGGGTGAAAAAAGAGGAGCTGATTTCAGAGGGAAAAGGATCTAAGGTAAGGAGACCAAACAAAGACCTGTGTGGTGAATTTTCAGTTTATGTGCTGTAGGCAGAGCTCTGGGACCTTTTCCCTGACAGGAACTGACCCTCTCACTGACCTGGCTTTGGTCGTGATTTGGCTCTTTAGCTGGGCCAGAAATGATGGGATATGAAGGAAGGGTGTGCATCTGCCCCTGCTGCCTCCAGCTCCATTCCTGGCCATGGCATGGGGGCCCTGGAGCAACTTGGGCCAGCAGAGAGCTGGCAGAGAGCAGCAGGGCAGGGAGCTCTGCTGAACTTCCTAAATGCCAGTGAGCCAGAGATGATGGATGTGTGGGAGCTGGAGAGCAGCAAGCATCCTGAGAGCTCAGCAGCCTCTGTGCTCAAAGGCTGCTGGGGAAGTGTAGGAGGGAAGGGCAGCAGCAGAAGAAAGGAGGGGCCTGAGAAAAGCAGGTTTTGACATCCTGCAGAATGGCTTTGTGGGGACTTGGCTGGAGATCAAGTCTGGCTGTTGGGTACCTTAAGGGCAGGCAGAGAATAGTGATCTAAAGCCACTGCCATGCCATCCACAAGGCCAGTGAAGGCAGTGGCACCCCGGAACATCTTGATGTCAAACACATGGGTGCCAGCTGGGAATGTATCCACACTTAGAGAAAAGTGAGCATGAGGGCAGAGGTGGCAAATGTGGGACAAGCTCTCTCCCTCACCTCCTCCTTTTTCATTCCCCATCCTGGGCCAAGCTGCCCCATCAGTTTGACTTTTCCTGCCAGGTCCCAGTTGAGGGCATATCTAAATGTCTTTAGGCATGAGTGGAGGCAAGGCTGGATGCTTGATCTGAGCACTGTGTTCTACTCTTTCCAGACTTCCTTGCTGTATTCCATTGGTGGGGAAATGAAGAAGGGGTCATTGGGACTGCCTTTGATCCCCCCCATACGCAGGGCAGTCAGTCCCCCTCTTGGCAGTGCTGCAGGGTCCCTGCCAAGCTCTCCAGAGCTGGAATTCCAGGAGTGCCAAGAGTTGAGGTAAGCCAAGGTGTCTGCTGCTGCAGTGTGCTGTTCACCTCACTCCTCCCATCTCGTGTGATTATTTTGCCCAGTCAGGTGTCCCATGTATTTGGGCAAACTTCTGCGTATTCACCATTTTGGCCACCTATAAGGATTTAGGACTATGTCATACCCAAAGGCTTTTGATCAGATCCTTCTTCTTGAGAAAACAAAGTGGTGTAATATTCTAAGGAGACAGCAGTGCTCTGACCACATGTAGCACAAGACTGTCACCAGTGTAAGGCACGAGCAGGCAAAGTCAAGCTTTGGCAGCAGTACAAAAGTAGCTGCCCTCCTTACAGACTCGTGCCTCAGCTCAGCAGCTCTTGCTGCTTCAGAGAGGCTGTAGGAGCCACTTGGCTCCAAAAGGAGAGGCAGCAGAATGGGAAGTTCTGATGCAAGCTGAAGAATGACTGCTGTGTTTCAGCCAGAGCTTGGCCAGCTCTGTGTGACTGCAGCAATGGCAAACTTAAAGACAGTTAATCAGCTTTGCATCTTGTTGGGTTTGTGTGTTGCATTTCCCCCTTCATCACAGTGACCGTGATTAAAAGCTTTGCCTCCTTTCATGGTATGCCCTTTCCCTCCCTTCTCTTCTACCTCCTCATATATTCTTTTGTCCTCCATTTTCTCCAGGCCAAGACCCAGCATCAGAAGCAAAGAGACTTCTGAAGATGCAGGTAGGTAGAGGGCATGTCTGTCCTAGAATGACATTGTATTCTTGACTCAGAGGTGACATTTGGAGAGCTTGGTTAAAAGCCATTCTTTTTAAGATTTCTTTAAATTCATTTCTATTTCTTGATGGGCTCTGAGGACTTTCCCGGAGCCCAGCCCCTGCGAGTGTGCTCAATTGGTGCAGTGAAAATTCCTCCACTTTGCAGGCAGGAATAGCTTCATTTCCACCAAGTCTTTCCAGCCATGTCCCTCTTCGCTGCTTCCCTCCAAGCCATTGCCTCCCATCCAGCAGAGCTCCCCTTCCTCTAAGACAAATGAAATGTACAGCATGGAGAAAAAGAACAAAAGAAATGGCCCTGGCTATGATGATGAGAGAAGAAGAAACCAGGAGCAGAGTTCAGAAGGGAAAAGTTATAAGGTAAGGAGGCCAAGCTAAGACCTGTTCAGTGGATTTTCAGTTTATTTGTTGTTGGCAGAGCTTGGAGACCTTTTCCTGTGCTGTGAGCCCAGGGAAACAGCTGAGTCAAGGAAGAGCTCAGCTGGACACTGCTGCTTCAGGCTGTCTCTGCAATGGGTGTGTAGTGGAAAGTTCATATCCTCAGCGTGGATCAATAGCAGGAGAGGTCTTTGAATGGTTTCTGGGCTCTGTCATGGTTCCTCCTGTGTCTTATGGCTGAGAAAACACCAACAAGCAGTCAGAGCAGCTATAGTTTTCCACTCTGGAGAAGCTGTCCTTCTAGACTGAGTAAACTATGGGTATCTGTGAGCCATCACTATGTCTTGGTGGTGTTTTCTGTCAGCTGTGTCTGCTTAGGAAGCAAAAAGGTGTTGGTTGGAAAAGGCAGTCCTGCAAAGTCAGTTCCAGGTTGGCTCAGCTTTTGAGTTGTACAGCCATGCTCTCTGCACAGTTGTCTCTGCTGCTATTTCTAGAGTTCATCAGCTTCTGGGCAGCTGTGTGCTCTGGCATGGCTTTGTCCAGAGGGAAGGGAAGGGAGGTGGCCATGGGGAGAGCAGCCCAGAGCCCAGAGCCACGACTGCCTTGGCAGCAGGGTCAGGACCAGCAGTTGTTTTGGGTTTGCAGTGGGGTGCAGGAGGAGGCAGATGAACAACAGCTTTGGTAGACAGAATGTCCAATCCAAGGCTTGGGTACTTGATTTCAGCCTTGCAGAGAAAGGGCCCAGTGTAGCCCTGACAGGAACTGACCCTCTCACTGAAGTTTGAACAGGTCCTGATTTGGCTCTTTAGCTGGGCCAGAAATGATGGGATATGAAGGAAGGGTGTGCATCTGCCCCTGCTGCCTCCAGCTCCATTCCTGGCCATGGCATGGGGGCCCTGGAGCAACTTGGGCCGGCAGAGAGCTGTCAGAGAGCAGCAGGGCAGGGAGCTCTGCTGAACTTCCTAAATGCCAGGGAGCCAGAGATGATGGATGTGTGGGAGCTGGAGAGCAGCAAGCATCCTGAGAGCTCAGCAGCCTCTGTGCTCAAAGGCTGCTGGGGAAGTGTAGGAGGGAAGGGCAGCAGCAGAAGAAAGGAGGGGCCTGAGAAAAGCAGGTTTTGACATCCTGCAGAATGGCTTTGTGGGGACTTGGCTGGAGATCAAGTCTGGCTGTTGGGTACCTTAAGGGCAGGCAGAGAATAGTGATCTAAAGCCACTGCCATGCCATCCACAAGGCCAGTGGAGGCAGTGGCACCCTGGAACATCTTGATGTCAAACACATGGAGGCCAAATGGGAATGCAGCCACATTTGCAGGAAAGTGAGCATGAGAAGAGAGGTGGCAAATGTGGGACATGGTCTCTCCCTCACCACTTCCCTTTCCTAGGTGAAGTTTCCCTGTCCTGGTCCAAGCTGCTCCATCACTTTGGCTTTTCCTGGCAGGTTGCAGTCAAATGCATGGCTAAATGTCTTGAGGCATGAATGGAGGCAAGGCTGGATGCTTGATCTGAGCACTGTGTTCTTCTCTTTCAAGGGTTCTCTGCTGTATTCCATTGGTGGGGGTATGAAGAAGAGGTCATTGGGACTGCCTTTGATCCCCCCCATATGCAAGGCAGGCAGTCCCCCTCTTGGCAGTGCTGCAGGGTCCCTGCCAAGCTCTCCAGAGCTGGAATTCCAGGAGTGCCAGGAGATGAGGTAAGCCAAGGTGTCTGTTACTCCAGTGTGCTGTTCACCTCTCTCTTCCCTTCTTGTGAGGTTATTTTGCCTAGTCAGGTGTCCCATGTATTTAGGCAAACTTCTGTGTATTCACCATTTTACCCATCAATGAGGATCCAGCACAATATCAAAGGCAACAGCAATGTTCCCAGAGCAGAGGTGGTGGTGGGGAAGAGGAGGCAGGGCTTCAAAGAACCTCAAGATGGGTCCTCTGCTGGACTTGGCTATTGATTCCCTCTGTAATTGTTGTGGTGACATTTGGGAACTGTGCTGCATGGGATAGGGACCTGCAGGTCTTTCAATGCTGTTATCCTTGACTGTCAAATTCTGCAACCAGGAGAATATGCTTGGGCAAATATTGGCTCCTGGGGAGGTGTGTGCAAATTGAGGTGCTGCTTCTGTAAACATCAGGTGTAACTTCACTGTGCCTTGGGCTCCACAGTGAAATGAGTTGCCGGATAAATTTTGCAGTATAGATGTAAAATCTAAAGTATAATCCAATTGATGTTTAATATTTTGAGCTGGGCTTAAGATCAAAGAGGGCAAGGTGCTAGAGAAGAGGAATAGGACTGTACCTGATGGAAAAATACTGGCTTGGATATGGAAGAGAAAATGTAGCTATTACACTTATCCAAGTGCTGACAATAAAGAGGGAGTCACAGAGGGATCATGCCAATTGCAAATCTTCAGTGGGGCTTTTAAGGTGTGATCTGAATATCCTTCCCTAGCAGCTGAGTTGGAAACAGCCTTTGTTTTCTGGAAAGAACCAGCAGGTGTAATATCATTCTCAGGAGACAGCAGTGCTCTCACCACATGTAGCACAAGACTGTCACCAGTGTAAGGCACGAGCAGGCAAAGTCAAGCTTTGGCAGCAGTACAAAAGTAGCTGCCCTCCTTACAGACTCGTGCCTCAGCTCAGCAGCTCTTGCTGCTTCAGAGAGGCTGTAGGAGCCACTTGGCTCCAAAAGGAGAGGCAGCAGAATTGGGGAGTTCTGATGCAAGTTGAAGAATGACTGCTGTGTTTCAGCCAGAGCTTGGCCAGCTCTGTGTGACTGCAGCAATGGCAAACTTAAAGACAGTTAATCAGCTTTGCATCTTGTTGGGTTTGTGTGTTGCATTTCCCCCTTCATCACAGTGACCATGTTTAAAAGCTTTGCCTCCTTTCATGGTATGCCCTTTCCCTCCCTTCTCTTTCTACCTCCTCATATGTTCTTTTGTCCTCCATTTTCTCCAGGCCAAGACCCAGCATCAGAAGCAAAGAGACTTCTGAAGATGCAGGTAGGTAGAGGGCATGTCTGTCCTAAAATGACATTGTATTCTTGACTCAGAGGTGACATTTGGAGAGCTTGGTTAAAACCAATTATTTTTAAAATTTCTTTAAATTTGTTTCAATTCTTTGGTGGGCTCAGTGGACTCTCCCAGAGCCCAGCCCCTGCGAGTGTGCTCAGTTGGTGCAGTGTAAATTCCTCCAGTGTGAAGTGTTGAGTGGTACCTGGGGGCCCCTGAAATGCAGTGCTGGAAGAAGATACCTTCCTCTCCATCCTGCTCATTCTTTTTTTCTCCCTGCAGCCTTTTTTGTGTCACAATTAGTAGGGAAAAAGAAGGCATTTAGCATGAAATGAGAGATGTTCCCACTCCTTCCTCCTGCTTTTGAAGCAGAAAACCTTTCCTTGGGGCAGTTTCTGAGCTGAACCCTTTGAGATCTGAAAGAGGTTCATGGACATTGCCTGGTTTGGTATTGGCAGAAATATGGAAACCTCCTATGATAGAAAGTCCTTTTGAATTTTCCTATGAAGGAGAAGAAGGCTTCCAAATAGATGCAGCCTAGGCAGGGTGTGAGTTTGTCATCCTGTGACAGCACAAGCCCAAAGCCACCTATGGCAGGTTCAATCTCTTGCCTGGCTCTCTCTGCCTGTGTCAGTGTTGCAGGCTGAGGCTGGGGGAGGAGATGCCTTCTGCCTTGTCCCTGTGCCTGCCTTGCCTGACCCCTGAGAAGTGGAATTGTGCCAGACAAAATGCAGTCTCTGGTGCATCTGGGTCAGCCAATGCTTTCAAGCTGAAAGCCTCATTGACACTGTTGTTGTTCCTTTGCCATCTCTGGGTGTGTAATGATAGGAGAGATGAGACTTGAAGAAGTCTCTGATGCAGAACAAGGGATCAGATGCCCTGGTCCCTTTGGGGATCAGGGTTAGTTCTGCCAAATCCTGGCTATGGCCCCTTTGGAATGACTCCTTACTTGCTGATGTGCCTCTGGAATGCTTAATGCAGCTAGCCAGTAGTATTGCTCAGTAAGTAAGGTGGCATTTTTGCTGGATCAGTTCTGGACTAGAAATGACCTATCTCATTAAACCTTACCTGTGTCACTTTTATTACTGAGCCCAGCATTCTACAGGGTGAAGGAATCCAGGTTTAAGACACTCATCCTGCTTGGCTACCATCTGATTTTATTCTCTGTGCAGCCATGTAAAGAACTAGTTCTCTTAATTCCAACTGCTCTGTTGGAGAGTATTTCAAAATGACCTACCCTCTGCTATTTCCATTAGGGGTATTTTGGATTGACAGTATTAGCCAAGATCAGAAATGTTTTGAGGCAGGTCATGTTTATGTTGGGTTTGGGTGTCTCTGCTGAAAAGACAGCAGGGAATAAACCCCTGGAAGAAGTAAGTAGAGCAAAAGTGTAACTTCTGGATGTGCACTTTGTTCCCTACAAAGACAGGCTCCCAGAATACTGGGCACATCTAGTGGAGAAAGCAAAGCTTCTTTTGCATCTAAAACCTGGTGGCATTGTTTGTGTCCCAGCACTTCTTTTGTTGTAAAGAGTAATATAAAAATCCCAAAAATGCAAAACCTGACCTAGATTTGAGCGGGACGTACAGAAACAAAGGCCTTGAAAACTACTTTTGGAAACAATTCCTTCCTTGACAGTGTCATATTCTAGAGAGCACTGTGAATTCCCAACTGTTTGGAAGGAAAGGGATCCTGTAGTAGTGGAGAGGCAAGGGGCACCACAGGAAATAGTAGAGCCCTTCTCTCTTGGCTTGCCAGCTCCGTATTGTTCAGAGAAATTAAACTGATGCTCATTTCATGAAAAATAAAAAACCAAGCAATCTTTTCAGTAACTAAAATACACTTTGAATTCCTCAGCCATTAGATGGGTTGATTGTAAAGGCGTGAGTTCAATTAACTCATTTCTTCTCTTGCTCCTGAATGTCAGCTTCTTCTGAGCCTAGAGCAAAAACCCAGAGGAAGAAGGGAAAGAGCTCTTGGTGCAAGATAGGAGCTGGGATGCCTCTGTTCCCAAGGAAACTGGCTGAGCTGTTCGGCCTGGAGACTGATGTGCCGAACCCCGGCCTTGGGAATGGAGGTCTGGGCTCCCGGCCGGCTCAGGGGGCCTTGGCCCAGGAGCCCCAGGAGGATGGCTCAGCCTCACACAGAGGTAAGCAGGGAGCTGGGCCAATCTCAGGTGGGAGGAAGGGTCTTGTGGCAGCCCAGGGAGCCTGTGCACATTGCCAGGGAACAGCTGTGCCCTGCATGTGCCCCCTGCAATGAGCTGTGCTGCTGCCAGTGCCCCGTGGAGCTGTAGGGCTGCTGAGCTGTGGGGCAGGGAGAGGAGCAGGAGGGTGCCTGTGCAGCTGAGCCATTCCTGGAGAGCACAGGGCTCTGGGCTCCCTGCTGTCCCAGGGCAGCCCAGAGGGGCCAGGGTGCTCCTGTGGTAGCTCTGTGCAAGTGGGGCAGGGTTTTCCCCTGGCCTGCCTCAAGTGTTTGGCAGCAGGTGCATGTTTCCCTGTGCAGCTGTTTAGACATTTCCAGGAAATGTGTCACAAGAAATATGGAGCTTCAGATGCTTTAGATTGCTTTGCTGCCACTGTTCTATTTTGTGTGTCCATTTTGCAGGCCTGACTGACAGCAATGGTGCCAAGGAGGTTACCTTGGGATCTGTAGTTTCCCTGCCAACATCCCAAATGCTTTTACCTTCCGAGGCCCCTCTTTCACAGAGCTGCTATCTAAGTCTCCTTTTTTAATATTATGCTGACCATTCTGCAGGGGCAAAAAATCCTGATTTAACACACTGGTTTTTTTCTACTGCGTTGCCACTTAATTTATCCTCTGTGAAGCTGTTCTATAGAATTCCAGCTAGAAAATCAGCCTTTAGTCAGGCTAGCCTGAAAGGGGCCCAATCTCATACAGTTTAGAATGAAAATCCTTGGGGAAAATGAAATAACTAGTGTCAAGAACACAGTTAACATTTGGTTAACACTCCTGCACTTTTGCAATGCTCAGATTTTCTTTGAATATCCTCTAATATGTTCCAACAAAGAGAAGACAATCTTGATCTAAGTGCATACAGGTATTAGACCCTGGGACTTCTGGGAACCAAAAGAAAATGTTTACTACAATCAGCATGAATAAGGGCAGATAAGAATCTCTGTCAAGGGCAATCTCCATCTCTGCCCCTCTCTACCAGACACAGAGGCTCTCCAGCATGCAGGGGCTGAGGCCTTCCTCATGCAGCAGGTTTCAGTCTGCTGGCCACCAGAGTCATGTCATGTGTGCTGCCAGTAGCCCATCCCTTGGGAGAGGGTCTAGGCATTGTACCTTGCTGCTCTCAGTCCCAATCACTGTGTCTTAGGAGAGCTCTGCAGTCTGGAACCTGTCTTGCCTGTTGCCCAGCATTGTGTTTTTGGGGGCTTGAAGTCTGCCAGAGATTCACACAAACCTTTGCTTCCATTCCCAGGCCTCCCACTGAGCCAGGCCAAGAAGATGGATCATCCCAGCACTGCTGGTCTTACAAGGGACAAAGAGCTGAGGGATGGCTTTGGAAAGGTAAGGGATAAGGACAGGGATGAGCAGACATCCTTTCCAGTGGCTGTTTAGTGCTTGGCCCAAAATGTCACTGAAAATCATCATCTTCCCCTCCTGGCTGATGGGGATTCTCCAGGGAATGTATTTGACAACTACAGGGCAATTGCTTGGCCATTTCCAGTGGTGCCATGGTCTTGGTTTGGAGACGGTGCTAAGGTCATGCCAGAAGCAATCTTGATGTGCAAAGGCTGTTTTAGAGAAGTTCTGAAAGACAGAGCAAGCTACACATCAGTGAACGTGGGCAAAGTGCACCCTCGGAAGCAGAGAAGCAAAGATTCTACTGTTGAGTGTAACCAAGGCTGCAAAATCAAATGGGAGAGTTTGATTTTTCTTGGTTATTGTTGTGGCTGTATCTCACAGCCCTCTCATTCTCAAGTTTTCTGCTCATGAACATCAGTGTTTGTGCAACTTGTTTTCACAAGTCTCCTCCTATTGGTCTCATGGTCTCAGAGACCAAGTCCTTCAAAGTCCTTCAGAAGCCAGGAAGTGAGAAACAGCTGCAATTCCTGGCCATGAGTGTTAAGCAACAGCTCATTACCCCTCCTTGCTGGGTATTGCACATGGTTTTATTCTCCTGCCATGGCCTGTAGGAACTGAACTGCCTGCTCACTGGCCATGTCAGCTCTTCCTCTGTCTTGGAGCACTCCTATGATTTTCATGCTTCAAGCAGAGCTTCCTGACATAGGTTGCAGTTGCAGCAGTGGAAAGTTTGTGGCACTACAGCGTTCCACCTCACTGTGTGTAATTGCCAGGGTGAGGACTGGAGACATTCCTCTGAACCATTGGAATGTGGATGGAGCTGCATTGAAGCCTATGGCACTGTGTGGACTCTGTGCTCCTGGTGAGATGTTGTGTGTGGTTTGTGTGTCTCTGCTCACAGTTTGTGATGTATTTCCATTGCACCTAGATCCGTGATGCCTTGTGCATGTTGGCCCAAAAGAACTTAGGGCAGGAGGACGCAGAGCTTTTGGAGAGAGAGATGAAGAAAAGGAGACAAAGGGAAACATCCTTTCAGCTTATTCCTGAGAGAGTGGAGCCTGGGGATGCAGCTGAAGCAAGTAAGTGGTGGCTGCACTTGGGGTGGTCCTTTTTGACCACTTGCTTGCCTTTTGCACAGTGTTGCAATCAGACTGGAGAGCTGTTCAGCTTGCATCTGAGTGGAAGCTTGCTTGGGATTTAATTCTGTTTCCCAAAGAAACATAGAGAGGCATGAAGTGTCTTGCCCATGGCCTCACTGAGTCAGTAACAGAATATCCGCTTTCCCCCTTCACCTCTAAAGTTTTTCAGAGTAGAAAATTTTGTCTTGCAAAGTACACTGGAGCTTCAGACTCTCTCCTGGAGAGCAGCCTCCAGGGAAGGGGAGTCCAAAAGAATGCTTTTCAACCAGGCTGCAACCTGGAAGAAGCAAAATTCAGCTCCTTCTGATGAAAACACCAGAGATCCTTCCCCTGCCACTCCCTGCTGAGGAGCTGGCACTGTAGAGCTGTGCTGAAGCCCCAGCCAGGGCTTCTGTTGTAGCCCCAGGAGCAAGCAGCGTTCCCACTGAATCCCGGCTGAGGGGCTCTGCCTGCAGGGCTGTGAGCACTGCCCGAGGGTGGCAGTGGGGCCCTGAGGAGGCAGCACTCAGCCCAAGGGCATCACACAAGGTTATCTGCACTTTCCTTTGGGAACTGCCCCTGCCAGCCTCTGGAACAGGAAAACAAAAGCAAAGCACTACTGGCTTTTCCTTGTATCTTAGGGAAAGCATCACTGCAATTTGGTTTGAAGCTAGAATAGGGTAAATTTAGATTAGATATAAGTGGTTTTTTTTTCTGAATTTTATAATGAAGTGGATGAAAAGCTGGAAGGGTTTGCCCAGAGAAGCTGTTGTTGGTCTGTCCTTGAAGGTTTTCAAGGCCAGTTTGCATGGGGCTCTGAGGAACCTGATCAGGATGCAGATGTCCCTGCTCACAGGGGTTGGACTAGATGGTGCTTAAAGGTGCCTTCCAACCCAAACTCTTCTAGGATTCTGTGATTCTGTGTTCACAGTCCCATGTTAGTGTGCCATTGTTATACTTGAAGTTCTTGGGATAACAAAGAGATGTTACCCAGCTCCAGCACATTTTCTGGCCCTTTCCATCATCACCAACACTCTCCACTTACAAGCTCCTCTTTTTTGTCCATGCAGCCTTTATCCTACCACCTGTTGATGGCACAGCTTCTAGAGTGCAGAGAAAACACCCTGGTAGCGCCTTGAAGGAGAAGGTCTTGAGAAAGCAGGACAACGTGCCCTTACTGCCTAATAAGCCCATGGTGCATGGGGATGGCAGCTTCCCACACAGCTCCTCAGGTAAGCCAGCTCCGTGGCAGCTTTTTCCACACAGGTTTTTCCTTGCACAAGGAGCACAAACTGCCTCCTGCCTCAGCCAGCACAGCTGGGATCTTGGCTCCATAGTCTGTCCTGAGAATGAACAGCAAATCTACTTTTGAGTTACTCCAGCTTGGTAGTAGGGGAGCAGTTGGTTCTTAGAGATGCATTGGAAAGCTGAACTGAATAAAGTAATGGTAAAGGCCTAAGCTCTGGCTTTTGCCCATCCTGTGAGTCCAAACTACAGCACTGGTGCCAGGAGGCAGCTGGGACTGCAGGGAGGAGCTGCAGGGCAGTCTGCCAGGCTGTGCTGACCGTGCACCTACAGGAACCACCACAATCAGTTGTTCCCTCACCATCTGGGCCCTCTGCCTGTGCTGCTGTCCAGTTCTGCAGCCAGCTGTTCTGCTATCCAGCAAGGGTTGTCTCTGCAGGGCAGTCAGTGGCTTGGTGCAGTCGTGCTGCTGCTGCTCCCAGAAGTGCCCGATGGCTCCTGGCTGCCACCATCCCACAGCCTGCAGTGCCAAGAGGGAACAAGCAGTGCCTCCTGTGTCACCCAGCAAATACAGCACCCCTGTGCAGCAGATGACAGCCAGGAGGGGCTGCCTGCTGCTCCCAGGCTGTTTGCTGCCTGCAGCAAATAGACAGCAGATAGTCCCCAGTGGCTCTTGTCTCTCCTTTGTGGGCAGCCTGCCTGTGCTGTGATCCCAAGAATGGTGAGATAAGAAGGAGGGAGCTAGGAATGATACTTGAATGCTCTTTTCTAGTGATGCTACTTCCATGTTCAGAATTGACCAGAACTAGCCTGGCATGGCTCTCCTTTCATAGTGAATCTAGATGTGTATGTCTGCATACTTCTGCAGTGACATCACTGGTGTCAGAGCCTGGGGTATCTCAGTGACATCCAGATTAGCTCCCTTCTGAATATTTTTGATGTTATAATTCCTCCATACTTTGTGAGAGCATGCACCTATGGCACTTGGGAGCTGGCGCTGCGGGGGCAATGGTCAGGTTTAGGCTGGAGCTGGGCCCAGCTGGGGGAGGCTGGGAGCAAGCAAGGAGCCCCAGGAGCCAGAGAGCAGGGAAGCCGCTGAGCCAGTGGCAGCGTGTGCCCCAGGGAGCCCTGGCTGGGAGATGGGGCTGCAGGCCGCTCCATGGCGGGGCCTTGCCCGGGGCTGCAGCGCCCATGGCCGACCCTCTCCTCACAGTGACCTCGCAGACAGCCACTGCTGCCAAGCGCCGAGAGGAGCCGCTCCGTGGGAACGGGCAGAAGGACAGAGCCTCTTCAGACCCACAGCAGTCCTTGCAGGAGGCACTCTCCATGCTGGGCAGCGATGACTGGTAAGAAAGGCCCTGTTCACTCTGTGTCCCTCTGGGCATTAGGGCAGGTCAGAAGCGTGTCTTGCTCGTGCCTCTGAGCCCCCAGAGCCCAGAGGGCCAAAAGGGCGCTGGTGAAACCACTGCAGAGCAGGGAGAGGATGAAGATCTGAGAGCAGCCTTTTCTTGGCCTTGCTCTGCAGCAGTGCTCCAGCTGCAGCAGGTCCGTGCTGTTTCCTCGCTTTGCCTGCTGCTCCATGGAGCTGCAAAGGAAACCTTGAGGGAAGAGAGAAAGCTCTGGGAGGAGATGATTTGCTGGCTGAAGGCAGAAGCAGGATGGCAGAAGTTTTGAGTGTAGAGATTTGGCTGCCTTGGGCCACTGGCCCAGTGGCAATGAGTAAGATTCCTCTCTGCTCCCACTGCTGACAGCAATGGCAGGTGACAGGGTCTCCCTGTGACCTCCTGCATGGGAGTCCCAGAAGCAGCTCTGGGGAGTTCCTTTTTCTGAGAAATGGAATAAGTTGTGCTTTCCCTCAGCCTGTCATTACTCCTGAAGGGCTGATGGCAGAAGAGAAGGAAAAAGAAAAAAAATCCTCTAGGAATCTTGCACTTTTGGAATTCAACTTTTTCCTTCTCACTGCTTCATATGGGCATGAGATTTTTTTGTCAATACTCCCAATGTGTCCCAAAATTATACACAGGCCGAAGGAGGCCCAAAGGTGATAACCCTACAAACGTTAGGTGATATTGGTTCTCTTTTTGATGTCTTTTTGATCACTCCCTGCTGGCTGCTTCATTCACACAGGGCTAAGGGCTCCATTCACGCTGGGATAAACAGGAAAAATCTGCCACGATGCATCTCCTTGTGCAGTCACCTTTGTTTTGCCCTTTCTCTAGTGCTTTCTCTTCCCTATTTCTCTTTGGTGCCCTGTGAGGTGCAGAGAGCTTCTGCAGGTGTGGGGGTCTGGATGACACTCAGGGGTGCCCGTGGGATCGGCCACCAGCCCTGTGCTGCAGCCCTGATGCCTCCCATCCCTTCCTGTAGCTGAGGGCCTGCACAAAGCAAGTGCTCAGAGACAGAGTTGTTTGCACCTTTTAAATAACATGTTGCTGTTGTAGGGGTTGTTTTAGGCAGGGGGTTTTGGGGAAAAGCCACAGTTTCAACAGTTCTTGCCCAGGGGTGGAATCTCCTGAGACATCCTGCTGCTTTTTTGGGGAATGTGTGAGGTGGAGTGGAGGGGGTGACAGAGAGGCTGAGATCGTAGAGTGGAAACTCACCTCCAGAGTGGCAGTGCAGACTCTCCCTGCTGAACTGCCTGCTGGGGCTGACAAAGAAGGAAAATGTCCCAGTAACAGCCCGATGGGACTGTGTCTCAGGGACGGGTACAGGGAGGTGACAAGAAACAGCAGCATGGCCCGGTCTCACAGCTTCTAGGAAGCAGTGACACAGGAGCCTCATGTGCCAGAGATTTCAGAAAGACTGTCTTCTTAAATGGCCACTGAAACCCTACTCTTTGCCTCTTGGGTTTGTCTATGCTTTTGACTGCCACAGCATCCTGGGGCAATGTGTTCCATGATTTCATTAAGTACTCCTTGAAAAGCACCTCCCATTATTCAACTGAGCTGCCAGCCTGGTAATGGCAGAGGGTGCTGCCTTGGTGGAGAGAAAAATCACTCTTCTGCCTTTCAGGGAGCTGAAGGAGAAGGGACTCTTCAGCATCAAACACCTGGCTGGGTCCCATTCAGAGGTCCTGCTTTGCAGACTCCATGAGATTTGCTTGGCAGTTACCAGTGAGGTGAGCACATTGTTCTGAATTGTCCCCCACACTTCACACACGGTGTGTAGAGTAGGTATGTGCTTGTTCATCTCCATGTGTGCTCAGGGACTGCCTTCATTTCTGGTTTTAGACCTCCTATTTCTAATGTCTGTCAGCGGTCTGTAGGATCTGTGGGTCCATGTAGCTGTATTTACTGGCAGGTCGGGTATCTGACACTCAGCTTTGAGCGTGGTGCCTTTATAATGCAATGTGCAAATGCACAAACTGAGACACTAATGACGTTATTTGCCAGAGTCCCCATCTCTGCCCAAGCTGTAATTCAACACTGCAGATTAGTCTGTAGACCTGAGCCTGTGTTTTCTGTATCCTGGCTGAGTGCTTCAATTGCTGGTGTTGCTTTCTGGAACAGGAGCACCTGACTCTTTTATCTTTAGGACTGGGGCCTTTATGATTTGAAAGCAGCTCTTGCTTTAATTTTCTAGTAAAAGGGCCTAAAATCAAAGCTGTGGACATTTTAGAAGGGTTAAGTAGAACACTTTGGTGAAATTTCTTTTTTCTTAGTCCTGCAGTAAGCAGGTCTGAGGCCAGAAATTGGTGCCAGAATAAGTGCCTTCCTGTGCTTGTGCTCTCTGGCTCTTGTACTTTTATGCTCCTCTGGACACAGTGGGACGTGTTGTCATTGCCTGGGACTTTTGTTGAAGGCAACGGGTTTTCTTTTCAAGGTGATTCTTATGTTTCCCCTTATGACTTCCCCAGGTGACCAACCTCCGTTCCAAGGTGTCCTACTCCGCAATTGTCACTCTGGGAGAGCTCTTTGTGACCTTGAAGAAGGACATGGACTCTGAGGTGGATGAGGTTGCTCGGGTCCTTCTCCAGATGGTGTCCAGCTCCCCAGAATTTGTTCAGAAAGCAGCCAGTCAGAGCCTGGGGATCATGGCAGAGAATGTGACTCCTGCACGAGCAATGACTGCCCTCATGGACATGGGAGTCAAGTAGGTTCTTCTGCTTTTAGTGATTTTCTTCCCCTTCTAGTGTGTGGGAGGGAGAAGGGATGAGGGAGAGAATGGGAATGGTGGGAGGGAAGGGTCCTGTATCCTGCATCTTCTGTGGACTCAGTGACTTGATTCTCCCATCAACCTCATTTCTTTCCTCTTGTCACCTATTTCTGCCCTCCTGCAGCCTGTTAGTGTTTAGAATCACAGAACTGTAGAATATGGGGTGTAGAAGGGGCCCATCAGGACCACCGAGCCCAGCTCCTGGCCTTGCACAGAACAGCCCAAGGGTCACACCAAGGGCCTGAGATTGTTGTCCAAATGCTTCTTCAACTCTGTCACAGACTTGGTGCTGTGACCACTGCCCTGGGGAGCCTGTTCCAGTGCCCAAACACCCTCTGGGTGAAAGACCTTTTTCCTG